>NC_135919.1:5246166-5873476 GCF_964058835.1 Carex rostrata | reverse complement strand
AAAAAAAATGAACTCCAGAGTGCAAATTGCTCTTTTTTTTCAATCCCGTGCCCAGTCCGTCTTGGCACCGAACAGGCCCTAAAAAATTCCAATCAGAATCAAGAGAAAATCACATCACCTTGCGACGTATATCAAGGTTAGGACTGGAGAGCACTCTGACGATATCCATCACAACCTCCACCAAAATAGCACGGTGGGTCACACGGAGCTCATCAAGCCGGTCAAGCACGATCAACCTGACATTGTTGTCACTCTGGGATGCAAGAAGTTGGCAGTATGTATTGGCTGCAGCTCGCACAGCAGTCGGGGCAGAGGATAGAGAGACGAGAGTGCTCGCGCACTCGTACACCACCTCGCTATTCGGGGAAGAAAGAAGGGAGATGATTATGTTTATGTATTTGCCCTTAGCAGCCCGATTTGATCGGCACACCTTTCGGATCAGGTCTAGCACCGCCATTTGGAGAAGCCCTGACCAACCCGACACCTGTTTGCTCAGAGTTAAAAAGAAAACTCAATAAATAGACTAAAAGCACATACTAAAGGAAAAAAAAAAAGGTATAAATGTGGTCTATCATAACCATCAGTATCAGTAAGTAAGTCTCAAGTAGAGAAAATACCTTGGTTAAGTTGGTTGCAATATACAGTAACTGCAATTGTACAATTAACATATCTATAGTATTATTTTGTTTCCTTTTCATTGTTTCTTGTTGTTGTCGCTGTTCAGAAAAAATGTACTTCTCTGTTGGTCCAACAACTAATCTCTGCTAGTACTGTAATCCAAATTCATTCGGGGCACCTTATCTCTGGACTAACACCATATCAATAACACTGAAATCGTCTGTTTAAGATCTAAAACAATAACTTATAAACAACCTGGTCAGCATGCGAGAGGAGAAAAGCCTCAGCCCGATCTTGTGCACAATTGCATAGCATGACAAATGCATTTCTTCTTGCGGAAGCATCAGGTTCAGATTCAACCGCCTTCTCCACCAGATCAGCAGCATCAGGCAGGAGCTGCTCCCCATGTGGCAACCGGATGATTGCCGAAATAGCCAACAGCGCATTTCTCCTGACAAACGGGTTTCTGTGATTGAGACATGTGAGTACAGATGGCATCAGTGGCTCCAAGATCTCCTGCTCGGAGATTCTACACAAAAAGCGCAGAGTGGCTCCTCTAATGTACTCATTTGGGTGCTGAAGGTTATTTCTGAGATTTTGACATATGAGAATCATCTCAGGCAATACCCGGCCTTTTGCATCAGTTTTGGAGATGATCTCGAGGTAGAGAAGCAGCAATTTCTGGATAGTGTGATCTTCTGAGGAGAGCACATAACGAACGATTGTGATAAAGAGTTGGGGAAGGGTTTCACCGTTTAGCAAGAGCATGATGGCTTTCTTTAAAGCGTCGATCTTGAGGGGGATGTCGTTTCCTTGAAGCGCCTCTTTGATCTCGTTGGCCATGGCTGGGGTGCCCTTGTCAAAGTGAACAAGGAAGGTGCATGATCGCTCCGTCTTCTCCATGTCGACCTGGTTTGAGGAGTGCTAAGGTTAGGGTTTGATTTGGGGGAGGAAGGAAGGAAATGGATCTGGTATTCTGGTGAGGAAGGAAGCGGATCTGACCTCTGAAGGAAGAGCTATGCCTGCCTGTGTTCGGTGTAGCGAGTAGGTTAGTAGTTAGTGAAAGACTTAGTGTATGTGTATCAACACTCAGCAGTGAAGGAAAAGCACGAGGGACGAGGAGGGTAGACCGGTGGACTCCCGATCCTCTCAAGTAACTCAATTTTCACTTTAGATCCGGACTCTGTCCCATCAATCCATCATTAATATTTCACGGTCCAGATCTAAACTCAAAATTTCAGTTACTTTAGGTGAAATCAATTCAAGTCGGAGCGCTTCCTTTCGTTCTCTATCCCACCTGTTACAAGAGTTACGGTGAACCACCGGTTTTAGTTACTACATTTTAACAACATATTAAGAAAATAAAACAAACAGGCGAATAGATTAGGGGTGTTAACGGGTACGGTAAGGGTGTGCTCCAATTGAGGTTACGCGGAGGGAGAGGAAGGAAAATACACTGTGCGGAGGTGAACGGTGCCTCAGACCGCAGCTGCCCGAAGGTTTCACCTGCTCCAGAACTGAAAAAGCGGAGAGAAAGTGGAGGTGAACGCGCACTGTGCGGAGGTGAACGCGTAGTAATTTTTAGCGAGAATCTTCACCCCCAAATCGGAGTGTAAGGATTACTGTTCGGGGTGAACGTCTTCCTTCCCCTTCCATTAATGAAGGATTTCACCCTCAATTGCGGAGCACACCCTAAGTGTCGGTGGAAGCATTTTTACAAATTATTTTTATCTGTACTCTATTCTTACCCGTTATAAATTGTCTTATCCGTATCCTACATGTATTCATTGTAGTTGTCGGATAACAAAATGGTCAATTGTTCAAGTTAGAAAATTTAATAAATTTTGTTTTCTAAAATCAAGAGTAATTATCAGTTAGACTGTTAGAGATGGATAATAATTAAATGTTCATTAAGATATATAATATATATAAAAAAATTATATAATTATCCGATCGGGTTACGAGTACGAAATAGGCTTTATCCGTAGCTTACCCGTTTTGATAACGGAAAAAAATTTGTATCCGAACCCAATAAATTTACGAAAAAAAAATCTTATTCATACATGTCTTATCGAATATGGTACGGATCGGATAAATAGATAAAAGGGTGCCATTGACACCCCTAGAATAGATGCTTTATATAATTTATCCTAATTTAAATCAACCAAAACTATATGATAAACTCAAATAATTAACAGCAATACAACAGTAAAACATCAAACTTTTATGAAGACTTTGCATTTAAGGGGTGCTGTAATTGGCTGCGAGTAAGGGATGTTATAAAAAAATTTTATGAAGACGTTTTCGACTTCCTAAAAAATATGAATGTAGCATTGTAGCTTCTTTTTTCTTTTTCAAATATTGAAAGCAATTGTCGCTGTTTTGTTCAAAATAAAATCATACATTTTTAAAAATTTATCATGCCATCTTTGCTATTTATACGATTCGCTGATTTCACTTCAATTTTAATTTGTGAATACACTGAATATTTTAATACTTTATTTGAAGAGTAAGCCTATAATGGGGGAATGCATATATAATAAATTATATTTTGTTATGTTGTTAAATCGGTGATTATTTATGATATTTGTTACACCCGAGATTTTTACTATCCGGAGTGTGATTATATAAACATCTCACATCTTTTCTTGGCCCATCAACCTACGTCGCCAATAGAAAGAAAAACAAAATAACAAAACGGAGTCAACTACAAAACTCAGTAAGTGGTTATTTAACGACGCATTTCTTTATAATTGGCTTAATTTAACAATCATTCAAACAAGCCGGATTAATCCGTACGAATACATATCAAATTATGCACACATATTCAATCGGCGATAGCATGTCGGTCTAGGTTATCCATAAAACAAGTCACACCATATTCACATAGTTGGAATACCATAACACAACGATTCCCAACTTCCACAACACACATTCTTATCAAATTCAAATCTCAGACCCGTTATACCATGAAATATGTCATCATAATCTAATACACAATACTAATATTTAAATCAACCATATAAAATGAAAATATAGATTATAGAGAAGTCTAATTACCTGATAGCGAGATATATATTTCAGAAACTGAAATCAGATTACAGTGAGTTGTACAAAATTAATCGCAATGTAGGGTCAAAATTCCAATAAGGCGGATTACAAAATTCTCCTTTATTTTCTTTACTATTTTCGTTTCTCCTTTTCTCTGATATTTTTCTCTCTACTTGGTTTTGTTTTTCTTATCTGAGGAGACAATTAGATAGAGAAACATGGATTAAAAAGGAGCAAGTTATTATGGCAGCGGTTGCGTAACATTAGGGTCGTTTCATTTATTTTACGCAATTGATTCAGCCCTTTTAATAGAATTTAAAAAGGTCGGTTATGAATAATTTAACAAATGAATTAAAATAAGGAGAAATTAATAAACCGTGTGTGGTACTGGTATCAAATGGAAATTAATAAAGTTTTTATTAAGAATGGAAATAAGTACAGTCACCACATCATAGAATTTAGGCAATAATATTTATAATATTTTATTTATTTATATTAATAATTATATCTGTTAGGAAACTTTATATTAAGAAACGCCATAAATTTTATTATTATAAATAAAACCATTTATCAAAAATCTATAATTTTTATCAGGGTTCTAAATAGCGCGCTATAGCGTTTTCGGACAATAAAAGTTATGGCGCTATCGGCGCTATAGCGCGCTATTCTGCGCTATAGCGGCGCTATTTGGGAATAGCGCTGTTTTTTCAGCCGGTACGCTATGACGCGATAAACGCTATTTAAACCTTTGATTTTTATGTATTACTAAAAGCATTGTTAGCATTGAAATAATAATAATGACTCGTAATTTATCGGGATGTTACAATATTGTTCATAGAAAGAATTGAAGAATTTTATTTTATTGGAAAATGTTATATTCTTGCAATGGTGCTGTACATGTGCATATATAGGCTAAATTGTATTAGCCGTTGGTGCATTTTCTATTTTACATGATTCTATATTTTGGTGTATTTCCTAATTTACATGATTCTGGATTTATTAAATCTAAAGAATAATCTATGTACTAAATTGCATTGCTAGCCGTTAATTGTGTGCTAGATTATTCCTTTCCTAAATCAGCCAATGATAAGGATCTTCTGAGGCTTTTATGAGAATTAGTATATATATATATAGAGGAGGGTTCAAAGGCCTCCATTTTTTGTGCCTCCATCATGCCTCCATTTTTTAAAACTTTAATAACTCAAGATTTAAAACTTAAAAGTCAAAATAAAACCGTTAAATGTGATCTATGTTATTTTCTCTATGTGCTCATAAAAAATTATCACATTTCAATTTTGTTTTTATGTGAATCAACAAGTCCAAAAATCAACGTGTAGAAATCATCCAAATTAGTGCATTTTTTACAAGCTCTTGATGACAATCAAAATAAAATTGAAATGTCATAATTTTTTACATGTGCATAGATAAAATGATGTAGATCATATCCAACGGTTTTATTTTGATTTTTAAGTTTTAAATTTTAAATTATTAAAGTTTTAAAAAATAGAGGCATGATGGAGGCACAAAAAATGGAGGCATTTGAACCCTCCTCATATATTATATATATATATATACATACAGAGAGAGAGAGAGAGAGAGAATGGCTAATATCAAAACGTTTGCACCACGCCTCCCGTGCAACCAAGTCATTTTTTTATTTTTAAAGTCCAAATGATAAATCTAAACCGTTAGATGTGTTCTTCATATTAAAATGTGCTTGGAGACCAAATTTTATATTTTTGGAATTTTTTTACTATTTATTAAGCCACTTTGAAAATCACTGATCCAATGGTGGCTGTTTGGAACAGTAAAATCAGAAGTCACCGTTAAAATGTGCTTGTATGTTTACCATAAGTTTTGATATAATTCTAAAATAGAGAGAGCAAAAGAAATAAATTGAAAAGCGTAAAAAGTGAATTGACAAGATATAACTAATAAATGATAAGGGTATATAACTATTTATTGGTTGAAATTATTAAAAAAGAAGAGAGAAAAAGTGTATGGGTTTCATCATATGTTGAAATGTCGGAGGTATAAATTACGGTTCAATTTTTTACAAATAATATAATCCATACACTTTCTTCCGATTTTTTTTTTTATAAAATATCCTTCTTTATCAAATCATCAAACAAAATATTTCTCTTTTAAAATCTTTAACAAAATGCTCTTGTGGACTCTATTTTTTTTTCCATTTTTCTCTCTTTTCCTTCTTACTCATCCCTGAGATTCTAATTAATTAATGCATATTTTTATTTTAAGTTAGCATGTTTAAAAAAATAATTTATAAATATTATATACTGTCAATTCTCTAACTGTACGTATGATTTTTTGTTTGCATAATTATATACAAAAAATTTATACAACTTAGTACAGAAGCTATTTTTTATACATGATCCATAACTGCATACAATCCTTATTATTATAAGAATGTTATATAATTTGAAATTACATAAGGTGCTTTAATTAAGAATCCCAGAAAGGAGTAGGAGGGAGGAGGGAAGGGAAGTACTAGGGGAAAGTGTGGTCCACAAAAGCATTTTGTCAAAAATTTAGAAAAAAAAAATATTTTGTTTAATGATTTAATAAAAAAGAGTATTTTATGAAATTTCTCCTTTTAATTTCCCAGTCTCTCAAAATACACTCTTTCCTTTTCTTCTTTATTCTTTTCAAATAATTTCAACTAATAAGGAGCAAAATGGCCCATCAGCTGAAAAGCGTGCATACCAAATCAGAAAAAAGAAGTGACTAAACTGTGTGGTAATTTGGTAGAGAAAAAATAATAAAAGAATGTGAAATTATGGTGAAATAATAATTAAATAGGAGTATAATTAGATTTAAGGGAGAATTTCATATATGTCACTCAAAAACTGTAAAATTATGTATTACCATCCAAATTTCTATAATTATGTATTAACTCTAATAACTCACATATTTATATATCCAATATAACTTTAGTATAGATGAAATATATTCAAAACTCAGATTAATTATATTAAATATTTTTAAAATTATAATTAATCAAAGATTAATTTAGCATCTCCTCTTTCTCTCCTTAGACTCGTTCTCCTTAATTTATATCCAATAAAAAATATTAGAAACTGACTTGAAGAAAAACATAAAAAATGACTTAAAAAATATTAGCTACTGATATATATATATATATATATATATATATATCCAAGAAATTAATTAAGTATCCCTTGTCTTATTCCCGGTACAACCAATTCACTATTTAATTAACATATATATATGACCCACAGACCCAGTGAATTAAGTAAAAACAAAGAAATGCTCCAGAGCAGAGCCGGCTCTGTTTGCAGCTTAATTAATTAATTATATAATTGCGATATCACTTTGACATATATAGCAGATCTAGGATATGAGTAAGGCTTGGGTGCTATGGATAGCATAGAGGGCTACGGTGCTACGGCTCAATATTCGAGTTTTTAAAATTCTAACAGTCGATCCGAACCGTTCACCTTGTTCTCCATATTAATATGTGTTTGGAGACCAAATTTTACATGTTTTGAAAAATTTTTACTATTTTTTTAGCTAGGTAGAAAATCACTTGATCTAAAAAATTTTGCACCATTCAGATATTTGATTTTCTACCTATCTAAAAAAATAGTAAAAAATTTCCAAAAAAATATAAAATTTGGTCTCCAAACACATATTAATATGGAGAACAAGATGAACGGTTCGGATCGACCGTTAGGATTTTGAAAACTCGAATATTGAGCCATAGCACCGTAGCCCTCTATGCTATCCATAGCACCCAAGCCTTACTCCTAGGATATATATATATGCCTTGCCGTGATCGAAAGCAATTAATGTCATGATTTCAATTTCAATTTCAATTTGAGGAGAAAGGTGTAGGTCCGATGTCCATCGGACCTAGTTTGGTTTCAATGGGCAGATATATCGTCTAATTTGCTTCAGGATTTGTGCGCACGAATATTAAAGCAGACGCGAAAGTTCTGGCGCGAATTCTAAAGCCAATCCGACGGTGAGTGAACCCGTTAAAACCAAAGCAGGTCCGATGCCCATCAGACCTACTCTGTTTCCCAATTTGAGAGCCTATATATGCCTAGCTAGCTAATTGTCTATCCCATATCTTGTCCTTGTCCCACACAAAATATTATGGCGCATGGCAGATCGATCTAGTGCATTTTGCTTTCTAAGGGATGCATGGCAATTCAAAATTTCTAAATAGAGGAAATTAAGAATGAACAACTGTCACTATACAAGTTATATATATATATATGTCACGCTTATGCAAACCCATGCCAATACCCAACGCAAGGCCCATAAAATGCAGCCCATGCTGAGAAATAAGGTTTGCATGGATTAAGGAGAGCTCA
Source organism: Carex rostrata (assembly GCF_964058835.1). NCBI lineage: Eukaryota > Viridiplantae > Streptophyta > Magnoliopsida > Poales > Cyperaceae > Carex > Carex rostrata. The sequence continues at coordinate 5,865,446 of NC_135919.1, read as the reverse complement.
GATAATTAATGAAATCATAGCTGCATCGATCAAGTTGAAGGCGATAGAATATCAAACAAACGCTACCAATATTAGCGAATCTATTATCTTATTTAAGCTTTTTTATTTTTTATTTTAGAGAGAAGATCATGTGCATGCATGTTTTTATCATGGGAGAACATAAATTTAAATTAAGTGCTAATTAATTGCTACGTCTTTTTATACTGGCCACTTATGAAAAGTGGTCCACAACGGTTCTAATATATATAATCAATCCATGGCAAGCAGCAAGCAGCAAGCATCCTTTTTTACATACAACTTGTCACGGCAGAGATCATGCATGCATGCATGCACTCGTCTAGCTACTTCTCCCCATTAATTAGTAATGATTCATGCATGCTTCTTATATCTCACTAATAACCGCAGAAATGCCATCACCTGATCGATATCAAATATAATTAAATCAGCTGTCAAAAATATATACTGAACAACAAACTATATCTATATGTAACCGATTGAGTTGTACATAATCTTTATAATCTTTGATTCGATGTTTAATCGGGTTCTACCTCAGATGGGTCCTTCAGAGAGAAAATGGCTTCCGTCTCCTTTGGCACGGACGAAACCAAGATTCCATATCCACAGTTTCTCTTCTTCAGGACCTATATAAAATTTGAACACCAGACCAATTAATATATAGCCAAAGCAGATTAAATCATTTATTTTCCAAAATTTAAAGAAGCTAGAGAGAAAAGATTATATATCACCTTAAATGCATCTTCATCGGTGCGATCATCTCCTATATAGATAGGCAGAACTTCTTCAGAATTGTTCAGTTCAAGAGATTCAAGCAAGAATTCAACAGCTTTTCCCTTGTCCCAGTCAATCATTGGACGAATTTCTAAAACCTAAGATAATAAAAGAATATAACATTAGAGCCTCAACAATTAATAGTAATATCTAATATGCATTAATTGGTCCCTTTAATATATAGTTTATTATCTGGTAAAAACTTTTTGTACCTTACGTCCATGAGTCACTCTGAGCCTCGGATACGCTTTTGCAGCATTGTCCACACATTGCACAACCAGATTCCAGTCCTACCAGACAATAAAAAATTTAATATAACTTCAACGGATTTATTAATTAATTCATTATCTTTTTGTCATTACTACCTTTTCATCGACATTCCGATAGTGTACAGAAATACAGAATTTGTTGTTCTCAACTTTTGAGCCTTCAATTCCTTTCGTACTTTTGATGAGGGATCTAAAAACCTACAATTAAAAAGATTAATTACATATTCTATGATAAAACTAAACTAAAACATGAGCCGACATCAAGTTACTGATTGAGAATACCTCATCCATCATGGGTAAAAACTCACGAGCAGGCTGGAATAAATTATCTCCCTGAATCATCAAATCAAATTAAGTTTAAAAAATTAAAAAAATAATAATAATGGCACACAGAAGCATATATAATTAATCATCAATCAGTACCTTATCACGAGAATAATACTGAGAATAATATGTAATTAATCTTAGTAGTTGATGAATTCTGAGAATAATACTTACCTGCTTGTTAGTTGACCTCATTTCTGGGACCATTATGTCCATTCCATGGCTCCCGGCATAATAAAGCTCTGTTAGTTTCACAAATTCGAAAACCTGAAAACATAATAAGATATTAAGATCAAGAATGCAACACTAATATTTAAGATACAAAAGTACCTTATCACGAGATCTTCCACTGACAATAGCAGTGGGAAAGTACTTGGACACATCCTTCACTGTTGCACGCATCTAAAGATTAATAACAAATGAGTAAAACAGACTGATAAATTAATATACAAATCCTACGCATGTATAACAAGATAGAATAATAAAACCAAATGTGGAAGTGTGTTACCAAGAAGTGAACAGCTAGCGTGACTCAATCTTCAAGTAAAGAATTTACCTTTTTGGTCATGACAGCTTTATCGGGGTCGTCAACAATTTGTGAAAGTGTACCGTCATAATCTAGAAACAAGGCAATTTTCCGCCCTTTGGCATGCATCATGATTTTGTCAAATGAAGTCAAAACAGAGGGGCACTTGGTCTAACAAAAACAGTTGAAACACATTACAGATAGATTGTTACAAAGTTAAACAATAGATCCGTTGTTTTTCAACCGTATAGGATAAAGAAATTCTAACTAACCTGCCACAAACGGAATTCGCAATCAGCATCATTGGTAGGCAAATGGTCATGGCCAAAATAGACATTTTTCTTCTTACGAGGCGGGGACGAGCATTTCATGGCCTCGATCCAACCATTCACTATTGTCTCATCAAACTTAGTTGGAACTGGTGACTTAATCATCTTCCTCTTAGGAACAATGGTACTCAATTTTGCCGAATAAGGGATGTCAGTAATAACAGGGGAGCTGCTATTAATATCCATTCGAAATTCGCAACCAGGCGAGGAAGAAAACAGTTGTTTTTTATCGGGAAATGTGAAAGGGGTTGAGATAGGTAGAAATTAAATTTAATGTTTTTCCTTGCAAGAAAAATTGTAATATCAACCAACACGTTTGTCAATGAAAAACCACCGCTTGAGAGTTTTATTGTCAGTGTAGTTGGGCATAAAGTTCATTAAAAGTATAGAGCCTGAAATCTGAAAATTAAAGGAATAAATGGATGTCAGTCAAACTATTTTATAATTTAATTAACAAGAACTAAGCTTTTTGTTTCTAAAAAACATGAATAAGAGCATTCAATTTACACTCTCATAGCCACCACTAGACAGCATTTAGGTCAAGAGAAAGCTCACAATCCCCAGCTCCACATTGCATCAACCGTAACTTTATTCACTGAATTTTTTTTTTTTTAAAAAAAGAGAAAATATTTATCAGACAACACATTGTTTCACAAATTTAGGAATAAAAAGAGAAAACCATACTTTATACAAAGTTCGAGTCAGCATTCATAGCCGAGAATACTATCTTTAGCGCCCGAAAGGCAATAGTAATACCCATATAGTATAATCAACCATAACTGGTTTTTGCAAATGCAACTTCTAATTTCACAAGTTCCCAGTTTTTATTTTTGTTTTTTTGTTTTCTAAAGGGAGAAGTAGATCAGTGCCTCTCAACTTCACATCCATTGAAATAAAGGTCACGACAACAATATGCCATACTTAATACGTGGACCATTCTAATCGATTGAAATAGTACAATTAATTTAGGTTCCTGATCAAATTAGTTACTAATTAACGTATGTTTTGATATTGTAATTGAATTGTGAGAAGCAAATAATAAAAGACTTGAGGTCCAAAAAAATAATTGATCTGAAATTTCTAGTATAATACTATACATGTCTCATACCAACTTAATTATGCAAATAAATTAATATGTGAAGCTGGTTAAACATAAAACTCTTAGCTGACCTACCCCTATATCACAACAACCCAAATTATAAGGTGATTGTGACTTTTCACTATTTCATTAGGTCCAAAAAAATGACACTTGAACAAGAAACACAGTATGTCTACTCTTGCATAATTATATGACCTCTCTCTTCAAGAGAAGCCGGCCTAAAATTTTAAAAAAGAACAAAAAAAGAATAGCTAGCTAGCCCAATTTTAATGTACAAATCATCTTATTTTCACCAAAATAACTCAAACAGAATGTATGATAAAAGATATATAGATATTATTGGGATTATGCAAGGATATACTTCCAATTAAAAACACATAAAGAAAACAACAAAGTTTCAAGAGGAACCCCACAAATTAATTACCAGAATTTTGAAATTATTGAATTACAAATTGATGCCTTAGACTGGTGGAGTAGGGGTGAATATATATTATTGCTTTATGAAGTTATAACTGTTGTTGTTTTAGTAATGCTAGAAGAGACAAAAGTGAAATAAAAAAAAAACAAAAAGAACTGAACATCTCTGTCGATAGGCAGTTCAAGTCCCACATCACGTGGTATCATTAATGATTGAACTAGCTATAATCAATATCGTAATATTAAATATCCTTTTGGTTGAGACATTTTTCTTAACTATTTCTCACTTATATATATATGTTTATGTAATTATAAGATCGTTTACGTTGTTTTCCCCTCAATTAATTCATTGTAAAAATTGCCTATTGGTTTGAACTACATATAATAAAATAAATTTAAAATATTTCTTTCCATTTAGTCAAAGCAAGAATCAGGAACTAATTATATTGTGTCAGGTTACAAGTCAACCTCTACTTTTTACCAATTAAGGTACAGGTACCATGTACCAAACTAGAAAGTTGAAATTTCAATTAAAAAAAAAAACAATTGGTGGTAGAATATCATTAGTGAGGTAGCATAGTGTGTGCAGCGTTAATTATACATTAATAGATTTAATATTTTCTTCTGAAATTAACAGGAAATTAAGCTGCTGCAGTTTTTACTTGTGGAATTGCCTGTTACACAACTGACATGCACCTTATAGAATTAATTGTCAGAGAAATACAGTAGAGGAACAATGCATGCGACAAAGAGAACATTTTATATGGCCAGAGATAGCTACCAGAAGTACAGCTACAGTTAGAATCCAAGGAAGATAATTCTATGTAAAAGTCGAAATCTCATTTCTGTCATCTAAAACACACACATGAAATTAAGAAAACAAATATATATATATATACACACACATATTTGTTTGACCAAAAAAATCAGTAAAATAGAAAGTAAAACTAGAGAAATTCCAAACAGACTCAAAATCTTCTCGATCTATTTTTTTAATTCTGAGCACAACTAAAACAAAAACTGAAGAGAAAAGGTAACCGAAAACAATTTACGTAGAAACCTGTGGTCGATCCGGCCCCTAACAGCATACAGATCAATTTACGCCACAGAAAGGATATATAGATATAGATATGAAGAATTACCTGAGATAAGAGCAGATCATGAATGAACCGGCGCCTGATCTGATGAAATTGAGAAAATAATTAATTAAAGCTAGCACAAACCCTAAGAAAGAAGAGAAAAGAAAAGAGCGAGCAATAAAGAAGAAATGGGGGAAAGGAATAGTACGTATAGAGAAGAAATGCGGCGCGCGCTTGGCTTATCGATCTTACCGCGCGCAATTAATCAAATCAAACGGAGAAAGGGAAGGAAGAAAAGAAGAAGAAATCACGACCAGCCGAGACCACCTATTTATAGGATAATAAAGACTTACACCTGAACCAAATTGCCTTTCTACGCCCGGTCCAATGCACCAAATATTGTCCGACGACGAAAAACAAAACGGAAAATTAAAATAAACGGCGGTTACAAGATTGAAGATTGTGCATGGTTCACAATAAATATTTCTGTTTCTCTGTATCTTTTAAAAAAATTCATTCAATTTTGAATTAATTGTCGCAGTTAATGGCGCCACATTACAGACAAACGCATTTATTAGTTGAATATATTCAACCGTCATCTAATTAATCTCATGTAACACTCTTCACTAGATCTAGTTGGTCTACAGTTATAATTGCTTGGTTATAAAAGAATTAATGCGCGTAAATATCTCCTCCAATGGACACAGCAACAACACATTGTCAACAACCGAATGCATTTATCAATTCCCATTTTCATTTCTCAAAAAACAAAAAACAAAAGTTAAATATTCTTTTGTTAAAATTTATTATGTCAAATGGGTACTAAATCTTTTTTTAATTAATTTATACATAATTATTACTAATTTTATATACGCATCGAATCGGATCAGAATATATATATGTTCCAAGATATAATATTATTATAAACATGTTCGGTGAATCAAATTAAGATGCAATTTATATTTTAAATATTACGTGCTCAACAGATCGAGAAAGGAAATTAAGAAGGTGGCTCTAACCTCAACAAAAAAGATAATCAGCAGTCAGTTACTATTGAATAAGAGAATAATTCATAAACAATAATTAATTTGTATCATTGTTATTTTTTAAGGTGTCAATATTACTGACAAAATTATCCACCACAATACTGACAATAAAAGTACATATTTATTTTCGCAAATAGTGTTAGATTATTGTATGTAGTATATACTAAATTTGATAAGAACACAATAAATAAACTGTTAAAAATTTCACGGCATTTAATTAAGACCCGGTGCATTGATATCATTAAGTTATACTCAAAATTACCAAGTCTACGGATTAGCGATAATAAAGATCATAAATCGTAAAGCTTAAGTTTGAAAAGAGTGTAGGAGTAAGTTATGTATGCGTACGAACTTGTACTAGAATAACATACAACATTTATGCAACACGACATATAACATAACTAATACATCAATCTTAAAGAGACGTGCCCCTTAAGAAATAATTTTAATACTCCGAAAGAGAACATCATATCAATATTACTTAAGAAAAACTCTAAAATCTCAACTTTAACAGGGGCAGAACTAGAAAATTTTAATAGACAAACTGAAAAATAAAATGCACAATGTGTTGTGAGTGGGATTTGAACTCAAATTCTCTCAAACACAAAAAAAAAAGATTGGACTATATAAAATGTTAAATTAAATTAAATTTCAACAAACATAATTAAAATTTTAAAATTATGAAATGGCTTAGCCATCTTAACTATACACCTAGATCTGTTTCTTGTCAACGAAGGTACTCTAAAAAGAAGATTTCAGTATACCATGAAAATAATTTTAGGAAATTATAAACTGGTTAGAAGATATGTATGATATGCTCTCTGTGTATTGATCATAAATAAAACTATTATGGTAATCTATAAGTTTTTTATATTATTTGAAAATTTCATCTAAAATTTAGTTTATATTTAAAATAAATTATGTAATATATATATATATATATTTGTATGTTCAGTTATAAATATCTAATTTAGGCATTTTAGAATGTAATCTATCATTTTAAGTAAGCGTCTGCGATGAATGGAAAAAGAAAAAGAAAAAGAAAAAATAATAATAATGGTCAGGTGGTGTTTTAATGTATTTATGATGTGCTTTACAATTTGAAGGTAAAAGAGAAGGAAATTAAAAAGACGTACGTCAGACATTTCATATCGTTTACATTTTGATTTAGAGGTGAAATAGTGACTAAGCTTTTTCTTTTAGATTTTGTGCAGGTTCATCTCATCTGTTCTCCATCTCATCCCTCCACTCACCTTCAAATTTGACAGTTTTGGAGAATAAATTTTGAAGTAAAGTTGATATTTGGAAAAAAAAAAAAAAAAAAATAGCAGATGAAGAGAAGCAAAAGAATAAAAAATGTAGCTAGAGATGTAAACATGAACCGGGTACACGAAAAGAAAAGAACTGGCGAGCCACCGCTAGCATTTGGGTCCCACGCTAATAGTGGGGACAGGTGGAGACATGTTTAGGCTAAATTGCATCCACGTGGCAGAGAGCTGGATCCAGAGGGGCCACGTCTGATCTCTGATGACAGTGAACAGGCGCAAGTCACGTGCGGTAGAGAGAGGGTTTAGGGTTAACGAACCCTGACCACTGACCCCACCCCGTGATTAAGGCTTGAGCCCCACTTGTTCTGGCGGCGACGACCCCACCACTTGTTTGAACAACTAGAACATGATCTTATTCTTGGCCGTGCACCGACACCGAACATGCATGTAAGGGTGGCACTGGCGACAGCCGAGTAATAAATAGTCCAAGTCTAGCTTAGTTTTTTCGATTAGATTAGATTAGATTAGATTAGGTCAACAGTCAAAAGCAGAGAAAAGAGTGGAGAAAAGAGCGTCTCGTGAGGTCTCCCGCCTCCCCTCCTTTCCTAATTAATTAATTAAGTCAATTTCTTCTATCAAATAACCATAAAAAATTCTTTTCATTTAAGTCAGGTATTCATCAGTTCACTCATTAAATTCTTAAAATGTATCAAATTAATTATTTTTTCTAAGTACGTAGGAATTAACCAATGTTCTATTCGTCTCCCGTTAATTACTACATCAATTTAGAAGCTCTACTAACAAAAATATATTATTGTTATAAATTGTATTCTACATAAATTCAATTCAATTGATCTTAGTCCTCATATCTTAACTTTTTTAAATTCAATTTCAAAATTTATCAAATTAACTTCAAATGATGAATACAAACCAATGAAAATAATCTACTTTACGAGTAATGTATCTACATGCAATAATTTCAAACTTTTTAATTAATTTAGTAAAAATCAAGTACACAAAATTAGAATATTTATAAATTAATTTTAATGCATTCATTTTTGAACTTTTTTTTACCACTTGACTCTATATAAAATTAATTTCAAATTTTAAAATATTTATATGTAGACCCATCACTCATAAAGTATAAGGATTTCAACGATTTCAATTCCTTGTTTGAAGCCAATCCGATAGATTTTAGAGTTAAATTCACAAATAAATTTAATCAATTTAGAAACACCTTAGTTTTACTCTTTTTAAATATATGGGACAAACTTCTGCTATTTTTTTTTATATATGGAATGAAGTCAATTCAATTAATTTTTAGAGTTATGCTAATTAAATTTTTTTGGTGAACACTTTTAGTGAGCACATCACCGTACTAACTTTGTTCATACAAAAAGGACTAATAATCACTCGTTTATATATGTTTTATCTTCTTAAATCTTCGATTTTTTTTTAATATATTACGGAAGTCAAATAAGTTTAATATATATTTTCACTCGTTTCTCTCACATATTAAGAGCGGAAATTTTTATTAATATATAAAAAAATACAAAATTCACAAATCTACACTCCATTTGCAAAAGTTTTAGAATCTGTCTAATCCAAAAAATTATTTTGCGGATTCAGGGTCAATCCGAAAAATTATTTTGTGGATCTGGGGTCTAGATCTACGAAATAATTTTCTGGATTTGAGAATCCTATTTCCGGGAAATTATTTACCTGAAGTAGGATTTAAGGTTTTCATATTTTAATTAAATAGAAGATGCTATGATTTTTTTATTAAAATATTATAAATATTTTTTATATTTCTTTGAAAATAGATGAAATACTATAATTGAATTTATTAGAATGATTACGATAAATAATCTGGATCAACATTTTTCAAGTTGGATTTTTCTAGAAAAAATAAAATATTTATTTGTGTGTTATTGAAAAAAAAATGTTTTGGATCTGAGTTATTGATTCCAGTTCAAAAGTCACTTCTGAGCAAATAAAGAAAATATCATGATCCTTCTATTTTAGAAAAAATCCAATAGCATCTAACATCCGGAATGTCAAATCAAAATTTATTTTTCAAAAATAGATGAAGTATCTTAGAATTTGAATGTACTAAAAGGACCGCGGTAATTTTTTTATTTATCCATAAGTGACTTTCGAACCAGGATCAATGACTCAGACCCAAAATATTTTTCTTTTTCCTAGTAACAGACAAATATTTTAATTTTTCTTACAATCATAAAAAATACAACCTGGATAATATGAATAATATTGATTCAGATTATTTGTCGAATATTTCTAATAAATTCAATTCTATTTATTCCATTTATTTTTAAAGAAATATACAATTATTTATAATATTTCAATACAAAAAGTAAATAAATTATAGCATCTTCTATTCATTAAAATATGAAAACGAGATAATCCTATATTCAGGAAATTTGTAGCAGGAAATAAGATTGGAAATTTTTAATTTTTTTTAATATTAATAAAAATTTGGGTAATATATAAGAGACCGCTTGCTATATATAAATATTATTTGCCAAATATTGATGGATGCGTCTTCGCTTCATAGAGATGACAAGTTGGCAACGTGTTTCCGGTATATCTTATTTATATTATATTATATTATATTATATTATATTATCTGTTGAGTTGTCATAGTTTTGACTTGTTAAATCAATTGTCCAATGAAGGTTAATTAATAATTTCCTCGTATTTGGAACAGTTGAATTGTGTAACAAACAGCAAGCATGACAACTTCTGACCCCATTTTTAATGCTGCGTGTGTGTCTACAACAATACTACTGCTTAATTATTCATGCATGGTGTCAAATTGTCAATGTAACTATATTGTAGTACCAGCTCATTACTGTTATATATATATATATATATATATACAGAGAGAGAGAGAGTTGAGCTACTGTGAGTTCCGAAGTAAAGCGACTATTTTACTTCACGCTCATATTTTACGATTTTGAAGTTTAAAATGTCGATCCGAACCGTTCAACATGATCTCCATATTGAAATGTGCTTGGAGACCAAATTTTACATTTTTTTGGAATTTGTTTACTATTTATTAAGCCACTTTGAAAATCGCCGATCCAGCGGTCCATAAATTTTTACTGTTCACTCGAATTTTCAGATTTTCAAAGTGGCTTAATAAATAGTAAAAGAATTCCAAAAAGTGTAAAATTTAGCTTCCAAGCATATTTTATTATAGATTAAACATCTAACGGTTTGGATCGGCTATTTGAACTTTAAAAATGAAGATATTGCGTGAAGTAAAAACGTGTTTACTTCACAACTCACCGTAGCCTTACTCTGTATTGTGGCCATAATTAACCATATTGTTTTTGTACACTAGTGGAAAATATGGAATCAAGATCGGTTGTTTAAACAACCGATCCAAATAGTAACATTAGGATCGGTTGTTTAATATAACCAATCTTAATAGGCATTAATCTGGATCGGTTATACAGAACAACCGATCCTAATAGTTCCTAATCTAGATCGGTTCTATTAAAAAACCGAACCAAATTAATATATAGTAGGATCGGTTATTTGAAATAACCGATCATAATTCCTTTTTTTAATGTTGGTTCTACAAAAAAAAATAATTAGGATCGATTGTTTCAAATAACCGAACCTAATAGTACAATTAGGATTGGTTTTTTGAAACAAACGATCCTAATAGTACTATTCCGATCCTAATAGTACTATTAGGATCAGTTTTTTTGAAACAACCGATCCTAATAGTACTATTAGGATCGTTTTTTGAAACAACCGATCCTAATTTTTTTTTTCTAGAACCAACATTTTGTGAATCCAGATATAATGCATTACATATTATAACAAGAAATTTAAATCCAAAAAATGTCATTAACAAACATACAAGTGACTGATTGAGATATTTCTTCAATTAATACACATTTATGCAATTAATGTAAAGCACAACAATAAAAAAAAACAATAATTACCTCTTTTGCAATCACATCACTTGAGATTAGAAAAGACCCGAAAAATAAAAACAAAGGAAACAATTACATGGAAAATACATTTTCCAATGAAAAATACAAAAAAAAAGTGTTTTAAAAGTATAATAATGAGAAAATTAGATAAAGCTAATACCGTGATAGTTGATCGGCCGGATGATTAAGTAACTTAAGCGAGATGTCCTCAAGACTGTAAAACAATATACAAACATCATTAATTAATTTTTGAAACAATAAAAAAAAACTAACACAATTGAGTCGGAGGTGCGAGAGGCTCGGCTTTGAGAGGGAGAGACAGAGACAAAGAGAGAGAGAGACACGGAGGAGAGGGAGAGACAGAGAGAGAGAGACATGGATGTCTAAGGATTTGAGAACCAACATCATTAATTAATTTAAGCGGTTTCGATCGACCAACGAACGACGTTTGTCTTTGTTCCTTCATTAACTCACTCAACAAGAGTTGATGTTCTATGGTCATGCATGTTTGACATAAGTCATTGATGCAATATACATGTTCAACTATACAATTTAATTTGTCAAAATTATTTAATAATACAATAAAAATGTTCTAGCATTATATTTTGATATAAATTTTATCAATATCATTTTAAATTATTGTCATTTTAATAATTATCAATATCATTTTATATATACATATACATATATTATATATACATGTATTATATTATATTATATATACATATACATATATTATAAAAAAAATGAGTTTATAAACAAAAAAAAACCAAACGACATTTATAAACAAAATACCGATTGTTGTATGCCTACTGTTGAACGAAAACTTAAACTGAATTTTTGATGCACTAAACGACATTTTTTTTAAATTCTGATGCTTCCGATGCCATGTGTATCACCGGGGCAAAATCGGATCCGTCTCGTCCCCCCCTTTCTGAAAAGTGGTCATACGCCCAAATCCGACTTTCCTAGCCAAAGTTATGGATGTTTAAAGTTTTTTTGAAAGCTGAACTTTGGAAATTCATAACTAACTGTAGAAAAATTCAAATAAATTGAAATTTGTGTTAATTATGTGCATTTTTGAATGCTCTACATGCTGGTGTAATCACTTTTGTAGTTTGGTCCCTGTATTAGTCCAGACTTGCTGATCTACCGGTCTCCAATTTTTCATTTTCATTTTTATTTTCATGTTATTCTCCAATTTTTCATTTTTAATATGCACTATTAGGATCGGTTTTTTTAAAAAACCGATCCCGATAGTATCAGGATCAGTTGTTTATAACAACTGATTCTAATTTATAAACTATTAGGATCGGTTTATTGTTAGAACCGGTCCTGATAGTATCAGGAACAGTTTTGACAAACAGTTGATCCTAATTTATGAACTATTAGGATCGGTTGTTTCAAAAAATCAATCCTGATACTATCAGGACTGGTTCTAACAAAAAACTGATACTAGTTTTGGTTTTCGAAATTCTACATGATTTTTTTTTGATAAAAGTGGTATTACCACCAGTTTCATTACGAAACGAAAGAGTTCGTACAACAGGTCTAGAAAAAAAAACGAGCATACAGTCCATCAACATCTAACCGCAAAAAACATCTAACAGCATAGTCTAAAAAAACATATGAACATGACATCAAATAGTAATACTAAATGAGATCATAAATGGCTATATCACTAGAATATGAGGCACTAGCTGATGAGAAAGAAATAGTAGGTAGAAGGCCAACAACACGATCAATAGCATCAGAAACTGCACGGTCACTCAAATGATCAACTAGAACCAACCTTTCTAAACCAAGACCAGGGTCCTCGGCGGAATCCAGCGGTGAGCTGTCCTGGTCCTGTGTATCCGTGTCGGATAATACTATCAGAGGTCCTATTTGAGGCAAAGAAGAAACATCAAAAGGCATAATCAAAGATAACTTAAAATAAGAATTATCTAATCGTGACTTACACCAAAATGAAGTTAAAGCAATAATAGAAGCAACTACAGACCTAATTGAAGGTATAGGAGAATTTTGAAAACAAACCTTATTTCGTGTTAACCAAACAATCCAAAGAGTAGCAACCCTAATCAATTTCACTAATAGTGAATCCTTTAATGGAATCCAATAATCAAAATACCAAAGATTAGAAACTTCAGTACAATTAAAAAGAAAGTTGTTATGATGACCAATCCAAGTCCATAAAGAAGAAATAAAATGGCAAGTAACAAAGAGATGGTCAACAGTTTCTTGGCCACCATAGAAAACACAATCAACATTTCCATGCCAACCCCTTGATTGCAAATTGCATTTAGTAAACACTTTATCTTGCCTAAGTAACCAAACAAAAACCTTAATTTTAAGTGGAATTTTGGCCCTCCAAAGATTATTGTAAATATTAGTTGGAACACCTCTGAAGGACAACCATTTATAAAGAGAATGTACAGTAAAAACACCAGACGAATGCTATCTCCATAATACTCTGTCAGGGCATGATGAATCTAATGAATAAAAGGAGAAAAGCCCTAAAAGTTGTAACCATTCAGAAAATATAATACCAGTTAATTGCCTATTAAATTGAAATGAGAAGGGAAAGTTAGTAAACACATCGGCTACCATGATATGAGGGTTAGAAATGATTCTAAAAAGATTAGGAAAAGCACAATCGTCATTACCATGCCATCTATCAAATCAAAAAGAAGTATTGGAGCTATCGCCTACAACCCTATTAATACCCAAATCAAATATTTGAGTAAGATCTAAAATACTGAAATTCTACATGATTTAATAGTAGACAAAATGACAACAACTCACAGAACTTTGTATATATGGCTGAGATATATAGATAGATAGGTAGATAGGAGCCAAATCTAAATTTAAGGTTGACATTGAGTTATTATTTATATAAATAAAATGTCAGATCTTGTTTAACTTCTCTCTCCCCACTACTAGAATCTGAGTTTATTGCATGCGTAGCACTAGTTTGTTGCAACGTAAGAAAGGCCCTTGCAACAGAAATGGTGTTTATGAATTCCTCAAACTTGTTGCAAGGGTAGTCCCTTGCAATATCTATCGCATGCAAATGTGTGATGTGCAACTGATTTCTATCTACCCTTGCAATTACGTTTTGAAAGTCATATATTATAATTAATTGGAGGTCCATGCAACTACTTAACCCCATACCCATGCAACTACTTTACCCCTTGTTTATATTATATTTTATTGAAGATCCATGCAGCAACTTAATTACATACGCATGCAACTACTTAACCTATTGTTTATATTATATTTTATTGAAGGTCAATGCAACTGGTTAACCCTTTGCGCATGCAAAAGTCTGGACTGACTGTTCTCATGCAATTGCATGGGACTACCCTTGCAACTGTTTAGTTCTTGGAGACAGATTTATTTCTGTTTATTTTGTATCTCCTTTTTCAATGAATATATTTATTCTAAATCACAACAACATGAATAATAACAGTTTATAAGAATTCAATACTTTGATAACTTAAATTTTGAGAGTTAGAACAAACATTCCAAAACAGTTGAGAAACAAAATATTACAGATATACATTCATAATAGTTTGCTCAATACCACAAAATATTACAACCATATCACCACATCACCTCACACTTTTTTTAAACAAGTATCATACATATTCAATAAGAATTTATTCTTCATAAAATATATATGACTAGTTTATAACAAAATCTTCATTATTCCCATGCTACTTCCTCTACTTCTTCCTTTGTCTCTCATCTTCCCTCTTCTTTTTGCTTTGTTTCCTTCTAATGTAGTAAAACTTTGACTTAAGGGCAATTAGACCAAAACAGTAGAAAAACTTTGACTTGAGCATTTTATCAAACACCTTAAGGACATTCATTGGTAATAACACTTTGAACCATCATCTCTCATAAATTCTTCAAAAGATAATTAGAATTTAACCTATGGTCTTATAACATCAAATTAGAGGTATTACCTCAAAAATAAACATCAGATTAGAGGGATAAAGGTACTAAAATAAACTACAATCAACGTATAGTATCTGCTTCCATTAGAATAATTCTACTATTTTGGTTTGTATCATCTCCATTAACCAACTAAAATTATATTATGTTAAAAATTTTTGAAGGTTAAACAAAAAAGAATGTAGATTTAATGCTATATAAAAAATGGTTATCCAAGTCTATACTTGAATCAACAGAGAAAGAAATAGTGACATTTTTCAATGGGGAAATTCTACAAACACCTAACGGGCAAAAATAGTGCTCCAACAGAAACAGACAAATTTAAAGCCATAATTTCTCAAATAATAATCAAGGCACCGAGAAACCAGTAAAGTTCAGGTTTGAAACATTTGTGGTACAGTATTGAAGGCATAATTTCTTAAATCGAGGCGTCTGATCAGATTTGGCACAAATATTGAAGGTTGCAAAGTTCAGGTTATTGAAAAACAGTCACTGGTACAGACTCACTGGCATTACATCAAACAGCTTTTGTGCACAAAATCAAATAAACAGACTTACGGACTACAATAAATGTCTAAAGAAACAAAAATAGAAGATAAAAACAGTTTGAAATCTTACCACAAGAGGCGGATAGAGAGAGGGAAATGACAAAGGTGGGGTGGAGTTCTCTGTCGAGCGAGATGTAGAGAGCACCGACTGAGAGGCGGATGAAGTTCTCTGTCACAGTGGAGAGGAGAGCGAGAGAGAGAGAGCACAACATTTTGAGCTGACGGAGAGGAGGGCTGGGGAGGGTTGATCGGGTAGAGTCTGAGCATACGATAGGGAGCAAAAATTTTGGGAGGTTAGCTCAAGCATATCATCAAACACCTTACATGTGTGACAAAATCAAAGAAACAAAAGGAAAAATATTCACTGTTAAATTTGTAAATATTTCTTTTCATTTATATATTGAAAAGAACGACAAAATAATGAAAACTTATTGTTGAATAAATTAAGTTGAGTGATCTTTTATAAACTCAGAATAAAATTAAAAATGAAACAAAATAATTTTTAATTTATATATGTACAATTAAGTAAATCATTATACAGCAAATAATATGGAAACAAATTTATGTAATAATTAACATAATAACATGTTTATTGCTTAATTAAATAATTTTGAAACATTAAATATTATAGCATTACATGCATCTTGTGTATATGACTCACATCTTCTATGAATTAATATAAACACATAAACTCTTGTTTTGTGAGTTAATAAAGATGCACAGGAATATTTCATCCATTAGTCGATTGGAACCGTTTAAATTAAAGAGCAATGTATTTATTATCTTGCACTCAAGTTTGATCAAATTTTGTTTTTATTTATCCATCCATCTAGTTGACCGAATATTGAAGCATCGTATGGCCATAAACATTTCGTGATGGATCGAATCTCATACATAATAAAATGTCCAAACTTTTATGTTGGTTACGTTCTATGTTCTCCCTTGATCATTTTAAAATAGTTTTGGAATGATTTAATTGGAGATCGACCGTTGATTTCTCGCGTGAAAATGAACGGTCCGAAAATATTTTCTAAATTTGAAGGGAGATATAATGATGAAAGTCTATAAAAATGACATGTATAAGTATTATTTGGTCATATAAAATGTTAAAAAAATAAATTTTCTTTTTTTGAATTTTTTTCATATGTAGTGTTGTACATTCATTAGGTAATTAGTAAATATCAAGTTTTCATGCCGTCTGATAAGTAAAAAATGGTTCTAATTTATTCATTTTAACAGCTGTGGGAAGGGAGTTTCTTTTCTCTGAAGTAACATAATATTTCTTTATAGATCTGACGATAGGTGATGCATATGATTCTTTGATATCAGTGTGTAAAGATAATCACACGGCTCGATCTAAACACACATACTATGTTACCTCTGTGAGTAGCGTTTTTCTTACCCACTCCAAAATCTGAAAATAGATCTGCTGTTATTCTAAAGCAATTACATGAATTTGTTATTCAGATCTCAAGTGTTCAAACTTTTCCATACGCGTATCTTAGAAAAAATATTTGTTATGCGCGAATCTTAATAAAAATCAATGGTTAAAATCGTAATAACAGGTTCATGTTATACCTCTTAAATAACAGCAGATTTATTTCCCCAAAATCTCTGCTCTCTGTACTCTATCTCCTCTCTAACCAAGCTCACGATGCCAAAACCTAAAATTTTCACTTCCCTCCTTCAATTCCCTCTCAAAATTTCACCAAAATTTCATCAAAATTTCACTAAGTTATCCTCTCCCGCTCTCCCTCTTGATCCAGAATTTTGATTTTCATCTCTCGCTCTCCCTCTTCTTCACTAAACCCTAGCCACTACTTTCGCCTAGGGTTTAAGCCCCCCTCCTATCAGCCGCACTCTTGCTCCTTCGCCTAGCCGCCCCCTACTCCGCCCAGCCGCAACGAAAGCGAGGTGACCCAGATCGAAACCGCACCCAAATCAGATCCAGGGTTTATCCCTATCCTCTTTTCCAAGTTTTCACAACCCGGGTTGCGCAGAAACCTTCTCTCGTGCCTCTCTCGCCTCTGAACAAGGGTGATCCATCAAGGTATCTAATTTGAATGTTTTACAGCCCACAAGATTTTTTTCTTTTTGAATTATTCTTTTTAATTGCGTGTAGTTGTGCGGATCTCAGTTCCTGACTTGTTGCTTCAAATTATCTAACTTTAGTATCATATTTGAGTTGGAAGAAGTAATTTCAAGTTCGTTGATGGCATAATATTTCAAGGTTGTGTGTCTGGGAAGAAAAGTACACCTGCGAAGAAAATACAGTAATTATTTGGTTCTATTTTTATAATTAAAATCATAAATAGAATATCCATACTTGTGTAGTCTGATTGTGTTAAATCATTTATTTTTGATAGAAACTTGAAAATTGATTGTGTAATTTGACTCATTTTTCATGGATTAGATAGAAGGAATTGTGTGGTTGATGTGAATGATCCGATTGAGGAAATATAATTTAAGTATTTTGACTCATTTTTCATGAATTAGATAGAAAGAATTGCATGAGAACTTGGCCTCATCCTCCGACGACTCTGGTTCTGAGGAAGAAGCCAATGAAGGGGCTGATAACTGCATACACTGTCTCAATGCGGAGCATTTTCACATCTCAAACTGTGCTTCAGGAGCTCCAGTCAATGGTAAAAGATTTGAAATTTTGTTTCTGTTATTTCAACTTGAAATGATTTGTTTCTTTCCTACTGTAATATGTCAGTCTCTTTAAATCAGTTTGGGGTTTAACGGAGAATTCCAACATCAGGTTCCAATGATATGGGCATTACAACTATTACTATAATTGGTTTTGAACCAGCTGTGTTATATACTGATCAGGTCCAGTAACTGACAATACGAATGAGCTTTTATGGTAACCCACACCCTTAATCCGTTGCTACTTTCTTCTTGCTAGATAAGCTTATTATTGCAACTACTATTCTTTTGTATTATCAGCTGCCACTCTCTGATAGCAGCAGAAAGCTTCGGCTTCTCAAACTCTACCATGGAGAGAAATTTAAGGTACTTCTCTGAATTATCTTTGTGTCATTCTGCTTTTTGGTTGTTGACAATTAATTTATAGGAAGTTTGCTTCATACCTGTAGGTGTTTTCTTGAGATGACATTGTTCAGTTTCAACTCTACAATAAGAAAGATGTTACTCTCCATGCAGAGAGGGTTTGTAGTTACTTTTTCTCAGTCAATAATATTAACACTGACCTTTACAAGTCAGATCTGATTTTTTTCCTGGCCTGGTTCTTTGTTTCTTAAACCATTGTTTGATTTAATCCATTTTTAAAGGTATCTGAATTTGAGGAGAAACTAGAAGATAATGAAAGAATATTAAAGATATTTCGGATTATACGCGACAATGTGTTATAGTTGCATTACCTGATAATCAATGTGCAATTGTTCTAGTAGAGGTCCAATTGGTGTTCTAATCTTCGTTTTCTTTGGTATGGAAAATTCTTAAACATGTTTTTTTTTCTAATTATTCTACACTATGGAGGTATGAGGTTACTTTATAATTCTTCATGTAAATATATAAATAACAAAATAATGTTGCTATGCTATCGGACTATCTAGGTCAAAAAATTAGAAGAGCACTTGGTGATCTACTCTGAAGGTGACACCATAGCAATGGTAAAAGAGCAGTTACAAAACACTTAGCTTATTGCTTCAAAAAAAGAGATTAACTCAGTTGTAAATCAAATTTGATCAACAACAAACCAAATTGACTCAGTTGTAAACCAAATTGACCAGTTGAAAATCAAATTGAACCAAATTTGAACAGTTGTAAGCCAAATAAGAGATCAAGCACAAAATCAGTTGTTGTTTTCCCATATTTGACTAGTTGTAAATCAAATTGAACCAGATTTTGTGAAGGCGAATGTTTTGCGTGTGAATGGTTACATTACTGGGCCAAATATGATTGATTGTATTAATCAATACATAATTACTGTGATTTCACAGTAAATTCAACAAAAATAACATCTAACTTTTTGGAAAGATAAACACGCTATTTGACATTGCACTTTCAAATATAATGCTTAGTTTGAAGGTCCAACCTCTCAAACAACTCAGGAAGTACCTTCAAATCTGCAAATTGAATTCAATCAGGTTAGTTCTTCATATGTTTGTTTTAATTTTTGAATTCTTATGAGAATAACATCTAAGGAAAGTCTACAATGAAATGAATTAGATGTTCTAACATTACAATTTGGTATATACATAGGATGTTACTGGTTTGGTACAACCAAATCAAGAAGGGCATTTCCAAGCACTGCTGAATTCTCAAACCGCAGAAGAAATTGCAGGTAATGATGCCGCAATGGGCAATTGGTGGGCAAATCAACCTTCGACTTGAACTATGGAGGTCTATGGGGTTGTATTTTGGTTATATTGTATGTATATTTTGTTAACTCATGGTGAGTTCTTTTGGTTAAAACACACAATGAAAACATCTAATTTCTGCCCTTGAAGTTCAATTAGACGTTTTCATTGTGTGTTTAACTCATGGGGGTGAGTTCTTTTGGTTAAAGCTTGACTAGTGGGTACATTTTGGGATAAATTAGAAGTTAACTCATTTATTAGCGATGATGTTGTTTTACTGCTTTTTATATTTTGGTACAATGTAACAATATTATACTATGTTGTTCAATGCTTATTAGTGGCTTACTAATTTTTCATTGTGTTCAATGTGTTTTATGTAAATATTAATGAATGGGAAACTGGTACCCGATCGGTACAGGGAAGGAGAATTGTTGAATTGGAGCGTGCTGATTTTCAGCTATTTCCTATTATTATAATCTTTGGTACATCCACGCAAATAGTATGAACTGCAGTGCATGCAAATAAATGGACATCATATCATTGCAACTAATAACCCATGTAATAAGTTAATCATCTTACCATGCTAATAGTCAGGTAGGACCCACGTAAAATTGCCTTGCTAATAGTCAGGTGGGACCCATGTTCCTTTGCCTTGCATATAGTCAGGTGGGACCAACGTGAGTTAGCCTTGCATATAGATAGGTGGGACCCACGTGTGTTAACCTTGGATATAGTCAGGTAGGACCCACGTAGCACAGCCTTGCAAATAGTCAGGTGGCACCCACGCTGTCTCCCTTTGCAAATACTACAAACGGAGTCAACTCTGAAAGTATTAGCATGCGTACTTTTTGCAAGGGTGGTCGCATGCAACAAGTCAAAAAATAGTTGTTGCATGGGTGTCCTTGCAAATACTTAGTAGTTGTAAGGAAGGTTGTTGTGACGGTACAGTTGCAAGGGTAAGCGCATGCAACAAGCTTTTTCGGACTTGTTGCAAGGGTATGTCCATGCAACAAGTCATTTTCAGATGCATACAATAAACTCGGATTCTAGTATTCAACCAAAAGTGTAGTTTGACCATTCTTTCTTGAATTATTTAATTAAACATCTCTTCTTTTCTTATATATATAAATATAATATATATATATATATATATATATATATATATATAGAGAGAGAGAGAGAGAGAGATGGGCTATGGTGAGTTGCGAAGTAAAACGCGTTTCTACTTCACGCCGTATTATTATTTTGAAAGTCCAAACGACCGATCCGAACCGTTAGATATTTAATCCATATTGAAATGTGCTTGGAGACCAAATTTTACATTTTTTGGAATTTTTTTACTATTTATTAAGCATTTTTGAAAATTGCTGTTCTACTGTAAACAGTAAAAAACAGTAAAATTTTCTGGACCATCAGATCAGCGATTTTCAAAATTGCTTAATAAATAGTAAAAAAATTCCAAAAAATATAAAATTTGGTCTCCAAGCACATTTTAATATAGAGAATAAGATGAACGGTTCGGATCGACATTTTGAACTTTAAAATCACAAAATATGAGCATAAAGTAAAATAGTCGCTTTACTTCGCAACTCACCGTAGCCCACCTCTATATATATATGTGTGTGTGCGCCCGTGGAACAGTTGAAGGTAGGAAATTATATATATATATTTCTTTGAATTTGCCTTTGAGAGAGGGAGAGGGAGAGCATTTGTTGGGTGAATTGAGATTGCGTTTTCGACCCACGGCGTCTGCTTTAGTTGTGTCGGTTTGAATTTTGATAAGCTAAAAATGGGGTAGCCCAGAAACTACACAAGTCAAGTTGTAATAATAATAATATATATATATATATATATCAAAATTAAATAAATTTAGGTCAGATTGACCAGATGCTGCGCGCTTCCACCCAAATTGAGACTAACATCTTTCTCGAAATTTGAATTTTGGAGTCAAATAGAGGCGATCTTTGGAAATATATTTTTTATTACGTTATTATAATCACATATTATATATGTTTATATTTAGTCTGCAACTGAGCTTAATTATTAATTTGGCTCTAACTGAGTTAAATATTGTAAGAAAAGTCAAGCATTGATTTCACACTGACTTCCATTTTAATAATAAATAATAATAATAATAAAAACAGAGTAGCACTTCAATTTGACGCATTAATCATTTGATCAATCCGGCTTTTTAAATTTTGGTAGTTTGTTTAAATAAAAAGAAGCTTAGTTGCTTAGTAATATTTTATCTTTAACCCATAATTTAATTATATAAAAAAAATAAGGTATCAATTTTTTTAGAATGATCAAACCTAAAATATATTATTCTCGTAATATGCTACCGAGATGAGATATTAAATTACATTTTTTTTTCTATTATTAAAATTTAAAAGTGTTATTAAAAAACAAATACAGTGTATAAATTACTTTTGTAGACTGTCCAATTGAAATTGGAGGTTTATTAGCAAGGAGAATAATGAAATAAAAAATAAATTGAGGAGAGATTTCGAAAAGAACTATCTAGGTGCGAATGGTATAACAGGATCAAAAGTGCTTAATTACCATGTAAAGCTTAAATGTGTGTCCGAATTTCAAAAGTTGACACATTTAAATTTTACTATTTTTACTGTATTTCTAGGAAAACTATTATATTGTGGAAATGCAGGGACATTGGCATGTGCAGACACCACTTAATTTTCTTTAATGCTTTGGCTTAATTAATTAAGTATTTTTATTAATCTTGTCGGATGATAACCACCGGGTAGGCCAACTTGTAGTTTATCATCTTAATCATGGACAAGGCAAGCCAAGCCCACTTGATATATATAATTAATTAAAACCTTTTAATTATTGGAAGCATCTAATTTTCCACCATTTGTCCACAAATTTAACCTGTGAGAATACTGTAAAACTACTTCTACATGCTGTATAATTATACAATATATCACATAAAATATATCAGTTAATCACAAAACATCCAACAACTATTTGAACTGGTCCCATGATAATTAGAAACATATTGCAACTTCCACAACAGGACAAAAAAAATATACTTTCAAACTTTACTTTTGGAAGTTGCAGTTATATGAAGTTATTGGCAGTTAATGTAAGTTATTACATAAAACTACTTCTACATGCTGTATAATTATACAATATATCACATAAAATATATCAGTTAATCACAAAACATCCAGCAACTATTTTAAGTGATCTCATAATAGTTAGAAACAAATTGCAACTTCCACAACAGGACAAAAAAAATGTACTTTCAAACTGTACTTTCGGAAGTTGCAGTTATAGGAAGTTATTGGCAGTTAATGTTAGTTATTAGCAGTTATTTTGACAAAAAACATGATAAAAAGGCAAAATAATGAATACTGTAAAATTATCAAGTTAAATTGTGAAAACAAAAGGCAAAAACTATATATTTATCAAATTATAAAATTAGCAGATGAAAACGATAAAATAAAATGTTAAAAAATAAAAATTTCAATACTGTAAAATTATCAAGTTAAACTGTGAAAACAAAA
This sequence comes from Carex rostrata, assembly GCF_964058835.1. NCBI lineage: Eukaryota > Viridiplantae > Streptophyta > Magnoliopsida > Poales > Cyperaceae > Carex > Carex rostrata. The sequence goes on along the minus strand of NC_135919.1, from coordinate 5,841,963 downwards.
GTTAAAAACTATAAATTTACCAAATTATATAAATAGCAAATGAAAAAGATAAAAAAAAATATTAAAAAATATTAATTTTCAATACTGTAAATTTATCAAGTTAAACTGTAAAAACAAAAGGTAAAAACTATAAATGTACCAAATTGTAAAATTAGCAGATGAAAACAATTAAATTGTATTTAAAAAATATGAATTTTCAATACTGTAAAATAGTCGACCAAAACTGTGAAAATAAAAATCAATACGGTAAAATTGCTATATCTAAACTATAAATCCAGAACATTCAGAATAAAAACACAAAAAATAAAATATAATAGCTCAATACTGTAAACTGACACATCTTCACTACAAATATAACGATTCCAACTGTAACACAATTGCTAAAAAAAACACATAAGTTCAACACCATCTGTTCAACTGTAAAATAAACAAGTTGTTTTGAATACTGTAAAACCACAATATGCATATTGTAAAACTACAAGGTGAATACTATAAAACAATCCGATTATGCTCCAGATCGCCTCGCTCTCATCTCTCTTCTCCAGATTGCCTCGCTCTCATCTCTCTCCACTAGATCGCTCCTCCAGATCACCTCTCTTAGATCGTCTCTCCGCATTAGAATCTAAGAAAGATGCCGGAGAAGTCCGTTGGAGAGAATAAAGTGGTATATGTTAATTGACTACTTGAGAGACGACAAAATCTCGTCGTGTTCTTCTTTCGAATGTGAAATCGAATACTGTAAAACAAAATGTAGAATCATGTAATTTCGTACATCATACAATTCAAAACAACGACATAAAGAAAAAGAAAACGAACTATGCATTTCAAATTAGACTATCAGATAATGCGAGATCCGTTATTGAACAGTAAATGATACAATTCAAATTCAAATCAATGTTCATATAATGCATACACACCTGAGACTACATCAATTCAAATGAAACTTCAATAGAAGCAAAGAAATCATGATTATCAATTCAAATCAATAGAAGGAACAAAACTTAAATCGATTAGTAAATAAACAAGTTGTTTTGAATATTGTAAAACCATAAGATGCATATTGTAAAACTACAAAGTGAATACCGTAAAATAACCCGATTATGCTCCAGATCGCCTCGCTCTTATCTCTCTTCTCCACCAGATCGCCTCTCTTAGATCGTCGCACGCTCGTACTCTCGTACTCTGTCGCCTCTCTTAGAGAAGAAAGCGCTGACGAGTAGTCGTACGCTTGTACTCCGTTGCTGTCGCCCATTTGGCGCTGCTGGTCGTCAGGACATTAGTGTTCGAAGCATGGCGCAGCGCTGCGGCCAGTGATCCGCTGCCTCCAGCAATGTCAAGGGCGAGGTTGATTGGAGCAGCACGGGATACTTGAACAAGGCGGAGAAGTTGAGTAATGGAGAGATCGAGAGTAGATCTGACAGAGAAAAGGTTGGGATCTTGGAGTTTAGATAGGGTAGCGGGAGACGGTGAGCAAGGAGAAAAGAAAGAGAGAAAAATTCAAAAAATGAAATCTGATCGGAAATTTGAGAAATGAAATTTGGAAAGTTACGACATATTTAAATAGAGCAGAGGAGACCGTTAAAAAGTGGAAACCAGATAATGCAGTGGACAGATGGTGGACAAAAGATAATGGACGAGAACATTTTCTCTTAATTATTAGTATTAATTCTTGTTAAACTGCAAGCATATTAGAAGTTATAAGCTACAACAGAAATTATGAGGCTATAGTATTTTTACAGATATATATATTATACATGAAAACAGTTAACTAGTTTTTTTGTAATAGTGATCTAGTTGCTTTTAACATATAATAATGTGTGTTTTTTTACTTTTTAGCATTAAACTAGTTAGTTGAAACAAAAATATTATTTTTGTAACAGTTAGCTATTGTTCATTTTGAAGACGTATGTGACGTTGATACAGAAGTGCAATGAGGAATGAAGTTGAAAGGGGAATATCATATCATATGCATGTGATGATCGATGTACTCCGTTTCCACTTGTTCATCCTTTGACTTGACAAATATATATCCACCTTCTCCTTCTGGGCTTCTGGGCTTCTGGCTGTGAGTACATGCATGTCATGTTAATTAAGCTAAGCCTGGTAAAATATATATCTGCTCGATCGGTTGTTCAAATAAGGCTCGTCCAATAACTGCTTATAAGATGAGCCCAAATTAGACAACCACAGCCCCTTGGCCCATTAACTTTGCAACTTTAATTCAAGAAGATTTATATATATTAGATATGCATTGAACCCTCTCAATTCTCATATATAACAGCTGGATCCTTTAATTTCTTGCTCAATCTTTTATAATATGGGACGTGATATGATTACCCGCACTCTCATTCTTCCATTATTCTCCCAATTTTATTTGTTCAATCTCATCCACATTTCTCATGATCTATAAGGAATTTTGCGAATCTAAAATCACGAACGTCTTCTACGCAATTTTATCTTTCAAATGAGATCCATGATGACATACTTTCGAGCTCGTCATCACACAAGTATTTATACCTCGTCATTTAAGTATTTATACATAATATTTTTCACATATGACACTGCTGACATTTAAAAGTATTAATATCAAGTATTACAAATATTTATATCTATGTACGGAAGTATTTATACCTATGTGGTCAACTATTTTTGTTAGAGAAAAGTTAACTAAGGAACGATTAGGGAAATGTGATGTAGAGATGCGGGGTCCACGATTAGGGATAAAATACTTACAAGTATGGGTATAAATATTTGCACAATGAGGTATAAATACTTGTGTGACGATGAATCCGAAAGTACGTCATTATGGATCTCATTTGAAAGGTAAAATTGCGTAGAATACGTTCATGGTTTTAGATTCGCAAAATTTCTCATAGAACGTGAGAAATGTGAAAGATATTGAAAAAAAACAAAAAAATCACCTCTAAAAACGTGTATAATTTTTCTCCCATGTAGTTTGAGTGGTCCCTTTATATAGTTATATCAAGTTAGACATGCAAGTATTAATATCTTAATTTGCAAGTATTAATTTATTATCTTCAAAATATTTATACCCATGAATTTAATTAAACTTGGAAGATCACAGTGTTGTGAATAAATTTAATTAAACTAGTTAGTTAAGTTAGTTTATGGGAAGTTAAAATCTGTTTAAGAGATGGAGGTACAATGCGGATACTGGAGTGTGGGGATTGAAATAATTATTCTTATATTATATTATATTAATTACTTGCTAATTTCCTTAACATTAATTATTCACCTCAAAAACGTACGGATCCCATATCAATCAAAAATTGCAGCACATCAAATTTTAATCCATGCACCGTCGGCGGGCTAGCTGCTTGTGCTTGGTTACTATATATTATTATTAAATAATTTATATATAATATAAATATATACATACCAGTTATCAGTTACCACACTAACATATATTTATCATATGCATTGTTGAACTGGTTTGTTGGTTCAACCTACCGGTGGCAACGAGCTGTTAAAGAGCGAGATAGGTCACACTCGAATTCAGCTTGTTGGTGTATCAAGTTGAGCGAGCGAGTTTGAATTTCAGGTTCCGAGCTAAAACTATTGCTCAAGATCGACTCGTGACTTGTCCGAGTGAGCCGAGCTAACTCGTTACTAACTTGGCAGATTTATAAATTTGTATATTTTCTTTCCTGCTATATCTTAAATTTTCATAACACATCTTATCAATTATGGCTAAAACAAAATAATATTTATATGACTAATTATTGAGGAATACTCTTAATTCAATTGTAATTAAGCAAATCAACTACTATAAATTAACTTTACAGCTAAATTCATACATACAAATATATCAAAATCTTAAATTCATACAAACATATTCACATAATAAATTTATGCATACCAAATCAAACAAATTCATACAAATTAACTTAATTGCTTATAATTAATTCACACATATTCCATACAAAATTACCAATAAACTTAAACACAGTCCAAAGTGCAATTGTCATAACATTGGCTATAATATTCATAAATCATAATATCTTCAATCTGAAGTGAACGGATCTGATTAAACTATTAAACTATGTATATTAAATAGTTCGTTAATGACCGAGCTGGCTCATGCCGAGCCAGGTCAAACTCAAACTCATTAATTCTAGATCGAATATCTAGCGAGCGAGCTAATTTTAACTCGATTCACTAACGAACGAACTGTTACCAATTGAATCACGGGCAAATACCAAGCGAACCACGAGCTTTTTTGCCAGTCCTAATTCAACCTGCATGTAGCGCATTCCAGCTGTTGTTTTGTTTTTAGTTTTAGATTAATTGAGGTGACAATGACATGAAGGCAAATAGGTATGGAGTAGTGGTTTAATTTTGCCCCAATAGGGTATACCCTACCTTGCCCGCCCGTACCCGATATCCGAGCCCGGGTATAGGTCGGGTACGCGGGTAGGCGGGTACGGGCAAAGGACGGGCCGGACCGGTGTTTTTGGACAAATACCCGACCATACCCGTACCCGACCGTACCCGTGCCCGTACCCCTATACCCGTGTACCTTTTTTTTTTTTTTAAATTTCAAAATTCAAAAAAATTCCCCCCCAACCCCTACATTATATATATTGTATGTGTATATGTATATGTATATCATATTTTAAAACACTTAATATATTGTACAAAAACCTAAGTTATATATAATTATATATACATATATTATATTATACAATATACATATATTAATTAAATTTATGCAATTTAAAGTAATTGATTTAAGCAATTGATTTAAGTAACATTGTTTTAAAATAATTAGTAATTGATTTAACCTATTAAAAATAAAATGAACGTTTAGAAAATATATTATCAATTTAAAATGTAAAAATTAAAATTTCAAGATATAAATAAATTATGAAACTATATAATTAGAAGGAGAATTTGAAAATAAAATAAAATGACTCGTGTAAAGAAATAAATAAATACATTTGTACTTAGCCGATTAAACATACAAATTTTCGCAAGAATAATTTTTATATATAAGTTACAAATTTTATTTATGTAGGAATTATAAAAATGTGACTTGATAATTTTATGTGTGTGTATATATACTATTTGATATTGAACTATTCAGATTTTAAAAGTCGAATTATAAACACGTAATAATATTTATACGACACTGTTAAAAAAAACAGAAAAAAATTGGATGGAGTACATTTTAGAAATTTAGTGTATATTTCAAAGATAATTTAAGGTTTTAGAACTTTACCTTTATGCACAACTATTTTTTAACAAGTTTGGATGGAGTACATTTTAGAATTATTGATCAAGTACTATATATTTGGGACAAAATTGAATTATTTAATATGGAGTCCATGGACTATATATCAACATGATATTATTTTTGTCAAAAATAAATTTTAACATATTTTTTGATAATTTTAGTAATGTATATCTAAAAAATACCGTCAAACGATTACAAAATATTTTCACTCAATTTTATACTCCTATAGACAAGTAAATTCAAATTATGGTTATGGTGTAAAATTTTGATACTTGCATTATTAATCCAATTAAAAAAAAAATGAAAGGATCGGATGCTGTCTTTGATGGCACTAGATAGTCTATATACTCTAATTAATCTTATTTCTTAAACTATGGTTATGATGTTTTTGAGAAAATTGACAAATTGCCTAGTTACATATCCCAATTATATTGGTCATAGATGGTTTAAACTAACACATGCGTTTTGTTTCCTGCAAGCCTAATTTTTTGTTTTATTTTTTATTAAAGATAATTAGGATACATCTTAATTGTAAGTACATCAACTAGTAGATATATTAGCACACATACACTAAGAATAATAGTCATTAATACATTTATAGGCATTCCTATCTACATTCTAATAAGTAAACTGATGAAAACATCATTATATATCCTAAATAAAAAAAAACTAACATATACAGATATATTTATCTTAAGTTGAAATTTTATTATTGAATATAATTTTACCACCAAAATCCATCCATTTATTTATCTTAAGTTGAAATTTTATTATTGAATAAGTAACTTTTATTTTTTAATCTATTGCTTTAAAATAATTCATAATTATTTTTAAAGTAATTGATTTAAGAAATTTTTTATTTATATTTTATTGTTTTAAAGTAATTGATTTAAGATATTTTTTATTTATATTTTATTTAATCTATTGAAAATAAATGAACGTTTCCAAAATATATTATTAATTTAAAATGAACGTTTATAAAATATATTAACAATTTAAAATGTAAACTAAAATTTTTGAGATATAAATAAATTATGAAATTATATAATTAGAATGAGAATTTGAAAATAAAATAAAATGACTCGTGTAAAGAAATAAATAAATATATTTGTACTTAGCCAAATAAATATATAAATTTTCACGCGAATAATTTTTATATATAAGTTACAAATTTTATTTATTTAGAAATTATAAAGATATGACTTGATAATTTTATGTATATATATTTACACTATTTGATATTGAACTATTATGTCTATTAAGATTTTAAAAGTCGAATTATAAACACGTATTAATATTCGTACGACACCGTAAAAAAAAAAGAAAAAAAAATAGTTTTGAAAATAAAAAATCGGACTTTACACTATTTGATATTGAACTATTATGTCTATTCAGATTTTAAAAGTCGAATTATAAACACGTATTAATATTCGTATGACACCGAAAAAAAAAAAAAAAACAGTTTTGAAAAAAAAAAAACCGGACCGCCCTGCCCCATGCGGGTACCGCGGGCAAGGGTATAGGACGGGCAGGGCACGGTTTTTGGAAAAAAAAACCCGAGGATGCCCGGTCCGTGATAGCTGTCTACCCGAGATACCCGTGCCCGAGCCTTGCCCGTGCCCGTGCCTGGGTATGCCCGGTCCGTCCGGCCCGGCCCGATAATTAATACACTAGTATGGAGTACATGTTAATGTTAGACCCTGAAATAAATGCAACTTCGTAAACTGGAATATTTAAATTATGGCATCTCGATCCCTGCCGTGAGTGAATCTGCGATGCACATAAAATGCTGGGCTTTGACTGACCACAGAGTATCTCTGAAGAAAAGGAAAAGGTTTGTGAATTGTGCATGATGGCACCATGGAATCTAAAGTGGAGGGGATTTGGATTTAAATGGTGAAGTGACAGATGGATTCGGTCTAGCTCTTCAATCAAACGATCGATGCAAATGCAAATCCAATCCGATTCAAAGATTTCTGACCTTTCTCAGCCGTCCGATTTCAAAAAGGAGGATTTCATATTTGGATATATATATAAGAACTAGTGTATTGAAACCGCCCGCGGGGGTCGAATCCGGACTGGTCCGCCCGCCACTCGTACCTGACTGGGGCAGACCAGACCGGACCCGTGTTTGGGTTTAAAACGGATACACAGGTAACCCGGGTGAAGGTTAAAATGGGCCGGGACCGGATTTTTGGGAAAAAAAAATCCGTGATAACCCAAACAGTGCCAAATCCATACCCGCTCAGACCGAACCGCCTACCCGCCGAACCGACCCCCCTATTCGCCTACCCGTACCCTCCTACCAGTACCCGTACTCGGAAATTCAAATAAAAAAAAAATAACATTTTTATTTTTTAAATTCAAATTGTATTTCCCCCAAAACTGTACCCGCCCTCCTACCCGTACCAGCCTACCCCCGGAAATTCGAATTAAAAAAAAACGTTTTTATTTTTAAAATTCAAATTTTATTTTCCCCAAACAAAACTCCTTAAATACACCCCCATTCTTCACAAATTTTCACATCTCATCTTATTATTTTCCATCTCTCATTCTCTCAATCTCAATCTCAATATTTTCATTATTCTCAAATTTTAAATTTATTGTTAAAAAAAATATAGTTGTAAATTTAATTCATTCTACAAATACGCAAACAGAATTACGAAAGTATTGAAATTACGAAGTTCGACACCTCCCGCAAGATTTTCTCGCGACAATTATGTAATCTGCATATCACCATAACCTCACCCAAAATAATTTTTTTCTGAACAATTTGCAAATTTTCTTGTTCGGCAAGTGAAACCACACACAAATGTATGATATTGTTGGGCTGGATCTTTGTAACAATTTGTTAAAAAAAATATATTGTATGAATATAATTACGGGTGTCTCATCTGATGTGACACAAATATATGAGGGCACATAAATTTTTTGAAAAAATTACGATGATGACTTTTAGCTTTTATAGATACTTATTTTCTCTTTTCTTAAAGTTTTCATTTTCTTACAATAGATCAGAATACACACTTTAAACAAAAATTTATGCATGCATATTTTTTTATTATGTAATATGATATTAAAAATTGACGAATTTATGAAAAAAAGGAAAAAGTACATGCTTTGAGATAATCTGCATGGATACGTGGAGTTATAGGTATCGTGACGTTGGGAACGTTCAAAATCTTAATTATGTATATTGAAATTTAATTGATTTATATATTTTATGAGTGTGAGGACTTAGAGTTGAAATCACATCTACAACTTATTATGTTTTTTAAATTGCAGTCACTTCTATTATGATTTTCTAATATTGTCTATGGAGCCTGACATTATAAAGTCAAATTACTTAAATAATAATAAGATACGTTAATTTCTGATATATATATCGAAAAGGAATACTATTAAGCATCATGTGAATAAGTATTCAACGGATATTAGTATTTGATAGGTACAAATGAATTTATTTTTCTACATAGAGGATGAGAGGTGGCATGGTGAGAAAACATATGTATTTTGGACATGAATTCAAAAAAGAAAAAGAAAAAAAGAAGAAGTTAGATGTAATAATATTTGTATTGCTACAATTATCATTATTATACATTTTTAGATATCAATTTAATGATGTTATTATCATTCGCCTTATTTGAATAGACCTTCATGTAACGTGCACTATACATAAAAATTAATATATAGCGAAGGACACCATTGGAAAAAATAGAATCACGGTCGGTTATATACGCATATTAGTATCGGTTCACAACCGATCCTGATCAGGGCGATATTAGTATCGGTTATATACGCATATACGCATATTAGTATCGGTTCACAACCGATCCTGATCGATTATATATCAAACAAATCTGTATCGATTTTACGACTGATCCTAATAGTTACTATCTGGATCGGTTGTTACTAATTAAGAACCGATCCAGATAGGCATCATCAATATCGATTCTTAGATAAGAATCGATCCAGATGACTAGTTATCTGGATCGGTTCTTAGCTAAGAACCGATCCAGATAAGAAGTCATCAAGATCGGTTGTACTGTAGAACCGATCTTGATGTATATTTTAAATTAGATTTTTTTTAAATACAGAAAACAATTATCTGGATCGGTTCATATGTAAGAACCGATCCTGATAGTTATTTTGCCTTTTTTTTAAAATGTTATCTGGATCGGTTTCTTAGATAAGAACCGATCCTGATGCTTTATTGAAATTTAAAAAAATATTTTTTATTAAATGGCCAGCTTCCATATTTATTTAGCTGACCAAAATGCTAATTTATCACAAATCCTAAATTATCAATAAAACACATCCTAATTTAATTATCAATAAAACACATCCTAAATTAATTATATATCATACACATCCTAACTTATTACAAAAAATTCATGTTCATATGCATGCAAATTCGGATAACACATCCTAAATTGTTGTACTTCTTCTCGGCTTTATCTCATTTAGCAAAATTTGGACCCACATTAGGCGAAAGTCGGCCAAGCGTTCTGTCGTATGTTTAGCTGGAATATCCTGCATTTTTAGAATTTAGAAGAGCATATACAATTAAATTTTGTATTTTATTATATTTGAAGCAACAATGCTTATTTTTGGAAAATTTATAAATGCATATACCTTTAATTGCGGAAAAACATCAAGGAATTCCTTTATTATGTCTTGCATGAGCAACATGGTATAATATGCACATTCCCAGTCGGCTGGTTGTTGTGGGCACTATATAACAAGTTTCAAAAAAATAAAATGTTTTTATTACGAGCATACAAATGGCTTATATGTATATTCACAAATGTGTACAATAGAAACTATTACCTTGCAATCGTTACGAACCGTTAAAGAAGTACCAATTTCCCTCATGAAGACGCTGTTGAAATATGAAGACATTAATTGAACAATCAGTACTTACGAGACATATTTAAAATGATAATATAATAATAATATCATTAGCATTCTAAACAAACGTAAATTTTAGGAAGGCACTTACTCCTCGACAGCAGCAGTGATCATTAGCATTTTTTTGCTCTTCTTATCGGAATCGTACACGTACAATGCACGTTCTCTTGGCATAAGCACGGCCAATATCCAATGATTTCTGCATGTTAGGTTTATAGCATGTCATATTCTATAATTTATATGAATTGAAAGAAATATAATAAAATTAGAATATATATAACACTAACATCTGATGGTAAGGTATGAATATCAATCTCTTGTCCCGATTTTCTTGGAGTGCTTTCCCTATGTATTGAAGAACACGTCCTCAGTCATCATTCATCAGGGTGGCATTTGTTCGATTGGAATCCATGAAACCAACCTGCTCATTGGGGAATTCCTCCTTGATAAATTTGTGCCAATACCTACAAAATAAAGATACATGTGATCTCAATTTTGTGAAATTTGAATTAAAAGTACTAAATTATGCAATTATTACGAATATTAACTCACAACATCCAGATCTGAACAACTGGTACAGTGAGCCACTCCCGTGGTGTAAGCAAGGCCGCATAATCATCTACATAGACGCATATGGAGTCATCTGAGCATAAAAGATCAACTGGCGGATCGATTTTGAATGGACTGCCATCTAGCTCCGAAAACCAATCACTAAGCTGCTTGAATGTTCGTCCCAGCTTGTCAAAATTGATACCATCAAACGCCTTGCAGTGACTCGTTGCGTTCTGACCTCCAGGAAATCCTAACTCTTTGCGTTGTTCCTGCGGAATTTCATAATAAATTGAAATAAAATCCAGAATCAACTATAACTCTATCATATAGATACTAATTAAGAAGTATAAGAACTTGTAATAATAATATACCTCAGCTGAACCTATCGATATCCTGGATTTCGGCCATGCAGTGAAACTGCCGAGGGCATCCTTCAGGGTTTCTTGCTCGCCATTTGGTACAGGTAATGGGAGGTTTATAAAGTCCGCATCAATAGTGCCTACCCCGTGAAGTCTACCATCGTGCCGAGATTTAGGGATGTTGATAGCTTTGACATCATCCATATAATTAGTACAAAACTCAATAACCTCTTCAGCAGCATAAGCTCTTATGATGCTGCCCTCAGGCCGATATCTATTCCTGACATATGCCTTTAACAATCCCATGTATCTCTTGAACGGATACATGTACCACAATAAAACAGGTCCACACATCTTAATTTCTCTAATTAGGTGAATGATTAAATGAACCATGCTATCAAAAAAAGACGGTGGAAAATACATTTCAAGATGACAAAGAGTGACAACAACCTCCTTCTGCAGAGCATCTAACATATCAGGATCATTTACTTTGCAACAGATGGTGTTAAAGAAAAAACAAAGCTCTGTGATGGTCTGCCTAACACACTTTGGCAATATGCCCCGAATTGCAACAGGAAGAAGCTGTGTCATTAAAACATGACAGTCGTGAGACTTCATTCCTATCAATTTTAAATCTTCCAGTGAAACTAGGTTTTTAAAATTCGAAGAATATCTAGATGAAACTTTGACACCATGAAGGCATTCCAATAAGCTTTTTTTCTCTACTTTCGACATCGTATGCATTGCGGGTTTTAGATATGTACAAGTTTTTCCTTTTTCTCTTTCCTTCTCTGCTAGTTGTAGATCTGGCCGTATGTTCAAGAATTGCATGTATTTCCGAGCATTGATACCGTCCTTAGTTTTACCCAGAATATTCAATAATGTTCCAACTATGCTATCACACACATTTTTAACCACATGCATCACATCGAGACAGTGTCGAACCTCTAAGTACTCCCAGTATGGTAAATCCCAGAATATTGACCTGTTCTTCCAACTAATTTTCGGAGCCCCTTTCTTTCTCACCACCTTCTTTTTAAATTTTCCCAATTGAACTTTCAAATCTTTCACTCGCGAATAAACTTGTTTACTGGTCAACGGATAATTTGCTCTGATATTCTTGGTCTTTCCATTGAATTCTTCTTTTCTCTTTCGGTGTGCGTGGTTGGCAGGAAGAAATCTACGATGACCCATGTACACATTTTTAGAGGAGTTGGGTAGCCACATATCGACTGTATCATCCAGGCAGACAGGGTACACTTTCTCTCCTTTGACATTGTAACCCGACAAATTTCCATAAGCCGGAAAATCGTTAATGATGCAGAAAAGCATGGCCCGTAAAGTGAATTTCTCCTTGCTGTATGCATCAAATATCTGCACTCCGGGTTGCCATAATTCTTTTAAATCCTCAATCAATGGCGCTAGATACACATCTATGTCGTTCCCGGGCTGTTTGGGTCCTGATATGAGCAAGGTCAACATGATGTATTTGCGCTTCATACATAACCAAGGTGGAAGATTATAAATGCACAATAGAATCGGCCAACTGCTACGCTTGCTGCTCATGCTACTGTGCGGATTTATTCCATCTGCACTCAGCCCAAGCTTTAGATTTCTAGGGTCACATCCGAATTTGGAAAACTCTCTGTCAATATTCCTCCACTGAGGAGAATCAGCGGGGTGTCATAATTTCCCGTCGTTTTCCGGTTATCGGCATGCCAACGCACTAATTTCGCATCTTTAGCATTTGAGAACAAACGTTTGAATCTCAGTTTCACGGGGAGGTACCACAATTCTTTTGCAGGAGGTCCTTTATTCGGTTTACAATAATCACTTTTATCACTGGCTATCTGCTTTGGTTTGTAACGTGATGCACAACATTTTGGACACTCGTGAAGGTCTTCATACTCATTTCGATATAATATACAATCATTTGGGCACGCGTGTATTCTTTGAACTTCCAAATTCACTGGGCACAATATTTTCTTCGCTTCATAAACATTGGGTGGTATCTCGTTTCCATCCGGAAGCATTTCTTTTAAAGTTTGTAATAACTCAGTAAAACTTCTATCACTCCAACCGTTAGATACTTTAAGGTTATACAATTTCAATACACCTTTCAATTTTGAAAATTTAGAACAACCAGGATACAATTCCTTATTAGAATCTTCGTACAAATTCTCAAATAAACAATACTGCTTATCATTATCAAAATCCTCTTCTATATCACGTAACATTTGATCAAAATTATCACATTTATCTACCACTATATCATCATTTTCTCCGGTATTGTACTCCTGTTGCTCAGTACGAGTACCTATGTCGTGTACTCCTGTTGCTCAGTACTCCTGTTTTCAATCCCCGTAGGTCATTCCCCCCATCTCCACCGGTATGGTATTCTTGATGCTCAGTACCAGTGCCTATGTCTGTTGGAAAACTCTCACCATGCCATATCCAACACTTATATCCTTGCTTGAATCCACGACGGATTAAATGGTTCCTCACTTGATTCGGGTTGGAAATTTTTTGACCATTGTTACAATCACGACAAGGACACGACATCATTGTACTCCCCTTATTCGCCATATCTTCTATAGCAACTCTGATAAATTCCTCGACACCTGTCATATATTCATCCGATAGACGTGATGTTTCGTACATCCAACTGCGGTCCATCTGCAATTATAGTAGAACACAATTAATTTAGAACAAGGTTGGGGTACTAAATTCTGTTCACAATAGGGCTTACCATCTTATCCCACTCTTTAAATACTTCGTCTCAATAATGACCACCTGTTAGTCGTGTTTTAGTATTTAAGAAAATTTCGACAGCATTTTCCCTTAGTTTCCCGAGTATTCAGGGAACTAATAAGGAGAAATACTGCCGAAATTTTCTTAAATACTAAAACATGACTAACACGTGGTCACATCCTAATTGAGACAAAGTATTCAAAGAGCAGTTCCAAAACGGGAACTATTCAAAATTAATCTCTAATTGATTAATTTTGAACGGGTATCATGACCTAAAGGCATTAATCATACGGTTGTGGCTCATAAGACAATAATCTAGCTACATACTTAATACAAATCTATTTAGTCTAGCTATCAAAATACACATTCATGAACAAAACTAATTAAACATGAGTTTTATGTTTTACTTACAACTATCAAAATACACATTCATGCCGTACCGAGTGAGATGAAAATCGCTGCACCAAATCTCTCAATAATAGCCAAATTACAAAATTAAACCATCGAAACCTAATTAAGGGATGTATATATATATAACATATATATGATGCATATGCTAGCTAGGGTATATATGGGTATATATGAAAAGCTCATATATAGCATCCACATGCAAATATAATTATATCAAAAGCTCATATATCCCACAATTAATTTGCTAATCTCCACATATATACCCAAGCTTGAAATAGAAAATGTATTAAAACCTAAAAGAGAGATTTAGGGTTTATAAAATGAGCCAAATTAGAGCCTAAATGGTGCTCCATCTAACATCGAACTTGAGAAAAAAGATGATCGATCAATTAATGAACCTGAGAAAAGAATGGTGAGATAGCTGCTGCGCTAAGTAATGGAGGCGAGGTCTGAGGAAGAAAGAAAGGTGATTCTGTGATGAATCGGACTTAGGAAAGCCTTTAAATGCACTATCAAGATCGGTTCCTATCTTAGAACCGGTCCAGATAGTATCTGGATCGGTTCTAGGCTAGGAACCGATCTTGATACTTGATAATTAGGATCGGTTCATAGCTTAGAACCGATCCAGATACTATCAGGATCGGTTTCGGCTAAGAACTGATCCTAATACTTAATAATTAGGATCGGTTCTTAGCTTAGAACCGATCCTGATAGTATCTGTATCGGTTCTAAGCTAGAAACCGATCCTATTAGTTCATAAACTGTGATTTTATTAGATTTTAGTATCGATTTTATCAATAAAACCGATCCAGATAGGTATTAGTATCGGTTGATTTGTACAGCCGATCTAGATAGGCCGATCCTGATTACAGTTTTTCCACTAGTGGGAGTTACATACTGAAAAACTTAATAATGACAAGCCTTACATAGTTTAATTAATTATGACCGAACCAAACAATATACAATACACGTGTATTTATTATTGACATTAATATATAGCATTATCGTTCAGTTTAATAACTTTATCATTCAGCTTCTTTAAAAAACAAAGTGATAATTTCATTTTAATGATAATGTTGTAAATTAAGCTACCGTATAAACATTTTCATTGTTAGCTAGGTTGTACTATGAAAAAAATCATAAAACACACAGAAATGATATAACTCCTTAATTTAGCCCTTATTGCAAGACAAGTTTTATGATTACTTAAATTGTGACACTGTTAATTAGACTACATGAAATTATGATAAGGCTGCAATCAAATTGACAATCACTACAAATGATATATCTTTCTTAGTTGTTATTTTTTCTTAAAAGATATGATTAATTTAGTATTTATTAGTACTTGAATTTTAATTTATATTTTATTGGTTTAAAAAGAAAAAAAAAACAGAAAAAAACAGAAAAAGGAAAAAAAAAACAGCAAAAAAAAAACCAGTTCGGATTGGACAGGTACCCATCCGAACCAACCCGCGGACCCTGACCGTGCAACCCGCGGACCTGTGCCACCCGGAGGGTTGAGCCGGGACGGATAAGGGTTTTTGAAAATAAATCCGTGCTACCCTAACTGACCTACCCGCCTACCCGAGAAACCCGTACCCGTGCCAACCCCCGCCTGCCCGAGTTTGACTCATACTCGCCTGGTCCGGCCCATTTTCAATACACATATAAGAACCAACCAAGTTTTTTTTTTTGGTTGAAAGCCCGTAGGCGATTGCATTGATCCAATGATTAACAAAGTAGCTATTACATAGGTTTCTTTTGTTAAAATTAAGAAGCATTAAAACCTATACATTGAGCTACTTGTACAAGCATCTAATTTGCTATGTCAGAAAATAAAAGATACGTGAAGTCAGATAATGCGAATTGATCTATTCGCGCCCGAATAACAAGTAGGTGGGCCTTCCGATTTTCTTCTCTGATAATGTAGACACAGCAGTAATTTCTTCGAGTTGCATATCCCGCGGACTATGCCGCATCGAACCCTTTCTTGATGACGAAACGTCTTCTTCTTTCCGAATTCGATGCCGCCCAGAAGAGTTCACAACCGAGATGCACTGAATCAAACCAGATCGGGACAGTCACCACTCGAGAGGAGGAAAGAAGAGGGCACTGAATCAAACCGAACCAGGACAATCACCACTGAACCGAGATGTCACTGAATCAAACCGGACCGGGAACTGAATCAACCGGACCAGGACAGTCACCATTGAGGAAGGAGGAAGAAGAAGAAAGAGAGAAGAAAGGAGACAACTCGTCGCGTTCTCGTCATCGGCAACAACCAAAATACATACCTTATTCGTATATAGATATAGTAGATACTACGGCACAGAATGAATTCACAAATCCTCAGTCGAACCTGAAAAGTCGAGACAAATAGAAAGTACAACAAGCGGCAGAATCCTTGAACGAATCCATCCGCTCAATTGAAACGCAGCAAGTTGAACCGGGCAAACGAAGAGGAGTGGGTGGCGGGGCAGGATGGAGATACGCGGTGGAGCCGGCCGACTCTCAAACCAGCTTCGTGGAACAGATCGCCCTTTTTTTTTTCTTTTTCTGCGGCTCGGCGGAGAACCCTAGGTAAGATACCTTAAGAAGTGCAGTACAACCAACCAAGTTGGCCCCTAGGACGCGAGGATCAGGATTATATAGTTTTCATCAGATTAATTTGGAGGAGAAATGGATAATATAATATATATATATATATTTTTTATTAATGTTAATGTTGTATGGAGGGAGTCAGACGAAGACGTGTTCGAATGGTTAATTAATCTAATCTTTTGACTTTCAAATCAATCTTATTATATATATATTCTCATTAAATTTGACTTACCTCAACACACACACAGATATATATATATATCCTAATCAACTTCTTATTCTTTTGTTTATAGGAATCGCTACGGTACGTAGGATCAAACCCCCTCTTATCCTCCAACTCAACAAAATACTGAAACAAATTGGAACTGTTCCATTTTAGTGGTAGAGTGCGTCTCTGATAATTACGTCGTTGTGCCTAGACTGTGAGAGCTCTTAGCCACATAAATAGTTCAATGTGCTCATCAGCGCCTAATAAAAAATAGATTCACTCCATATTTATTCTGCATGTAGGGTTCACCATCATAAAATAGAAAAAAATTATTATCTGGTATCTTAATTTTTTTTTTCAAACGAATTAATTTTAATTATGACTCGAACTATGAAATGAGATTTAAAATACAAAAAGGAAATAAGATGGAGTAAACCATTTAATTCACATTAAAAAAGTTTGCTGAAGATTTAAAAATTGAAATTGATTAGAAGAGTTTGGTGGTATTATTGTTAATTTAAAAATTGAAAATCCAGAGTGGTAAATGCTAATGATTAGGAAGACTCTGTGGCTTAACTGTTGAGAGTTGAGACATAATGGTCCAAAAGTTGGGTGCAAATCATACCTTATCTTTTGAATTGACATCTCTCTCTCATGACTCATGCATGCCTATTGCTATTGCCTCATTCAATTATATTATATTATATTATATATATATATATATATATAGAATTTGGCTAATATGCTATGGGTAGCTAAGAGGCCTCCCGTGCTACGGCTCAATATTTGACTTTTTAAAATCCTAATGGTCGATCCGAACCGTTCATCTTGTTCTCCATATTAATATGTGTTTGGAGATCAAATTTTATATTTTTTGGAAATTTTTTACTATTTTTTTAGATTGATTGAAAATCGCTGTTTTTCAGACAAATCTGGACCATAAAAAACAGCAATATTCAATAAATCTAAAAAAATAGTAAACAATTTTCAAAAAATATAAAATTTGATCTCCAAGCACATATTAATATGGAGAACAAGATGAACGGTTCGGATTGACCGTTTGGATTTTGAAATGTCGAATATTGAGCTGTAGCACGGGAGGCCTCTATGCAACACATAGCATATTAGCCAAATCCTATATATATTCTCTATTATAAAAACAAGGGGCTGCTTTCAGTTTCAGACCATCTACCAATAAGTTATAATTTTCTATCTAAAATTTCAATATTACTAGTAAAATTTAGAGTTTGAAGTAAAAAAAACAAATTAGTTGGGATTTCTATGTTATATAATAATAAGAAATCAGGTTAATTTTTTTTTTTATATAAATATTGATATATGATTTGATGGTTA
Source organism: Carex rostrata (assembly GCF_964058835.1). Taxonomy (NCBI): domain Eukaryota; kingdom Viridiplantae; phylum Streptophyta; class Magnoliopsida; order Poales; family Cyperaceae; genus Carex; species Carex rostrata. The sequence continues at coordinate 5,823,560 of NC_135919.1, read as the reverse complement.
TTAATTGTAGGGTTTAGGTATGTTAATTATGAAAAAGGGAATGTAGTACAATTGGCTAGGAAAAAGTTTTAGAGTTGTTGTATTCCAAAGGTTCAGAGTTCGATTCTCCCTCACGACTTGACAGCTTCTGCGAAGGTTTCTAAAAAAAAGATCTGAAGCACATACTTCAAAATTACAAATAGATCTTTGAGAAAGTGATTGGATCTTATTTCAGATCACGGTCGCCTTCACTTCAGTTTCAGTTTCAGTACTCTAGAGTAGAGGGATGTTTTAATGACTGAAAAAATGTGAAGCTTAGCTAGCTAGGTAGGTTGAAGCCCGCATGCAAGACCTAAAATTAAGCGGAGCCTGATGGAAGTTAATTGAGCTGATCGATCCTCTCTATGGACCATATATAAAACAGGCTAGCTAGGGTCCCCACGGGTCGGGTCATGTCTGGTCTGGTCCAGCGTCAAGATTTGGTACTGTTCGATCCAATTATGACATCACTGCTATAATGCTATTTCAAAACATCAGACTCACAACAGAAGCTCTTTGTCTGCTCATCTGCTCTGCTATGGCAATATAATGCATGTGTTTAACTATATATATATATATATATAGAGTGTGACTAATATGCATTCGGTAGCACTTCGGCCGAAGTGCTACCGATTCATTTTCCGATTTTTAAAGTCCAAATTATCGATCCAAACCGTTAGATGTCATCTTCATATTAAAATGTGATTGGAGACCAAATTTTACATTTTTTTGGAATTTTTTTACTATTTATTAAGCCACTTTGAAAATCGCTAATCCAACGGTGGCTTACCAAATAGTAAAAATCAGAAGCTACCGTTGGATCAGTGATTTTCAAAGTGGCTTAATAAATAGTAAAAAAATTTCAAAAAATGTAAAATTTGGTCTCCAAGCACATTTTAATATGGAGATGACATCTAACGGTTTGGATCAATCATTTAGACTTTAAAAATCAGAAAATGAATCGGTAGCACTTCGGCCGAAGTGCTACCGAATGCATATTAGTCACACTCTCTCTCTCTATATATATATATATATATATTACATGTTTTTTTTTTCTTTTCTGAAAAATGGTGATTTTGTACTTGTCTACAAAAAATAGTAAAAGAATTTAAAATATTAATCATGTTGAGCAATTTAGATCGACTATTCAAATTTAAAAAAACAAAAATTTGAATAAAGAAAGGTGAGTTATGATAAACAAAAATTAAAAATAAAGAAATATTTTCATCCTACTCATATGAAAAGGTGAGTTATGATAAATGAAACCATTGCCATATAAAGAGCACAAGTGTTATATAAGTTTTGTATAAAAATGATATATATATATTCCTTTTTTTCCTTTTTGGAAGGTGGCATCGAAGGACTGGACATATGACAAATTTGAATTATCGATCGTCTGTAGATGATAGAGACTCAGACTAACTAACTAATATGATAATTTATTATTATATATATTCTACCAATCCATCCAACTATCCAAGCGATTGGCGTTGGAGATACAAAACAATTAATGCCCCCTAAATTTCAACTTGTGACTTGTGACTTGTGACTTGTGACTTGTGACTGGCCCACTTATTCCCTTTTTATCGATCGTTATCAAAAATTTCATTTCCCCGCAAGTGGATTTAATTTGCTGGTGCCTGGTGCCTGGTGCCCGGTGCCCGGTGCCTGGTGCCTGGTGCCCGGTGCCCGGTGCCTGGTGCCTGGTGCCTGGTGCCCGGTGCCTGGTGCCTGGTGGCAGTTACCAGTCCATTTCCCTCCTTACAATTATATATATATATATATATATATCATTTTCACCATCTCGGGTTAAATCGACTTGAATTCAATTGCAATTAATAAATTATTGATTGAGTTGAGCCTGAGCGACATTAATGCAATTGTCCTAATTAAGTGACTCACGACTAATTAGTCCGAACCTAACAGCATGCAGCATTGTTATGAAAGAAATGAAAACACGTACATCGATCGATCTCTTTCTACTTTTTGTTTGTTCAAATGGACAACTAAATCTAAATCTAAATCTAAATCTTAGAGTGATGTGAGTGGACTTGATATATATATAACAGACATCGACTCTTTCTCATCCCAATGCCAATTTGCCAATTTGCCAAAGGCCAAAGGCAAATTAATTAATCCACCTCTTTTTTTCTTTTCTTTTTTTGTCTACTTGTAATTGGAAGGTGTCTACTCGGTATCAAAACAATCGCTAGCTACCTGCATCTGGATGTTTCGTTTCTATCACAAAACTCATCCTCATATTTATAGCTAGCTAACCTCTATTTGGAAATTAAGATGCTAATTAATTAAACTCATTACTCGTCATAACTTTATTTAATTACTTCTTAAACCTTGCATATCTTAAGTATTTTTGGGCTAAGGTACCTTTAAATTAAGTTCAGGAGATCTAATTAAATTATATATGCTGATCTAAGTTATGTTTAGTTAATGAAATTAGCTTAAAATTAACTATTTTGCATTTGATGGTCTAAGTCTAAAGTCTAAGTGAGGGCTAAAGTTTATATTTGTCGGTTCAGTCATCATTCAAATATAATTTGTTTGACTTTGATTGGACTAAATTAAATTCATATACAATAAAGCTGACACTACAGCACAGCAGTACTATTTGTTTAGACAATATGCAGTCACCAAGTGATTTCATAAATTAGGTCCAAATAAGATAACTTTTTTTTTTTTTTTTAAATATTACTGTTTATACGTACAAGTACAATTAGTCATTAATATTAGATGTTAAATTAGATAATATGCAAACACACAAAAAGGTTAAATAGATTAGGCCAAAGTAGTAAGTAGTGTAGCAGCAGAAGACAATGTAGAGGTAGGTCCACAGGGGTAGCAACAGATCGATTTGACTGCTTGAATTGAATTGAATGCATCTGTTGAAATGAAACCTACTGTGAGATCAAACATTTATTACTCTTTCATTTCTTGATTCCTGAAAATAAATCTGCTGTAATTCTTTGGGAATTACAGGACCTGTAATTCCAATCCGAACCGTTGGTTTTTTTTGAGATTTGTGCATGAAAACTTACTTTTTTTTGAGATCTGTGCAGAAAATATTTGAACAGTTGATATTGGAATTTCAGGCCCTGTGATCCCTTCTGAGATTACAGCAGATTCGGACTTCATCACTGCTCACTGCTCATGGCTACATTGGCTACATTCAATCGCTCCAATTCCAATTCCAATTCCAAGCAATAACTTTCCTTTTCAAATTAAATTATTAAAGAGACAAAACATGAACGCTTTCTCTTTGGTTTTGAGTTTTTCCAATGAAATAAACTCTGCGGACTAGGGGTGCAAACGGATCGGATATTATCCGTTCGGATCCGAATCCGTATCCGATTTTTTGCGGATACGGATAATCGGATACGGATAATTTGCGGATACGGATACGGATACGGATAATTTGCGGATACGGATATTACTTGTGCGGATACGGATACGGATATGGTTTTAATTTTTGAAAGCGGATACGGATACGGATACGGATAATATCCGTATCCGTAACTTTTAATTAAACGGATATCCGTCATCCGGTAAAAAATTTTTCAAAATCAAACCTTTTAAATTCTCTTTTCTCCGCGACGGTTCAAATTTCTTATTTCATTGGGATTTAGAGCGGAGGCTATATTGATTATTATGCCGCTTTGTCTCCCTTCTATGCATAATATCTTTTTAATCTAAAAGAAATAATTAATGATACTTTTTGTCAAAATAAGACAAATTAATATATAGAAGCCTCATTCTCCCCTCTTCTTATTTCACACACAATTGAGACTAATTAAGACTTCCAAAAAAAATATGGCAGCTGCTGCACCTTCTCTAATGATCACAGGTGCATATGAATCAATTTAATGTCTCAACTCTCAAGCCTTTGTTATTTTATTTTGCATCTCTATTTTAGCAGATTCGATCATCATATTTTAGCAGATTCAACATATATAATTCTAAAATAGTCAGGAATTAACTAACCTTTAGTCATGTATATAATTGAAATAAAGTTAATTAACTAATCTTTTTCAGATTAATAGAAAAAAGTCAGAATATAAATTTTAACAATTTTATATATCTTATTCAAACCATCTTTTCTTAATTCAATTTCTTAAATGATATATTTCTGATTCGATTTTTTTGAAAATCAAATATTAATTTCAATTATTATTTTTAATTTCAGATTGTGTAGCATCAATTTTTTATTCTATAGAGGAAACAAAAGAAGAAGATGGAGATGATAATAGCTTAACAAAATATTATTAAACTATCTCCTTTTATTTTAGAATTATATATGTTTAGAGAGAATATCTTTTGTGTTGGTATATTTTGATTTGAATTATAGTTATGTTGATGAATTTTAATTAATTGGATATGGTCGGTGAATTGATGAATTTTATTTATGGCTATATATATTTTGTAATGGCATAACATATGTATTTTGAATTAAGAATCCGAATTATATCCGTATCCGTATCCGTATCTGTTTAATATCCGATCCGTATCCGTATCCGTATCCGATTAATATCCGATTCGTATCCGTATCCGAAAAAAAAATACGGATACGGATATGATTTTAGCACTATCCGATCCGTATCCGATCCGTTTGCACCCCTACTGCGGACGGTCCAGATCACATGGCCTCATTTAATGCTTTGCTCCCTCTCCCTCTCCCTTCCCATCTTATCTAATTTTTAATCACCAGTGGCAGTAGACAGTAGACACTAGACACTAGTCCATCGGTCCATCCATAATCCATTCAACATTTCAAGTCTACTTTATTAAAGGCAGATTTTTAAAATAGTTAGTCATTTTTTCATAAAAACATCATCATATCTAATATTTTTTCTTCTATTCTCTTTTATTAATTTGACATTTTATCTAGTTATTTCAAAAATAAAATTATAGCCTGTACCATTTTAACAATTGTTGTTCAAAACACTTTAACGCACGATTTGGTGTGGAGGGCATTTATCTAAACAATCAGCATGTCAATTTACGCGTAAGGGACTAAAATTTCATTAGTTATGTTTAATTATGAAATAAAGTTAATGAGAATTAAATTGTTTATTCCACCTTACTTTTTATATTTTACATCTTGTTTGATACTTATTTGATAGTTTAAATCATAAATTAAAGTAATCTATATGAAATAAAATAGTAAGATGTTAAAAAAATGAATCAATGTATATGATAATAGAGGTGGAATAAATATAAAATAAATTAATTCATATATAAAAATGAAGTAACTTATTTCAAATTAACTCACTTCTTATTCTATTTTATTTTTTGATTTGATTTGTTAAGTGTAGACTGTAGAGTAGCCTCTTACTCATTCAAATATAGCCATCTATATATTATATTATAATCCCGTAACAAACTAAAACTACCATCGCGTAAAAGTTTGTATGAGGACACAAGACTGAAGACATTTTCCATTTATAAAAAAAATGCAAAAAGGAAAAAAAGGCGTAGGGGATCTGTTATAAAAAGACCAAGAGAGCAAAATGCCAACCCCCCCTCACCCCCTGTTTCCCTCTCAATTAATTAAATTCTCCTCTTTTGACTCCTGTTTCTCGTAAACCGTGCGCTCTCTCTCTCCTTCTTCTTCTTCTTCTCCTCCTACTAATAGCAAAGTGAAAGTGAAAGTGAAGTAACCAACCCTTTATCTATTCTCTCATCAGAGATAGAGAGAGTAGTAGAGAGTAGACAGATGGCTGCCCCAATTGAAGAAAAGGATCCACGCATAGAAGGGATAGCCTCTTCTATCCGAGTTGTACCTCATATTCCCAAAGGAGGTATATATATGTTATAAAAAAGAAAAAAATTTATGATCGATAGATAGACTAATTAAGACCATTATCATTGTTTTATTTTGTTGTTGTTGTGAAATTTCAGGGATTATGTTTCAAGATATCACAACGTTGCTTCTAGACCCAAAGGTGTTCAGAGACACAGTTGATTTGTTTATCGAGAGATACAGAGGAAAGGATATCTCAGCTGTAGCAGGTAAGCCGGTAACACAACACAAATTAATTTCCTTTAAATTAATTGTTACCACTAATTCCACTTTGAAATTTGAATGTGGGTCATGGTCATGGGCCCTTGCCCGTATGATGAATTTGTGTAATAGCGAGATTCATTGAGGTAAAGACTTTAAAGAGATGTGATGAATGATGATATCCTTCCTATAGGATTAATTAGGATCCTAGGGAGAAAAATTGTGGTAGCTTTTTGGAGACTTGAGAGAACTTTATTTATTGAGTCAAGTGGTAGTGGTAGTGGTAGGGCTATTTCTTTGACTATAAACCCTCCCTCCCTCCCTCCCTGTGGGTAGCATTAATGATTCCTGTCCCTCATTTGCTCTCCTCACCTATACCTCCCAACACCACCCTACCTGAACCTCATCATTCAATTCAATTCAATTCAATCAATTATCAATGTTTCTTGCCTTTTCTTCTTCTTTTTCTTCATTTCCTCCCTCTTTTTCTTTCCTTCTCCAAACTTCATTCCTCTTATATGTTTCATCCTTTTCTTTTTCAAGTGGATAATATTAATTCATTCATATTTGCAATGCTCTTTTTAAACCTTGATTGCTACAAATTTTATATATCATTTATTGCCCTAGTTCATCATGTAAGATCCTCCTTTTATATCATTTATTGCCCCACCAATTTTAATTTTAATATAAACATCTTTCTTTCAAGTGTTTTAATCACCGGGTGAAATTGTATATATCTTGTCGAATTAGGGACAAGTTGTAGAGCTCTAAGAATTATATGTTGAGTGAGATGGTGATTGACACAGACATTTTTGCACTATGGTCCCCCACAGTTTTCTTAATTTCAAGCTGAGCTTTTATAATCACTGTTGATGGACCCTTTTTTTTGTTCCATTTCTCTGTTGCTTGTTCTTTTCAATACCTGTTTTAGATTTGGTAGGTACAACTGCGATTCTACTGTCAAATCCTTGCATTAATGACTCCAAACTCTCTATGACTATATCAAGATTGAGTGTGATTTAATCAAACCCTGCATATTACTATTAGCGTGCGGAGCCGGAGCCGGAGCGGTACCAAAATTATTGGACACCGGATAACATTCTTGCTAGCTAGCTTTCAGTATATTATTCAACTAAAATAACCATCAATGAATCTATCTTTCTATAACGTTTAATAAATGTTTCTACCATGCATGTTCTTCAAATAAACAACTCTTTGACTATTTCAAATAAATTTCAGCTTTTCCACTATTATAAAATAATATTTAATTCCATGCCCGAAACCCACTTAAGCTGTGAATTTATCACAAAGTTCATTCTTGCTGCTTCCATAGATGGAAATCTCTACTTTTAATGTATTTCTATATTTTTATTTTGCTTTTGTTATTATATTCATTCATGTTATATAAGAGTATTTGAAACTTAATCTAATGTTGCCATTACATTATAGGTGGTAGCTGTATAGGCAACACAAATTTGTTTACTTGCACATTTCCTTAATACTCGTAACATAGTATATTATGTTTCTATGTTGCCTTAGATTATTTTTGTTGGCTAATAGTTAAATTATTATTCTTATTTTATTTTATCTTTTGGCAGAGTGAAAATGTATGTTTCAACACAATCATTCTATAAATTATACTTTTAATGAGCTATAATTCTTATTTCTTTCTTCGTTTAAAGAAAATTGAGGAACAATCATTCTTATCCTTACCACAAGTTGTAATTGTTAAACATATTTTGCTGGTGTGAATTGTGATTGCACATGCATAATGACCTTAAATAATATACTTCCTGGACATAAGAAAGTGGGCTTTTAGCTCTTGATGTAAGCCTAGAATCATCTCTAGAGGGCTAGGCTTGTCTTCTTTGATTATTTTTATCAAAATAGGTCGTTAAGGATGAGGTGTGATTAATTAGGTCATCAGCCATGCTCATTTTTTTTAGTAAATAAGATAGTATTTGGTTGTACTTGTTTGACATTGAGTGATAGATTCAAACATTCTGTTGCCTGTCGGTTTTGTCATTATCTCTGTTTTACAAAGTTCTTTGTTTTGTCGGAATATTTATTTGCATGATTCTATTGAGAGGACTTTACATAAATAAAATACTGATCAAAATTTAGCAAGTTTAAATATAGTGATTTGCATGTGGAATAAATTAAATAAAATTAAAGACAAGTTTGAATGATTTTGATTCGTGTCATCATGTTGAAAGTTAACTGCTTATGCATCCGTAAAATTTGACCACAAACAAAAGTATGGAATTCCTCTCTAGTGGCATGTTTGTTGATCAAATGGTAATTGGTTGGAAAAGAAAAGTAGCACCATAATGCTCAACAATATCTCATGCCAATATTTAAAATATTCATACTTCGTGGGAATTTGTATGAAAAATAACTTGAAGAAGAAACTTCTTTCAACTTCTTTTGTTTTTGCCAATCTCTTCCATGTGTAAACTGAGTAAAAAGAGCCCACAGTTTTTTTCTCATTCCTTGTGCTATGAAGAGAGTAATTATTTTGAACAGGCTTAGTAACCACCTCCTTTATTACCTCAGCCTCTAAATACTCCCACTCAGTTTTGGATGCATCTTGGATTGGACATTTAGATATTACACAAAGCACACTCAGCTAACACATTTGTGAATTTTAATATGAAACAACTTTGCAGCTGTCACACATTTTTATGAAAGCAAAACATGTTTTAACTTCCGACAATCATTGTTTTAATCTTTTGGATTCGTTATCCAAACCCCAAAATGCACACTTAGTTATTTCACAATGCAATACTCGGGTATTGTACAATAACACTTATCTATTTCATAACTCACACTTCCTATTTTGAACTTTCATATCATTGTCTGGATGCCCTATATACAACTTTACTATTACTTAATGCACGCTTGACTAATATACAATGCACTTATGCACACCAGACTATGGCAGAATGAACACTTCCCTATTTAGTTTTTTTTTTTTTTACAATGTTGGTATAAAACAATTAAGGTGTGTTTAGGATGAGAACTTAGACGATAATTATAATATTCCTGTTGCTAAATCATAATTAACTAGGCCATCAAGTCTCTTCAATAAAAAATATACAATAATTAAGTCCAAGTGCCAATCTTTTTCTGCTTCAAATTTCTAATTGTAGTCATTAATTTGGGTCTGGTCAAACACTTTGATTTAGTTATGGTTAGAAAATGACAAGTATATTTTTAATTAGTAAAAAGGCTTCAGAATTTTAATAACAAAATTTCTAACATCCTTCGACTTGCATACATCTAATGAAGCTCACGTGTGGTATGTAAAAAAGAAATTGAAAAGAAGCAAACTTTTAGTATAATTCTTGTTTGGTAATATTTATTTGGAAATTACAGCATGGGGTCATTTACTCCTTTAGGTTATATGTTTCTCCTGAAAATGACCAGAGCAGATCAGTTCAACATTTAGTTTCCTTTTGGGTGTATTATTTTTGGTCCGAGAAGAAAATTTTGTGGTCAACTTAAATCAGCTTTTTGTGTTTTTTCGACGAAGTAAGCAGTTATTATTTTTTAGATCAGGATTCTTGCTTCTTATTTTAAAGTTAATACAAAGAGATATTGATGTTGACAATTATAGTGCTAATGTTTTGAACCTCAGTTTTACAATAACACTGTCCCTATTTTGTCAGTTTTCTTAATTTTAAATAAATTGTTAATTTTTTTACCATTCATTTCCTTAATTTTATAGGTATTGAAGCAAGAGGATTTATTTTTGGTCCTCCCATTGCTCTTGCCATTGGTGCCAAGTTCATTCCTTTGAGAAAACCGCGAAAATTGCCTGGTAATCAGCAAATTATACTCTTGGTAACTTTTTTTGTAAAGTTTTAGAATAATAAAATACTAGGCTTACTGAATTTTTTTCTTGTTTAGGAAAGGCCGTAAGTAAATTAATTTGGTCACATAAATGCAAACATTTGCTTAACAAACAAGAGGTGGAATGATGCATGGGCCTCGTAAAAGAGGATAATTGGGTCAATTATGCAAGAAACTAATTTAAGCATGTGTGGTAATGCATATAGGCGAGGTGATATCTGAAGAATATGTGCTAGAGTATGGCCGGGATTGTCTAGAGATGCATATCGGTGCAGTTCAACCGGGAGAGCATGTCTTGGTTGTAGATGACTTGATTGCCACCGGTGGAACCATTTGTGCTGCCATTAGCCTTCTTGGTTTGTTTTTTAAGGAAGAAATGATTAGTTACAGCTCAAAATAAAAATAATAACAAATTTTTGCTTTTGGAGGTTTCTAAACACATTTATTTTATTGTTCTTATTTTTACTACAGAGAGAGCAGGGGCAGAGGTAGTTGAATGTGCATGTGTGGTTGAACTTCCTGGCTTAAAGGTTAGAATAGTATGTTTTCCAATCATTTTATTATACAATTTTCACAAATATAGATGCTATCTTTTGTTGATTTATGCTAAGTTTCCCATGTTATATTTAAATTTTAATAATAGCATCATGACATTTTTCTGGCACAATACTGAAACCTTAAAATGAATTTGAGTTTGTGCAACATCACTTGACTAATTGTAATTTGAGTTTGTGAAATAGGATTGATGGATAATCAATCTTGTCGGGTTATTCCTTATTATGCCTTTTTTTCTGATGAATTTCAGGGCCGCGAAAGGTTGAAGGATACACCGCTTTATGTTCTTGTGGAATCTCCCTAAAATTGTCGGTGCCATTTTCGAAGAGAGTTACAACCGTTTTGCGTTGTAAATTGCCTTGTTTTGTAACTGTAGTTGAGAACTTGCTTCGATTAATTGCTTATTCTCTCAGTTTTATTATTCTAAGCATTCTTCCAAAGTTTTATTGATGGGGTGTTCAAGTGTGTGCTTCAGAGGTTGGAGGAAAGGGAAGAAACTGAGAAAGTAAAACTGTTTACACCTAAATTATGATCCATAGAATTTTACAAAAAATATCAAGTAATTCACCTCATTTCTCAATTTCTAAGCATTGATTTTATAGTTAGGATTGTAGTTGAGAGTTGCACGGCTCAAGGGCGAGTAAAAGTTAGCCCATAAAAGCCCAAAATACGATCCATTGATTGGGCGTTTTTCTTTCCTGGGCTAACCTGCAGGCAGGCCCCCACGCCACGCCACGTCTCTGAGAAAACAATTTCCCAGGCTCGGAAAAAAGCTTAGAATAATAAAACTCGGCCTGTCATTTGTGTCAAAAATACTTATCATTGACATTTTATTTTGAGATAGATGTCAATGAGTACTATTTTAAACGCAAGAAATTCATTCTTCAAATGAAAAAACTTATCATAGGAGAATATTTTGCATAATATTTGTCTTGGCATGGATAAATTTATCCATGGCATGGCATGGCATGCGTAAGAAAATCAATTATAAGTAAATTAATTTATCCACAACAATTAAGTGTGAAGTGTGGCCTCAAAAATATCAGTTAGAATATAAATGTCAAGAGACACACAACCACTCTGTTGGCGAATTCATGGTGAATTTCAACAACACATTTATTGACACAAGTTGGAGCTTATCAGTCACTTATAAATTGGAGCTTATCATTTTAATTTGATAATGTTATGATCTTATATGCTGTATAAATTGAGTCAAAATATCAACTGAGACACATAAACATATTGAAAATGAATTCTTGATAATTTTAAGTATTATATATAATTGTGTTACACTGTTACTTGTTTGCTTCAATTTAAATAAGTTAATGCACCATGTTAAAGATACAAGTTAGAGTATATCAATCGATTGTAGTGATTTTGGGATTATAAATTAATGAGGACTAGATCGATAATAAAAAAAAACTAACATGCACATATAAATGCATTATATTAATTGTATTTCAGAAGAATTTTATAAAAATGTATTACCATTACTGTTTTGTTTAGCATAGATAAATGTATGCATATGCAAAAAGCAAAATTTAGTATTTTTCTATCATTTTGGTGATTTTACGTTGATAAGTGATGCATAAATTTGTTAATTCATGAATAATTTACACATTACATTTGTCTTATCTAGATCTATTATATTCAGCTCGAATAAATATATAAACATTCTGTGAGTTATGATGATATTATGATCTTAAATTAGGCCTCAATTTAATAAAAACACGAACAAAAGTAAACAAAGGCTCCGTAAATGCATTTTTAGAAGACATTTATGCATAATATATATCGGAATTGTTTGATTTAGCGGGAATAAATATATGCACATGTAAAGATGTAAGTTAAGAGTTTATTTATCAGTTCTGGTGATTTTACTTTTATATATTATGCATGAATTAATTAAAAAATATGAACATGCACACAAAAACACTGTAAATGTATTTTAAATGCAATTGATGCATAATATGTGTCGTAACTGCACAGATAAATTTATGCACATATATATAAAAGACGCAAATTTATCTGTGCAGTTACAACACATATATATTATGCATCATTTTCATAATATTTGGCTGTAAAGGCCCCACGGGAGAATTAATGATAATATTTAGTTTGGCTTGCAATATAAAACAAATTTCTCACACATGAAAATTAAACCTGCAAAAACGAGGATGGGTGCAATGTGTCTTCTTCGTAAACAAGGAGTAAGCATCTATTCCAAGAATGCCCCTTCAGGGTGCAACTGTATAACATCCTACAGACTAGAAAGCCTTATGAGGGATATCCACGTACGGCTGCCTCAAGCAAATTTGATGGATACTGGTAAAATGCATGGGAGCGCTAAACTCAAAACAAAAATCAACACTACTGGTTATGCAATTTGTAGTCTAGCGGGAAAGATGCAATCCATGCTTTGCTGACTCCAACAAGACTTAGACAACAAATAAATTGATGGAGGAGATCTTGCATGTGGCAATTGAATTTCTATGAAAATCCGGAACTGCGCTTCTTGCAAAACCCTAATTCCATCTTGACGGTCCAGATCTATGCTCCTCGCTTGACCTCGGCCTCAGCCTTCATGCCAGTCTCCTGTCTCCGTCTCTTTGGCGACCTGATCACACCACATCAGTTTTGAGGTTAAGATTGAATTATTCATTTTGGAGCCCCCCTATTTTTATTAATACTAAAAATTATTTGAGGTAAAACTTAAACAATCCTAATCCAACTGTGGAAATGGTTTGAGGTAAAACCTCAATTTCCTGTTACTGGTACCAAATAGCAGCATGATTGCCTCTAAAGAAGAGGGTACCAGTGCAAGCCTGATTTCTCCTCTAAAGAAGGCTGATTTTGATTTCAATGATGAAGAGCAAGAATACCAACTAAAGAAGAAAAGATTTGCTATTTTAAAATTGACACAGCTTAATGCAATATGGTAATGAGAAAGCAAATCTGGAGAAGGATTTCGACTTTTATTATTTAGATATTATCTTCATTGTACCTGTTCAGTTTTGAGCACTCATATGAATTCTAGTATATCTGGAGGAGTTATTTTTAGATGTATTTTGTAATGTTTGTCAATAGTGGAGAAACTAAGAGATATTTTAATGTAATATATTTTTGTAATTTTATGTTATTAGTTGATATTTCTAAACACAAGGAATTATACCATGCTGGTACATTAATATAATGATTATTATTTGAATAATTTCATGATTCCAGTACATATGATAATTCAATGTTGGTTAAGTACAAAATGAAAATTGTTAAGATCTGGTACATTATAATACTATGCTGGTACAATATCAAGATTTAATACTGCAACGGTCGAGTCCTACTTATTTTCTAAAAAGAAAAACACTTTCATCCAATTCTGTTGGAATCAGAAGTATCAAATTCCTTAATCAATCTCAACATGGTAACTAGTTATAATTGATATTTACAACAAAATCTCAAAAGAAAAAATAGCCGAAACAATACCTAACAGTATGGTACCAGTAACAGGAAATACCTGGCGGAGAGATGAACGGAGCGGAGGTCCATTTCGCTCTTGAAGGCCATTATCAAGGTGGAGTTAGGGTTTTGCATGTGGCAAGGAGGAAGAGAAGAGAGCTTGAAAAGAAAAGGCGGAAAGCCCGACGTCGGGTAATCAGAGGGGTTGGAGAGAGCGAAACGAAGAACAGGGTCGTACCAGGACAGGAAACGAAGGGGGAATCAAATGGAGCTATTCCACGATGGGGATGCGAGAGAAAAGGAGAGGGTGGCGATGCGAGAGAAAAGGAGAGAGCGACGATGGGGGAGATCGAGTGCTCATAAACGAGGGTTAGGTTGGCACGGGGTCAGGAAGAATGCCCATCTCTCTCTCTCTCTCTCTCTCTCTCTCTCTCTCGAGAGAGAGATGGATTTGGATGAGACGCAGAGTATACGCGTTTTGTGCTCCATGATACATTTTAGCCATTTTGAAAATCCAAACAACCGATCCGAACCGTTCAACACGATCTCCATATTGAAATGTGCTTAGCGACCAAATTTTACATTTTTTGAAATTTTTTTACTATTTATTAAGCCACTTTGAAAATCGCTGATCCGGTGGTCCAAATTTTTTTACTGTTTTTACTGTTCACCCGGATTTTTAGATTTTCAAAGTGGCTTAATAAATAGTAAAAAAATTCCAAAAAATGTAAAATTTGGTCTCCAAGCACATTTCAATATGGAGATCACATCTAACGGTTCGGATCGGTTGTTTGGACTTTCAAAATGAAAATATGGCGTGAAGTACAAACGCGTTGTGCTCCGCGTCTCACCCAAGTCTATATATATATATATATATAGGTTGGCTAAGATCAAAGTGGTAGTTCCTGAGCTTTGGTGCTACAAATTCATTTTTTTAGTTTTCAAAGTTCAAAACGTCGATCTAAACCGTTCAATTTGGTCTCTATATTAAAATGTGATTGGAGATCAAATTTTACATTTTTCTGAATTTTTTTATTATTTATTAAGCCACTTTGAAAATCAATGATCCAACGGTGGCTTCTGATTTTACTGTTCTGTTAAGCCACCGTTGAATCAGCGATTTTCAAAGTGGCTTAATAAATAGTAAAAAAAAATCAAAAAAATGTAAAATTTGATCTCCAAGCACATTTTAATATAGAGACCAACTTGAACGGTTCAGATCTATGTTTTTAACTTTGAAAATTGAAAAACGAATTGGTAGCACCAAAGTTCAGGAACTACCACTTTGATCTTAGCCAACCTTTATATATATATAGAGAGAGAGAGAGAGATGGGCTATGGTGCATTGCAATGCATGAGCACCCTTGTGCATTGGACCATAAATTACCGATTCAAAGTCCAAATGACCGATCCAAACCGTTCATCTTGTTCTCCATATTAATATGTGCTTGGAGACCAAATTTTACATTTTTTGGAATTTTTTTATTATATATTAAGCCACTTTGAAAATCGCTGATCCGGTGGTCCAGAAATTTTTACTGTTTTTTATTGTTCATCCGGATTTTTAGATTTTCAATAAATCTATAAAAATAGTAAAAAAATTCCAAAAAATGTAAAATTTGGTCTCCAAGCACATATTAATATGGAGAACAAGATGAACGGCTTGGATTGGTCATTTGGACTTTGAATCGGTGATTTATAGTCCAATACACAAGGGTGCCTATGCATTGCAATGCAATATAGCCCATCTCTCTCTCTCTCTATATATATATGAGAGGGATCGAATGACACCCTTTTTCGGTGACATCGGATAACATCGTACATTTTCAAAGTTTTTAAAGTCCAAACGGTCGATCTAAACCGTTCAACTTGATGAATATGTTAAAATGTGCTTGCAGATCAAATTTTACATTTTTTGGAATTTTTTTTACTATTTATTAAGTATTTAACAAAATCGGTATATTCAGACTGTTGAATTTTTGTACCCATCTTAATAAATAGTAAAAAAATTCAGAAAAATGTAAAATTTGATCTGCAAGCACATTTTAACATATCCATCAAGTTGAACAGTTTGGATCGACCGTTTGGACTTTAAAAATGCACGGTGTCATCCGATGTCACCAAAAAAGAGTGTCATCCGATCCCTCCTCTATATATATGTATATTATAAAGAGCAATTAGAATTTATTACATCCATCTCTAGAGAGGATGAGCTTAGCTACTCAAAGCCATGACAAAATAAAAAAATAAATAAAAGAAAGACATAATCTAAAACCTAGAACACCTTTTCCTTGGATGACTCCTTCCGCCTTGGACTTCGAACGCCTCTTCTTCTCTACGACTCCAGAATTTACATGTAATATTCTGCTCTAAACTATGGACTTACACAACTAAAACATGTACACTAATTTCCATTACAAGAGATGTTTATATAGCCTATCCTAAGGGTGTGGAGTGATGGAGATCATGGTGCCAAATATAGCATAAAATGCTATATTTGGAGCGCTAAAATATACTTCAAAGCAAGGCAAGGCCTGCCACATCTGGAGATTCGTCCTTCTAGAAGGTTGCTGTCCAATGACTGAGATTTAATCCAAACTAGACAGTCCACGGATCCAATTCGTGTGCTCCTGCGGTATAGGCATTTATGCCACATGCGACATACCCAAGGCCGTAGGGCACTTAGCAGAATTTCAGTGAATTTCGTCATGTTGCATGTTGTGCACTTCATGTGAGATGTTTGTATACTCAACGAGTTGCCCTATTTTGACGCTTCCTTCAGAACTAACCTAAATATGACATTTTTGCTCCGTTTTTGACATAAATTCGTAACTTTCTCCAAAACCTGCCAAAATAGTCTAAAAACATGTTTGTGGTGAATAATTTGAGAAAATAAGTACTTTGCATACGCTTTTCCACCATTTTTCATACTAAAAAGTAGTGATTTTTGCTATATGTTTTGGCGTTATCACCAGGCTAAAAGATTGTATAGTTAAAAGGACGAGAACCTGGACCACTATGTTTATGGTGGTATTGTGAGGAATATGGAAGCAGAAAAACGAATATATTTTCCGGGGTAAGAGGCTATATAGGATGCCACCAATAGTACTTGCAGGAAGGATTAAAGAGGAAACGACGTTGTGACTTAATTAGTGTTATAAGGGTGTCAGTATTAATGGAGGTGTTGTGTCACTTAGTAGTTTTAATTTTTCAATAAATTGAAAAGATGTAATGAAAGGAGTTGTAAGTACATCTAATATTTATACACTTGACAGCTATTATTAGATCTTTGGAAAATAATAAATGAACTTTTTTTCAGTTAGGCAATTGACATTTTAATCTTAAATAACTTTTTGTCTTTTATTTTTTAATATCAAGTTTGCCCTCAAAATAACCCTAAACTCTTGCAGCTTAGAAATCATGCTTATATACTTATATATAAAATAATTATGAATTGTTTAGTATTAAATTTATGTCGGATTAAATAGTTTCAGGTTTTTTTTTTTTTTTTTCCTTTTTTCTTTGGAGAAACAATAAGGAGTTGCAGTTTTGCATAAACGTTTTTCCAATAGCTAGCTAGCACATCGGCAGATGAGTTGAAAGTATTTCTCTAAGAGCAATCACTTGTCATTATGTACTAGTTAGCTAGCTAGCTATTATATTTCTTAAATATGAAAACATACAATAGTAATTAGTTAATTGATTGATGCTTTCATTTTGTCGTAATATAAACTAACACAACTGATGTTGATTATAGAGATCTAATGATTCTTAATTAATTATCGCCAGTTTCAGTGGCTCATTAATCAGCCACCTATATATTTTGATAAGTTAGAAAAATAAACAAATCGTCAGCAGCAATAATATTATTAATTAATTCATCACATGTATATATCTAACTTCTAAATTAATTAATTGAAATGGTGGACCACATAATTCAAATTGACCTTTCTCTTGAATGTAATTTTGTTGATATAAATATATTTATTTCGGACATGCTGCTCACTTTTTTTTCTTTTTTTACTTTTTTGCGAAACAGCGTGCAAAATTACATGAAGAGAGAGAGAGAGAGAGAGAGAGAGAGATCATAAGCACATATATACATAGGTCCTAGAAAGGTGGGATAATCCCTTTACTTGATTAAAGTGATGACAATTTATCAATAACTGCGCGCTATTATCAAACTTCAGTAAGGTAAGGTGAATAGATTTTAGAGAATTGAGGTAGTTCAAATTACAAATTTATACTAGAAAATGGAGAAATGGCATGGAACAATCGAATAAATAAAGTAAAGGACAAAAAAGTTGAAACTTGGAAGAATGTGAATTAATTAAATGGGACAAAAATTAAAGCCTTTGGACATTTTGGAAAGCGAGATGCATGCATGCATGTACATATTTTACTGTTCTTTTATGATCGAGGTTACGCAAGAAAAAAAAAAATATATATATATATATAGAGAGAGAGAGATGGGTTATGGTGCATTGCAATGCATGGAGGGGTTTGTGCATTGGACCATAAATCTAAAATTCAAAATTCAAATGGTCGATCCAAACCGTTCATCTTGTTCTCCATATTAATATGTGCTTGGAGACCAAATTTTACATTTTTCTGAATTTTTTTACTATTTATTAAGTATTTTACAAAATTATTGATTCAACGGTGGCTTAACAAAACAGTAAAATCAGCAGCCACCGTTGGATCAACAATTTTGTAAAATACTTAATAAATAGTAAAAAAATTCAGAAAAATGTAAAATTTGGTCTCCAAGCACATATTAATATGGAGAACAAGATGAACGGTTTGGATCGGCCATTTGAATTTTGAATTTTAGATTTATGGTCCAATGCACAAACCCCTCCATGCATTGCAATGCACCATAACCCATCTCTCTCTCTCTCTCTCTCTATATATATATATATATATATATTGTTGGAGAGCCATAGAGGATCCAGAAGCACTAGATATGGAAGCTGAAGTTTTTTATTATATTACAAAACAAGGAAACTGTCAAAGACAGGTCATGAGGTTGCTCATGACTCATGAAGGATTAGATCATGAGTGATGAAGGAGGCGTCGAAGAAGGCCAGCTCATGAGTCATGAAGGAGGCGGTCATGAAGATTTCTTTTATATTTATTCCTTAGAAGAGATGTATCAATTATAGAAAGCATATTAGAAATAGATAGAAAATAGGATACACCAGATTATTTGCATTACTGGCAAGGTGCGCCAGATTTGTTTCTTTTTCCTTTTCTTATTTCTTAGTTTGGCAGAGAACCTAATTTCTATATAGCCTGGAAATGTATTTGAATCTGTACACTGGAAAAACTATTAAAAAGAAATAAACTAGGGTGGGAAGGGAGATTTCCTAGGAGTGCATTGTTATGTTTTTCCTTTGATTTGTTTGACATATATATATATATATATATATATATATATATATATATATATAGAGTACGGCTAACGCGCTTCCTCTAGCATATGGGCCGAAATGCTTCCGGTGGAAAGTTGAAATTTCAAAATCCAAAAAGTCGATCTGAACCGTTCATCTTCTTCTCCATATTAATATCTGCTTGGAGACCAAATTTTATATTTTTCTGAAATTTTTTACTATTTATTAAGCCATTTTGAAAATCGCTGATCCAACGGCAGCTTCTGATTTTTACTGTTTGGTAAGCCACCGTTGGATCAGCAATTTTCAAAGTGGCTTAATAAATAGTAAAAAAATTCAGAAAAATGTAAAATTTGGTCTCCAAGCAGATATTAATATGGAGAATAATATGAACGGTTCAGATCGACTTTTTGGATTTTGAAATTTCAACTTTCCACCGGAAGCATTTCGGCCCATATGCTAGAGGAAGCGCGTTAGCCGTACTCTATATATATATATATATATATATATATATATATATAGTTAGGCTGGGGTGCTATGGATAGCATAGTGGCCTCTATGCTACGGCTCAATATTCGAGTTTTCAGAATTCAAACGGTCGATCCGAACCGTTCATCTTATTCTCCATATTAATATCTGCTTGGAGACCAAATTTTACATTTTTCTGAATTTTTTTACTATTTATTAAGTATTTTACAAAATTGTTGATCCAACGGTGGCTGCACAAAACAGTAAAACCGTTGGATTAGCGATTTTCAAAGTGGCTTAATAAATAGTAAAAAAATTCAGAAAATTATAAAATTTGGTCTCCAAGCAGATATTAATATGGAGAATAAGATGAACGGTTCAGATCGACCGTTTGGATTTTGAAAACTTGAATATTGAGCCGTAGCACGGGAGGCCACTATGCTATCCATAGCACCCAAGCCTAACTCTATATATATATATATATATTACCAAAGCTATGTATACGGCTGTTAAGAAGATACTATATATACTAGAGGTGGATAGAATTAAAAATGTAACTATATATATATAGCTTGACAAGGGTCAAGGGAACAAATATAAGTTAAAATTAAGCTAGGAGGTAATTAGGTTTGTGTGGTGGTTAATTTTGAAGGACTGTTGGCTGCTAAGATCTAGGCTACCTAATTAATTAATTAGTAATAAATGTGAGCTGAGCTGACTATTGGCTTTGCATACTGCCTTTTTTTTACTTGTCGTTTAACCTAATTAATGTAATTGTCTATGTGTGTGTTGTAATACAAAAATATATCACTAATTAATACTTCTTACTAAACATGGCAGTACTAGAAAATTTAAATTGGAATGCTAAAACGTCAAATTAATATTACAAAGTGATAAATGTGAAATTATTAATTTGAACTCAATTTTTACAAAGGGACATATATGCATGCAATTAATTCATGCACAATTCAATTCATACACCGTAACAGTGACATGTATGTATTTAATTTATGTAATAAAAAAGAATAAAAATAAATTAGTAAGTTGTGCGTATGCGTATGCGTACCAATCCTGCTATTTTCAGACACAGTGTACCGGTTCAGTTTCAGTTGAACAAAAGACAAACAACTTTTCGATCGTATGAGCTGTCAAAGTTTTCACGAGATCAATTGATACAATTAAGTAGCCGCAACCAAATTAAATTTAATAGAAGAAGGATTTTGTTGAGTTGTCACCATCGAACAGATACACTAAAAAAAGGCAATATCAAATAAACACAAATTAACTAATTCTCCATATATAATTTACTAGAATTTCAATTTGTCTTGAAGCATGCATGCATGGGTTAAAAAAAAGCACTATTAGTCTCTTACTATAGTTTGTAGATAATTAGAAAACACGGCAACAAAGCGCGCGGATCAAACACTATCATCTCTTCCTTCCCAACCCTCACCGATTCAAACTCCGAATGATCCCCCCCGGCCCCGGCCCCGGCCCCAAATCCATCTCTAACCCGACCCGCTATTAGCCGACAAACCAGCATAGCCCGCTTTCCCATCATATCCTTCCCAACGCTCTCATGCGCGCCACCACTTCCACTGAATGTTCGGATCCCCTTGTAACCTGACAATCCATCGCCATACTTCACTTCCCCTCCAGCTGGGCAGTGAAAGCACATCATTTCATTACCATCAGCAATGCATCTCGGCTCGGATCCTGCACAACGACCACGCAGACCTGCCCGGTATTGCTCGAATTGGGCAAGGGCCTTTATCGGGTGGCGGATCCGAAACACTATCTTTATCTCACCTGGGAAGGGCGACGCTTCTCTGTTTGACTTTGACGACCAACTGGAGAGGAAGATGCGCTCAACCACTCCATGGGTTGGGTGGTCTGGAGGGAGTTGTACGATGGATGGAACAGAAGCAGAGAGGAGCGGAGGAGGTGGTGAGGGTGGAACAGGCATGGTTTTCGATTTTATTACAGTTTTCGGGTTAATGGGTTTGGTTCTGTGGAAGGAAAAGATTGAATCTTTGAGGGCCTGAGAACGGGTACAGGAGCGGGGAAGAAGAAGCTTGGACTTGGGCGGGATGATGACGTCATCACTGACATTACTCTTGCAATGGACGGACCGGACCCATCCAGTCGCCATTGAAGCGGTGCGAGAGGAGCTAGGGGGGGGGGAGAGAGAGAGAGAGAGAGAGACAGAGAGAGACTAAAATTAATGGGTTAGCCTAAATGATGGTAATATATGTAGTATATGGGTTGCTGAGAAAGTGTTTATGAAGAAAAATTAACTCGTACAGATTTACAATTCAAAAGCAACGGCAGTAACAACTAACAAGGCATTGAGCCAAGACAATTAAACTTAATTAAACCATCAATTCGATCTGTGCAATTTAGTACGCAACTAATAATATTATTATAGTTTTAGTCATTTGAACGCACCATGTTCTTAAATGTCACATTTACAAATAAAGCTTAGTAACTTCTAAATTTGCCAGCTAGACAATTCTAATGGCTACAGGGAATTTATGTATTCATATATGAGGAGGGATCCGATTACACCCTTTTTTGTTGACATTGAATTACATTCTTCATTTTTAAAGTTTTCAAAGTCCAAACAGTCGATCCAAACCGTTCAACTTGTTGGATATGTTAAAATATGCTTGCATATTAAATTTAATATTTTTTTGGAATTTTTTTACTATTTATTAAGTATTTAACAAAATCGCTATATTCAGACCGTTGAATTTTTGTACCTATCTTAATAAATAGTGAAAATTTTTATAAAAATGTAAAATTTGATCTACAAGCACATTTTAAGATATCCAACAAGTTGAACGGTTTGGATCGACTGTTTGGACTTTGTAAACATAGGGTGTAATCCGGTGTCACCAAAAAAGGGTGTAATCGGATCTCTCCTCTTCATATATACAAGTGTTCATTTCCTTTCTACTGGAATATATTATTAATAAGTTATGGAATCAAATAACTATATTCTTTATCTTTTTCTTTTTCAAATATTTTTAATAGATCGTTTGGATGAACTCTTCTCTCTTTCGCTAGAACAACTTTTGGCGATTTCAAAAAAACAAAATCATAGCTCAGTCATCACCTCCATCTCCGCCACCCCAGCCCTTCTACTATGATGCCGCTACCCTCCCCTCTCCCACCTCTTCCCTCTGCATTGGATCAAATTAGAGAGGAGGGCGAGGGGAAGGGAAGGAACTGAGTCTGTGTGTGCGTGTGTGAGAGAGAGAGAGAGAGAGAGAGAGAGCGCGCGCGACCTGCTGCGAGAGGAGAGGGAGCAAAGAGGTAGATGGTGCGGTAGTGAGGCTTGTTCAGTAGTAATCTCCTTGCGAGTCTCCTCATGTCGACAGTGGATTCTGATGCGGTTGTTGAGATGGATCTGATGGGAGCATATGAGAGTTTCAACTTGATAGTACCAAATATTGACTCTGCAGCATAGTTATGTTAGTATTGGTAAATCAGAAGCGACTAGTCATTTTACTGGTAAATTAGATATCAGCAGATCATGACATGTTGGCTTGTGCTATAATCTACTTGTATGTTTGATTAGATTTGCAAAACATATATAAATTGCATTTTACAGTTTTTCTTCGTAAGACATTGTGCAGGTTCTTGACAACTGAAAATTCAATAATTACATATCAATGATGAATAAATAATTGCAATATAACATCAATGATGTAGTCATGAAGCACAAGACATCGGACAACAGAAGCATCATCTCAAGATTATGATATTTAATATGTAAAATTGGTAAAATAAGCTTGAGAATGACCCAAGTGAGACCGAGTCTATGACAGAATAAATAAATCCCCAGCCGAGTCTGTGACGGTTTAAATCGATCAAAACTGTCACCTAACGGTCGGCATTTCAGAGGATTAGCGTTAAGGGAATTGTTGCAACAGTCAATCTACCATTGTCAACATTTCGAATTGACCTACCGTTAACACTACTATTCCATCGTTATGGTTCTCTCAGACCAAACCTGTTCAAATTGACCTACCGTTGTAACGGTCCCTGTACTGTTGCAACGGTAAAGGCCACTTAATCCGTTTTTATCAGCTTTCTATAAATAGAAGCTATACCAAGGTTTGAAAAATAACTCTACCCGCCTCCAAATTCAATATTTCGAATTCCCAGATCTAGAGAAAGTCGTTGTTACTTGTGCACTTAAACTTCGATACTCATAATCAATCTCAAGCTTATTCAATCAATACAAAAACTCTTAGAGTGATCCTGCGAGATCAAATCAACATATACCTTGAGCCTTTGTTGCTCACCTTGTTATCCTCGAGCCTTTGTTGCTCAGATTGTTATCTTTGAGCCTTTAGTGCTCGTGAGCCGATTCCGTGCTCGGGCTGTGTGACTTTCCAGAAGATTGTAAGGACTCGCCGGTTCCACCTTGTATTCTTTTCTCATTAGGTAAAGAAAGACGCGCCATTTCGAAGGTCGCGGGCCCTGGAGATGTAGTGTTAGTGTCGAACTCCATAAACAACTCTCATGTCAAGTGTCTCTAAACTTTACTCTTTATTTTATTATTTATTAATTTAGTTTAGAACCAAGCTATTATAGTTTCCGTCAAAAATAACTATAAGACACACTAGGGACTTATAACTTTGACTAAAAGTTTAAAAATGCCCTATTTAACCCCCTCCCCCCCCCCCCCCCCCCCTGTAAGTGCCTTTGGGACTAACATGGCATTGTTTTGTTAGTGTTTTAGTAGCCATATCAGGATTGTAAATAGGTTATAGTATTTACAAAAATGTAATCCTTAGATTTAAGAAGATGTAAATATTTATTTTAATCAATAAAAATTGTAAGATGACATTGCCACTTTACCCTAAAAAAAATCTATATTTTTATGATTTTTTGTTTATTTTTTATGATAAAATTCTAAAATTTGTACATAAAAATAGACTTTTAGGTTTAATATGTATTTTATGCTTTATATGCAAAAAAAATATTATTATTTGTGAACTTTTTATATAAATCAACATTAAAAAAATTAACTGCATGAGAGATAAAAGCGTGAAAGAGAATAATAAAATCAAATCTAGGATTTCTCTCTTACCCTCCCTTTTCACTCCGGCCCAATTTGCCTTTCTCTTTGCTTCCACCTTTACTCCGATCATATTTTCACCTCCACTTTAGCTTCAATCTTCTCCACGCCTTAACGTTGGATCTTCATTCTTGAATTTTTTTGCTTCAACTGCTATACTTTTGTCCGTTGGAAGAATAAAGGGGAATCAACGAGAAGAGGCATGGCCCCCTTTGTCTCTCTCCTCTCTGTCTTCTCCATCTACTACATTCCCCAGCCGTCTACTCTTCAAGCCTGAATATCGTCTCTGTATGCGTTCCCGGATCTCACTTATTCGAAGTCGAGTAAGAGGTTGCGCTCGGTCTGTTCCTCTCCGGGCTGTATAGGCCGACTGTTCTCTGGGTTTTCTCGTTTGGTTTCTGCTGCATAGGAGCGAAAGCGGGTTGGTTGTTTCAAGGAGGGGGGACGCAAGATCGTCCAGGGATCCGTTTGCGGGGAGTAGTGAGCGGGAGAAGTTGCATAGGGATACTGGTAGGGAGATGGGTACCAAGGCGGGTAGAATTGAGGTGGGTACCAAGGTGGCACGCTCTATGATGGAGGAGATCCCAACACAGAGTCACGAGCGACCGACCTGGGTGTTTTGGGTTTCACTCTTACCCTTCTCGGGCAGCGAGTTACGGTATTACCTAGGTCTGTCCCCTCCGGATTGACCACGGGGTCAACCGTGCCATTTATTGCTGACTTGCCTATATCTGCTAGGGTAGTAATCTAGAAGTCAATCATTTTGTTTATGAATTGGATGATTAATATATATATATATATATATATATATATATATATATATCATTTTGTTTCACGAGTTTTATTGCTTTTATGAATCGTGGTAGGTTAAGAACTCAAATTGTAAAACTTCATAATACAGATGATAAATACTCTAAATAGTCACTGTCACACCTCAAACCAGGAATTCTGGATTAAGGTGTGATCAACCTCGCCTCGTGCTTAATTAATCATTAAGCACACAAGGATAATCATAAATAATAAATCAAACAACAGCGGAAGCAAAATAATATAAATATCAAGCATCAGTCACATAGCAAATAAATAAACATACACATACATAACATATAATTCGATCCATCTTGGATCCAAATAACACCATCTATAAAAGGGGATACATGATCTATCGAGCCCGTATATATAACATAGGAAATACGGGACTCGTAAACCTAATCAAAAGCCTAACCCTAACTAGGTCAAGTGGTGTGGCCCTCGGGGACAGCTCCTGACATCTCTTGTTGCGGACCGCCAGAACCTATACCTAAAACTCACGAAACAACTTGTGGGTGAGCGACGAATCGCCCAGTATGTGACCTAGAATTATCCCCTCAGGGATCCTCTATGGTCAAAGCACTTTTATTTATAAAATGAATACAATTAAAAGTATGCACATGTGTGAACCTATATTAATATCGAATCAAATTTATAATACTTTTGAATGATGCCATGATGCGATTATTCTATTATGCCAACATGCGGAATAAACCCAAAATAAAATCAAGGTGTAATATCGGATATAAATCAAGTCGGAATCCAGTACTCCTAGCACTGTGTACCCAAATACAATAATAACAATAATAACAATAATAACAATAATAATAATATGGATAAAGTTAATCACCCTGTGTCGTGCCAATAGGATCAAAAGATCCAAACAATATAATACAAGGACTGTGTTTAGAGTGCAATGATACACGTTGCCAGTGACATCAAGCATTGCCCACAAGATAATAGCACACTGGCCGATGGTTATACCAAATCCGGTGTGTCATCTCGCCTAACGATTCATCACCCAAACATATAAAATAGGAGAAATCATACAATGCAAGTCGTAAAATTGTTAATTTTTTCCCTCATGAGCAGGAGAGAACTCTACCGTCCGGCCAGACCAATAGGATCAGGGGCTCGTCGACCTTATGCACTTGCACATCATTCCGCAAGACCCGCATTGGATCTTGGAAACTTCCGTTCTAGGCAAAGTAGCTCCTAATGTAGGGAAGGAATAAATCCCGAATCGTATCGTGCTACAGAACTCGAGATTGGAACTACTCATGTCAAATAGTAAAATGATCGAAAAGAATATACATAATCAAAGTTTATACATATAATATAAATCCTAAAGCCATCCGAGAGTCAAGTGACGCTTGACTCAGTGGCTGTCGGACCGTCCCATGCCAAATGACACCAAGACGGAACGAAGTCACTCGGCTCTGCTCAGCTCTCACCAATGCATGCATATGCACGTAAAATAATAATAATATATTGTCTTCTACGAGAAGAAGACAAACTAGTATCCTAATATTCTAATAATATAAATATAATATTATTTAATTACTCTACTCCTACAATACAGTAAATTCAGGTTTTTCAGGATTTATGCAATTCTACCTATAATGCGGAAAGGATAAACATGCTCTACAGTTTTAATGCAACTACTTAAAAATAAGGTACGGATGTCAAGTCAGATGGATCGACTGGTAAGAGTACGTCCACGAAACAGATAATTCAGATATCCCACCCCTGTAGGACTGGAGTCTCTGTGGCTAACCCTCAACGACGTCAGCGTGCTCCGCATATGCTCCGAACTATGGATCAGTCGAATTAGCCCAATGATCGGGCTCGTACGGGATCTGCTAATCTAAAATTACGTAACTTAACTAATTAATATATTTGCTAAATTATTCTAACCCTCACCCCAATTAATGTGTAAGTCAAATTCTCGATTATTTTGATTTTATAAAAATTACCAATTCAGTTAGTCTGACTGAACCGGTTTGTCATATATTAATTATTTACTTTGATCTAAATAAATATAATTTTATTTTAATATAATGCAATTCTAATAATTTAATTTGAAGATAAATTGCTTGTAAAAATTTTAATGTCGTATTATTCGCAAACAAAATTATTTGTGAGTTAACAATAATTTTGTACGTATTTTATCTACTCTACTTGATTTACTTTATTTTTAACTATAATTATTTTAATGGGTCAATGCGGTTTTTAAAGTTAATTTATTATTGAAAATTCCTAAAGTCTCTACTTTAATAAAATGGGTAATTGGTGTAATTATCACTAAGCTATTATTTAGTTTAATATAAATTAGCTATTTTATAATTTAGATACGTAAATTATTTTTACAAAATTTTAGAAAAGAAATGTGTAACCATTTTACGTGTTTTCTAATTATTTCTAAGTTGAGAAATTCATTATTTTATAGTGATTCTAAATCTACGTGTAATTAGTCGTTTCGAACTCAAGTAAAAATAAATATATTTTTTTTCGTTGCTAATTAATTGTCCTTTATTAATTAGCAATGAGTTTTCATATAAGTTCAAAAATGTTAAGTGTTGTAAATTTTAAAACTTTCTAAGTTTAAGAAAATGATTAGTAATAATTTATGAAGTGTTATCTACTTAATTTAGTGAAGAGCTATATTATATACATACGTTAGACTACATACTATTTGTGTTTATATATCCTTAAAATATACATCAATATGTTCGAATGAGCACATAACATATACTAAATAAACGTATAAGATAAATGACATTACACTTAAAATAACGAGATATACTAATTATATCGATTAATAGTAATCATATATTCAATATTACATTTGCTATTAAGTCTCATTTTAGTTTATTTCTATCTTCTATTTATTCGGTCCAATTCAAGGCCATTAATTAATCCACTTGTCCATTTCAAATCAATTTGGTTTAGTTGAGCCCAAGCCCCAAATTCATGCATAATTCGGCTATTCACAAAATCTGGCCGAATTCCATTATTTTACAAGGATTTACATAGGAGCCCCTTAACATTAAGAAAATTAATACAAGGCAAGGAATTATAATAACACCCTTTAATCTTATAAAATTATGCATAGGTCCCTGTAAATTACCAGGATTGTACCCGTGTCAGAAACCGCTGGTACCAAACTGGTACCCGTTACTAGTCGCCATAATAGAAAGAAGATTTAGAGGAATGTCAACTATATTTGAGGTTTGAACCGGATATCACAATCTATAAGTTCCCAAGTCATTTACTACCGAAACCCCAAAATCTAAGCAAGTAAAGAGCTAAAAATAATAACAATCACCACCAAAGATTTAAGCAAGCAAATTCATGATGATCTCACCAACAAGAAATAGATACGAGACAAACAAGTTTGGTTCAACATTTCGGTTCACAAAGTAACAAAGCCAACAATAATTCACAATGCACAAGTCGAATCAGCCACACGGCTTGGATAAAATTCAGAAATTCACAATAAATTGATTTACCCGAAATTGCTTTTCAATCACAGCTAAGGACGAAGCATGGTCGGTACCAAGGTTGCGACTCTCCACGACCTTGCGTATAGGCTCTTCTCTTAGTCTCCAAACATCACCAAGCCAAGAATGCACGACTTCGTCACCGAAATCACAAAGACTACCCTAACGGGTTGGATTAATAAAATCAAACTCACAAGAAAGAGAGGGACGGAGAAGTGAAGAGGGAGATGTTTTTCTCAACGCATGAGCGAAAGTAAAAGAAGTAACAATCAAACATGAGAGAAAGACAAAGAGAGATTATATAAAGGGGCGTGGGAGAAGGAGGCACTTAGAGAGAGAGAGCGGATGGGATGGAGGCGTGCGCGTGGGTGGGAGTTAAGGCGAGCGTACGTCGGGGCGACTTTGTCAATTTTAGCGTGGCGCATTGAAGCCGACGGAACAGGAGGTGAGAGAGAGAGAGAGAGAGGCGTGCGACTTTCCTTCTCCAGGAAGGAAGGAAATGAGATGGAGAAGGAGAGATTAAATGGGTGGGGTCCGCGGGTCAGTGAGTGAGAGACTACAAAAGGAAAAGGATACATGAATTAATGAAGGTGGGGTCCATTTGTCATAGAAATATAAAGAGAGAGATGGCGCACGGATTTGAACTCCAAATTGGATTGGGCTCTATGACAGCCAATGGCATTCTCAAAAGAGGAAAGAATAAATTTAATGAGGTGGGAATGGGATCCACTTGGTAAAAGAAGTAGGAAAATGAAAGTTTAAGGTCGAATTTATGTGGTCTTTCACGTACCCAATCATTTTATTTTCTAAATTATTGTTGTAATTTTCTAATCTTTCTCGAATTAAGTTGGAATGGTTTTCGTTTCATTTTAACAATCTAATTCATGTTTCATTTATTTATGTTAAATTTTGATTGACGCGGTTTAATCGAACGGTCATATTATTTGTGAATTTCTTAACTTCAATTAACAATTAAACGAAACTAGACCTTCCAATTTATTTAACAACAATCAACGGAATTTATGTTAAAAATATTCATACAAATATTCGTTGTTTTTAAATTTATAATTTATTTATGAGCTTGGTCTAACTTTTGATTAATGTTATTATTTCATAATTTTGTTTAATTTTAATTAATATGTTATTTTCATAGACTCTTTATTTTTAAACACATCATAAAGTTTATAATATAATTTCACGTAAGTATGTACTTACCATCCCGTATTTTGCATAAATTTTCCAGAACTAATTTAGTAAATTTAAAATTTCTATGTTGGTTTAATAAATGTATTTCCAATTTAATTCATTCTTTAATTAATTAATTATTTTTATTAGGCATAATTTATAAATTGTTGGCTAATTAATAATTTAAATTTTCAAGACTATAACAGTCACTAACTGAGGTAATTAGCAGGAACACTAATTTACCATTATAAAGTTAGTATGTGGATTAAATAATGGTTATGTTTCACAGACCATAGACAAAGAGTTATCATTTAATCACATAGATACATGTTAAGAATATGGTATTTGACTGACCCAGAATGAAACGATATATGGTAATGTGTTTGTGTCATTAACAGTTTCATTCGTGTTAAGTTCTATAGTATGAGGTGTGGTCTTTCCTACATGAGAAATGTGTATTTGTAAGTGTTATCAAACGCTATTCGTAAAAGGGAGTTATAAAGGTAGCATTTCAATATGCATGACTTGTGCGAAGGAAGAGATGCTCACCAAAAGTACTATCGTCCCTCATATTATTATACGAGTGATAGCAACACTGGGCCCCTTGATAGGAGTGAGATTATACGTATACGGTATGATTAATAGATATTAATCATATAAAATAATCTACTCAAGATCAAGAAAAGATTTGGTTTGCAGGGATGACACATACCTACCCTGAACCTGATCTGTTGCTATAAGACGAAAGAATTAACACAAGTAAATTAATAAGTTTACTGCAAGATTATGATATTGTACTAGACAACATCATCTGTGTAATTGGGGGTCACAGTGCACTGCCAGGTGCCAACTATGATCTGTAGAAGTTTTAACTCTACTGCCAACATAACACAGATCCTATCGGGTCACACCGCATAGGAACGAGATCAGAGAATCTTATTATTAATTATAAATAGTTATAATTAATCAATAAGATGGCAAGATATTAATTATAAATATTATAATTAAATATAGAAATATCATAGGGATGATAGGCTTAAACAGATTAAAATTACGAGCGTGTATGACACGTTGTGTAATTATTGTTACAACCGCAAATGAAATATAATTGTTCAGAACAATTATATATATGGAATAGTATATTTGGGCCTTAATTATATTTAGAATATAATTATAAAAGCCCAAGAGTTGAAGCCCAAAAGCCCAGGTCTGATACTATTCATTCTGGGTCTTTCTGGGCCTCATACTATTCATATTGGGCCTTTCTGGGCCGGTGTACTATCCACACTGGGCCCAAATCAAAGCCCAAAATGGCCAAGCCCAATAACCATCTATACTGGGTTTACTGGATCTTTCTGGACCTTTCTGGGCCCAAAACTATTCATTCTAGACCTCTGTAAATAGTTTATTATGCCATGGGCATTTTGGTCTTTTCATCCAAGGCCAAAACTGACTTTATCACCCCAAAACCGACCTACTACTATAAATAGGGGTGGAGGGTTGGAGTAAAGACATACCATTTTTTCATTTCCAAGTTTGAGTTGGAAAGGCTGGCTGAACGCCCTGCGGAAGCCAGGTTCCTTTGATTCTTAGAATTCCTCTCAAATAGTGTTTGGGTTAGGATAAATATATATACGTATAGACATATTTATATGAGTGGTAAGCGGTTGTAATCTTGCGTAGTCAGCAGTAACTCTGCTTTTACACATAAGTTGCGAATCAGGGTATCTGCAGAACACGAGACAACTTGTTTAAGTGAGTGCTGCAAGTATAATATTTATGGCAGGAGAAATACTTGCTCTCTGATCATTCCTGGTGGATTATTGATAGAGGCATTAGATGTCTGGTGCTGTTGTCCGAGGAGGAGGAGCAGCAGCAACAGCAGCGAGACAAAGCCGTCAGCAGTTCCAATTCGAATTTGGAACCAAGGTATAATGTTATATTAATTTATTTAATTGTTAAATAAATTTAGTTTTAAAAATCAATCATAGAGATAGATCCTCGGCTTAGGTTAGACGTAAAAATTTTTGTTTTACGCCTTTTTTCCCACCTAAGTCAGCACGGTTTTTCCACCCAAAACCCAACAATGTCCGGGTTGGGAGTGATGACTCCTAGCCCTGTTTGATCTGTTAGTGGAATGGTATGGCTGGTGTCATTTGTCGGCTTGTTGGTGCCTCCAGAGGGTGAAGCGGCATCGCCCCTGGTGGACCCGGGCATCTTCGAGTTGACCTCGGAAATGCGGGCCAAGTTATCGATGCCGATGTTGGACTTGCGTGGATTTGTCGTCATCTTGCTCTTCGGTAAGGCAGTAGGGGCCCCACGGTGGTTGATATGGGCTATCTCGGGAAGGAGGCTATATGCTAAAATGGGCTGAAACTGGGCTCGTCCTGCTCGAAGTCGCAGGCCGAAAAGGGGTGGTGGTGAGATCGTGGATTAATCTTGGGTCTCTGAAGTCGGAAAATGTCTTAAGAGATTTGGGGTGATCTAAAAATATTGAACTCTAACTTGTATGATTTCCGGGATCTGTGAGTGTGTAAACGTGTGTTGCTTGTGGTTTGCCCCTTTTCCTATCGAAAAAAGAACTTTATATAGTGTGACCTACGTACCGCCTCACCCATGCCAGGGTAAGCTGGCTCGTAGGTCAGTTATAAGATCATGTGATCGTGACCACGTATAACCAGTGGTTACACGACATCGTGGACGGTTATGCGACGTCGTGGACGGTTATGTGACATCGTGGATAGTTATGCCATAACCGACCCCGCGACCGGTTATAAGCAGTTATCGTCCCAAAAGCGACTTCGGGCTTCCATGTCTCGAGATACGGGCTATCTTGGCCTTTTTAAATCGGTCCATTTTGGGGCTTTGGTTATAAGGAGCTTCAATCGTGGACTTTGCATTGTGTCTCGGGTTGGCCTCTCAAAACGAGGTCCTAATCTCGATCTTATTCATGGTCCAGATTGAAGCTAAAAGGGTCTTGAGAACATGACCCTATCAATATAATTTTTAATTTGTAGGAGTAGTTCATTTAATATGTCTACTGTTTGTCTTGTAATTCATCGCCTCTTGTTACAAATAGAAGCCAATGTGCGGTAGTATGCAAGAGGACTTTGTACTTACCCTTATGATGATTTAAATTCGACAGTTGTAATAACATTATTTACACAAAAAATAAATAATCGATATAAATGATTTTTGACAGTTCTAAAGATTGTTAAATTAATTTGTCATAATTGATAAACAATAGATCCTAATCCTAAAGAAAATTTCATGTGGGCCATAATTAAGAAAATCTACCGATAAGCCCAAATGATAAAGAAGAACAGGTAGGTTGTTAAAACCCATTATGGAAAGTAATAGGAAAGGTTATTATTTTAATTTTGAAGAGAGATGTTTTAGATTTATGCAGCGCAGGAATTATAGAATCAAAGCAGGGTTTGTTCTGTTCAATCAGAAGGCAGAAGATCGAGCTTTGTTAAAATATTAGGCAATATAAATAAATAAATAAATAAATCCCCTTTGAAAGAGAGTGATCCCATCCCATAATCCCATCCCAGTCTGTCCGTCTCCTAAAGCCTCCTAAAGCACCCCACCCTACCCCACCAATGGCGCCGAGCAAAGCCAAAGCCAGAGCCAGAGCCAGAGCCAGATCCAGTCCGCCGCCGCCATCTTGGAGCTTTCTCCAGTTTTTTATTGCACTGGACACCTCCTTTTCCCTCCACCTTCATACATTCTTTCAATTCATCCCCCGATTCCTTCTCAAATCACTTGAAATCTGTGGCGATGGTCGTCTCTTCTTCCCCGTCGCCATTTCCCTTTTATTCCTTCTCACCCCGTCTCTCTGGTCACCTCACCCTTTTTTGCTCTCCCTCCTCATTGGATCCCTCCTTGATCTTCTCCTTGTCGGACTCATCAAGGTCGTAATCCGGCGTCCGCGACCCGTTTACAACAAATCCGACATGTCAATTGCTTTTGCTGCCGATCACTGGTCATTTCCTAGCGGACACTCTTCAAGAGTTTTCTTCGTCTCTCAATTTTTGTTTCTATCAATTGAAAATGTGAAAGAGATATTGCAAGAGGAACGATTGAGGGATTATTGGGTTAGCGGGTTTGGAGGAGGGGATCCGAATAATAATACAGAGGTAACAGAGCTGTTTCTGTTTCTGTTTCTCAAGGTGATTTTTGGTTGGGCGATTGCCACGTCAGTATCAAGGGTGTTGCTAGGAAGACATTTTGTTGCTGATGTGACAGCTGGCGCATGCTTGGGGCTGATGGAAGGATGGGTTACGCACCGCTTTATTCATCATCAATTATCAGGTCTAATTAGTGAAATTAACTAAATTATTATTATTATTTTGGTGCTAATTTTGGAATGCCAATTCACATGGCCTCTTTTAAGTTTTATAAGTAGTGATTCCTGTTCCTGATATTTATTTATGAAATGCATTTCTGATTGCTTTCAAGCACTATTCCATTTTCAATAAGTTAACTTATTCCAGAATTCTCTAAGGATAATTAGGAGATGAATCATCCCATTCCCATGACATCATTATATTTATACCTGCTGTTCGGTACCAATAAAATTTAATTTAATTTAATTTATTATTCTACAAGTTTTGGTATGCGATATACGATGCTTGAACCGACATTGCGGTTGCGGATTATGAAAGAGCATTATTTGACATGCATGTTGCTACTTGGTATGTCAGTCAATATGCATGCTAACCTTACTATCTTACTACATTAATTACCCTAACTCTACAAAACAATATAATAATCAATTCTACAAATTTACACCTCAAATGTCAGACAAAAATCAACCATGAATTGTTTTCCATATATTAACAACAACTAATCCAACAGATACCGTATATAAATATAAGAGGAGGGTTCAAATGCCTCCATGTTTTTGTGCCTCCATCTCTCTCCATCATTTTCAAAGTTCAAACAGTCGATCCGAACCGCTCAACCTAACCTCCATACTAAAATATGTTTGGAGACCAAATTTTATATTTTTAGGAATTTTTTTACTATTTTCTTAGATAGGTACAAAATCAGTAAATCTGAACCATCTAAAAACAGTATTTTTTTATCTATCTAAAAAAATAGTAAAAAAATTCCTAAAAATATAAAATTTGGTCTCCAAACATATTTTATTATGGAGGTTAGGTTGAGCAGTTCGGATTGACTGTTTGAACTTTGAAAATGATGGAGAGAGATGGAAACACAAAAACATGGAGTCATTTGAACCCTCTAAATATAATAAGCAAGAACAACTAGGCCTGGGTAAGGTTCCAATAAAAAAAATAATAATAATAAAGGCCTGGGTCCATGTGTACCTACACCTTATTTTATTCCTTTTCTTTAGGCAACTGATGCAACTATCAAATGCTTTTATTTTTATACCTACCAACTTAATTTTAGAGCACCGATACTTCTACTTGATTTCAGGACCCTGAATTCCTCATTTCAACGGTCTATATGTTTCAATATATGTTTCGAGATTTGTGTATAAAAAATTTCTGCTTTGAGGTTCATGTATAACAAATTTAAATGGTTGGATTTAGAATTTCAGGGTCCAGATTTGATTCTGATCATGAATCATGATTTCTTTTCGGTTCATCTTCAGTTGTATAAAATTAATTTTCTAATTTTTATTTTCAAAAATAAATTGTATAATATAATGCAACTCGTTAAAACACATGCAAATATAATTATCTACTTTAAATCGAATGGTTCAAATTCAACTTAACTAATTCTTGCACATTAATTGGTAGATGAACATGCATTAATCTTTTTTCAAATGGACTATTTTGTTATTTGGGAAATTTTCCAAAGAGTAACTCAATTTTTTTTATTTCTGGAAGTTTAAGGACCAATTAGGAATATATACAAATTAAGGCGCATATTATTCAATTTTCAAAGTTCAAGAATCAGGCTTTTATTTTTTCAAAAGTTGAACAATCTAATTTGATATGATTGAAGTTTAAGGACTAAGGTGGTGTTTGGTTGTGGACTAAAACTAATGAAGACTAACTTGGTTATTCTAACTTGGGCCGATCTAAATTATTAATGTTTGGTTGATGTTTAAAGTTGTATCTTGACTTAAGTTATTCCTTGTTTGGTAATAATTTAATGGCTTAAGCATGATTTGATATTACAAATTATTTTGTCTTACAAAATTTGTAATATTAATAATAAAACCATTCTTCGTATTTTTTATTTATTTTGATTTAAAGAAATTGTACAAGAAAATGAGTTAAGTACATATTAATTCTATATATCAGAGATACACATTGCATTTAGTAAATCTTGTTTAATTAAATTTATATATATTACAATTTATTTTGTCATAAATATTTTGGGTTGCTGAACAAAAAAAATTATTTATTTGTAGTACAATTTCAAAAAATATTTTATTTAATAATTTTCTAGATTGCATATTTGTTAATTGAGAAATTTATGTCATTTAAAAAAAAAGGATTGATTTTATAATTGATAAAGTTATAGGTTCCTTTATGCTTAAATGGAAACAAAATCAATTGTTTATTTTACATTTCTTAAAAAGTGATTGAAAATAATAAAAATAATGAAAAGTTAGATCTCATATTCAAATAAAATTAAACCACCTAGAGAGGTGTGTTAGTTTAGACTAATTTAGGCTAAAGATCGACTTATTCCATCTTAGTCTAGCTCAACTAACGAAATAAGTGAGACATAAAGTCCTTATTTCACTGTTTAGTCCACAACCAAAACATGATCTTAAGTAATTTTTTAAAATTTTAAACATCAAAATCGTAAATATCCTCTTTCCACACATTTTGGTTCCAAATATCCACAATGTCAATGAGAAAAACAATTTTAAAATTTCAAGCATAAGTTTAGAAATCGAAATCAATATTTAAATTTTAAGCTAAGATATTTCAACCCGCAAACTAAATGATTTTTTAAACCATGCCAGAAAATTTAAAAGTAGTTAACTTTCTTTTACCTGCACCTCCTAGATGTATGCATATATACCTCCATATCCCTCCCAAAAAGAAAAAAGACCAACTCAATTCTCGTGGGAGCTTAATTGAAAGTCAAACTTGTTCATGTTTTTACCCTTTAATTATCGAAGAGAAGTCACTTTTAAATATTTAAATTTAATTATATATTAAAACCACGTGATGCAACCTCGTTGTCACTTTCTTACTTTCTTACATGCATGTTTAATCGTTAACAGATTTTATTAGTTTCGCTTTGTTTTAGCCCATTATTTTTTAATTATAAGAAGATTGGAATAGATACTGTTATCTTAAATAGAAATTTGCGGATAGTCATCCGATTGATTTTTTAAAAAATAAAAATGAAAGACAAGATTTTGATCTTAATATTCATAAAAAAA
This sequence comes from Carex rostrata, assembly GCF_964058835.1. NCBI lineage: Eukaryota > Viridiplantae > Streptophyta > Magnoliopsida > Poales > Cyperaceae > Carex > Carex rostrata. The sequence continues at coordinate 5,785,822 of NC_135919.1, read as the reverse complement.
ATTCCATTTAATTAACTACGAACATACGATCTCTCATATTAGAATATATTATCTTTAACACTAAATTAAAAATTGGTTCTTCATCATTTTTCTTGTAAAGATGTATACTAAGACTACGTTATGTGGCTTCTTGAAATATGTTATTCGGAATTTTTTTTAAGATTTATTTTCTTATCAATGTGAATTAGAATTTATTTTTATTGTATCTTACTGACAATCACATTGATATATATATTTTTTCTTCTTCTTAAATTTAGTTCTAAGGTGATCCAAAGAACAACAACAATAAAAATATTAAATATATATATGAACGTGATGTTTGAGTGAGAAGAATTTAAAAGAAAATTCTAAAGCATTCGAGAAGAATATATAATATAATGCAAGAAAGAATTTATAATACTAAAATTTTCAAAGTTGATAAGTGTACATTTCTATAATGCAAAAAGAATTTAGTTATATGTTTGAAAAATGAAAACGAAAATTATGGTTTTGACTTTTGAACATGGACCATCACATGAGTGAGGATCCCTTTGGGTAGAAAAGAAAAGAGAGCATAGCAATACTAATACTAATACTCCGCAGGTTTAGGTTATATTTGACTGTGGAGTAACTTTAATTCGGAGTAAGTGACTTATTTTAAGTTAAAGTGGAATAAGTTAATCATGTTTGGTGAAGTAAACTAAACCACCTTTCTAGATGAAGTAAGCTAAATCAGATTAATTTAAATTTTACTCTCACTTACTCTATCAATTTTACTCTTTGTTTGATGAATTAATTATGGAGGAAGAAATTTAATCCACCCATTGCTCCATAATCAAATATGACCTTAATTATTAATTTTTGCTTGTGCTTAACTGCTTATGCCTTGTGGAAATCAAATAGGTCACAGTCACACCTCACACGGTGGGACTTGGGAGAGAATGATTAATTATTAACCGATTCCTTCCTCCTTTCGTCGCCTTCCCTTCCCTTCCCTTCCCTTCCCTCCTATTCTCTCTCAACAACTCTCGATTAAAGATCGCAAAAACAAAATCATAAGATAAAAAAAGATTCTGTAGAGTTATATCTTGGCTTACCGAGTCCGACGGTCGTCAACCACGATGAGCAACACACTTCTCAAGGTCCAGCCTTCCGAGCTTAAAATGCCATGTAAGTCCAGTTTCATGCAATTTCATTTTTCTTTCCTCACTTGGATCTGAAATTCATTTTTCTCTTTCTTTCTGTGGATCGGGTTTAAGCGACGGTAACCTTACCCCTTCATTGGAGTTCGAGGGATCGTACAATTACCATTTGGTCAACTGAGATATTCTCTGATTAGGGTTTTATCGTGTCAATTCCAAGGGGATAATTGGTTATGCTGCGCTACTGAAATCAATTAAATCGGTTAACCAAGAAATATTTTAGTCCAAGTCTGCTTCTCCATAATTTCCTACTTTTAGTATGATTATTTTAAAAATTGTACTCGTACTTGGAATGGGATGATTATCAATTTGTTTTATTTACATGTATTTTTTTATTTTTTTTTTGTCCGGAAAGTTGAGCTCCACAAACAAAACTCGTGTTATATGCAACTCACTAACAAGACTGATAAGCATGTGGCCTTCAAGGTGATTCTTCTTTTTTTCTTCTTCTGTGAAAGTTGGTTAATAAGCTATTTTGTTAATTACAAGTAATACAAAATTTCATTATTCTCAGGCCAAAAAAATATTATGGAAGATATAACATCTTCTAGTTTTATTGATGAGATATTTTGTGGAATATCAATATCCTAATCTCATGATTTGTCCATTGTTGTCTGAAAAGAAGTTATATAGTTTAATTTGTAAGATCAAATTCAATAGACCTTCTGATCAACATAATATGGTTCAGTGTAAGTACACTGAATGGCACTTTTGTTAGGGTTAGAATTACTTGACAATGGATTTAGGTTGACAATCTTCACAATTATCATAAATAAATCTTAAATACACAGTACATTAGATGTTATATATTTATATATGATTTCATGCTTATGAAATCAGGAAGGTTACATACTTTCATGCATGATTTTCCATTTATCCAATTAGAAAATTTCTCATTCTGTTACGAATGGTGTTTCATGGATGAACTAATGACACCCAAATTGTAAAAACAAAATTGATAGATAAGCTAGCTATATGCCCAATAGGAAGTGATCTTAGCCTTCTTTATGGTGGTTGTTGTTATATGGTCTCAAATATACATGAGCTCGAAAGAAGGAAAAAAGTTGTTGTGGTCTGGTACTGACCTAAAATTGGCTGTACCTAATACAGTAATGTACATATAATGTTGGTTAGTATTCATACTTAACAGTTGTGCTATGTGTTAGGTTAAAACTACAAATCCAAAAAAATATTCGGTCCGGCCCAATACTGGTGTTGTCCAGCCTGGCAGTACATGCAACGTCACAGGTATGATATAATTTTCTTCAATAATTAGATAATTATTTCAGTGCATTTTATGCTTGAGTTCTTACTTTTAAAAAATAAACTTCTAGTGACAATGCTGGCCCCAAAGGAAATTCCTCAAGATTACCATTGCAAAGATAAGTTTTTGGTGCAGAGTGTTGTCGTCGAAGAAGGAACCGCCACCAAGGACATTGTATCTGATACGGTAAATCCTGAATTTTTTCTATGCATAACAGCTGTGATTTATACAAATTAAGTGATGCTATTGTACTATGCATAGCGCACATCGGTCCGTACTATGTATCCATATCTCGGTTTTCAAAGTTTAAATAGTCTATCCAAACCGCCCAATGTAATCTTCATATAAAATTTTCATACTGCGAATAAGGGTCAATTTTACACTACCCATAGCGTTTTACTCTAAATTTTATAGCAAATAAGGCATAAATATTATTTTTTGAAAATAAATGGGGGTCAATTGACCCCCATTCTTTGTACATTACTCCACCATTGAATATACTTATATGCCAAAGTTTATAATTTTTAGTATATTTTTAAATAGGTAGAAAATTGCTTGATTTAAATATTCTGGACCATTCGAGAGTAGTGAAATTCTACATATCTAAAAAAATAGTAAAAAAGTTCTAAAACATGTAAAATCTAGTCTCCAGGTACATTTTCATATGGAGATCATGTTTAACGGTTTGTATCGGCTATTGGACTTTATAAATAAAGATACATGTCCGTAGTACCGGCTGGTGTGCACTATGAATAGTACCGTAACCCTACTCATATCAATTATATATATATATATATATTTTTTTTTTACATCCAAGTTTAGAGTAGTTTCGAGTAGCACAGACAACACAACACTTTGAGGTAGATTTGAATAAGAGAATCATTATAGAGTAGAACTAGGGTGTTCTTAAGCTCACCAAAGTGTTTGGTGAGCTTAACTCCAAAACCCATCAAATCGGTTTCAAATGACGAATCCGAACCGTTGGAACCCGCCTACCTTACGAGTGATGCGTCTATATGTGAAAATTTTAAACATTCGAATTAATTTAGTATAAAGTCAATCGGTCAAAATTAGAAGGTTAATAAATTAATTTTAGTGCATTCATTTCTTGAACGTTTTTTGACCGCTTTACTTTATACTAAATTAATTCAAATGTTTAAAATTTTCACATGTTGACGCATCACTCGTAAGGTAGGCGGATTTTAACGGTTCGGATTCATCATTTGAAACCGATTTGATGGGTTTTGGAGTTAAGTTCACCAAACACTTTGGTGAGCTTAAGAACACCCTAGTTCTACTCATCATTATAATAGCTATATGTCAAATGCATGACTATATCATCTTGGTTTTGTTCATATTAACTCAAACAAATCATTTTGGGACCACTTGGTACTAATTCCATAATCGGCATCTAAATTTGTTTTCCTTGGTTTTAATTAATATTTTAATATGGTATTATAGAATAGAATCATGAGAGGCAGGAGTGAAATTTTCTCAGTCATTAAGATTTTTATTTTCACAAGTTGATGTAATTACTAGGTTCCTTTTTCTTGTAAAGATTTTGGGTATATTCCAAGTACAATATTTCTTGTTTCAAGTTTAAAAGGACAAAATTGATTTAATTTACATTTTTTTTTGTTAAATCTTTCTCGGACAAGTTTTGACTTCTTTCCATAATATCATAGTTTAACAAGGGATTGGATAAGGCTGTAGAGGAGTTCAAACTAAGAGTGATTTACATACAAGCAAATCCACCGTCACCTGTACCAGAAGAGGCTGAGGAAGACTTGACACCAAGGTCGTCTTTTGCTGAAGATGAAGCACGTCAATCCGCATTGTTTGATGTTGCGTCGGTACGTACCTTTATCCTTTAGCATTGTTTGAAGTTTTTATCCTATCTGAAAAAAAAAATCTTCCTCGTGTCTGCTTTTAGGGTTTGAGATCACATGAAGAAACATCAAGACAGGAAAGCTCAGAGGTGATTTGCTCAAACCTTTTATTTTTTTAATAAAGGGTGAAATGGTCATTTTAAAAATTAAAATGAGTTTTAATAGAAAAGTCAATAAATTGGGTAAATTTGTGAGTTTTTGAAATTTAGAAGAGTAAATATGATATTATGAATTGGGACTAAAGGCTTTGTTGTTGTTGTAAATATGTTATTATGAATTTTAGAGGGGAAATATGTAATTTTGAGATTTTTGAGGGGTATACATGAAATTCGCTCTTTATTTTAATACATGATGCTAATCAAATCTGGTAAGCTAGAAAACTTCTTTTCACCTACACAAGAATTTACCTTTTCTTTTCACCTCCGTAAATTGATGTAAATATGGCATGCAATTTCATTAGAGAAATATGGTACTTTTAAAATAGTTTTGATTATATTGTTCTTCTAAATTACTTTTTTTTTTTTTTTTTTTCGAGCAACAGGTGAAATCACTGATTTCAAGGTTGACTGATGAGAAGAGACATGCCAATGAACAAAATCAGAAGCTGAGAACACAAGTGGTACAGTTTATTTTTGTAAATAATTTACTTTTAAGTTTACTTTATTGTTATTTCTACAGGCAATTTTGTGCGCTTCATAACGGGTGGGTTTAATTTTAGATAACATTAAACCATTTGTGAATTTTTGATATCATTTTAATTTTATGATTAATTAGAATGGTGCATTTTGCATTTTTCCAATTTAGGATGTTTTGAAGAAACAGCTGGGAAAAAGTAGATCGGGTTTGTCAGTCACTACCGTAGTGATCATGTTTATATTGGCGATTCTTATTGGATATTTGGCGAAGAGATCTTAGTATGTATGACTTAGGATTTGATTTCATTGATATTATTTTATGTTTGCTGATTACAATACGTAGACTATACTTGTATGTCTATTGGTTTCTTTTAATAATATTCTTTTGTGATAAAAGTGTATTTTGGACTGGGCTTGGCTTGTTGGTAAATTTTTTATGATTCATGAAATTGGGTAAGAATAAATGTGTTTGATGGTTCCTGAAAACGTGTTTGTTTGTTTGTTATAGAAATGTTGTTTAAGATAAGGTTAATTTTACTGTTGGTTTCATATGTTATCTATTATTTTGTTGATTGTCTAGTTAACTTCATATTTGTGCATTTGAATGTACTATTCAAAAGTGGCGCCTTTTGAGCACCTTGACTGCACTTGTGGGTCATGTTCTAGTCGGTATTACTATTAGGTTTCGCTTTTTTCTGTTTTTTTTTAAGTAAAAATAGTTGGCCCGTGTGCATTTAAGTAATGCCCCCACTGACAAATGATTTATCCTCTATGGTGCACGCAAACAAATTAGTATTGATATTGCTTCAGAAGCTCTGATATGCAGTAAATAATTCAAAATTTTATGCATCGAGTCACAAGCATTGAAGCTTTAGTTTAATTGGAATGGGAGCAATTGTATTGGGAAGTTCTTGTTTGCAAATATCAAATTGTTTTTTTTTTTTCCTATCCTAAATCCTAATTGAAGAGGGAAAGCAAGGTGATCATGCTGCCTTAAAATATATATACATCATGACATGACCCCCTCACCCTTCCTCCTCTCTCCCCAAAAAATATATATATACATTGATCCTAATTGGAAGATGCCCAGCACAAATATTGCAGCTGCAAGATCAATGTATTCATCTTAATTTTGATACACCAAAATTTTGAATCTATTCATTTTCTTAGAGGCAATGTACATACATCAATTCATGCCATTTTCTGAAGTCTAAAGATAAAAACATTCAAAAACTCAGGGACAATTCAATTTTGATGCTGTAATACATGTTATCAGTTTGGTGATTTTTTTTGTACAAACATTTTCTTTTCAATATCAAAATTAGTTTTTAATTTGGATAATAAAATTGAAATTGAACTTCAGTTTAATTTGAATTAATTTTCCAAATATGATCGTGTCCATTAAAGACCTAAGAGACCGTATTTCTTTAAAAGGAAGACCAAATGATCAGTTGAATTGCAAAATGATTCATTTGAGACTTTTTTTTTTTATGTTAATATGTCAGAAATAACAAAATCCTAATTAATTACTCGATTTTTGCGCTAGCAGTATGACAAAAAAGAAGGTGAAATTATTTGTTGTATCTTATTTATTTGGATTTACTAGTAATGACTTGTCAAACACAGACAAAAATGAAATGAATTATGCTTGCTGTATCTTATTTGGAGTCAGTAGAAATGACTTGTCAAAAAAAAAAAAAAAAAAAATGACTCATGATAATATGTTGATAAGAGGAATAAGGTGTGTGGGGGATTGCGCTATGTGCTCTACATGTCCGTTAGAATCTGTTTTGCATATTTTTTTTCCATTGTCACTATGCTGCTCAAGTGTGGAGTTGCATGGGAGGGTTGCTAGTTAGAGCAGACACAATACATATGACATGGGAAAAATCATGGAGCCGCTACAAATCAGGCATGCATGAAAAGAAAAGAGTATGGGCCACGAGATTTATGGGGGTATTATGGGCAATTTGGAAGCAGCGAAATGAATTCATTTTCAGAAGCAAAAGAATGCCTCCTTGGTTGCTAGCAAGAACAATTCATGCAGAAACAGAACTGTGGATTCGATGCCTTGGAGGAAAGAATAGGTTGCAGTATTGAGTTTCTTTTTTTTTTAGTGAGTTCTTAATTTTGAGAGGTTGAACAATGATGTTGTAAACAAATTTATTTATTGTAAACTTGGTAGCCACTACCAAGCAATTTAAAAAAAAAAAAAGACAAAAATGACATGAATTTTGCTTGCTGTATCTTATTTGGATTCAGTAGTAATGACTTATCACAAACAGAGACAAAATAAAATGAATTTTGCATGTACTCATTCTGCTGTTATTTCAAACGAATAACAGGTTCATTTTCGTTGAAATTTGTGTATAATTTTTTTTTAATTGAAATTTGTGCATGAAAAAATTTAAACGGTTAAAATCCAAATAACAGTAACCTGTTACTCCAATTCAGATTTATTTCATGTAAACACCAGTAACTATTGCTATGATAACTCCGAGGTCCCGATCTGCTACTAATACTATTTTGTGGTGAATAGTAGGATTTTTTTCTTTTCAATTATATGGTCCGTTGGATGTAATACGGGCAGATAAGATGAAAATCGGTCGGTGCGTACTTGCTTTGCGTGCTATATATTCTTCTGATCATTATAAGCGGACAAATTTTATCCAAATTCGGACTCCAACTGTCCAATCAGCTTCATGATTCGTGTAAATAATTTACAACTTAATAAATTGAAACAGATCCATGAATCTAAACCGTTTGTATGATATTTGATGCTGATCGGACGGTTGAAACATTGCTTAGGATAATACTTCGTCCAAAGCCCGTTGGACGAAAATCGCACCTTCTTTTCTCCTCCATATCCGCAGTTACTAGTTTCTTAGTTTCTTTTATCATTTATTCACTCAACTCAACTTGGCTTTTCTTCTCTCTGAGTTGCAATTTATTCGAGTCACCAGAGAAACGAGAGATAGACAAGAGAATTGATAGAGAAAAAGGAAAAGAGAGATAGACAAAAGAAGGATCTTCTCAGCTGTACCGCTTGACTTCCTCGCATTGTTTTGTTTTCTTGGAATTGAAAAGGTAAGATCGAAGCCCTCTATTTTTACAAATTAATAAGTTGTTCCCAATTTCTTGTATTCAGAAGTCCCAAGTAAACAATATTTTGAGAGTATAAATCAGTAAGCAGATTTATGCTTCCGTTAGGTTTTCTTTTCCTTACGTTTTGTTACAACTTCCGAGATGTAGAATGCATGATCAAAGTATATAAGAACCCGGATTTCCGATTTACAATTTTTTATTTTGAATTGTTGTGTTGTCGTCACTGAAGTTTTTTTTTTTTCTCAATCATCATACTGCGTTTTCATTACTAAATCTACATTTTTATTTTTTATATAAAAGTGGATAGAAACCACTGATTTCAATGAAATCGATCAGCAACTAATAAAAAAAGATACCGTCCAGTACCAATTCCTGAGTACATATTTTGAAGTATTACAAAACAAGCATTTTAACCTATCAAATGCTATCAGTCCAACCTAAGAATAATCATAAGAATGAAGAAAACATTCTAAACAATACAAGATGGCACACAAAATATTACAAGTCCCAAAAAAGAAACAAGTAAAACATCAATATATATATATATATATATAGAGTTAGGCTGGGGTGCTATGGATAGCATAGTGGCCTCTATGCTACGGCTAAATATTCGAGTTTTCAAAATCCAAACGGTCGATCCGAACCGTTCATCTTATTCTCCATATTAATATCTGCTTGGAGACCAAATTTTACATTTTTCTGAATTTGTTTACTATTTATTAAGTATTTTACAAAATTGTTGATCCAACGGTAGCTGCACAAAACAGTAAAACCGTTGGATTAGTGATTTTCAAAGTGGCTTAATAAATAGTAAAAAAATTCAGAAAATTATAAAATTTGGTCTCCAAGCAGATATTAATATGGAGAATAAGATGAACGGTTCGGATCGACCGTTTGGATTTTGAAAACTCGAATATTTAGCCGTAGCATAGAGGCCACTATGCTATCCATAGCACCCCAGCCTAACTCTATATATATATATATATATATATATATATATTACATTTATGTCCACACCCACAGCCCATGGGGTTGGCCTAGGCCCTCCTCCATCTCGATCTATTTCTGTCTCTATATAGTAACTAGGTCTAGACGTCTAGTGCCAATTCCTTGACATCAGAACTCAGAAGGCAGAATGAGTGTAAGCTTTAAAGAGGTATTACTCTTACACCAAACACCGCTAGTGAATTATAATACGATCGAGTTCCTACGTATTTTATTTTTGTTACAGAATATTGATCCCTAAAACACAGCTTATTATGTTCAAGCCATACTAAGTTACTAACCAAAGAACTGCTCCTCGGAGCAATTTAATCAACAGTCTATCTTTCAATGGTGTACAAGAATCAATTATCCATAAATCCTCTGTTGTATTACATTGAATAGTAAATCCATTAAATTTAGCAATCCATGTTCAAATTTGAGAAATATAAGGACATGTAACAAAAAAATGATATACAGTTTCTTGCTGTCCACAAAAAAAGTAAATCTACATTTATTTCTTTTTGCCAGGAGACTGAAAAGTAGAACATGTCGTCCGAGCTAGACTATTGGAGACAGTTCGTTCAAACTGCTAACTACGATATATTTAAGACGATCGAGCACGCAATCCATGTAGCAGTGACCGACTACCCGGACCAATTCGAGAAGAAGAAGGAACATCTCTTGCATATCATCTCCACTGCGCTTTCAAATAAGGTGCTACAGAGCATTGCATCGGAGCAAAAGTACCACACTCAACTCAATGACAAGAAAGACAAAGGGAAACAAGTCAAGATTGTTAATGCTGAGAGCTGGACTAGTGAGGACGATGAAGATGATGAAAATGATGAAAATGTTGGGATTAAGGACTGTTTGAATAAGAAATCTGAGAGGAAACAAGGAAAACGAAAAGGGAAGCATGTTGTGACTGACAACAGAATTACTAAGAAAACTTCTTGGAGAGGAAGTGAGGTGCATACCCAAACTGGTAGCGGTAGTAGTATGCACAATGTTATTACTATTGCAACTACTGTTAATAATGGTAGTGCAGCAAATTTAGTTGCAAAGGAGGTGAAGATGGTGGTGGAGGTAGAGGGTGATGATCTGACAAAGGAAAATGATGTTTTAAGAGATGTATCCAAGATTAGAGATGCCCTCCTGCAGTTGAAAAGACAGGTTTGAATTCAAAATATTTATAAAATTTCCATTTACATTATTTGAATTGTTGGAATGGTCATAATTAATAAGTTAGATAAAATATATATGCAGATAATTAGGATTTGTCATATTTTAAGCTCCTGTTTGAAATGTTTCGAAACCAGAGATGATCTCTGAGAGATTTATAGAACTATAGAAGTATGTAATTGGTGATATGCATCAACATCTATAGCTTGTAATTAAGTTGAACTTCTTTTGATTTTATTGAATGTGTTGGAAGTTATTGTATCTCAACTTACCAAGTGTTAAATTAATTATAGCCTGTGATAGCATATGATCTGTTGATGCGGCTGGAAAAAATGCACATCGCTGTGCATGTGCTCCAGGTACTGGTTATTTAGCTGTTCATTTATTTTGATTTATTTCTGGAATTACTTCTATTGTGCCCTTGCTGAACTAGAGTTGTTCAGCCTAAACCCTTTTGATCTACAATTTGATCAGAAAGCCCTGCCAACGTTATTGTTTATCTATTTCTTCATAAAAAATGAGAAAGGAAATTTACTTGGTTCTTTCCATGTTCTACAGGGTTATAAGATTTTTAGTGATCTTAGTTTATAAAATTAGACTGGAAGATTATATATATATATATTTAAAAAGTTCAATGAAGACCTGAGAATTTTCTATTGAGTTCTGAAATACGTAAGCTTTAATTGCATGTAAAACCTTAATTTTTGGTGGCTCAAGTTGGAACAATAATCATTGGCATTTGCACTAAACAAAGTATGTTTCATGCGGAAAACAAATTATTAGGTGACTGAAATCGCAGCTATTGTAAGGTGCTTTGCGAGTAATGATTACTCTGACTATCCACAGACTCGCCTGTTAGCGTCTTGTCTTCTTGAGTACGTACATATACTCTTTTGAAGAATTTAACTTTTTTTGTTTCTCAATTTTAAAATTTCAGCAGGATTTCCCTTGATATGCTTACCCAATTAAAGTGTAGTACTTGCTTGTCTCTGTTATATAACTTAGCAAATTATTCCTACAAGAATAGAAATATAATCCATTTCCAAACTCCCTAGAATATATCTAGTACACATGGATATGCAGTTTTGTGCAAGGAAGAGTCTTTCAGAGGACTTATTTCTGACTAAGCATATTGGAGAAGAAGAGAGTAATATTTGCAGAATAAAACTGTGATTTTTGTAGTGTCCGGCTTATAGTGAAACTAGGAACTCTAAGTTTAAGAAGCTTTAAGCTACCAAATAACAATGCATTTTAATTAATTAATTAATTATTATTATTTTTTTTTTTTTAAGGAGTTGGGAGATCATACTTGACAAGTGGATTGAACATGCCAATAATGCTATAGGTATACATATGAATCCACACTTTTAATCTGACTCCTGATGCTCGGCGTGTCAACCTTTTCAGCTCTCAAGTTGTTTATTTATATAAATATTTCAACTTTGCAACATATATGATATTTATGTTAAGCCTTACTAAATCTAATGTTCCTAGATACAGATTTTATTTAGGTTTTACTCATAAGTTATGGGCTCTTGTGTGATGTGGCACCGTACTTGATCAGACCTATGTCATAACCTCTTTTTTTTCTTGTAGCAAGTCACTAGGGCCTGTTCGGTGTATTGAATTCCCATGGATTTTTCATGGGTACTGTTGGGTGTTTGACACCAAATTTGAAATTCTCATTCCCAATACCATAGGTTTTTCCCCCTTTCCTGATCAGCATTTCCCATGGAAAATAAATTCAACCAAATACAAACCTCTGTTTTTTCCCCAACTTTTGAGCAAGAGTGAAACTGAAAACATAATTAAGCAATATGCATGGCTAATCAAACCCCCTTTCATGTATAAAATTCAATTGTTTTCGATATATATAATTAAGCAAATATTGTCAATCAAGCATATATATGTCTAACATCAATTAAACAAAACATAATTGGATAGTACAAGAAGTTTCAAATTTATCCATTCCAAGTGTTTGTAAGGTTTGACACCGAACAACAAAACTTTTCAAATGTATTAAGCTATTTTTTTTAGGGTTGGTGAGCAACCAGCTCACAAACAATTTTCCATTTAAAAAGATTTTAAATGTTATGTACATCACCAGCCCAGTTTGACTGTTAATTACACGTACCAGTATACTCACTGGATTTTGCTTAGTTTCCTATACAGTTTATTCTCCTCTATTTTAATTGTATTAAGACTATCCTATCAAGGTCCACTGTGTAATTGTTATGACAGTTTCCTGTATCAGATGCTGCTCCAGCTTGTGCTCATGCGCAAATTGTCTCTTATTCCTCTCGCACCATAATGCCCAATTGCCCATACCCCCGCTTCCCATATCATCTTCCATGATATCCTAGTATCTCCTAGCTGTACCCTGGTTCACATAGCTGCCTCTATTGTTGTGTTAGCCGGAATCCCCACTATGTTCAATCTCCATGCCAAGTTTGTCCAGAATTCCCTTGCGTATGTGCAGTTCCAAAACATGTGGTCACTCGTCTCAACTGCAGTAATACCGCACAATTTGCATCCTTGAGCAACATTAATTGTAGCCCGTCAATATTAGAATCTCCTGCATGAGAATCTTGTTTTGTAACACAGCCCAGATAAATGCCCTTACCTTAATTGGTGCATTATTAATTCTCCAAATAATTTTTTCCAGTTCGCATCTTACCTGAGAGTCATGCAATGTTAGGTATGCCGATTTGCTCGTGAATCTCCCCTCTGGTATTAAGCTAATTTCTAAGTTGAGTTTCTATTCCGAGATGTCTAATAGAATCATTCCACATAAGTCTAGCAACTTTTTTTCTTTTATTTTGATACATGACTCATGTAATCAAACTTTGATCAATGAGATAAGGGCTAGACTCCCATTTATTACTAAAAAAAGTATAATAATTTACTCTCTTTTCAAATTTAAAAATCTAATATATACAAATATAATAATATAAGTGGACTTAATAACAGAGTTTCAAGTAAAACCCTAAACCCTAAAAAGTTTCTAATGTCCATAACGAAACCCTATATATATGTTCTAAATTTTTTCATGGGTTTTTTCAATTGAGGAATCAACAAATTGATATTCTCATTCCATTCCAAAAATTTTTCATTGCCAAAACGGCCTGTAAAAAGCAACAGTAATATGGATTAATTAGATGCTGGAATGAGAAAGTTTGTGAACAAGTAATTTGTAATCATCGACTGCAAATTCATATTTTGATGGCATATATTAATTACTTGTGAATCCATCGAATTTGTATTCCATGTGATGGTTTGTAGACAAAAAGAAAAGAAAAACAAAAACAAATTCACAAGTAATATCTTCAGTCTTCCTCGTAAGTAGGGGCCTCTTGTGCAATGTAGCACCATACTTGATCAGACCTAAATTCATAACCTCCTTTTTTTTGTACCAAGTAATGTAAAAAGAAAAAAGTCACAGTATTAGATGCTAAAATAAGAAGTTTGAGAAAAGAAAGTTCGCAATAATTGACTGCGAATTCATATTTTGATTGGGATATATACATTAATTATGAATCTATTGAAACTGTATTGCATATGGTGGTTCATAGACAAAAAGGAAAAACAAATTTGCAGGCAATATCTTCGGTCTTCCTTGTAAGTAGGGGCCTCTTGTATGATGTGGCACCGTACTTGATCAGACCTAAGATCATGCATGACATCCTTTTTTGTACCAAGTAACGTAAAAAAAACAAAAGTCAGGGGATTAGATGTTGAAATGAGAAAGTTTGAGAACGGAAGTTCACAATCACCAACTGTGGATTCATTTTTTAATTGGCATATAAATTATTTGTGAATCCATCGAAGATGTAATCCATGTGGTGTTTTTTTCAGACAAAAAAAAAAAAAAATCAAAGTCGCAGGCAATATCTTCTACCTTCCTAGTTGAAAATTTGATTTTAGATTTCATTCTTCTTGTTCTTATTCTTATATTATCAAATAAAAAGAGTGGCCCCTAACTATATGTGCCTAGATAAACCACTCCCTTCCTAGTCAGTACAAAAGCATTGGTACACCATCGGTAGAATTTGGTACCTTTTAGCTGGTACAGACCTGTCTAGAAGCTGAGATTCATGATTCTTGAAATCTAGGAAATGTCAAGTAAATTTGTGCATCACTGGCTAGGTCTAAATATTATTTTATCAATTAATAGGCTAATGTTTATTTTTAATTTCTAAATTTTTTTCTTATGATTCTTATATTTAGTTGCAGAAACTGATAAAATTACGGTTCCTACTGACATTGTTGAACCCAAGAGTTCAATTGAAGCAGCTAAAAGAACTGGCCCTATCCAATTCATTAAGGTATCAACATATTGCTCAAATTAATGTTTTTGTTATAGTTAGTTAGTATAACTATTGTGCTATAGGTTTAGAAGTATTTAGATGGGCTATAAAGTTAATATATTGATGTAATAAATGATCCATATAAGGTTTAGTGTGAAAATAGCTTTAATGAACAAGACAATAAATTAATAAAAAAAAATAGAACATCTAAAGCTTTTTAGCGGCCAACCTTCTTCTCTTTTCTCTTTCTCTCTTCCACTAAAAAATACAAACGTAGAACAATGCATCAAATCAATATATAGCCCACGGATAGGCCAACATATATATACCAATAACAAAACTTCCTGTTTGGATTATCTTTACACTTCAGATTTAAGTTTCTAAACTGTTTGAGATTGTATTATGATTGCCATTCTCCTAATATTTGGGTAGTTGCGAAGATGAAAAAAATGACACAGTGGGTTGATGCTAAATTTCAAAAATAAAAATTAGGTTGTTAGCCCCATCAAGAAAGAATATAAATAATCTTGTGTCAAACTTTGCTCGAATATATAATCGATCTGTCCTTACAATTGTTCTCCTTTAAAGAATGCTCTTTTTTTATGTTAAGACTTAATTAAGAAGTTATACTCCTTAACTGTATTTCGGTCGATCAATCTTAAAATTCACAACAAAGGAATGCATTATGTGCTTTACAGCAAGGTCCTTTGATCATATATCTTTAGCTTATTGTTTTATTTCAATGCAGGCCGGGCTCATCAAGGCCCCAGAGTTCTCAACCTTTATTTGATATTGGATCCAGGGGTTCTGCAAGTGAGCTTCATTATTTTCTCTACAACCTTTACGTTTTCCTTTCGTGAAATTTGGTATTCAGAGATTTAGAAACAACAATAAATGATAAGAATGTAGTTTTATTAAGTAAAATATATTGTTCTGCACTTATTAATGAGAAAGGCCGAAAACAATATTTTTCTAAATTTTTTTATTGACATTCTTTTTTCCTTTGAAGATACAAGATGTGTGGCTGGCCAACAAGCCGAAAGGTACAAAAATAGACAATTGGCGAGCAGCTCCCCGGTTGAAATTGAAGGCTCGTCAAGAGTAAACAATTACACGTACTACTCTGAAAGGCCAATCAAAGGGACCTAATTAATAAGTTGATTGCCAAGGAAGTCCCCGCTCCAGCCAAGGTTTGTTTAGTCTTGTTTATTTGTAATACTTTTGATGGAATTACTGTGAGGCTATTTTAACTTTGTTTTTCATGCATTGTTTTTTAGAAAATTGAAGAGGACCCAATCGGGGAAAGCCTGAACATAGCTAGGAAAAAGCTTCAAGAAATGTTGCAGAATCATAAACTGGGTTTGTCGTTTTTCCCTTTCCTTTTATAATCTCATACTAGCTACTTTTAATATTATAACAATTTCTTTTTAATATTTTTATGATCCAATATATATGAAGTTAATCTTGAATCTGTAGGAAATGTATATTTCCAAGTATTATATTGCTTTATAAGTTTTGGGGAAAAATAAGAATCCTCAGTTGTTTTCCATAATCATATTGTTGATATGACCAAAAGGCAGATCAGAAAAACCAATACTTTCCTTTATACTGATTTGTATCAGGATTTCCATCCAAATCGATTCTTGAACTCTAGGAAATTTCCTGAGTAAATTTCTGCACTCACTGGCTAGCTAGGAGATCTGGATACCATTTTGTCAATAAATAGGATAATTATTACTTTTTTAACTTCTTAAATATTTCTCATTTTTTATGAAGAAATAGATAAACAATAACGTTGGCAGGGCTTTCTGATCAAATTGTAGATCAAAAGGGTTTAAGCTGAACAACTCTAGTTCAGAAAGGGCACAATAGAACCAGAAATAAATCAAAATAAATGAACAGCTAATTAAATAATCAGTACCTGGAGCACATGCGCAGAGATGTGCATTTTTTCCAGCCGCATCAACAGATCATATGCTATCACAGGCCATAATTAATTTAACACTTGGTAAGTTGAGATATAATAACTTCCAACACATTCAATAAAATCAAAAGAAGTTCAACTTAATTACAAGCTATATATATTATGTTGATGCATATCACCAATTACATACTTCCATAGTTCTATAAATCTCTCAGAGATCATCTCTGGTTTCAAAACATTTCAAACAGGAGCTTAAAATATGACAAATCCTAATTATCTGCATATATATTTTATCTAACTTATTAATTATGACCATTCCAACAATTCAAATAATGTAAATGGAAATTTTATAAATATTTTGAATTCAAACCTGTCTTTTCAACTGCAGGAGGGCATCTCTAATCTTGGATACATCTCTTAAAACATCATTTTCCTTTGTCAGATCATCACCCTCTACCTCCGCCACCATCTTCACCTCCTTTGCAACTAAATTTGCTGCACTACCATTATTAACAGTAGTTGCAATAGTAATAACATTGTGCATACTACTACCGCTACCAGTTTGGGTATGCACCTCACTTCCTCTCCAAGAAGTTTTCTTAGTAATTCTGTTGTCAGTCACAACATGCTTCCCTTTTCGTTTTCCTTGTTTCCTCTCAGATTTCTTATTCAAACAGTCCTTAATCCCAACATTTTCATCATCATCATCATCATCGTCCTCACTAGTCCAGCTCTCAGCATGAACAATCTCGACTTGTTTCTCTGTCTTTCTTGTCATTGAGCTGTGTGTGGTACTTGTGCTCCGATGCAATAATGCTCTGTGGCACCTTATTTGAAAGCGCAGTGGAGATGATATGCATGAGATGTTCCTTCTTCTTCTCAAATTGGTCCAGGTAGTTGGTCGTTGCTACATGGATTGCGTGCTTGATCGTCTGAAATATATCGTAGTTGGCAGTTTGAAGGAACTGTCTCCAATAGTCTAGCTCGGACGGCATGTTCTACTTTTCAGTCTCCTGGAAAAAATAAATAAATGTACGTAGATTTGCTCTTTTTGTGGACAGCAAGAAACTGTAGATAATTTTTTTGTTACATGTCCTTATGTTTCTCAAATTTGAACATGGATTGCTAAATTTAATGGATTTACTATTCAATGTAATACTATAGAGGATTTATGAATAATTGATGCTTATACACCATTGAAAGACAGACTGTTGGTTAAATTGCTCTGAGGAGCAGTTCTATGGCTTGAACGTAATAAGCTGTGTTTTAGGGATCAATATTCTGTAACAAAAATAAAATCTGTAGGAACTCGTATTATTGCACTGGCTGTTTTTGGTGTAAAAGTTATTAATACCTATTTAAAGCTTACACTCATATGTCAAGGAATTGGCACTTGATCTAGTTACTATAGAGACAGAAATAGATCGAGATGGAGGAGGGCCATGGGTGTGGACTAGACATTGATGAACAAGACTGTTTATTGATGTTTTACTTGTTTCTGTTTTGGAACTTGTAATATTTTGTGTGCTATCTTGTTTAGAATGTTTTTGTAATTCTTATGATTATTCTTAGGTTGGACTAATAGCATTTGTTAGGTTAAAATGCTTGTTTTGTAATACTTCAAAATATGTACTCAGGAATATTTGGTACTGGACGGTATCTTTTTTTATTAGTTTGAGAAAAAAAATAAAGACTTCAGTGACGAGAACACAACAATTCAAAATAAAAAAAATTGTAAATCTGAAATTTGGGTTCTTTATATACTTTTATCATGCATTCTACATCTCGGAAGTTGTAACAAAACGTAAGGAAAAAAAAACCCTCACGGAAGCATCAATCTGCTTACTGATTTATAGTCTCAAATATCATACAAACGGTTTAGATTCATGGATCCATTTCAATTTATTAAGTTGTAAATTATTTACACGAATCATGAAGCTGATCGGACAGTTGGAGACCAAATTTGGATAAAATTTGTTTAAAATCTATTAGACAAAACCCAACTCCAGAAATGAAACAACTACAATTGGGACCTATGAGATGCAGTCTGCTTATAATCATCACAAGAATAGCACGTAAAGCAGGTACGCACCGTCCGATTTTCATCTTATCTGTCCGTATTACATCCAACGGACCATATAATTGAAAAGAAAAAAAAAATACTACAATTCACAACAAAATAGTAGCAGATCTGGACCTCGGACCTCGGAGTTATCGTAGCAATAGAGACGGCATCTCGATTGGTTTTATGGACCCAAGTAAAATTAATATTTAACCAGGTGGCGGGGTGGCTCTTGACAAGAACAATGACGATACCGTAAGTTACATGGCCAATGCAATGATCACCTTCATGGACATAAAATTTATCCTCGCACCATACTATATATCAGAAGTAAGCGTACTTCCATAACTTCTTGAATTTCATTTATCTATTTGAGACCACTATTAATTGATTGATTGTTATTACATAATTAATTTGTAGTAAACACTGGGTTCTTCTCGTAATCCAACCTCGGGATTGTATGGTGTACGTCCTCGATACCAAGAAACCTGAGGAAGGAACTAAATACGTTATCACACGTACGGCCTTTTCAAACATAAGCATCCATTTTAAATTTTGTTCTTATCTAGTATAAGAAGTTATGGGCCTTTTCAAACAGTAGCCGAAGAACTGGGAGTGTGGATATTATGTCATGAAGCTTATGTTATGCATGACCTAATGATTACATGGCATTCTTTATGACCAAATGTATGTATTTCATAAACATGTATATTAAGTTAAAAAATAGATAAGTTCCAAGTAAACTCACAAATTTTTAATTCATGCAGTGTTCCTTGTCGAGGTAGACACTTTTTGTGAGGGAAAAAAACGCTTTTATGACGGTCGTCCGTCGCAAAAAGTACCGTTGCAAAAAAAAAAAAAGCTGAACAATGGGAGTAATCTATCACAAAAAGTCACTTTTTTATCCTCGCGAAAAGTGTCTCATTTTTGTTGTGGTTACCTATGACAGACCTTCACCAAATACGTCTCCAGTGGGTCAAGTTTCTATTGGGGAAAATTGATAAATAATGCAAACTTGTTAAACTTTAATTTGTGTGTGTATACAGGGGCGGAGCCATGTGTGATGAATGGGGGTCAATTGAACTCCATTAATTTTCAAAAATTTTGTATTTCTATATGATTTTTTATATATTTTAAAATAAAATGTTAGGGGTATTGTAAGATTGACCTCCATTCGTGTGTATTAGATGTACATCATTGTAATTTAATTTGTAGTTATTATAATGTGTTATTACTTATTAATTACCATACATTTTAATAACAAACCAACATTTGATATACTTCCAAAAGGAAAATAATAACAAAAATATATGATTCCACAAATTGGAAAGCAGCAATCAACAACATAAAATAACATCATAATTAAAGAAGGAAAAAATAGTAATATTTTCTCTATTCTGCCCTTCCTTCTACAGAACTAATTTTTTCTTTCACAGAGAAATTAATTACACGGTAAACAAAAATAATGCTAGGTTGGTACAAGGAAAACATCATCTTGAAATCCTCCATAAATTTCTGAGATCACAATGGCAACCGCTACCGCCACCGCAACAGCAGCCCCTACCAATGTTACAATTCTGCTTAAACGACGCAAATATGGACGATAATATCCATGCGGTTCCATTTCATCTCCTCCTCCAATTTTTCCTTCATCAAATCTTTTCACTTCAGAAACCCTTGTATCCTCAGTTTCTAATTCAAAACACTCCGACTCTGCCACACCACTGCCTTCCTCTTCGACATCTTTTTCCTTTTCTTCTTCTTTTTCTCCGTTTTGGTCTTCATCTTCGCCACTAAAGCAAGACCTGGTGCAAGAACACACCGAGAACTCGCCCGGCACATGTTTCTTCAAGAAATCACCACCATCCATCCAATCATGAAGCGCCGTATCGAGGCCTTCCAATCGCTCCTCTAATTTGACAAGATGTGACGGTGCATTCCCATGCAGATGGCACTCTTTTTCAATTGATAAAAGATTCTTTAGAAAATCGACTTTCGCTTCAATCTCCTTCGAGAGCCTTTCTTGACTAGCAGCCTTCATGGAATTGGCAGGAGGAAAGAAAAGATCATTGAATTGCTTCTCCAACTGGTGTAATTTCTTGTCTAGTACTCGGTGTGGCCGCTCCATAGATAATTGTTTCTTAATTCCCGCGTTTAGGAACAAGTGATTTTGGTTTTTTGATTTGATGTCTGGGTTGTAAATATTTAATGGGAATTCGTAAGTTGCCAAAGGTCGCCACTAGAGGCGGTTCCCAAATCGTGTGCATTAATTAGAGATTTGCTAATCCCTTCGGACTTTAAAAATAGGAATAACCGAATAAACCAGAAAATCGTGTGCAGTAATTACTGTACTAAAAGTTGTGTGGCTGGCGTGCATGATAAATACAATTTTGTACAATAATATAATAAGAATATAAAAATAGGAAAAACCGAATAAACCATAAATCAATACAATTTAAGATTATATATTGTTTCCAAATATATATATATGACTCGCTACAAAAATGGTACATTAATTATTGCCACAGAAGATACGGTATTATATATATATATATATTTCCCCATACCATTATGGCAAGCATCAGTAATTCTTAATATACCAACTACATCGATCTAATTCCTTTCCTGATTTTTTTTTCTTCAATTTCTTTCCTTATTTTGACATTTTCACCTCCACCGTTTATTGGTTGACAATTTGACATGTATTTTCTCAAACGCAACGTGGTTTGGGTCATGTGCGCTTCGGGGAATCCAAACTTAGAATTAGGCCCAACCCAAAAACCGCATCATCGATCTACTAACAAGTAACAACACACTTCATTAGGCAGGCTGTTTTTAGTTAACAAAATATTGAAGACTAAATTAAAAGACCGTGTTAAAATTTGACATCCCAAATTCTCAATTGAGGGGTGGGGTTTTGGACAAAGTCTCATCCAAAGTTGGATTTATACCTTCCGATTTGCATCAAAATTCGTACAAATATTTAGATTTAATGAGCCATTTAATTATTAAGTTCTAAATATGTTTGCACCAATCTCAATGCAAATTAAACGTTTAAGCTTAGCTTTGGATGAGACTTTGTCCAAAACCCTTTGGACAAAATCCAATCCCCTCAATTGATAAAGAAGTGATTACTATGTTTAGTAGGTCGAGTATTCTAGGATTTATTTTTAGAGAATATATTTTTTTGTTGAGTTATAAATTAGATATCTGTACTGTACATAATTTGGAAGTCAAATTGATCACAAGTCCTTTCCTCATAAATTTGTCAATCCGTTTTCTCTCAAATTAATGCATCTTCAAAATTCCTAATAATTTAGTATTAGTGCTAGGGTTGCAAACTTGTCCTAATGGAACTAGTATAGAAAACACGATCATACACAGTTTGAAAAGCTAATGTCACATAGTTACATGATTGTGTCAACAAATGTCGTGTATAAATAGGGGGCCGAGTAATTTTACATGATTTCCGAACCGTATCTATATAGATCTAATATACACAGTTAATAAAACTAACCTTGTCAGATTTAAAAGAAAATCATTGAAAATGGAGGTTTCTACATGGTTAATTTAACTTTGTACAATAACTAGGTTTATATACACGGTTTCTACAAGCCATATGTGTATTATTTTCATAACCATACATTATTTGTTATTTATAACTGTGTATATATGTTTATTTTTTTAAATAATTTATAATAGGCTAGCACCCATATTTGCTAGCCATTAAACATACAAATTAATATTACACATCCATAATTCAATATATATTCAACATCACAACATACAGAAATCAATCATATTCATTCAACATTCAACAAACAAAAACAATTATTACACATACACATACGCATAGACATATAGCTAACTACTTAGTGCAATAGCTTATTTTTTTAACCGTCCCGCTATACCGTTATAATCGCTATTTAAACCATTGATGTGAATCAATAAGTTGAAAATCAACATATATAAATTATCCATATTAATACGTTTTTACAAGCTCTTGATAACAATCAAACCTGAAATGTCATAATTTTTTACACGTGCATAGATAAAATGATGTAGATCATATCCAATAATTTTATCTTAACTTTTAAATTTTAAATTTTGAATTATTAAAAATAAAAAATATATATAATAGAGGTACAAAAAATAAAGACATTTGAATCATTATCTATTTATAAAATCATTAACTCAAACTGAGTATACGTTACAACACAAAAACTACACTTTCCATTTTTTATTTCTTTTTAGATAATTGATATATGTTTTTTTCATTTTATTTACAGCATAGTCCTCTCTAAATATTTACAGTCACGACATGCGACCACAAACCTCCCAAAAAATGATATATGTTATTGGTGTAATATCTATTTGTTAGTTTCTGATTTAGTAGGAAAGCTTAGCTTGCATCTTCGTTTTTGGATATTTGATATATTATTATACCATCTATTTATTAGTGTCTGATTTATATTACAATTGTTTAAATTCTTTAGCGATTAGAATTAGGTCAGCTCCAATTAGTGACTATATATTCTCATTAACCCCGTGTTACATCCAACATAGAATTTTCTAAGAAACAACCTTTTAGATAAATATTAATACTTGCGAGGATAACTTATTATTTATTTGTCACATTAATTTTGACAGAAAAAAAGGGGTCATTTGAAATTTCTGCAGATTTTGGTATAACATACAAATAATATTGTAATTATGATAATTCCTTTTATGAACATTTAGTTGAATAAAATCACATCTATTCAATCCGAATAATGTGATTTGCTAAAATATATTGTTATTGTTCAAAGAAGCTGATAAACTACTTAATTAACCTAGCAGAACACAATAATATTCTCATTAATTCCACTACGGATCGAGAGAGACTTCAACCCTAAGTAATATCATAAACGCATGCCAAAATTTCATAGCAAATTTTGGCCGAATTTTTTATAAATATCCAAAAAAATAATTAAATTTCAAAAACTAACCAAAATTACTAGAATTTTGAAATCTACCCAAAACTGCAAAAAAACGGTAATTCAGTCTAAAACTGCATTTTTTTTGCGGTTTTAGAATTCCAAACCAGTGGTTTTTTTTAAAAAAAATCACAAATTTTTTTTGCGGTTTCAATTTATTTTTTCATTTTTCAGATTTTTTTTATTTAAATAGAAATATTTATAATTTATTTATTTTTTGTATTGAAATATTAGAAATATTTAATATATTTCTTTGAAAATAGATGAAATATTATATAATTTGATTTATTAGAAAGACTGCTACAAATAACTCTGATCAACATTTTTCATGTTGGATTTTTTGCGGCTGTAAGAAAAATTAGGCTGTGGCTAATTTGCTGCCGGCATCATTTCTGCCGGCAGTGCTGCCGCTGTTTTTTTTATTTTGTGATGTCCAAACAATAAATCCAAACCGTTAGATGTTTAATCTATATTATAATCTACTTGGAGACCAAATTTTACATTTTTTGAAATTTTTTTACTATATATTAAGCTGGTTTGAAAACCGCTGATTTCAATGCTGCAGAAATTTACTGAAATCAGAGGTTTTCAAACCAGCTTAATATATAGTAAAAAAATTCCAAAAAATGTAAAATTTGTTCTCCAAGTATATTTGAATATAGATTAAACATCTAAGGGTTTGGATTTATTGTTTGGACATCACACCGCTAAATATAGCCCCGGCAGCACCTCTGCTGAAATGGTGCCAGCAGCAATTTAGACAGACCCGAAAAATTAATATATTTATTCATGTGTTATTGGAAAAAAATAAAAATATTTGGATTCTGAGTTATTGATCCTGGTTCAAAAGTCACTTCTAAGTTAATACAAAAATTTTGGTCATCCTTCTAGTACATTTAATTTATAAAAAGTTGTATCTATCTTGAGAATTCTTTTTAATAACAATAATTAAATAACTTAAATTTTTTGTTTTTTTCAAAAATAGATACAACTTTTTAGAAATTAAATGTATTAGAAGGATGACCAATTTTTTTGTATTAACTTAGAAGTGACTTTTGAAACGAAATCAATAACTAAGAATCCAAACATTTTTATTTTTTTTCCAATAACACATGAATAAATATATTAATTTTTCTTACAGCCGCAAAAAATCCGGCATGAAAAATGTTGATCCGGGTTATTTGTAGCAGTCTTTCTAATAAATCAAATTATATAGTATTCCATCTATTTTCAACAAGGTTCTAAATAGCGTTTATCGCGTCATAGCGGGAAGCCCAGAAAAAAAGCTATAGCGAAAGCTATACCACATAGCGTTTTTTATTTTTATAAAACTTATATCATATATTTGTACTAAATATCAACATTATCTAAGTGTCATAGAAAATAAATAACATCAAATTAATTAAAAAATTATAATATTTATATTGAACCAATAAAAGTCCAAATTGTGACTCAAAATATCTATAGTAATACATCATAAACTATCGATCTTTTTCTATTCAAAATATATTCAGCATCATGACATAATCTATATTTTTTTCTATTTAAATTTCAAAATAACCTAGATATCAAGGCATAATTAACTATCTTAATCTATTCAAAATATTCAATCTACCATATAGTAAGTATCATTTTGTTATTTCAAGAAATATCTTAATATATTCAATCTGAGCCTTTATTTAAAGCCCATATAAATTGAAAAAAAACTCATGCTGCATAGCCCGCTGTAGCTTCCTTATTTGATTTTGTTTGATGGATCTCTCATTTAATAATTAATAGTTTAATATAAAGCTTAGTACATCAATTGCAAATAAAAAATCACGGTTAAAATCCAATCTGCGCCTTTATTTAAAGCCCTATAAATTGAATTCTAAAAGAAAAAACAGCACATTTTGCATAGCGAGTGCTATTTGCGCTACACGCTATGCGCTATAGTGGACCGCTATTACCGCTATAGCGTCCGTAGCTCAAATAGCGCGTTTTGATGCCATAGCTTAGCGTTTAGGGTCCAAAAACGTTATAGCGACGCTATAGTGCGCTATTTAGAACACTGATTTTCAAAGAAATATATTAAATATTTCTAATATTTCAAAACAAAAGATAAATAAATTATAAATATTTTTATTTAAATAAAAAAAATTTAAACAACAAAATTTTTTAGCGGCTTTTTTTTTTTAAAAACGCCAATTTTTTGCGGTTTTAAATTGAATTACTGCAAAAAAAATTTGCGGTTTGGGTAGATTTCAAAATCCCGTGCAACTTTGGTTAGTTTTCTAAATTTAATTATTTTTTTGGATATTTATAAAAAATTCGGAAATTTTGGCAAACACACTATGGAGCCAGATCTAGTACCTGATGCCAATAATAAATAAAAAAAAACTATATAGTAAATCTGGATCTGAGGTTCAAGTTTTAATTTGTTTTGTTTTTTTATAAGAAGAGCTGTTTTTGTTTTCATTTAATAAATATATAGTTGCAGCGGAAAATTATATGTTCTTTGATTCCTCAAATTTGCCAGACTATGCATGCTTGTGCAATAGCAGCACAAAACTACAAGATCTGTATATTCTTTTCTCCAGAAAGAAAATATTATACATGAATATGTTGCTTTCAAATCTGGTGCTTAGCGATTCGATACAATCATATAGACATATGGAAACCATTTTAAATTGGTGAGCAATTTCATTCGTACCTGATGAAAATAAGGAATGTCAAATAGCCACCTGCAGGAGTAAAAAAAATACGAAACATTTTTTTCTACATATTACTAGATAAATTTGCAAAATTTATTAGGGATATAAATTCATGTTAATGAAACATTCTTTTACATCCATGAATAGTAAAAACTAAAGAGAAATTAATTAATGTTGTATTTTATTTCTAGCTATCTTCTGCCCCTGGTAATAGACATGAAAATTGATGTTTTTATTGGGACGGAGATGTAATAAAAGTTGTGATTACATCCAAATTAGAGACAGGTAGTGTTCACGAGAGTTAATATATGATGAGACAAGACCCACATTAGCCACCTAAAAAGCTTCTATTAATTTCTCATTCCCACACGCAATTAATTCATAAATTTATTGACAAGTTGAAGGGGATCAATTAATATAGCTAGTGACAATCCGAATTTCCAATAATATATATTCTCTTAGCACATTAATTAATTAATTCCATCTTAGAAATCAGCAAAGTATAACACCCTGTGATCTACTTAATTAATTACTCTCATCATGTGGTTACTGTAGGTAATGTCTCTCACCTACTCTTGGATCTATTCATATATATATATATATATATATATATATATTGATGTAATCATGTAAATATTTATTACCCCGGTTCGTGTAATTATAAAACCATCTAAATCTTGAAACGAAGATCATATATTCGGAATTTAACGTGCTTTAAACATGAAGTTATTCAAAATCGTGAACAATAATATTAGAGGAATTATTGTGAATTATCAAAATGAAAAGTATATATAAAGTCGTTTTGTCAAAAGGAATTATTGGAAACAAATTATTCCTAAATGATTTGCAAATCTATTATGGCACTAATTAACCAATCAAATTAAAATTCATTGATTCCGTTCAGATATGGTTGTGTAGAAGCTTATTAATTTCAATGAGTTTATTTTCATTAATTTTATACTAATTATATTATTTATCTGATAGATTGATGAACGGAATTCCATCCGATATAACTTAATTAAAGTAGAACTTAATAATGAAATACTAACAATTACTATGGGCTTAAACTCGCATTAAAAAAAATAATTGAATTGCGGATTAAGTGTATTGACATGAGACTTTGTTTCTCTTTTAAGAGAACGCGTGTTCAATTCTCGAGAATAACACACATCTAAAATATGCTAGAGTTTAGCGAGCCCTTTAATAATTTGAAAAAAGAAGAAGAATTAACTTATTTATATTGACTGGGCTTAGCTCACAATTCGAACCTAAGGTACAATTAATTGACCTCTATTTCTTCACACAACAAGTAAAAGAATTGAAAAGAATTTTGAATTCTTTTTTTTGATAACCAGGTAGTGACTACCAGGAGAAGAATTTTGAATTCAATATTTAATTTTACTTGCTGATATTGACTAGGCTTAATTAATTGGACTCCAAGCATACATTAATTGGACTAGGCTTAATTCTTTATTCAACCCGACCCGTGGAACCAAATAATTAAGGTACATTAATTGTATCCGTTAAAGCTCCTATAAATACTCCATTCTGCAAAACCTGAAAGCATCACAACACAAACCTTTTCTATATATACCTAAACATCGATCAATCAAACACTTAATATATACCAAATGGCTGCAACCAAATCCGCTGCTTCACTTGCCCTCCTCCTGACCTTGAATCTCCTTTTGTTCACCTTCACTAATGCCTGTGACAGCGGTTGCCCCAGCCCATCTGGTGGTGGCAGTAGTGGCGGCAGCAGTGGTGGCAGCAGCAGCGGCAGTAGCAGTGGCAGCTGCCCCAAAGATGCACTGAAATTCGGTGTGTGTGCAGATGTTCTGAACATCATCAAGGGAGTGAAGATCGGCACCCCACCGACAACTAAATGCTGCTCCCTCCTGAAGGGACTTGTTAATCTGGAGGCCGCAGTGTGCCTGTGCACTGCCATCAAGGGCAAAATATTGGGCATCAACCTTAACTTGCCTGTTGATCTTAGCCTCATTCTCAACTACTGTGGCAAGAGCACTCCTTCTGGTTTCAAGTGTTCTTATTAGAATATTCATCGAGAGGCTAGCTTCCACTCATATCAATCGGCCGGAGTTCATTTGGGTTGCTTTGCTTGAATATTTATGTTTGTTATTTGCTTGAATTATGTTTGGTTTGTTATATATTGTATGAGGTTTGATTGGGTGTTCTTGCATGCGTACGTACGTACGTAGTTCACTTATGCTTCATGTATGTTAATTTGATGGAAGATCGAGTGCTAGCTGTGTTTGTTGTTGGACTAAGTAATTATCACTATTTGTCTGTTTACTATATATATATTATGATAATTACTTCATGTTTATATATATATATATATAGAGAGAGAGAGAGATGGGCTATGGTGCATTGCAATGCATTGCACTATAATCAAGGATTTAAAGTCCAAACGACCGATCCGAACCGTTAGATATTTAATCCATATTGAAATGTGCTTGGAGACCAAATTTTACATTTTTTGGAATTTTTTTACTATTTATTAAGTATTTTTTAAAATTGCTGTTTTGCTGTGAACAGTAAAAAACACTAAAATTTTCTGGACCATCAGATCAGCGACTTTGAAAATTGCTTAATAAATAGTAAAAAAATTCCAAAAAATATAAAATTTGGTTCCCAAGCACATATTAATATGAAGAACAAGATGAACGGTTCGGATTGGTCGTTTGGACTTTAAATCCATGATTTAGAGTGCAATGCATAAAAGGGTTCATGCATTGCAATGCACCATAGCCCATCTCTCTCTCTCTCTCTCTCTCTCTCTCTCTCTCTATATATATATATATATATATATAGGTCACAGCTAAATTGCTGCTGGCAACATTTCAGCGGAGGTGTTGCCGGGGAATATCGTAATTTCTGATGTTCAAACGATAAATCCAAAACGTTAGATGTTCAATCTATGTTAAAATATGCTTGGAGACCAAATTTTATATTTTTTGGAATTTTTTTACTATTTATTAAGCTGGTTTGAAAACCGCTATTTTCAATGCTGGAACCGTTTAATAAAAACAGTGGTTTTCAAACCAACTTAATAAATAGTAAAAAAATTTCAAAAAAATGTAAAATTTGGTCTCCAAGCAAATTTTAATATAGATTGAACATCAAATACTAAGATATGGCCATATAAGCACTTCGGTTGAAGTGCTGCCGGCAGCAAATTAGCCATGCTCTCTCTCTCTATATATATATATAGGAATATGCTAGTATGTTACGCGTAGCATAGAGGGCCTCCGTGCAACGGCTCAATATTCAACTTTTCAAAATCCTAATCGGCTCAATTTTTTGCTACGGTATTTTCTATCACATGATGGCTTTAAGTTTCGTGCACAGGATTGACCGATTGAGCGCCGATTCAAACTAAACAGAGACGAAAAATTGTAAAATGCTCTCCGTTAAGACCAATCGTCCAAACCGTACGATTCCTCTCCCCCGAACCATCGGCCCGTCGGCCTCGCTAGGGTTTTTCTACCCTCCTCCCTGTCGCCCCGCGCTAATTTTCTCCTATCAACCATGTGCGCTAAGTTCTTCTATAGACCTTGTGCGCTTCATTTCTCCCATGATCCCTGTCGAGAACATCTTTCTCTCGTATCTCCTTCTCCAAGTGGCCATTAATTTTTTAGTTTCATTTTTGTAACTTTTTTGTTTTTATGTGTAATTTCTGACCTAAATAACTTTTAATTCTCGTTTCTAGGATTAATTCTCGTATCTCCCTCTCCAAGATACCCTGGATGGTGGGTTGGAATAACTGAGAAGCTGTGAACAGCCCGGTTTTTTGTGGGGGCCGGTACAGATTCCAGGCAATTAAACTTACTGGTACAAAGGAGTCTCCGGCTATTGGTATCTGGTATTTTCTCTTCTCTCAGGTGTATGACATGTTTCTCTCATGCCGATCGGCTACTGGTATACGATTGTGAGCGAAACTGGTACACATCTTTGTGCAACTCCATTCAGCAATATCTCAAGTAGGCTTTATCAAAGCTACACTTGAAAATTTTAGGACACTCTCAGTACGGCTTCATACAAGAATCAAACTTTACCTATCTTGTAGTTAAGTACCAATGTCATATTTTTGTGCTTATGCTTGGAGATATAATAATCAGCTTGTTGCAATGGAATCTACGATATTAATTGTACTGATGTGGAATTTGTAATCTTTGATGTTCATAATCTTCCTCAAATAGGTTGAAATTTATAATCATTATGGCAATGATGCTGTTAACTTGGATACATTTTAAGAATTTAGAGTAAGCTTAGTTTTATATTTTACTCAATTCAGATTAATTTTCTTGTATTAAACTTTGCAAAATGATGCATAAGCCCGAATAGATGATATTGCTAAGTTTTCTCATTCTTATGTTTTGTATTAAACTAGGTAACATGAGTAGTTCACAAGGGTATATTTGTAAAATACAATAATTTGTATTTGAATTACTGATTAATGTTACCTTTGATTTATGTATTGAATTATCTTGTAGGTATCATGCTCATCAGTATACAAGTAGTACCCATGTGACCTAACTGATATGTAACTAAGGTAACTTTCTCTTCTTTTCCTAGTCTTCATAAGTTACTGAAATTAACCTCATTTCTAATTGTCTGTGCTGATATTTTCATGGTTTATAACTTCATTTTTAATTGGCTGCTGTACTAAGACAACAAATGCCTTTTACCAGGTCGGTGGATCAAAGTTCTATTATTTGAAATATGAAGCTGTATTGTTGGAGATGGCACTTGAAGAATGTTGTTGTATGCTTGTAAGAAAATGAGTTACAAAAGAAAATGTACTAAATTGGTGTGATTGGATTTTTCTAATTTTTTTGCTGGTGCAACTAGCAATGTAAGAATTTTTTTATTTTATGTTCATAAA
This sequence comes from Carex rostrata, assembly GCF_964058835.1. Lineage (NCBI taxonomy): Eukaryota > Viridiplantae > Streptophyta > Magnoliopsida > Poales > Cyperaceae > Carex > Carex rostrata. The sequence continues at coordinate 5,754,711 of NC_135919.1, read as the reverse complement.
TGATGAATTCTACATGCTTGTAATTGTGGTGTTCAATATATGTTGAATTAATAGTGGCGCAGTTTATAATTTTATGTTGTTATAGATATTCTTTTTCTAGAGCTTCATTTATTTTGTAATATTATTTTGTTATTTGAACCATCGTATATGATGTGAAAATTGCTACAATCCCTTTTAAGGCCATTAGTTCTCCCATTATATCATTTCTTGTTTTTATTATTATTTCCTAAATGAATAGTGGCATCATGGCATGCCTTTTTGTATGTAATTTGTTTGATGAATATGAAAGAGAATTTGTTTCAGACCAGGATGTCTATAATTACAAGCAAGATGAAACCATGCGCACATAGAAACAACATTCTTTAAAATACCATGTTCAGCTCCTATTATTATTCATCATTAACAAGAAACTCCAACATAAAAAAAAAAAAATTAATAGCAGCATTGAGAAAATTCATATAACAACACACATTTAGCATTCAGTTACTACATTGGAGTATAATGTTGCACACAAAATTAAACAAAAAGGTTACCCAAAAAAAAAAGCAACACTGCTATGCAATATATACAAGTATGCAAAAAGACCTGATAGTCTTACAAGATGAATCATAGCAGAATTTAAACATACATGACCTTCTTACCAGAATTGAATTTGTACAAGAGAATGATACCATAAGTGAAATTTTATAAACAAAAAAAAAAAAAATCAGAGAAAAATGCTTCAAGTATTATCATCTTCATCTTGTCCACTACAATAGCCTTGTTTCCCTGCAGTATTTTTAATTGAGATCATAAACAACACAGCTTTGCTAGACAAAGCATCAAGAATTAACAATATATAAATTGCAAAAATAAAATAATACAATAAACTATATCAAAATATCTAAACAGAGGTTGAGATTACCTCGATAATGCCAGATTGAAGATAAAAGAACTTCACAATTTATAAATTCATCAATTAATCTAAGTGCACTTCAATTAGGCCAACTGTACAATGAAATTAGGACAGCTACGGACAAGTTCAAAAATTCTGAACAATAAAGGAAGAGATCCACAAATGAGAGATAAAGGAGTGCACCTTACCTGTATTGACAAGTTCTCACACGCCGGCTTGGATCGAAGGAGGGGTAGTGATGCACCGAACAACTCCTGATCAGAGAGAGAGAGAAGGCGCGACATGGAGAAACTGAGAGAGCGAAGTGGTGGCAATGCGTCGGAAAGAAGATCGACGGGGATCTGAGAGAGGGAGCGTGACGGGGTTTTAAGAGCGGGAGTCGATAGAGAGGGAAAGAGGCGCGCAGCTGAGGTGAGTGGGAGAAACGAGAGGCACAGAGCAAAACCCTAGTGGGTACTGAGAATGGGGGTACACGGGGAGGAGAAATTAGATTAACGGAGGGTTTTTAGAAGCGTTTCTTTTCGTCTCCGTTAAATTCATCTGATCCAGCGCTTCATCATGTGTGCGAAAGTTAAAGCCCATCCAATGGTAGAAAATACAGTAGCATATATGAAACTTAGCTACCCGTAGCATGCTAGCCAATTCCATATGAGGAGGGTTCAAATGCCTCCATGTTTTTGTGCCTCCATCTTTCTCCATCATTTTCAAAGTTCAAACAGTCGATCCAAACCGCTCAATCTAACCTCCATACTAAAATATGTTTGGAGACCAAATTTTATATTTTTAGGAATTTTTTTTACTATTTTTTTAGATAGGTACAAAAATACTGTTTTTAGATGGTTCAGATTTACTGTTTTTAGTATGGAGGTTAGGTTGAGCGGTTCGGATCGACTGTTTAAACTTTGAAAATGATAGAGAGAGATGGAGACACAAAAACATGGAGGCATTTGAACCCTCCTCATTCCATATATATAGAGAGAGAGAGAGATGGGCTATGGTGCATTGCAATGCATGAAAGAGTTTGTACATTGGACCATAAATCTAAATTTCAAAATTCAAATGGCCGATCGAAACCGTTCATCTTGTTCTCCATATTAATATGTTCTTGGAGACCATTCTGAATTTTTTTACTATTTATTAAGTATTGGATCAGCTGTTTTCAAAGTGGCTTAATAAATAGTAAAAAAATTCAGAAAAATGTAAAATTTGGTCTCCAAGCACAATTTAATATGGAGAACAACTTGAACGGTTCGGATTGACGTTTTGAATTTTGAAAATTGAAAAACGAATTGGTAGCACCAAAGCTCAGGAACTATCACTTTGATCTTAGCCAACCTCTATATATGTCATATATATCTAGAATCTAAAAGAAAAGATTTTAGTTGTTTGTTGTGTATGTATAACAATTATATATAGAGAGAGATATATAAAAGAGAAAGGAAAAAAGAAGTACCTTATTTTCGAGGTGGCATTTTTCGACAACGACCGAGTCAGGAGCCGATTTGAGCTTCATGTACTCTTCCTTGAGCTGCTTGCTCTTGTGCCTTGCACGGCGGTTCTAAAACCAGACGTCAACCTGCTTTGGGTTGAGCCCGAGTTCGATTGCAAGGCTCACCTTGCGGCCCGTCTCCACCTTACGTTCCTTCTTAAAACTCATCTCAAGAAATTTCACTTGCTCGTCAGTCAGCCTCCGCTTCTTCATCTCCAATTCCGAGTTGGTACTCGAACCAAAAGTCCCACCCAGCAAGTGTATGCTACGACAACAAAGAAAATAAAAAACATTAAGTTCTACCAAGCAAGATTCTTCTAAATTTGAACTTGTGAAAGCATCGAAAAAACACAAGTCATGTGCCAACAATCAAGCCCCTCAAGTCCATAAACCGGAGAATGAAAATGAAGATCGTAATCTGACCTTTGAAAATAACGTTGCTACTATGCTTAATTTAAATGATTTTCCTACTTTTTGAAATTTTAGTTATATTGTTAGAATAATATTAAATTGTTCATCAAACACCTATTATAATTTATATTGTAGGAGTAATAATTTTTATTTTAGATTGTACTTTTTAAATTTTTGTTATGTTTGATTCCTTGATTTGTTAATTTTATAGTTTAAATTTGTATGGATCTTAATAAATATTAATTAATCCTATTATAATTGAAGAAATCTTCTATGTTATGAAAGTATAGTATGCATTTATATATAATGGTTTGATTCTCATTTTTTTTTTATTTGAATTACATCCAGAAATTATTATTATTTTACTTGTTTAAACATTTATTTTTTATCCGTAGATACTGTTTAGAAAATAACATCTGTACAAGCTATAGCTATTAAATAAAATAATGACTTTTATAGAAATATCACTCCTTGTTTAAAATATATTACATAACCAATTATTATTATAATTAATGCTGACATATTTGAGATAACTTTCTAATTTGAAAGATTTAAAAATTATGCCCTATTATTTCCTTATTGAAAATGGACAATTTGATAAAAAAAAAAATATCTTCTCACACTTCAGATCTGAAAACTAAAAAGCTAGCTGTTAAAATCGGTACCCATTTTCTGTGCTCTCGTGAACTAATATATTAATCCATCATTCCTTCATTGACCATATATCATTCCTTGACCGATTGGTACAAATATATATATTCCGATGCAAAAGACAAAAACGAAGATCCTGAATTCCAAATATATGGGCTCAAAGCTGTAACTAACAATCATTAATTTGAGTAATCTTAATTTTGGTTCGTGGGAATATTAATTAATTCTTACGCCACGCCCAATTCTACGTTAATTCCTTGTGCTAACATAATTAATTATGTTATCAACAAAGGTAATTAATACGCGCAACAGCTAGCTAGCTAGCCTCATAGTCATATATCTCCATTCTATTATTAAGCACGTTGGGTGTCCGATCCGTCAACAGCTACGATTGAAAAATGAAAATTCGAATTTGATTTCAACTCTCAAATTACATAATTTGTCTTCTTTTGATTAAATGCATCTGTTTTATGTATAGAAGTCTAAATTTAATTAAAAACATGCTCATCACATGTGCTGCCACACGATACGTTACAATTAAAATTGAACAAACTCTGAAATTTAGCGACATATTTATCTGTTTCCTTATTTCTTTGTTTCCATATTTCTCCTCTTCTATTAAGAAGACTCCACCTTCCATTTTTTTTATTTATTTGTTTCCTTACTTTTTTGTATCTATACGGATCACAATGGAAATCAAATTATTTTTTTATTTCCTTATTTCTCTTTCTTTGTTTCTATACATATTATTCTGGGCAATTAAGAATATATTTCCAATATATAATATATCAATGTGTGTGTGTGTGTATTCTAAATTGGAAACAAAGAAGAATATAAATTGGAACGTGTGTGTGAATATATATTTATCTTATAATGTGTGTGTGTGTGTGAATATATCCTATACATACACGATAACACTTTTTATTTATATTTTTTGATATCATATTATATATCGATATTGAATTGTTGTACGATATTTGATATTAGATTCGAATCGATCTATTATTTGATATCATTGGTACTTAAAAATAAAGAATCATCACATCATCAAATTGTTATCAGAGATCACGATTAAAGTTAATTAAAAATACAGAAACATATAAATTTCTATTAACATGTGTCTTAATTTTTGAATAATTATTATTTTCATTGATATATTTTTTTCTTATAATATGTCTCCGTTGCAACGCACGGGTATGATACTAGTATATATATATATATATATAGGTCTATTATATACATATCATATATAGACAGGCCGGTCATGGTCATTAATTGGTGCCAGATTATTATCAAACACTCTAATATTTAATCGAAATTAGTTTGTACTTTGTGCATACATATATATTAAGAGGAGGGTTCAAATGCACCCAAATTTTTGTGCATCCAAATGCACTCTATCTTTTAAATTTTTTTTTCTCCGTTTTTAAAGTCCAAATAGTTAATCCGAACCGTTAGATGCGATCTATATATTAAGATGTGCTTGGAGACCAAATTTTACATTTTTTGAAATTTTTTTACTATTTATTAAGCCACTTTGAAAATCGCTGATTTTACATTTTCTGGACCATTGGATCAGCGATTTTCAAAGTAGCTTAATAAATAGTAAACAAATTCCAAAAAATGTAAAATTTGGTCTCCAAGCACATTTTAATATATATATCGCATCTAACGGTTCAGATTAACTATTCAGACTTTAAAAACGGAGAAAAATGATAGGGTGCATTTGGGTGCACAAAAAATTGGGTGCATTTGAACCCTCCTCATATATTAATTATATAGCCCTCAAATTAAGGACCCATTGATGAAATTAATTAGGTGCATGTGAACACCAGAGAAGCACGCAAACCCAACCCTCAGCGGTACTCAGGACAAATGTTTCTTGATTTTTAGGGCTATATATATTAATATACTTTCTTATTAATTATTACTTGTTCAACTGTGGGCTCCTTTAATCTCGAGATTAATTAAGGATAAGGGTGGTAATGGTATATATATATATATATATATATATATATATATATATATATATATATATATATATATATATCCATTCTATTATTATGCACGTTTGGTGTCCGATCCGCCAACGGCTACGATTGAGAGATGAAACTTCGGATTTGATCTCAGCTCTCCAATTATATAATTTGTCTTATTTTGATTAAATGCATCTCTTTTATGTATAGAAGTCTAAATTTAGTTAAAAACATACCCACCACATGTGCCGCCACACGATACGTTACAATTTAAAATGAACAAATTCTGAAATATAGCTATATATTTATTTGTTTCCTTATTCCTTTATTTTCATATTTTTTCCCTCTTCAATTGAGAAAACTCTACCTTTCATTTTCTTATTTATTGTTGTCTTCTTCGTTTCTATATGAATCACAATGGAAATCATTTTTTTTTTAATTTCCTTATTTTTCTTTTTTTTGTTTCTATACATATTGGTGTGGGCAATTTAGAATATATTTCCAATATATAATATATCAATGTGTGTATGTGTGTGTGTATTCTAAATTGAAAACAAAGAAGAATATAAATTGGAACATGTGTGTGAATATATATTTTTCTTATAATATGTGTGTGTGTGTGTGTGTGTATACATCCTATACATACAAACGATAACACTTTTTTATTTATGTTTTTTGATATCATATTATATGTTGATATTAAATTGTTGTATGATATTTAATATTATATTCGAATCGAGCTATTATTTGATATCATATTATATGTTGATATTGAATTGTTGTATGATATTTGATATTAGATTCGAATCGAGCTATTATTTGATATCATTGGCACTTAAAAATAAAGAATCATCACATCATCAAATTGTTATCAGAGATCACGATTAAAGTTAATTAAAAATACATAATCATATAAATTTTCTATTAACATGTGTTTTAATTTTTAGATAATTATTATTTTCATTGATATATTTGTTTCTTATAATATATCTCCGTTGCAACGCACGGATATGATACTAGTGTATACACACGCACATCAAGTACAGCTGTACACACCAAATCACACTGACCTGGGAGTATTAATTTGCTGAATAACCCGATTAGCATACATGGAAGTTACAAAATACAGATCAGACTCTGTTCTTCCATTCGTAAAGCCCGTTGGGCCAAATCATTAAAAGTAAAAGTCCAAACTTAATATGGGCTTAGATGTCTATTCCCAACAAACATAGTTTTATCTTGTCAAGATTGAGGGTCTAAAGTTGGAATTGTTTTGTCTAAACAAACATCAGCTTCTCAAACACTCCACGTCTCCACCGATCGATCTGCATGCTCCAATAATTGGTACGAGGAGGTTCAAATGCCTCCATGTTTTTGTGCCTCCATCTCTCTCTATCATTTTCAAAGTTCAAACAGTCGATCCGAACCGCTCAATCTAACCTCCATACTAAAATATGTTTGGAGATCAAATTTTATATTTTTAGGAATTTTTTTACTATTTGTTTAGATAGATACAAAAATACTGTTTTTAGATGGTTCAGATTTACTGATTTTGTACCTATCTAAAAAAATAGTAAAAAAATTCCTAAAAATATAAAATTTGGTCTCCAAACATATTTTAGTATGGAGGTTAGGTTGAGCGGTTCGGATCGACTGTTTGAACATTGAAAATGATAGAGAGAGATGGAGACATGATGGAGGCACAAAAATATGGAGGCATTTGAACCCTCCTCAATTAATATATATATATATATAAAAGAAGAAAAGGAAGAAATAAAAGGAAGCAAAGAAAGTATATATAGACACTCTGATGTCATACGCTTATGGTCCGAAGCTAGCTCTTAATTTAATTTATAAGCATTGAAGTATTTTCTATAACATATTTGCGAAACTAATAATTAGATACTGATGAGAACGCTGTCAAGTGCTATATATATATATGTGTGTGTGTGTGTGCTTTGGTCCCCATAATTTATTTGGTCTTGTGACAAACACAGATGGGAGTTAATTGTTACTGTCTTCATTTAATAAGATACTATACATGGGGGAATATATATGTATACACCAATTTGCATTCATTTTTCAGAAATATATATTTTGTGAATGTGATGTATGTCATGTCATGAGCCCCACAAATTAATTAAGCCAGACCTATCGAGAATCGAGATGATATTTTCTCTGTACGTAGTCTGTACTCTGTACCATGACAGACAGACATAGAGGTAGAGCAATGGCCACAGTTAGCTCCTTGCATAAACCTCCAAAACCCTAAATTGTCTTCCCCATCCTTTTGCCACCTGAAACCCTTTTTTCCTATATATCACGTCAGTCCACATCGCCTTAATTATCACCTAGCTAGTGTATTAATGGTCGGCCGGGTACGGGTACCCCGGGTATACCCGGGACGGGTACGGTTACGTCTCGGGTACGGGTAGGATGGGTAGGACGGGTATAAGGGTAAGGGTATGTCGGGTATATTTTTCAAAAACCATACCCTATCCGTCCTATACCCGTACCCGTGTACCCTGGACGGGTAGGGCGGGTACGGGTTTTTTTTTTTTTTTGCTGTTTTTTTTTTCTGATTTTTTTGTTTTTGTTTTTTTTTTCCTGTTATTTTTTTTTCTGTTTTTTTGTTTTTTTGTTTTTTTGTTTTTTTGTTTTTTTGTTTTTTTTTTACTTTAAAACAATAAAATATAAATATAAATATAAATAAAAAAACAGAAATTAAAAAACAGAAATTAAAACAGAATTTGAAAAACAGAAATTACAAAACAGAAAATAAAAATAGAATTTAAAAAACAGAAATTAAAAACAGAAATTAAAACACAGAAATTAAAAAACAGAAATTAAAAAACAGAAAATAAAAACAGAATTTTAAAAACAGAAATTAAAAGCAGAAATTAAAACACAAAAATTAAAAAACAGAAATTAAAAAACAGAAATTAAAAAACAGAAATAAAAACAGAATTTTAAAAACAGAAATTAAAAAACAGAAATTAAAAAACAAAAATAAAAACAAAATTTTAAAAACAGAAATTAAAAAACAGAATTTTAAAAGCAGATAGTTAGTTATATTAGAAGTTGATCTGACTGTAATTGAAGAGTCAATATATATTCCGATCCGAGAAATTAATTAAATTTGCACCTTTATAATTATGTTCATATTTTAATTAAATAATGTTTCGTTAGATAATTTTTCAAGTAGGTATGGCATATATTTACTCAGTATCACGCAAAGAAAATCACCTGTGAGTACAAAATTTTCCTTTATCAGGAACGATATTTTTAACCTAATTCATTAATTAGCCACAAAAATATATAAACGAAGAAATCAAAAGTTCTGCTTTTCTCCGGATCAAACCAATTAATTAAAGATCTCTCAATTCTCATGAACGTATGTATAACTTACTAAACCCAGCCTAAATCATCTTAAAAATTAAACCCACCAAATTAATGAGCATTCTTTTTCCTATAAATACCCCCACAGTCCCTTCCCCAAAGCCCACACCAGTAGACACCACTCAAACCTTTAAAAGGCTACAACCACCTTCTAAAAAAAAAATAATGACATCCAAAGGCACACTCGCAGTTGCTCTCTTCCTCTCCCTTAACCTCATATTTTTCTCCCTTGCCACCGCATGTGAATGTAAATGCGGGTCGTGCCCAACCCCTAAACCCAGAACACCAACACCAACACCAACACCAACTCTTAATTCCGGAATACCAACACCAACCCCTACACCGAGAACACCAACACCAACACCAACACCAACACCAACAACGCCGGTTAGTCCAAGCAGTCCTTCATCAAAAGGAAAATGTCCGATAGACGCGCTAAAACTAGGTGTTTGTGCTAATGTGCTCAATGGTCTCATCAACTTAGAGCTCGGGACACCACCTAAAAAGCCTTGCTGCAGTCTAATTAGCGGTCTTGCAGATCTCGAGGCAGCACTCTGTCTTTGCACCGCACTCAGGGCGAATATACTGGGCCTTAACCTCAATGTCCCCATTGATCTGAGCTTGCTTGTGAACTACTGTGGCAAGAGTGTGCCTTCTGGCTTCCAATGCCCTTAACTTCTAAATTATCTGTGCATATATGCATGCATCGTCAAATTTGTGGCATTGAAGAAATATTGCTCAGTGTGTTGTTTATTGTTGTTTTAACTTTTAAGTTTGAGACAATCAGTGGGTTCTGAACACTACATAATTGTGTGTTAATTAATTGAAGTGTTCAATTTTTTTTTTCTTTTCTGTTTCACTGGTTTTGTGGGTTGCATGTACGTGGTTAATTAATGGTTAGTGTCTATTAAGTTCTAAAATATATTTGCTAGGTGCAAAGGATCCTTTCAATAAATTATAGTTTTCATTATACATAGATCGTTCAATCAATGTCGACCATCCTCCTTTCCACCTTGAACTTTTTATTTCTTATATAGAACAAATTATTTTTTTATTTTATTTAATTTTTTAATTATGAATAGTGAGATCTCTGAAATACCTCTAGCTAGTAGGTGTTCTGTTATATATATGAACTGCAAATGCTTCATTTTTATATTGTTCTTGATTCAGATTCACTGAAAATTTAGTGAATCGTTAAAAATTTAAAATAACACAAATAAATAAACAGAAAGCATTAAGCCTGTTGGAAGGGACGACTTGATCTATACATACCTAGTGTATATCGGCACAAGTAATAATTAATATAAAACCTTACGATATTAATGAAATGCAAGTAAAGATACATATATATTTTTTAAAATTTTCTTTTGGTGAAAACCATATATATGGACATCATCATCAAATCATGCATGCATAGTGACCTTTAAACTTAACTATGTTCAAGCGCAATTCTTAATATATTTGCAATAGCAATTAACAATCTATATAATGATCTACACCTAGAATTAGCTGAAAAGCAACATTCCCTCCTTTTGAGTGTTTAAACATCACAACTTCCAATTTTATTTTTTAAGAGTATCCGTATTCCGTAATAATACTGCCACTCATATATCTATATATAGATATAATTGGGTTTGAGCATAAGTACATGGGGGGAAATAAATGTGTGTTAACTTCTGAATATATTAATTAGTGCCTTTAAAGTTTACCCTGAAAAAGGTCATTAATTCTAGTGTGTACATCTAAGTTTTACGGTGTAATTAACATGGCTTAGCATTTAATGATTACATTTTAATCTTGAAACATATAATACTTTCAGGAAATAAAATATTTTCGTCGGTTTATATATTAATTAGAAGATGAAAGAAATTAAAATTGTCTGCGTTGGATATATAATATATAGACAAAAAGAATTAGCTGATATATTATGGATATCAAAAGACTTCATATTAGCTAGTTAATAAATTGGGAAAATTTCAAGTGTACCCATTCAAACTTTCAAATTAAAATAGCCATTTTTTTTCATGAATACATTATAATATCCAATATTCCTATATAAACTAAAATTTCTTTCTTCTATCACCTTTCATTTATTTTATATTTGATTTAATTATTTTGAAAATTGTATTGACTAATTTATTCTTTTATTAAAATGGAGGTGTCCATTAAATTTCTAACAGTGATCGAATAAGAGACTTCATGATCTTTCTTCCAGTGCTATTCGAGCTAAATATTCATCATCACCTTCTTTCACTTCTATATATGGAGTACGTCTGCCTTCAATCATGGCGGTGATCATTAATTACATTATTGTACTGCACATATAATTAATTACCTACTACTAACCTCAGTTTTCAATTTTATTGAGGCGCGTCGGTTAGGAGGGACCAAATTTACTGCGGCCGCGTGGCTCAATGCCACATTAGTTTCCTTTTTCATTTTTTATTTATTTTTAAATTCAAATTGTAAAATGTAAATAAATGCGGTCAAATTCATAACTGAAGAAATAAAATAGAAATAGAAATAAAGTTAATGAAATATATGATGTAAGAAATCAAACAGAAATAAAATGTCTTATAATATTTCATTTTTTTAACAATTAATTATATTTGTTCAGAGGAAAAAAACTTCATTTTTATATAATATATTCAATATTAAAAACAATTTTGTTTTAAACATAAATAATGATGACCTGATATTTTCGGAATATTACAGAGTTAGTGAACTCTAATCAACGTCTTTTTTTATTTATGAAAAGCAAGTATGGAATCATGTTAAGTGTTAATTCAAAAAAAAAAAAAATACCACCATATCTTTTCTTGATAAAAAATTATAATGCTTGGAGCTTTACTTGGTTGTCCTTTGGAAGAACGCAATGAACTAATCATGAGTATGATATCTACTTAGTTATCTATTTTAATGTGTCACTCAGCATTGGATTACTATATTATTAGTGTTAAAATATATTAAACAAGATGTAGTTGATCATCAATTTTGTTCTTTATTTTAGTAAAAGGATGCTTTAATGTTGATTATTGGAATGTTGAGATAATAGCAATTTTATTTTAATGAATCTATTTAATTTTTTACATTATTTAATAATTTATTTTAATTATATAATTGTGTTTTTGAGATTGTAGTACATGTTCGGTGAGTCTCCTTTAGCCTCCTTTAACCTCCTTTACGCTTTAATTCTGCCGAACGCTTCCTCCTCAGCTAGGATTAAAGCATCTCCTTTGGATCAAATCTTAATCCGCCTCAATAGCTTCCTTAAGAATCAAGCTCCTTTAAGACCTCCTTTAGAGCCTTTTTGAGTTGTTTTTAGACGTTTCTACCCTCATCCGTACCTTTCCTTAAGGAGCCATCTCTGTCATTCTTATTTTTCTATTCTTTTTCTTCACTTCAGACAGCACAAATCCCTAGGCACAGAGACAAAAAGCACCTTCTCTTTTCCGACCTAAATCACCGGTTTTACGGCAGTCGTATCGCAAATCCGATGTCACCAACAACTTCCTCTTGAAATGCACTCTCTATTGACATCTATTTTACTGTGTATTTCTTCCTTGAGATGGCCTCTCCGGTGACATCTCTTCCTGCGAGTGCTTAAACTCCGGGCCACCTATCTGACCACATCTCTTCCTGCGACACCTCTTTCTTGTACACGTTCTTCCTTTCTGGCGCTTCTACTGCGCGTACTGAACCATCAAGAGTGGTGCTCATTTTTTGAAATCTGATATTTTTTTATTGCTCGTTTCTTCTGAATTTGGAACAATATTGATTAATTTACTATTTTTCACTGTGATTTATTTTGTTATTTTATTGAAGAATTTTGCTGGTATTTCACATTGATTAAGAGAACGTGGGAAGGATTGATCTTTTACTATTTTTTTGTAGGTACTGATCTTTTTGTGGTGAAGGACCCAAATATAAAATTGCTGGTTGTTTTTTTTATTAACTAGCATCATAATATTTACATTTTTGTGTTAGAGATGGGAACAATTTGTTACTAGTTCTTTTCTTCAGTTCTTGACTTAGTTCATGCACAAGGATTATTATCTAATAAGTCTTGAATCTGTCTTGGATTAGTTCAAAGCAAAACATCAAAAAGATCAGCACTTAGTTCTTCTTCAATAATTGTTATTATCTGTTCTCAACTCATGCATGCAATCTTGAGTTATCAGCGTTAATCTAGATAATTTGATTTTAAAGCCTTTGACTTGTACCGTTCGGTACCAATTGAGAGTGTGAATTGATATATAACAACATGAGAGAGGGAGGGGTAATTTGGTATTTACATACTATAACACAAATTATTCACAATAAGTCTTCATTTTTAATCCTATCATCTCACACAACAAGAATGAGACACCTTTCGCGAGGATAAAAAAGTGACTTTTTGCGACGGACTACTCTCATTCTTCAGCTTTTTCTTTTTGCGACGGTACTTTTCGCGAGGGAGTACCGTCATAAATTTGTTTTTTCTCTCGCAAAAAGTATCTACATTGTTGTAGTGTCACCGAACATATCCTCCTTAGCAAGGATTAAATTTTTAATCTCCCACCCCTTAAGGAGGGCTGCCGAACATGCCCGTAAAGAGTAACAGTCAAATATATATAGAAAAGAAAATATTTGATTAGCCTTCTATAATTTTAATTAACGAACAAAAAAGTAAAACAGGAAGCAAACTTAAATTTTTTTTCTCTATGATGCATTAAGCTTTCAAATATAAAGAGGTTAAATATGTTAATATTTCTTTCTATTCTATTCTATTCCATTCCATTATATTATTCACATTTCCTCTTTTCATCTACTGAACCCTAAACTTTCGTTCATAGAAAAGGAGAGCATTCTGTATAGTCTGTTCGAACGGTTAATTTCCCAATCGTCTGAATGGATCGTGACAAAACCCTAGATCTAATCTTCCTATAAATAGAGGATCCCCCATTTTAGATCCTCTCTCTTGAGCTACCCCAAACTTCTAAAAATGCAAATTTTCTGTGGTTGAGACTCTCCATTGTTGAGTGAATTTATTGTTGGCTTGTGACATAATTTTTTTGTCTGTTTGACTAAATTTGCAAAACATATATTTATTGAATTTAACAACCCAACACTATTTTATTAAATTGTATTTAAATGTCAATATTTTTTATAAAAATATTTAATTTTACAATTTTTCATTTCCTTGCTAATATTTTATCCATCTGATTTTTTATTTATTTATTATGATAGGGTGACTCATATTTTTCCATGCTCTTTTAGTCTTTTTAGTTAATTATTTAAAAGTGAACCAATGTTAATTTGTATAACTCTGAAATATATTAATATAGTTAAGAGTCCTATTTTTAATTATTTAGTTTACAAATTTGATAAAATTATATTTTGTCTAAATTTTACATGGCTAAGATTTTTTTTATAAAATTATCACTCTTAATATTTAAGTTATTTATAAATAGGTATCACTTTTTTTCACTGTCAACAACAATTCTAGTTTCTTTGAAGAAAAATTGAGAGAATTATATATATATACTCTCAATAAACAAAAATCCTAATTAGGGGCAACACCAAACACCAATCAGATAGATCATAGAACTAAGAGAAAAAGTTTCCATCCACTGTGTTTTGTCCACGGTTTTTCCACAATCTACTCTCTAACGCATTTTAACTATAAAACTCTAACGACCTAACGATTTTTCACGGTTGTCAGTCCCCACCAATACGATTTCCTTAAATAAACTTCCTTCTTCACCAGCGTTAATTCTTTTTTACAAATTTTCGATCTCTCATCGGATTCTTTTCTCTCCTGATCTCTCTCCTCGTTCTCTTCTCTCACCATAATTATGATTCTTATGGATTCATATTTGATCTCGTCCCATTTATACACTAGCTTTCGCCCCGTTTCTTTTGCATTTAGATCTGATCTCTCGCTCCAGTTCGTACCAAGATCGCGTCGACAATGACGAGGAGGGCATGCGGTGGGCTGCCATCGAGTGGCTTCCCACCATCACCCGGGCCTACCGTGGCCTCCTCAGGACGATAGAAGCTGCTGGATGTGGTGGTGGTGGTAGCTGTCCAGTTGAGGGTTCATTTGCTGAGGTGGATGTGGTCAGATTGACGCGTGGGGACCGCACTAGTCTCATTGACCGTTTGTTGGGAGATTCTGAGGATGCTGAGAATTTATTTCACATAATTCACCACAGATTTGATGCGTCAGTTTCATTCCTTTCCTTAATTTCCATCCTCTTCATCTCTTCACCTCCCCTACCCTACAAAAGCAAATGTGCACCTGGACATTTCTTCTTTAGTTTGAATTTTAGCATATTGCTTAGCTTACTAATTTGTTTCCTGCTTTTCTTATCCATTGTATGAGCCTGCAGCGTTCAGCTTGAATTTTCAAAGATTGAAGTGAGATTTAAGGGCCTAAAAGTAGATGAATACGTCCATGTTGGCAGCCGGGCATTACCTTCAATTCCAATTTCATTTGCAACATGACCGAGGTAATTTCATCAACCCCAATTTATCTTTTGTAATTTAAGTCACCTCTTATGTTCAGTATAATTTTGAAAAAACTATCTGTTTTTTCAAGGCTTTTCTGAGGTATTTGAGATTATTCACTGGAAGAAGAACAAAACTACCAATTTTGGATGACATCAGCGGCATAATCCGACCATCTAGATGTTACTCAATTAACCATTTTTTTTGTTAAACTTTGGTCAACAAACATAACATGTTAGGCTTTATGTGATACTAAATTTTACAATTCTTACGGAATGACACTATTGTTAGGGCCCCCAAGCTCCGGCAAGACAACCTTGCTCTGAATGTTGAATGATATAATTAGGTTTGCTATTTTGTAGTGAATATTATGATTTGTGTTGAACAGATGCTGTGTGTGATGAATATTATGGTTTTGTTGAAGAGATGATGGATGTATGTATAGATTTAGAAATTTTACAATATACATGGAATTGATTTATAGTTTCGATTTAAGAATTTTACAGTATTGATTGTTTGTAAGTTGTATGTTTTGTTTTTATAGTTTAAGTTGAAATTTTGTATTTTTAACATTTTATTTTATTCTATTCATATGCTTATTTTACATTATTAAAATTTCATAGTTTTTACGTTTTATTTTCACATTTTAAATTCACAATTTTATAGTATTAAAAATTTATATTTTTTAAATTGTATTTAATCGTTTTCATCTGCTAATTTTAAATTGTTGTAAATTTATATTTTTACTTTTTATTTTCATAGTTTAAGTTTACAATTTTACAGTATTGAAAATTGACATTTTTAAAATTTTATTTAATATGCTAATTTTACAATTTTGGAATTTTATAGTTTTTACCTTTTGATTTCATAGTTTAACTTGATATTTTTACAGTATTGAAAATTGATATTTTTAACATTTTATTTTATCGTTTTCATCTGTGAATTTTGCATGTCTGTAATGTTATAGTTTTGTACATTTTATTTTTATAGTTAAAGTTATCAATTTTACAGTATTCATTATTTTGATGATTTATTTGTGTGTTCATTAAATCGAGAAAAAAGAATAAAAAAAATTAATCGGAAAATTTAATTTTGTCTTTTTATCACGTTTTTTTTTGTCAAAATAACTGCTAATAACTAACACTAACTGCCAATAACTTCATATAACTGCAATTTTTGAAAGTACAGTTTCAAAGTATATTTTTTTTGTCATGTTGTGCAAGTTGCAATCTGTTTCTAACTATCATGGGACCACTTCAAATAGTTGATAGATGTTTTGTGATTAAATGTTATATTTTATGTGATATATTATATAATTATACAGTATGTAGAAGTAGTTTTACAGTATTCGCGCAAGTCAAATCTGTGGACAAATAGTGGACAAAAATATGTAAACAATTAGACGCTTCCTAGAACTAATGTCTAATGTTCTAGTGGAGTTTAAAAACGATTCATTTAATTAAGTAGTTTTTTTTTATTGGGAGACTCCATGTGAGCCCAGCTCATTACATAAAGTCGGTAAAAGTGTCAGTTACTATCTGCGGCCTTTTAGGCCCAATTATCCAAGTTTAGCTTAGTTAAAAAGTTTAAAACATTTTGTTGGTTGATTTAGCCACTCAGTACATTGGTAAATTAAAATTTTGCAAAACTGAATTATATTATGATTCTTGGCCTCAATTTGGGTTTAGAGTTTTGGATATATATATATAATATATTGGATCAAGGAATGGTTTGTCTGTCTTTTCTGGAACAACAACTTTTCGTTTCCCTAGCAACTAAATACCAGTTCCTCCACTATTTAATATTGTTTCATTGTTTTCAAATTTAACTAAAATTACTGCTATCTCTCGATTGGAAATTAAATTAAGAACGGTAGCTGTACTAATATAAATGATTTCGCAAAGAGAGACACACACACACATATATATATAGATGGGCTATGGTGCATTGCAATGCATAGGCATCCTTGTTCATTGGACTATAAATCGCCGATCCGGTGATCCAGAAATTTTTATTGTTTTTTACTGCTCACTCAGATTTTCTGATTTTTAAAGTGGCTTAATAAATAGTAAAAAAATTCCAAAAAAATATAAAATTTGGTCTCCAAGTACGTATTAATATGGAGAACAAGATGAACGGTTTGGATTGGTCATATGAACTTTGAATCGGTGATTTATGGTCCAATGCACAAGGATGCCTATGCATTGCAATGCACCATAACCCATCTGTGTGTGTGTGTATAGCTACAGTGAGTTGCGAAGTAAAACACGTTTCTACTTCACGCCGTATTTTCATTTTGAAAGTCCAAACGACTGATCCGAACCGTTAGATGTAATCTCCATATTGAAATGTGCTTGGAGACCAAATTTTACATTTTTTGGAAATTTTGTACTATTTATTAAGCAATTTTGAAAACTGTTGTTTTGCTGTAAACAGTAAAAATTTCTGGACCACTGGATCAACGATTTTCAAAATTGCTTAATAAATAGTAAAAAAAATTCAAAAAAAAATGTAAAATTTAGTCTCCAAGCACATTTCAATATGGAGATCATGTCGAGCAGTTCGGATTGGTCGTTTGGATTTTCAAATCGCAAAATATGAGTGTGAAGTAAAATAGTCCCTTTACTTCGCAACTCACCGTAGCCCATCTCATATATATATATATATATATATATATATATCATCGATCCGACACTACTATATACTTATGATTGTCACTTAAAAGTCCGTCTTAATTCCTTGTTATTTATATATGTCTGGAACTGTACAGTGAGCTTAATTTTGCTTAGTAATGAATGCCTAATCATAAACTGGTTTGGCATTGAACTTGTTAATTGTTTAACTATAATGTTCTAGGCAAGTAGCAATTTTTGTTATATTATTTTCTTGCAAGCTTTCGAGTTAAGGGAGAATTTAATTTTTTTTTTCTCTTCTTTTTCCTAATTCTAGTATAGAGCTAAGAGCCTTTTCATTTTTCCTCTACTGCGGAAAAACAAGAGTGTGAATCAATAAATTAAATTATTGTATAAAATAAATCTCAATTGTTTTTTTTATGGTTGAAATTGGATAATAACTCATGTTTCTTCACTTCATCAACATAATAATCGTTACCTGGCAATATTATTTAGTTACTGTTTCTCTTAACACTTCTGGATATGTAAATAAAATTTTCAATTGCTTTAAACTTTTATATTGCATTTTTTAACTACGCATGTGAAGAGGGATGTTACAGACAAAGGTTGTTATTTATTTTTTGAACTCCTGTTGTATATTAATTGCATGTACGGCATCTTTCTGCATATGCACTTTATATATCTTTGGTAATTTAATTAACCAAAAAAAAACGAAATCAAATCATTTTGTTTGGATCAGTTTGTGTTCATTTGGGTAATGTTTTTCGGTTGATTTGGTTATATTCTTTCCAAACGAAATAGAACATTAGTTTCACTATATTAGTTTGGTTTTAATCGGCCATTTACACAAAGAGAGGACTAGTCTTGCTTGCACAAAGCAATGCAATTCTATCTGAAAATACAAAACATCTAAAACAGATTGATAACTGGCACATATATTATGTGCTTTGATCAGGTGATCTAAATTGCAAAACATTTTTTACAGCAATGAACCGCTAAATAAGCGTGGAAACTGATAAGGCATATAGGTGATTTTATTAATTAACCAAAACCCTAGAAAGCTTACAGAAAATTACCAAACTCAGCTACAAAATTACAATTTACGGATCGATACAGAAACTAAACCGGAGCTCTTTACTCTTGAAACGCTCCCTCATAACAGTTTGCAAAGTGTCTAGATCACAAAATTAATAACAACTCAATTTATCAGCACATAAATCTTTCTGTATTTTCTAAGTATAAGGCTAATTTGGGTCTTATATGCTAGCTACAACCTACCTGTTGTTAACTGATGGTGCTAGATGTGCACTTGGGTAATCCATCTCTACTAAGCTTGAATTGTCTATGTTCTTACTAGGGTTTACTTGTTCTTCATTCCACTTGGTTCCAACTAACAAAGATCGCACTTGCTTCGGAAATTTGACCTAAAAGAAAAGAAAGATGCAATTATCTACTAAAAGTATAAAACACTAGCTAACTAGTTCTTAATTCATCTACATTCAGTCAAAATTCTAATATCATGCCAAGGGTTTCTCGGTATATATTATGTTGTTCAGTCTGGCTAATTGCATTCATGCATGCATGCACTCTGAAGTCAGATAATTAAGTCAGGTTTCATACTTTCATGCAGGGACAAATATAAACAATGCATTACTAAGTATATACTCGAGCTACTACATAAGGGGTTAGAAAATTACGGACCTTCAATTACAGTATGTGGTAAATGAGTTTGCTAAGGCAAATGAGAAATTTACCTTATTTTGCTTTGTTTGTGACATATCATCAAGACAACAACGGACTAAAGCCATGGTTCCTGAAAATTAATTCTGCTGTTGTCAGAAATATATATACACATATACACAAAGATGGATCGGCTTATGGGCATGGATGCCTTAATTAATGTATACATGTATAATAGAATGTTCGAGACAAGACTTGTTGAAAAAAAAAATGTGATAACAAAAAGGACAGAAGTTGAGGAAAACAGAAAAGAAAGTGAAAGTTCAAAGTACTTTGGTTTCAATGAACCAGAGGTATTTCCCCCACCATTAAAAAAAAATAAAGAGACAGAGACTGAAAGTTTAGGGTACTAATCGACTGAAATAATCATCTGAATATTATTATTTGATCATTTTGTATGATACAATGATAATTGATGGCATCAATATCAAATTTCCAGATAACTTTGGAATTTTTTTTATAATTTCATTTCTCTAATTAAAGAGAAAACAGATGGAGCATTAATTGTGTTATATATGGAGTGTGTGAATTCTGCTGGGTCCTGTATATAAGTATATATAATTAATGAAGATCAAAACCTTGATTCTTTTCTGATACCCTGCATGGTGACTTGTGCTGCAATACTGCAACAGTTTTTGATCTCTGATAAGAAGTTGGTCTGATTGATTTTCTGATATTATCTTCCATCTTATGATTCTTGTAACTTCTTGATTTCCCAGTCATTGCTGTGCTTTGATGAACCTTTCCTAAAATAGCCTCCAGAGTTGGGCTTGAAGGATTCTTCAGCTTTATCACATCCTAAACAAGTGTGAGGAACTATATATGCAATTGAAAATTGGAAATCTTGCATGCAATGCAGCAAAAGTTAGTACAAACAGAAAAAACTGCATGCATTTACAAACATGAACCTAGCAAATTTCCGCTAACTTTAGAGAGGCACAAGAGCTTTAGGATGAAATAATTTGTGCATTAGTTAGGAGTGCTTTTATGTTATTTAGGGGTACAAAATTTAACCTTACAAATTTGCAGCAATAAAAGTAGTAGTTTGAACTTACCTTCCTTGAGTGAGATAATGATGTATGCAAACGACGCCCTTCGCAAAAGCAAGTAGCAAGAGACAGATAAAGGAGAATGATAATAAAAAGAGATGACATGGTGGAATACATTGTAGTTCTTATTTAGTTAATTGCTTCTTTTTAAAAATTAAGTAAGACCAACGATCGATTTGTATTGCATTAGCTGCAAATAAAGAGATAATAATGGAGGAGGAGAGTACTGTGAGAGGTAGCAAGTCTTTTAGTTCTCTAAATTAAGACCCTTTCCAATTGAAGGTGATAAGGAAAGGGGATTTCTTGCGGTTGTGTTATATATATATGGATATTTAAAATTTTAAGAAAGTAATAGGTAGGAGAAGATATATCTAAAGATACTTCTGAGAAGCATTTTGTAGCCTTTATTGTGTCTTAAGTTGTATTCTGGACAAGTTGGAATTTGTGTTGAGGCGGCATTTCCTTAATTTATTTTGAAATTTGTAATGACCTGCTTTATATGTTTTGATAACTTGACTACAAAGTTATTCAACTCAAATACTAAATTAAATGAGGTTTTTAAAATATTATAGTTGTAATTAATATATTATTGAAGTAAATGATACCCCGTTAGGAGTGTATTGAAATTTTCACAACTTTGATTAATATCTTAATGGTAACAATATAAATTATAAATATATAGAATAGAGCACATACGAAAAAACAAAAATTCATGTTAAATAACATATATAAACTTTTTGAATATATTGTGCGCCTAATACTATACAACCATAATAAAAGACAATTGGCAGCTATTAAATTAAATGACTATTAGATTAAAATATATTGTTTCGAGAGAGATGCAAGAGATTGAGGAAGACAAAAGCAATGTCTCAACAAAAATGAACTTCATGCACGCGTAACAATGAAATTAAAAACGCCAAAAAGGCATAATAAATGAAGAAGAAACAGCACTGTCTATATAATAAAATAAAGAGCAAACCCCAAGGACTAGGGATGCAAAATCCCTTCAACCACGCATAATTGTCCGATCTTTGTACAATGCACAACCACATGCATCAATGAATTAATGCATCTGTGATTATACAACGCATTTACATCAATATTCATGCGATAAACCAGTGGCTCTCATGTGACTCATTGGACTCTTCTAAGTAATGGAGTACGTTACATGGTACATGCATGGTAACAGGAGGATAACAGGATCGGCCGGCCTAAGGAAAGAAGACACAATTGGGACTGCCTGAGTGGCGGGGCTCTGGGCGCTATGGCGGGAAGAACGGAACCGTCCATTTTTTAGCGACAAATACAAAACAGAGGCTATATTTGTATAAGAAACAGAGATGGAAACGAGACGATGGTGTGCACTTTGTTAATTTCCTAGCTAGTACAAGAGTTTTCTTCAAAAACTTTGGATGTAAAAATAATGAGGAGGATTCAAATGCCTCCATTTTTTGTGCCTCCATTATGCCTTTATTTTTAAAAAATTAAATTATAAATGTCACCACACCTCGCCAGGCTAGGAATTGCGACAAGAGAGGCACCCATGCATCCATCCTTCGTCCCATCAACCTACATCGTAACAAAAATAACAAACAGAAACAATACAAAGTCAGCTACAAAGGTCAGTAATTGGTTATTTAACGACGCACTTCTCTATAACTTGCTTAATTAAACAACTATTCAAACAAACTGGATTAATCCACACAAATTAATATCAAATTAGGAATACATATTTAACCAGTGATAGCACCTGAGTCTGAGTTATCCATAAAACAAGTCACATAATATCCATATCATTTTATTTCACACAATCATATCATTGCTCAAATTCTCATAACACACAATCATATCATTTCACAAATCAAATTCAAACCTCATACCTGCTATCCCGTTAAATATGCATCATAATCTAATACCCAATTCAAAATCCAATTCAATCAAACAAAAAGAAAACACATATTATAGAGAAGTCCGGTTATCTAATAGCGATCAATCCAGAATCCAATTGGAACTGCTATGGTTTTTCGGAATCAACACGACGTAGTCTGAATTCCAATCAGACATGACTTGAAA
Organism: Carex rostrata; assembly: GCF_964058835.1. NCBI lineage: Eukaryota > Viridiplantae > Streptophyta > Magnoliopsida > Poales > Cyperaceae > Carex > Carex rostrata. Next base: position 5,731,900 of record NC_135919.1, on the reverse strand, counting down.
TCAATTTTTTTTTTATAAAAATATTTCTAATTTTTTCTCTCTTATCTTTCACCCTCTGTATCCTATTATTTTTCTTAAGATTTCATTGGAATGTTAGTAAAAAAAAAAAAGAGATTAACTCTATTTAAGAAAAAAGAATTTTACCAAATGAAAGTCAGCTAGAAGGAACAAAGGAACAGATGGTTTCATGCATGGGGCCCACATGACCAACATACGACACTTCTCTCTATTTTGTTTAAGAGAAGAAGGAATTTTTATATTTTAGTCCTTCAAATCTTTAATTTACACATTTTATAAATAAACCTTTAAATTTTCATATTTATAAATAATTACAAAAATAAATTCATAAAATTTGTAAAAAAATACGGGATGTTACAAATTTCCTTCCCCCCACCCCTTTTAAAAGAATTTTGTCCTCAAAATTCAAACGGATTATATTCAAATCGAACGGAACATAATAGATGATAATCAAATGAAATTTAACAGATCTAAAAGAAAAATATTAAACTTGAGTTTATTTAACTTACATAATTTTGATACATTTAGCTATGCTTAAACCCAATGATAATATATAATCTCATCAAATAAATACATCTAATATTACTTCAATGGTATCCCAAAATAATCGGATCATATAAATCAAATTGATTTTTCCTACAAAATTCATAATTGATATGACCAGATCGATTTTCAAATGGATCAAAAAGTCAACACTTCAAGAATAATTCTTTAAAAAGGTCAAATTTAAATTTTAGATTAGTAGGGGGTTAAAACATATTGGGATAAGATAGTTGTCGAAATGATTTTAGATGAATCAAATTTAGATGGAAACCGATAACAAACAAAATAAGGATTCAAATACAGTCTGAGGAACAAATGCTCTGATACCAAAATTGTCACGACCCTGTCGTCAGGCCAGGAATCGCGGCAAGAGAGACACCCATGCATCCATCTTTCGTCCCGTCAACCTATGTCACAACAAAAATAACAAATAGAAACAATACAGAGTCAGCTACAAAACTCAATAACTAATTATTTAATGACGCGTTTCTCTATAACTGACTTAATTAAATAACCATTCAAACAAATTAGATTAATCCACACAAATTAATATCAAATTAGGAATACATATTTAACCAGCGATAACACCTGGATCTCAGTTATCCGTAAAATAAGTCACACAATATCCATATCATTTCATTTCACGCAATCATATCATTGCTCAAATTCTCAGAACACACAATCATATCATCTCACAAATCAAATTCAAACCTCAGACCCGCTATCCCGTTAAATATGCATCATAATCCAATACCCAATTCAAAAACTGATGAACCATAATTTGACTCATTATTTGACACATAGTTGACCCCAAAATTTACCTTAATTATCATGTTTTGTTGCATTTTATTTATCATTTCGTTTAATTTTAATTAATGTTAGTTAAGACACAAGATACTGCGCAAGTTGTTAATTATTGCAGAATAGGAGCATGAAACTGCGTGATTCGTATGTGCACAGAAGATCGAAAATGTCAAGCCGAATGGAGAAACAAATCAATGAAAATCTTACAAGGAAAGAATTGGAGAGTAATCGGCATGGCATCAATCATTTGGACCTTTGTTTGGATTCCTACTTATTTTAGCTGCCAATTAATGCATTTGATTCAGCTAATTTTATTTGGCTAATTGGATGGCTGGCTGGCGCATAGCAGCACATTTAATTATTTTCTTACCAAAAATTTGGATTTAGCTTAAGGGATATATACTCGTCTCTGGACAAAAATGAGGGATCTCAACTTTAGCATTATTTTATTTGACACTTTGAATTTGATTGGGACACTTTGAATAATTGAGATAATTCGGCCAGAGGCAAAATTGAAGAATGAGAGTTCGGCCAGAGGCAACTTGAAGAAAGCTAGAGCCGTGTTTGATTTAAGGGAGCCTTTATTATTCTTCTTTCTTTTATTTTTTCTGATTTTAATTAAATCAAATATAACTTGTGCAGCCGTGCTTGTATCGAAAGTATGCTTAGCTAAATATTTTATCTAGGAATATGGGAGTAGCTTGATACTTTTGTTATGTTAATTTAGTTGTTTGAATTTTATTTGTGGTTATGATGTTGATTTGTTTATGAATGCTTGAATGGTTTGTTTTGTTATTTCTTATTTTATTAAGGGATCCGCTAATAATAAATTGAGACCGAAAGAAGAAATTTATATTAGAAGTATTTTTTAAAATAGTGATAGTTATGCAAACAATATTAGGTAAATTTGGTGATGGACCGAAAGGAGAAATTGGATTACTAGAACAACACAAACAAACTTAAGTACTTTGAGCTACGAAAGTAGTCCAAAGGGCTTTTGGGAAAAACATGGGTTATCAAATAGTTTAATGGATTTAGATTAAAACTGGTAAGCCACGAACGTAGGAGACCTATTTAATCTAGATACGGTGCGAAGCCGCAAAGTGGATAAACATCTACCTTAGAATAACACTGTTAGTTTGTAATAATCTAGAAGTCAATAATACGATAAATTATCATAAAACTTTGTTCATGAATTGAATGTTTATTTATATATCATTTTGTTGCCTTGAGTATTACTGAATTTATGGATCATTTCGAGTTCATGACTGAAATTGTGAAACTCCATCATATAGATGATATATACTCTTAAAAAGTCACTGACCAAGGTCATTAGCAGGAACACTAATTACCGCGATAAGGTTAGTATGTGGATTAAAAGATGGTTAAGTTTTACAAACCACCTGACACGAGATGTCATTTTAATCACATAGATACATGTTCTAGGAACATGGTATTTGACAGACCCCGAATGAAACATTAAATAGAATTGTGTTCGTGTCATTTATGTTTTCATTCAGTGTCAGGTTCTACAGTATGAGGTATTTATCATTCCCACTGAGAAATATGTATGTGTAATTGTTATCTAACGCTGTCCGTAAAAAGCAGTCATAACGGTAGCTTTTATATATGTATAGCTTAGCTGAGGAAGTGATAGTTTACCAAGAATACTATTTGTCCCTCGTATTTTATACGAGCTATAGCATCACTGGGCCCCTTGATAGAGTAAGATTATCTGCTAGCGGTATAATTATAAGAGTAATTATATTTGATAATCTGCTCAAGATCAAGAAAAGATTCAGTTAGCAAGGATGACACACATCTACCTTGAAACTAATCTGATAGCTATGAGGCAGAAGAACAGACATAAGTAAATAGTTTACTGGATCCTGATATTGTACAGTACAGCATCATCTGTGTAATTGGATGGTCATGATGTATACTGCCAGATATCGCTCATGATTATAGAAGTTAAAACAGTTTTAACTCTATTTACCAACATAACACAGATCCTATTGAGTCACACCATATAGGAGTTAATCGGAGAATCTTATTTTGATTGATTATAAATTGGTTATGATCAATAGTAAGATGGTTATAATTAATTATATGTGTTATAATTAAATTATAAATGTCATATAAGATGACAAGCAGAAACAAAGGTTAATTTATAAACGTACACGTTACGTTGTATAAAAGTTACCGAACAACAACCGAAAAGAAATATAATTGTACATGACAATTATATATATATTTGATTTGGATTTTAATTGTTAATTATGGATTTGAATTATGGGTTTAAAGCCCAAAAATAATCAAAGCCTTGATTAAAATTAAAAGCCCAAAGTCAAAGCCCAATTTATAAAGCCTTTTACTAATCATGACACACCACCTTCCACACTCTTCTACATGCTTCTACACCCTAAGGTATCATGCAAGGTGGCATGGAATGAAAGGTGGCATGAAAGGTGGCATGGCATTTTGGTAAATAGGCCGAACTTGAGGGGTATTTTGGTCATTGACGAACCTCCTCAAATGCCTATAAATAGAGGGGTGAGATGAAAGAGAAAAATTACTAATTCACGTGTTATCAGATTGTCTGATCAGTTCGTTAATTATATTTTCTCTCTTTCTCGGTTTACGGTTTGTTGTTTAATATTCACAAGATTGGTGAATAGTGTTTCTGCAGAAAACTGCGGTTTACGGTATTTCTGGCAAAAGAAATAAACCGCTCTCTGGTTAGTCCTGGTGGATAACCGATAGAGGCATCAGACGTCTGATGCTCCGAGGAGAATCATTCCCGTGATGTAGCTCTACTCGCTTGGTCTGCATTCCAACTGTGATTTGGAAACAAGGTATAAATATGTTATATTAATCTATTTAATTGGTAAGTAGATTACAGTTTTAGAAATCAATCATGGAGTAGATCTGTAAAAATGATTAAATTGGGTTTTGATGTCAAAGGAATACTGAAGGTGTACCGCCTTGGAAAGTTTCCTAACATACCCCGTTTAATCCTGAGCTTAAGTTGGCCGTAGAAATTTTTGTTCTACGGTCATTCCGCAGCTTAAGCCTAAACGGGTTTTGGTTACCCCGAAACCCAACAAACACCCCCTCAACAATTACAATCCAAATATTAGAAAAACAAGAGTGAGTATATGGTACTATGCATATTACGATTTGGCACCGTGCTACGGCTCTATATTCGAGTTTTCAAATCCTAACGGTCGATCCGAACTGTTCATCTTGTTCTCCATATTAATATGTGTTTGGAGACCAAATTTTACATTTTTTGAAATTTTTTTACTATTTTTTTAGATTTATTGAAAATCACTGTTTTTGGATGGTCCAGAATTTTCAGATCAAGTGATTTTCTAAATATCTAAAACAATAGTAAGAAAATTTCAAAAAATGTAAAATTTGGTCTCCAAACACATATTAATATGGAGAACAAGATGATCGGTTCGGATCGACCGTTAGGATTTGAAAACTCAAATATAGAGCCGTAGCACGGTAACAACCTGTGATATGCATAGTACCATAGACTCACCCAAAAAATAATTAGAAATACATAATTAAAAGTATCATAGTGAAATCATAACCCTAGATATTCATTTCTTCTGATTTCTCTCATCATTTACTGTTTCTGGAATTCAATATGCATTCTGTTAATTTAAGTTGCATTCAGATAATTCGTCATGCATTCTGTCTGGAATTCAAGCTACATTAGTTTATAATTCATCCTGCATTTTTAGAATTCAGTTCATAAAAATTCACTCAATATTTGATTGTCTAGATTATTGAAAACCGGTAAACCAGTACTTACAATACCTCTCTATGGTTCGATACCCAAATTACTAAACGATAAGGTCATGCGCTTGTGATCGAATTGTATTAGGATTAGGAATTAAATTGTTAAGATATCAAAATTACATCAAAAACCAATTCAACCAAACAAAAAGAAAACACAGATTATAGAGAAGTCTGGTTACCTAATAGCGATCAATTCAAAATTCAAATGCATCATAATTCAATACCCAATTCAAAATTCAATTCAACCAAACAAAAAGAAAGCACAGATTATAGTGAAGTTCGGTTACCTAATAGCGATCAATTCAGAATCCAAATCGAACTGCAACAACTATTCAGAACCACCGCGACGTAGTCAGAATTCCAATCGAACAAACAATTTAATAATTTTTTTTTATCAAAATATATCTCTTTCTCTTTCTTTATTATTTTTCTCTCTTTTTCTTCTGTTTTACACTTTGATTTTAAGTAATCATATTTTTCCTAATCAAATAAAGAGATATAAATATGCTTTTATGGGGTTTTAACGGTGGTAAAAAAGATGGCAAGACATACATAAGCCACGTGGCCATAGTGTGTCATGTTATCAAATTTTAATTTTTATACTTTAAACCCTAAGCTTTATAAATATTATAGAGTAGAACTAGGGTGCTCTTAAGCTCACCAAAGTTTTGGTGAGCTTAACTCTAAAACTCATCAAATCAATTTCAAATGACGAATCCGAACCGTTGAAACCCGCCTACCTTACGTGTGATGCATCTACATGTGAAATTTTTAAATATTCGAATTAATTTAGTATAAAGTCAAGCGGTCAAAATTAGAAGGTTAATAAATTAATTTTAGTGCATTCATTTTTTGAACGTTTTTTGACCGGTTGACTTTATACTAAATTAATTCTAATGTTTAAAAATTTCACATGTAGATGCATCACACGTAAGGTAGGCGGGTTTCAACGGTTCGAATTCGTCATTTGAAATCGATTTAATGAGTTTTAGAGTTAGGCTTACCAAAACTTTGGTGAGCTTAAGAGCACCCTAGTTTTACTCAATATTATATATATAAAGATCCAAAAATAATTTTCAGAAAAAAAAAATATATTATATTTATCTGATGTTACAATTCTCCTTCCCTTTAAAAGAATTTTGTCTGTAAAATTCAAATGGATGATATTCAAATTAGACGGAACATAACAAATGATAATCAAATTGTAATTATCAAATATATATCAATAAGGGGAGATTAGAAAATTGAACCAATAATTAACTGGACATTAAATTCATTTAACTTTAAATACAATAATTACATAATGTACTATCAGATATATAAACCGAATAATAATGAAATGATAGCTAGATTTGAGGAAATTGATAATGAATCATAATTTCAATTTGAGATATATAAACCGAATAATAATCAAATGATAGATTTGACGAAATTGATAATGAATCATAATTTCAATTTGGGATTAACAAATATGCGTTAGACACATGTCAAACTAATTTGATATAAATTATATTCAATTCAGACAAAGCACAGATAACAAACGAAATGGACTCGAACACAGTCTGAGGAACGAATGCTTTGATACCAAAATTATCACGACCCCGCCGCCAGGTCAGGAACCGCGACAAGAGAGACACCTATACATCCATCTTTCGTCCCGGCCGTCAACTTACGTTGCAACAAAAATAACAAATAGAAACAATACAGAGTCAGCTACAAATTAAGCTCAGTAACCGGTTATTTAACGATGCTCTTCTCTATAACTTGCTTAATTAAACAACCATTCAAACAAAATGGATTAATCCACACAAATTAATATCAAATTAGGAAGACATATTTAACCTGCGATAGCACCTGGGTCTGGATTATCTGTAAAACAAGTCACACAATATTCATATCATTTCATTTCACACAATCATATCATTGCTCAAATTCTCATAACACACAATCATATCATTTCACAAATCAAATTCGAATCTCAGACCCGCTATCCCGTTAAATATGCATCATAATCCAATACCCAGTTCAAAATCCAATTCAATCAAACAAAAAGAAAACACAGATTATTAGAGGCGCTACTTTTACCTGATTACCCGGATTCGATCCGGAACCAACTTGATCCGACCCGGAACCGACCTGGATCCGATTAATTTGGATAGGGTATGGTTTAAAAAATATAACCGGTTAAATTATGGGTATGGTTACAAAATTAATAATTTAATATCCAACTCGGATCCGAATCAGAACCGATATTGTAATGGGTAGGATATGGGTTTCATTTAACCGAACACAACCCAATACTCGTATAAATATCCGATAAAACATATATTAATAATTATTAATATATAAAAATTTAACTTTGCATATTAATGTTTGCATAAGCCGTGGTGAGCCCAGTACTTTTTTAATGTGAGAAAATATAATGCAGTCACATATTTGCTATGTTGATACACATAGATGGATGCCAAATTTATTCCTTCCATAACAGCCGCATTAATTTTTTAAATAAAATTTATTACTATGAATACATCCTTCAATATTTGCCTTGATATCCTCTGCATAATAATGGAAATTTATTGCTCTCATTGATATGTCTTTTCTACAAATTATTAGTATTCCATTCATAATTTTTTTGAACCATAGAAAAAAAAATCGTCATCTCTAATATTTACTTTTTGAAAATTATATATCTTCTTCAATATTTTTTATTTTCAAAAGTTATTTTCTCTCCATCCTCCTAATTTTTTTGTGACATATACCTGCTCTGGATCCGAAACCGCTCTGTATCCGAACCGGACCCGATAATCTACAAACAAGTTATGGGTATCTATATACCCGGAACGGAAAAACTGGACCTGAAATATCGACGGGTAGATAGGTATCCGAATCCGGATCCGACCTGAATTGAAATAGATAAGTGTATGGATCGAAATTCAGACCCTAATACTTTTAGAGTATGGGTCCAAATATAATGGTATCCGGACCCGACCCGACCCGATAGCACCTCTACAGATTATAGAGAAGTCCAGTTACCTGATAGCAATCAATCCAGAATCCAAATCTAACTACTACAATTTTTCAGAACCAACACGACATAGTCTGAGTTCCAATCGGACATGACTCGAAATCAAATTTTTTTCATAAAAATATCTCTATTTTTTTCTCTCTTATCTTTCACACTCTGTATCTTATTATTTTTCTTATGATTTCATTGGAATGTTAGTAAAAAGGAGAAATTAATATTTAAGAATTTTACCAAATAAAAGTCGGCTAGAAGGAACAAAGAAACAGATGGTTTCATGCATGGGGCCCACATGGCCAACATATGACACCTCTCTCTATTTTGTTTAAAAGAATAAGATGGAATTTTTGTATTTTAATCCTTCAAATCTTTAATTTACACATTTTATAAATAAACCTTTAAATTTTGATATTTATAAACAAGTACAAAAATAAATTCATAAAGAAATTAAAAAAATACGGGATGTTACAATAACTGTCAAAATATAGCATGAAAAGAGAATCATCGATCTATCCGTTTAGAGTTGTGAAACCATGGCGGCGCTGGCTGATTTGGAAGCGAAACAAAGTCAAATCCTGGATCGCATCGCTCAACTGGAGTCGCGCCTCACATCGGCCTCCCTCTCATCCTCGGATGGAAGCGGAGAGACCACCGCTGAATCTACGGAGACGCGTCTCTCCGTCATCCTCCTCGCCAGAGGCGTAAGCGACTTCGCTTGGAAGCGCGTCCCCTCCGATTACTACGATCAAAGCCTTGAATATCGGCGACAGATACTCGCTGCCTCCCGTATTGAACAGCTGTGCAAGACCATTGTCATGGTACTGCATTTCTTATCGTAAATATTTAATTGTCAAACACCTAAGCTACATTGTTCTGTCGTAAATATAATATTTGGGGCTCTTTTGTTAATAGATCACAATTTGCTGTTTCATGCCCTATCTCTAATTGGAATTAACATGTATTGCACTGTTAATTGGATTTCCTTTTAGGTCAATACCCAAGCTCCTGAAGAAATTACAGATTGCAGCAACCCCAAAAATTCGAAATACTATGTTGTTGTGGTTCAGGTAAATAATAAATGTATTTATTATAGTTTTTTTTTGTTATGAATTTTCTCATGTGTTGCCTTGTGATTTTGTACAGTATATGGCAAGGCTTAATGCAGAAAGTATCAAGAATTTCCTTTATGCATTAAATGACAAGAAAGTGCCGAAAAAGCGATTCAATAGTGAGTCCCACATCATCGCTTCAATACATCTACATAAGATTGATTGGGGAATAACTTATGCATAATCAGTACTGACTACTGAGAAGTGTAATATACCGATTAAGTACCAGTATGGTACAGCTGGTGCAAAATCTTGCGTACCAGATGCCACCTTGCGCCAAAGTTAAACCCTGGAGGTCCACTACTGGTTTATCACTGACATGTCCCTGTATTATTGCCAATCTAATTATTATGCAATTGTACCATCCCATAAACATACAGATTTCCTTACTGTTTTAATTATATTGTTATAATTAGTTTAGACTACCAGATTTAGCCAAATGTCAACTCATTAAGTAAAAAATAAATAAATAAATAAATAAATGCACATTTGTGAGAAATTAAGAAGTATAATACACTCTGACCAAGTTTAGAAGTTTAATTAGCTAAAATGAGTTAAACTTAAAGGTCATCTAATTTAATATGTGCATTCTACATTGCATGATTTCAGTGAGACTAGCACCAGAAGATGAATCACTCAAACTCACTGGGTTCATACACAATGCAGTCACTTGCATCGGAATGCGGACAGACATTCCGGTAATTTGACTTTTGCTCTCTCTTATTTTTCCTTTCTACGTTGCAGTGGTGGAACCACTAAGTTTAATATGTTAATAAATTTCTGTTCAGGTGATCATAGATGAAGCAATAACAAAGTTAGAAGAAGATTATTTTTGGTTGGGAGGCGGAGATGTTGACTTGAAACTTGGCATGAAAACTTCACAATTTCTAACTGCTTTCAGGCCATTTGTCGTTAAATGTAGTTAATTAAACGAGATCACACCTCCCTGGTGTGGTTATCATGATCATTTCAATTTCACATTGGAAATTGGAAATTGGAAATTGGAAATTGCTTAACCCAATAACAATATCCATGTGGCTTTAAATATTTTGATATTGGATCGAGGTTGGTATGTCTGTCTTTTTTAGTGCAAGATTTTGTTCTTTCCAATTCCTCTATTTTCAATGTTTCTTTGTTCCACTTCCGGTAAAAATAAAATATATATAAATGAAAATAATAAATTTGGTTGTGTTATTGTAACACCTCAAGATATCATTCATGTCTACATTTTCAAAAGAAGAACAACATCAGCAGCCTCCAAAATGTTATTATGGCATCATTTGTTTTTTGTTGGGTCATAATGTGCGTGTTTAACTTTTTTTTTTCCTTAGTTAATTAAATGCATTTGTGATTTAAGCAACATACAGTCAAAATTGAATGATATGCTCATCTCCATATACCAAGCTTTCTATTTCAAATATCATTATCCAGAGCCCTTTCTCAATTTATCTGCTCACTTTGCTTCTATATGATCTCTTACGTCCTCCCTTTACTCTATCTCTACTTCTCCATTAGATAATTCACGAGAAGAGAGAGAGAGAGGCAACGGACTTTTAGCAATGAGAGAAAAATTATGTATTGGTGCTAGCTTTGTTCATTTAATTTTGGTTTGATCCTTTTGCATTTTACATCATGTACAATTGATCCTCATTAATTTTAACAGGAGATGAGCGTCTAACAGAATTGTGAAGCATAGAAACATTTGACAAACCCAGGTGATTGAGGTGAGAATGTTTGAAGAAATCATATCTTAAAACGATCGAAATCTTTAATTGGAGCTTAATAAGAGAGAATACTTAATTTTGAATGTTTACCATCAGATATTGAGTTATTGTAACATCCTGTAATTTTTATAGATTCTTATGAACTTATTTTTGTACTTATTTATAATATTGGAAACTTAAAAGGACTAAAATGTAAAATACAAAACTTAAAAAAAAATAATAATAATAACTAACGTGGCATTTTTTTAACCATGTGGGCTCCATGCATGAATGACTCCTACTTTTAACTGACCTCTAAGTTACTTGTATTGATTTAATCTCTCCTATTGTTAACATAAATCAAAAGAAAATTGAAAAAAAATGAGATAAATGAAAGAGGAAAAAATGAGAGGAGAAAGAAAACTTAGAAAAAATATTTTCTAAATATTTTGATAAAAATATATATGATTTCGAGTCATGTCCGATTGAAATTTCGACTACGTCGCGTTGATTTTGAAAAGTCGTTGCAGTTCGGTTTGGATTCTGAATTGATTGCTATCAGGTAACTAGACTTCTCTATAATATGTTTTTTCTTTTTGTTTGGTTGAATTGGATTTTGAATTGGGTTTGGATTAGGTTTGGATTATGATGCATATTTAATAGGATAGCGGGTCTGAGGTTCGAATTTGATTTGTGAAATGATATAATTGTGTGTTCTGAGAAATTGTGAAATTATATGATTGTGTAAAATGAAATGATACAGATATTGTGTGACTTGTTTTACTAATAATCTAGACCCACATGCTATCATCGGTTAAATATGCAGGCATAATTTGATTTGAAATTGTGTGGGATTAATCCACTCTATTTGAATTGTTGTTCAAATAAGTCAATTATAGATAAGCATGTTGTTAAATAATCGATTACTGAGCTTTGTAGCTGACTCCGGATTGTTTCTGTTTGTTATTTTTGTTGCGACATAGGTTGACGGGACAATGGCTGGATGCGAGGGTGCCTCTTTTCTCGTGATCCCTGGCCCGGTGGCGGAGTCGTGACAATTTTGATATGAGAGCATTCGTTCCTCGAACTGTGTTTGGATCCTTAATTCGTTTGTTATCATTATTCCATTTGAGTTTGAATTCATTCTAAATCAGTTTGACAACTATATGTATTTATTTAAATTAATTTTAAACTTATATACTAGTTCAGAATTAAAATTTAGCTATGAAAAATATTATTCTTAAAATATAATTTGGTTATTAAACTCATATGATTTTAAAAAACATATTAAATTTAAATGGTATGATTTTATAAAAATTATTCAAATTATTTTGATTCAGGTTGATTATCTCCACTGATTGATCCGTATATGTTAAATTTTATTTGATCATTGTTTATTATGTTCGACACGAATATTATCCGTTTGAATTTTGAGGACAATTTTTTTTTACATTTTTTAAGGACACAAATATTATCCGATTGAATATGATAAATGTGCTTGGAGACCAAAATTTATATTTTTTTGAATTTTTTACTATTTATTAAGATGATTTAAAAATCGATGTTTTTATTAAAATTCTGCAACATTGAACAACAGTGTTTTTCAAACCATCTTGATAATATAAATAGTAAAAAAAATTTAAAAATGTAAAATTTGGTCACCAAGCACATTTTAATATAGTTTGAACATCTAACGATTTGGATCGACTGTTTAGACATTGAAAATTGAAAAACTGAGTCGTTTGTTCCGGAGGCTAGGAAAAAACGTTTTAAATTTAGCCATTCTGTGTGTGTGTGTGTGTGTGAGAGCCATGGAGTAAAACGCGTTTGTGCTCCATGGTACTATATTTTTATTTTGAAAATTCAAACGACCGACCCGAACCGCTCAACATGATCTCCATATTGAAATGTGCTTGGAGACCAAATTTTACATTTTTTGGAATTTTTTTACTATTTATTAAGTAATTTTGAAAATCACTGATCTGATGGTCCAGAAATTTTTACTGTTCACAGCAAAACAGCAATTTTCAAAATTGCTTAATAAATAGTAAAAAAAATTCCAAAAAATGTAAAATTTAGTCTCCAAGCACATTTCAATATAGAGATCACATCTAACGGTTCGGATCGGTCGTTTAGATTTTCAAAATGAAAATATGGCATGGAGTACAAACGCATTTTACTCCATGGCTCACCGTAGCCCATCTCTCTCTCTATATATATATAGAGAGAGAGGAGGGATCAAGTTACAACAAGTTAGAACAACTATATTAAAATCCAAACAGTCGATCCAAATCGTTCAACATGATGGATATATTAAAATGTGCTTGTAGATTAAATTATATATATATAGGAATATGCTAGCATGCTATGCATAGCATAGAGCCCCTCCAAGCAACGCCTTGGATTTCGACTTTTCAAAATCCTAACGGTCGATCCATCTTGTTCTCCATATTAATATGTGTTTGGCGACCAAATTTTACATTTTTTGGAATTTTTTTACTATTTCTTTAGATTTATTGAAAATCGTTGTTTTCAGCAAATCTGTCACTTTAGAAATTAATGTCGCCGAAACCCTAGAAATTAATGTCACCGAAACCCTAGGTGGCGCTGTCGCCGAAGGAGAGGAGACGGCCACTGTCACAGAAGGAGAGGAGATCGCCAAAACCCTAGTCACCGCCGGGTCCGTGAGATCGCCGCTGGGAGAAGGCGTCGCTGGGAGTGAAATAATCAAAGTGAGTGAGAGAGTCACTGGGAGGGAGAAGTCGGGATGCTGAAAAGAAAGGGTTCAAATTTGAAATGGAGAGTCCATTTAATTTTTTCAGCGACATTTCATAATCAGATGAGTTTGCATGAATCTTAAAGGCCATCTAATGGATGAAAATGCAAAACACAAAGGGCTGTTTGCTTTGCAAAGCACGGTGGCTGCTGATTTTACTGTTTTGTTAAACCACCGTTGGATCAACAATTTTGTAAAATACTTAATAAATAGTAAAAAAAATTCAGAAAAATATAAAATTTGGTCTCCAAGTACATATTAATATGGAGAACAAGATGAATAGTTTGGATCGGTCATTTTGATTTTGAATTTTAGATTTATGGTCCAATGCACAAATCCCTCCATGCATTGCAATGCACCATAGCCCATCTCTCTCTCTCTCTATATAGTATGGCTAATTTGCTGCTGGCAGCATTTCAGCAAACTGCTGCCACATCTAGGAGCCGTCGGATTTGCTTTCAGATTTGTGCATGATGAGGCGCTGATTTGAATTGACGGAATGAAAAAAAAAGGCTCCGTTACGTAGGGTTTTGATTTTCCTTTTTTCTCAGCATCTCTCTCCCTCGTTCCCTTTTCCTCCAGCCTCTCTGGTTCTCTTCTCGGTCCGCCAAGTTGCCTCCAGGCCAAGGTCGCTCCCATGACTCCGCCCAGTTCGAGTTCGCTCAGCTCCGCCTCTCTCTCGTTCTCTTCTCTTCCCCTTAGCTCCGCTCCCTGTGTTGTCTCTCCTCCGACTCCAGTTTATCTCTCCCCTCCGCGTTGCAAGGAATCGAAAGAGAACAATGTAAGTCTCTCTCTCTCTCCCTGTCTCTTTGTCTTCATGCTTCCGATTAGTTGAGCCCTATGTTGCATGGATACGGGTACGGGTATCGGATACGATACGGATACGGCTATTTACAAAAATCTAGGATACGATACGACAATTATATATACTGTTTTTTATTATTTTAATTATATTATTAATTCAAGTGCATCGGTTACCAACTTATACATGATCAGAAAATTACGAATCATTAAACAACCTATACATTGAAAGTACAAGCAATCAAGGTTCTACCAGCATAACCCTGAACAATTAATATGACGAAATAGTGTGTTAAATCATCATGAAATTTGAATCAGCCTCGAATTGCTTGAAATATTAATAGTGTTTATCAATTTCCAACAGCTTTGTACCAGTAAGAATTTGTAGCTTTGTACCAGTAAGAAAATATCCAAGTAAGATTAATTGAATTCCTTGCAGTCCACAATTCTACTAATTTGAAAAATAACCAAGGATGTTAATCAAAGATACATCCGTTGTATGAAAAAAATAAGAAGTCTAATTTCAAATTTGGCTTAATATTGTGCCAGAATATATTCATATATGGTTTATTTCTATTAGATTCCCTGGACGGACTCCTTTGACACAATTGCAAAGAAAAATAGCACAATTGCAAATCACAATCTTGAATTGTTGAATTGACTCTGACACAACTGCATTCTTAACATAGGTTGAGCCCAATTGCTTCTAATAGAATTAAGATATAATTCTCTCTTCTGATTTATGAAAGCATGTTGTTTTTTATGGATTATGGATATTTGAAATTCTTGCCTTAAGCATTGAACCTTTTTTTAAGAATTATTTTTTGTTGATTGTGTTTATGCAATAGCAATTTCAGATGCTCTATTTGCAGTAATTAAAGAATTATTTATGTTTATTTTTTTTTAGACAAATGGATGATATCATGTTAAGATGAAATTGATGATTTGGAGAAAAATCTAATGGATGACTTGGTATTAGAAGAAATCTGTAGCACAGTCCAACCTGAAGATAACAATTTGATGCTAGATGAAGTGCAGTGTAGAGGGCAAGAGCATGGTCCAACTTGACATTGGATTAATAATGCATGTGGTATAGTTATAAGGGTCTTTTTGGTATAGTCATAGAAATTGTACTCTTGGTAGTTATAGAAAGGGTAATTTGGGGTAGAGTCAAAGAAAGGGTTTTTTTGGGAATATTTTGTAATGTAACATTGGTGAACTTGCTGTTTATGGATTATGGATATTTGAAATTAGATTTTGATGAGTAATGTGATGTTCTTATTTTGTCCAAATTTGTATCTGTTTTTCATTAATTCCTAGTAGTATATTATTGTTTATTTTGTGTTTGTTTCTCATTGATGCGCTACTTTTCTTTTCTGATTTTGTATTTTTGCATGAATATGTTTGCTTCATGTAATTTGCAAAATAATAAAAAGGTATTCATGGTGAAGCTCTGCTTGTACCAGTGCCATAAACGGTACCAGTGCCATGTTTTTGTTTCTTAATTTTACAAGTTGTGGTGTTTTAATGTCTTTTTCTTCTTTATACCCATGTTTTTGCTGTTGTTTATTTGAGCCAAAAAGGTATGAAAATCACACATATAAGTGTTTATCCTAATGCTCAATTCTATAATTAAGATATCTAAACACCATTTCCATCTCCATGGTATACATCAAAACATTACAAAACAAAAGACTATATTCCAGTAAAATACTCTCTAAATTTACAAGGTCAACATTTCAGGATTGATGAGAACAAAGTCATTATAATAGCACTTGTTAACACAACAAATCAAATTTTACAAAATTCAGCGGATGAAAAACAATGGAATACAAAAATGAAGAAATTTTAGCAACTCCTCGTTCTCTTTTAGAATGACACCAACTCGAGACTAATCTCCACATTACCTGCACATTGAAAAACAAATCATAAATCTTTGATTTCATCACAATTAGAGGCTGACTCTTGAGTTGTCACGTGACGCCTTCTTGTCGAAGACGCCTTCTTCACACCTCAAGGTCTCTGCCTCCGCCTCCGCAGCTGATGATGAGAGCTTGTTTCCTGAACGCTTCCGCTACTTAAAATTTGCCACCGCCTCCGCAGACCGCAGCGACACCATCCCCGTTCCCCTCCCTCCACATTACCTGCACATTGAAAAACAAATCATAAATCTTTGATTTCATCACAATTAGAGGCCGACTCTTGAGTTGTCACGTAACGCCTTCTTGTCGAAAACGCCTTCTTCACACCTCAAGGTCTCTGCCTCTACCTCCGCCTCCGCAGCTGATGATGAGAGCTTGTTTCCTAAACGCCTCCGCTACTTAAAATTTGCCACCGCCTCCGCAGACCGCAGCGACGCCATCCCCGTTCCCCTCCCTCCACTCTCAATGTCAAGGTTTGTGCTTCTTTGCCTTTGATTTCTTTCATTTTCTCCTGGCATTTGCGAAATGGATCCGTTTAGAGCTGTGACAAAAGAAGATCTAAAATGAAATCAAACTCTGTGCTTTCTTCTTATCTCTAGTTTGAGCTCAATGTTTATTTTTAGCTTTTAATTCACCTAATTACAGTTTTCAATTTCGTCTTCCTTCAATTATGGGAGTTTTTTCATGCCAGAAGGGCTGATCTGAAAGTTCAATTAAATTCTGAGGTTTTTAACATAAGACCTTGTTTTGCTGCAAGGGTCATGCATTCCGACTCATATCACTGCAGAAACAAATGAGATGTATGAAACTGCGATCAGATTCGAATTTGTATGTATGAAACTGCGATCAGATTCTAATTTGTATGTATGAAACTGCGATCAGATTCTAATTTGTATGTATGAAACTGCGATCAGATTCTAATTTGACCAAGTTATAATTCTAAAATCAGATTTTGTATTTATGCTACAAGATATTTTTGTACTGCTATCAAATAAAGCTTAAGCAATTGACAACATAATACTTAATTGGTTGCAGAATTGACTCCCCAGTCAGATGTTTACTCCCTCGTCAGTATGTTTATCAAATAATTTTTCAAGTAGTGGTGATGAGCGGAAAAATTGCCAGTATGGGGAAGGAAAAATGAAACTCACGGAGGAAAAGAAAGAGGTCAACAAAAAACAAAAGAGATCGCTGATGTGGCGGTCAAAATGAAATTAAATCTAATTTCATGAATGTAGAGTGTTTGAAATTAAAATGAATTGAAATTGCAATTATCTTATGACAGACTGTTTGCAATTGCAAAGCCTTTCACCAATGGATATGCTCTAATCATTTAAATCAGCGAAGGTCTGAGCTAACCTAATTGATTAATACTAATCATTTAAATTATTTATATCAGCAAAGTCTACAAAGACATTTCCATGACATGACTTGCATAAAATATTAATACTATTCATTAAAATCATTTAGCATCTTTGGTCATCGTAAATAACATAATTGATTAGACAACTAACCTAACTAAACCTAAATCAGCGACTGTCTGAGCAGCCAAGGGTATCTAATGAGAGAGAAAGGAAAAGACTGAGGGAGAAATGCTAACCAGGGAGAGGCAGTCAGACAGGAGGACGAGTATGGGGAGGCGAGGCGCAGCTGTGATAGCGCTGAGGCTGAGAAGGAGATAGGCGCGCTGCCAGTTCGAACGGGAGAGGGAGAGAGAGAGAGAGAGAGAGAGAGCAAACAAGAGAGAGATTTCTCCAATCTATTAAACGAGATTGAGCGGAGAGAGAGAGTCGGACATGGTGAGGGAGGGTTTCGTTTTCTTCAAACGAGAGAGAAGGTTGGGATTTCAAAAGTAAATCGAGAGACGGAGAAGTGCTGGTGGAAAACGGAAAATAAAAACGGAGCCTTTTTCTTGTTCCGTCAATTCAAATCAGCGCCTCATCATGCACAAATCTGAAAACAAATCTGACGGCTCATAGATGTGGCAGCAGTTTGCTGAAATGCTGCCAGCAGCAAATTAGCCCTATATATATGGATTACGGTGAGTTGCGAAGTAAAGCGACTATTTTACTTCACGCTCATATTTTGCGATTTTAAAGTTCAAAACCTCGATCCGAACCGTTCATCTTGTTCTCCATATTGAAATGTGATTGGAGACCAAATTTTACATTTTTTGGAATTTTTTTACTATTTATTAGGCAATTTTGAAAGTCGCTGATCTGATGGTCCAGAAAATTTTACTGTTTTTTACTGTTCATAGCAAAACAGCAATTTTCAAAAATGCTTAATAAATAGCAAAAAAAAATTTCAAAAAATGTAAAATTTGGTCTCCAAGCACATTTCAATATGGATTAAACATCTAACGGTTCGGATCGGTCGTTTGGACTTTCAAAATAAAAATACGGCGTGAAGTAGAAAAAGTAGAAACGCGTTTTACTTCGCAACTCATCGTAGCCCATCTCTCTCTCTCTCTCTCTCTCTCTATATATATATATATATATATATATATATATATAGAGGTTGGCTAAGATCAAAGTGGTAGTTCCTGAGGTTTGGTGCTACCAATTCGTTTTTCAATTCTCAAAGTTCAAAACATCGATCCGAACCATTCATCTTATTCTCCATATTAATATGTGCTTGGATACCAAATTTTACATTTTTCTGAATTTTTTTGCTATTTATTAAGCCACTTTGAAAATCGCTGATCCAACGGTGGCTTCTAATTTTAATGTTTTGTTAAGCCACCATTGGATCAACAGTTTTCAAAGTGGCTTAATAAATACTTAAATAGTAAAAAAATTTAGAAAAATGTAAAATTTGGTCTCCAAGCACATTTTAATATAGAGATCAACTTGAACGGTTCGGATCAACATTTTGAACTTTGAAAATTGAAAAACGAATTAGTAGCACCAAACCTCAGAAACTACCACTTTGATCTTAGCCAACCTCTCTCTCTCTCTCTCTCTCTCTCTCTCTATATATATATATATATATATATATATATATTACCATTTATTAAGTATTTTACAAAATCGTTGTTTTCAGACCATTGAATTTTTGTACACATCATAAAACAAATCAAAAAAAATAAAAAATTTGATCTGCAAGCACATTTTAATAAATCCATCATGTTGAACGGTTTGGATTGACTGTTTGGACTTCAAAGATGTAGGGTGTAATCCGGTGTCACCAAAAAAGGGTGTAAGTGGATCCCTCCTATATATATAGAGAGAGTTTGACTTGGGTGAGCCGTGGAGTAAAATGCGTTTGTACTCCACGCTATATTTTCATTTTGAAAATCCAAATTAACAATTGATTCGAACCTTCTAACAAAAAATGTGGCTCCAAGGACATTTCAATAGTAAAAAAAATGTGGCTCCAAGCACATTTTTAAAGTGGC
Source organism: Carex rostrata (assembly GCF_964058835.1). Lineage (NCBI taxonomy): Eukaryota > Viridiplantae > Streptophyta > Magnoliopsida > Poales > Cyperaceae > Carex > Carex rostrata. Next base: position 5,711,989 of record NC_135919.1, on the reverse strand, counting down.
TTAATAAATAGTAAAAAAACTCCAAAAAATGTAAAATTTGGTCTCCAAGCACATTTCAATATGGAGAACGTGTTGAGCGGTTCGGATCAGTTGTTTGAATTTTCAAGTTAGAAATATAGTGCCATGGAGCAAAAATTTATTTTACTCCATGGCTCATTTTAGCCATCTCCTATATATAAGACTTGAACTAAATAACACCTAGCTGATGACTAGGGTTTAATGTAAGGGTGCAAACGGGTCGGATAATATATGTTCGTATTTGAAAATTAGGAATGGATGTCCGATATCTGAATATCCGTGCAGATACGTTACAGATATGATTTTGAATTTTAATTACCCGTATCTGAATAGTAGATATATATATACCATATAGTGTTGGATTGTGCTATAATCTACTTATTTGTTGACTAGATTTGCAAAACATATATTTATTAAATTTAATAATTTACTTGAGTTGAGATATGTGCAGGTTTATAAGATTTAGAATTGCAACAAGACTATTGAGGCTCTTTCTTTTGTCCTTGAGATAACTGACTACACCATTGTTCCAATGAAGGCTATAACATCAAAATCAATATCTACTCTTCACAAGCTTTCCGAAAAGTGGTCATATGCTGAAATCTGACACTCGAGCTAGCCAAGATACGCCTGTTTGAAAATTGCTGAAGTTTCACATGCTGAAATCTGACACTCGAAAAGGGATGTATATATATAGAACATATATATGATGCATGCTAGCTAGCTAGGGTATATATGGGTATATATCAAAAGCTCATATATAGCATGCATGTGCAAATATAGTTATATCAAAAGTTCATATATAGCATGAATTTGCTCATCTTCACATATAAAGAAAAGCTTGAAATAGAAAATGTATTAAAACCTAAAAGAGTGATTATGGTTTATAAAATGAGCTGAATTAGAGCCTAAATGGTGCTACATCTAACATCAAACTTGAGAAAAGAGATGATCAATCAATTAATGAACCTAAGAAAAGGAAGAGTGAGATAGCCGATCAATGCCCAGTAAGATAGCTGTTGCGCCAAGAAATGGAGGTGAGGTATGAGGAGGAAAGAAAAATGATTCTGTGAAGAATCAGACTTTGGAAAAAGCTAAATATGCACTATCAGGATCGGTTTTTAGCTAAGAACCGATCCTGATAGTGCATTTGTTGTGCTTTCATTAGCTTTTAGTATCAGTTTTATTGATAAAATCGATCCAGATAGGTATTAGTATCGGTTGGTTCGTAGAGCCGATCCAGATAGGCCGATCCTGATTCCTGTTTTTCCACTAGTGACAATGGTTGATGACCATTGTATCATAGGCATTGTGACGGTGCCACAACGGTTAGCCTCTGGATTTTTGGTAGAAAAATGAAATTTTTCCGTTACACAATGTTTCCTACCGTTATAACGATTTAAATCCATCATCATTCACACTATTTGTATTTTAGCTGCTGTTTGGTCATACGATGTCCGATTTGAATGAATCAAATCTTGAAATTTCAAAAAAATTGAGATCTACAACTTTCATGTTTTAACTTTATTCAAATTATGAATTAATGGGTCGCTATATTCCGTGGAAAACAGATGTCAGATTTGAAAACGTCTATAAACCTAAATTTTTGCTTCTCTTCCTATATATAGAAGCAAATATTAGGTTTTCTCTTGTGGCTCCAGCTATCAATCACCTTCTTCTGAACTCAAAAAGAGAGATACCTTAGTTGCTTGGTCTTGAAATTTCAATACTAATTCAACAACCGAAAATCTACTCCACCATACTCAATTTATTGTAAGAATTAGAGTGATTTGTGAGAGATCTTTTATTCATTCAAAGTTTCGAACACTAGTTCCTTGAGTGCTCGTTTATCTTGTATTAGAGCCTTTAGTGCTCTTGAGCCATTTCTGTGCTTGGGTCGTGTAACTTCCCAAGCTTTGTAAGGGCTCACTAGTTTCACATTGTACTTCTTTCTCACTAGGTAAAGAAATGTGCGCCATCAAGAAGGTCGCGAAGCCCCAGAGACGTAGGTGTTAGTGCCGAACTCCATAAACATCTCTCGTATCAAGTGTCTCTAAACTCTACTATTTACTTTCATATTTATTAGTTTAAATTAAAGTAATTCTAGTTTCTGCCACGAATAACTCGTAGACACGTGTAGTAATTTAACTTAAAATAATTTTTTTTAAAATACCTATTCACCCCCCTCTAGGCGCCTTTGGGACCAACATATAGTTTAATATACATTATGAAAATATTTATGCATGTATATATCTACAGATATCTGATATTCGATCTATATCCATGCGTATCCGTCTAATATCTGATTCGTATCCATATCGGAAAAATAAAAGCAGATACGGATATATATGGTTTTACTGCCATCTGATCAATAAAAGCAGATACGGATATATATCCGTTTGCACCCCTAGTTTAATGGGGCAACGGTACAGTCCTTTTAAATTGTACTCCACATAAATCAATAGTAATTACAGCTTATTGCTTGCCAAGAAGAATGCAACCCCATGTGGAAATCCAAACAATATAACGTACTGATAACTGGCCTCCATTTATTACAGGTTGATTAAAACTTCCAACAGATCGGCGCTGGAAAAAAAAAGAATTCTACCAAAAGAAATAACATTTCGAGATCTTGATTTTATTAGAAAGTTGAGCATCATTTTGTATACCTTTGAACAATGTGATATACAATTATATATGCATATATATATATATATATATATACAGTGGCGTAGCCAGGAATTGAGCCAGGGGTAGGCAGAATAATTCAACAATATATACAAAATTTTCAACAAATTCAACGATTTATACAATAATCTAATAAGTCCAACAATTCACCAAAAAAATATGAAAATTTCAAAAAAATTCAACAATTCAAGAATTCATCTATTGATCTAATAACTCCAACAATCCAACAATAAGTACAAAATTTTCAAGCCAATTACATTGAAGCGAGCAATCCTCTACGATTCTTCATCTTCTAAAATGTTTGCATAATTTTCTCATTATCCACATGAGCAAACACATCATTTTCAATATAAATAACCAAACAATCATTCATCCATTGGTCTTCCATTTTATTCCTTAAGCGACTTTTCACCACATTCATTGCCGAAAATACCCTCTCAACACTTGCGGTAGCCACCGGCAATATCAAAGCTAATTTCACTAATTTGTAAGTCAAGGGACAAACAGTGTGTTTATTCTTTTCCACCATCTTTTGAGAAAGTTCAACTAAGTCCCTTACCTCCAAAAAATCACTATAATTTTGCAAATCCATATGGTAATTCACGAATTGATTTTCTAAGATAGTGAGCTCCCACTGATTGAAATCAGAGGGATAAAATTGAGCTAATTGAAACAATCTATCTTTGTTAAATGAAACAGAAATTTGTACTCAATTTCTAAAATTTGGGTATAAATAGAAATTTCTAAAATTTTGGTATAAATAGAAATTTCTACTCAATTTGAGTATAAACAGAAATTTCTACTCAATTTTATCCAATTTGAGTAGAATGAAAACATATTTTTACTCAATTTTATCCAACTCGCTAGTTGCTACTGATTTTATCAATTTATAAACAGAAATTAAATAGAGTTAGGGTTCAAACCGTCAATCTGTCGCTAGAGCAGGGTCTGCCTCCGTGAATCAGCTAGCAGGGTTGAATCGCTTCCGTGAATCGCCTCTGCTTCGCTCGCCTCCGTAAACCCTTTGCTTTGAATCGCTGCTGCACTCTACTCCTTTCTTTTCAATCGGAGAAGGTTGAACAGGCCGCGCCCTATGCTTCTTTCTATAATTCCACAATTTCTATTGGCAGGTCACAGGGACCCAAGGAATTGATTGGGCTTCTTGCATTTTCTTGCATTTAAAGGTTGGAATTAATTGGGCCATGCCAAGAGTTATGGGCTGCAGAGGTCAGAGGGAGGCAACGAATTAAACAGAGGTAGGCAGAGGCTGAAAACACTATACCCGGTCCAAAAAAATTCAATTTCCAGGGGTAGGCAACTGCCCACCCCTGAAAACAGCTAGCTCCGCCTCTATATATATATATATACACACACACACATCAAAGTTTGAACGAGCCGCTTGCAAAAATAAAATTCATGATCAAGAGGTGATCTGTCTTTCTCTTCTTCTTCTTCTTGTTTGATGAGAAACTTGATGCAGATGCTGCCAGGGGTTTTCATCAGTCTAAAAAATGTAATTATATTGAATGTTTATATTATATTGAATGTTTTTAATATAATATTGAATTATTTTTAATCGGCCAATATTGAATGTTTATATTATATTATTGAATTATTTTTCTCTAAAAAGTGGACTTAATACACAAGCTAAAATCTAATGTGAAGAACTGAAGATGTGAGCTGTGAGCCTGTGATGAACCCGTGATCATTTTTTTTAATTTTTATTTTTGTGATTTTTTTACTTTAAATGTTCATATTTTATTTTATTAGTAGATTATATTAGTGTAAAAAGTGACCTTAACATCATTTATAAACTAATATTTATTTATTTTTTCCTATTTTTATTATACAAAACAAGTGTTTTAATAAAAATTCGAGTTTCCGAGTTGACTCGGACGATTCCTACCGATTCCTCTGATTCCGCAGATTCCGATTCCGATTTTCAGAACCATGATTATTCCTTTGTTTCCAGATACCCGGCCCACCAACACATCCAAATTACCACATTAAAAACCTATCTGCTCAGCGTACTGCCATCAACGATGATATATAACCATACATATTTCTTGAGTGCTTGTGTTTGGTGTCATAAGTTAACATCCTAGCTAGCTTAATTATATTACCCGATAACAACTACCACACATGTGATGTGTATAGAAACAACAGATGTACTGCCGGCTCGGTGGGGCAATTATTGCACCATTCTTGTTATTTATGAACATATATAATTCTTATTTCATGATTAAATCTAACTATACCCAACTCATGAAAAATTTAGCTAGCACCTCCACCCCCACTTACAAAACAAAATGTAGATGCAAATTAACGAGCAATTGTAATTTCAATTACAAAGATATCGGACAATTGCTAATTTAGTTATATTTCTAAATTAATTTGCAATATTACTAGAAGTGTTGTATCATTTTGCAATTAGTTTGCAAAACCTGGGCAAATCTAGAAGTGCTATATCATTTTAGTATAAAGTCAAGTGGTAAAAAAAAAATTTGTAACTTAAATTATTGCGTAAATTTTTCATCATTGTTTTACCTCTTAATTCATACTAAATAAGTTCGAAAATTTATAAATTTGACATGTAAACGTATCACATGTAAAGTACGTACATCACTTTAAACAATTTCAATTCGTCGTTTGAAGTCAATATTATAGGATTTGAAGTTAAGCTCACAAAAGGCTTGCTAAGCTTAAGAACACCCTAATTCTACTTGACAATTGTTAGATCAATGTAATTAAGTTTTGAAATTACAAAGAGTAAAAAAAAATATATAATTGATTGAGATAATTGCTAAAATGGCTGATGCGGCAAATAAAAAATCACTTTTCATAATTGAGAGTTGAGACGGAGGTGCTCTCATAAACATAAACCCTTTATTTGTAAACCACACTAGCCTCTTCCGTATAAATAGTTCAATTATAGACATTCTCCTTTCAATTTTAAGTTAAGCAGTCAAGGTTTCTAAACACAAACCGATCGAGGGTTAATTCCTCACCTCTCCGTATGCATGCATATATAACAAGTTTCAGTCTCATATATACTTCACCTTCCGAGGGGAGGCCAGGTTCCTCACGTATATATATATTATTTAGATTTCCTACTTTTATAATCCATCTTATAATGCATAGTTGTCATTTCTTACAGTAACTTAATGTTTAACTATGAATTAATATGAAAAATAAATAAATTAAGGGGAGTACTTAATTATATATATGTGTACCTTATTGGGCGCGGGCGCTATCTAATTGCTGATCGAAACTATCTTAGTTAATTATAACAAGTATAGCCTACTTCAAAATAAGAATATATAGAAGAAGCATATCTGACATAATATACATTAATTTCCTTAATTGGAAAACACAACGACATTGAAGTCTAAAATCACGTAGACAATAATTCAGATATATAGAAAGGCAAAGTAATTAAGATATATACGCATTCATTCATGTCGTTTTAATTCAGCTCTTCATTTCATCGAAAGAAATTTGTTGTCTTTTGTAGACAATAATTCATACTTAATTTTAAAGGCTAGCTAGCTAGCTTCTCTCCTATAATAATATCAAAATTCAAAAAGACCAGTAATATATAAACAAAAACATATTAAAATAATGAAATAAAGTTATGTACGTAGCTATTGCAATAGCGAAAAAGATCCTTCCTATAAATCTATGGTAAATACTGAGCCAAAAGTTTCATAATTAGCATTAGAATGTTATGTATGATACATTGATGAGAAGCAAGCTATGTAAGGCACAAAATCCATAGCTTGTATAATCTTTAAACTAAATTAAGTGGTTGAAAAGTAATATATTTATTTTCAAACGATGTGGAAATCCTTTCATGACTATAAATAAAACATGATCAACTGAACGGCCTCAATTGTGAGATGGAGGGTGAATTCTTGGCATCGCATAGTCGAGATCAAATTCCGGTTTCTCTTCTGATGCACTATATGGTGGCTTGTGCAGAGATACTGCAACAAAATCGGGTTTCTGAACATAACTTGATGAGTTTTCTCTTCTGATATTATCTTCTTTTCTATGATCACTACTCCTATGAGTTATGGATTTCACCCGTAATGTTGTGACTTGATCTGTCTGTTCTGTCATGGCCTCTGACATTGAGCTCACACTTGATGGCTTCTTAACCTTCATCTTCGCCATATCCTAATTATAATATAATTATAAGAGTGTAAAATTATCATCTTCCATATAAATGATATTTTCTTGCATACATTGTTATGTCAATTGTCAAATACTCTGGCCTAGTAATTAAGTTAAATATGGCCAAATCTTGCCGTTCACTATAAGGGAAAAATATGAAGAGAATTTAGATGCAGTTTGAACTTCTATATAAATACCTAGCTAGCTAGATATGGGCAATAATAGGATTTTTTTTTTTTTTTTTTTTTGGCCTTTAGGGGGGTTTCGTTATTGTCCTAAAATTTAATTGGACATGAAACTGTTTTTCCTTTTTCAGATTACGTACGCATGAAATAACCTAATTAAAGAAATAGTTCTAGACATATATTTGAGCTTACCTTTCTCGAGTGAAGAAAAGATGCACTGCGGCCTTCACAAAAGCTAGTAGTAAGAGAGAGAGAAAGAAGCATGATGAGAAGAAGAGATGACATGCTGAGATTTTTTTTAGTCTCTTGTGGAATTTATTTGCCTATTTTTGGTTGAGTATATAGGTAGGAACATGCATGCATATATTAGATATCTCATCAGTTGCATTGCATGGAGATGCATAATTAATAATAAGTAGGAGGCAGTAAGACGTGAGTTGCATTGCATGGAGATGAACATACATACTACTGTTTCTAAATGGCAAGTGATGAGAAAGAGAAAATTGTTGATCTTGTGTTCTGGGTATGTATTTAAATAAATTAGAAATAGCTAGTACGGAATTTAATTCAAAAGCTCTCTCGATCGATGCTCCAAGCAGCCCTTTTCGATTTGTGTCATTTTTGTCTCAAAATCGATACTGGGGATGCTGGGACCGTTGAAGACTTGAAGCTAGGGGTGACAATATATATATATTTTAAAACGAAATATATATAGTTATTAGCTTTAATTTTCATGATATCGAAACATGACCTTTGTTGAACCTTTTTTTTAGGAAACAAATTAATTTTATTGATTTCTCATATTATTAATTTCAATATGTTTATTTATAGGCTATAGAATTTTAAAGACTAGTCATTAAAATATGTTCTAATTAAATGATTTAATTTGTTATGTATGTTAATTAATACTAATTGATCTCTAATTTACGATCGTCTTTTTTCGCTCTTCCTTTCAATCTGCGGTTAGCCACCTCATATTTTAGTCGGATCTCAAGTTTTCATACTAATTAATATTGAATTAATGTAATTGGCATGTAATTTATCGTGGTTGGTGTAGATTAATATAATTATATTAATTATGGTAAATTAAAACTTGTAAAGAAAATGGGTTCGAAACCCGGATGGAGAAAATCATTTATTGTAATAACAAGGGTATTAAATAGTTGAGTAGCTTGACCTCCAATTTTTACTCAAAAAAAAAAAAACTTTTAAAGAAAATGAAAGACAGACATATATGCATGGTGCATGGTGCATGGAACATGAATATTAGAAACGAAAAAGACAATTGAAAGGACAATTGAGGAGCGATACCCTAGGAGCTATATATATATATATATAGCTACTAAGCTAGCTGAGCTAGACTCCCTTCAACTGCGCTTGGTTGTCGTTGTCCAATATATAATATTAACATGAATCATGATGATAGAATTGATAGATAAATATCCTTGTTAATTACGTACATTGAAGTATTGAACAACAATTAACACATATCAGGGCAGGGGCATGCAAGTCTTTATGTTTAATTTCTTCATATTTACATTTTACAGCTCTCTTTGTTAACCAACAAATGTAAACAATCCATGCACCGATAGCATATCCCAACAAATTAATGTAAACAATTAATCCACCGAAGAAACGCCACCCAAAAGATCTACAAATTAATAAAACACACTCCGATACAATGAAGTAAATTAATTAATATACAATATATTATATGTACGTAACGGACGGGTACTTGGAAACATGCAATAGCTAGCTAGCGTGGATAATTGAGCTAACTTTAATTAATATGTTTAGGGACCAGTAGTTGGTATATATTAGTCCAAATTAACCGACCAAGTTAAAATTTTAATGTTGTACTGTACGTAGTATATATATATATATATATATATATATATAGCTTAAAGAAGATATATACATAATTTTGCAATAAAATCTCCTATCTTCATAATAATTAATTGTTAACAGTTTCTGATGGCACGCAGAGATTTATTAAATAATAGCTAGCATAATAACCTGGCCATGGATTTAATTAACGATACAACAGTGATCAGTGCAAATTAACTTTCACGATGCATTAGTTTGCCAATAGTATTTTAATTCCCTCTCATGGATGTGTTCAAATTATAAATGAGAAGACCAAATTCAAACAGCCAACATTAATTAATTAAGTTAACTTTGAATAAGTCGACAGCAGAAAAAAAAAAAACACAAATGGTGAGCTAAAAAGAGAAAGAGACTGATCCTTAATTAGAATAAGTTAAAGTATTCAGTGCACGAAGATGGAATTTTTTTGATAAACCATAATTAAGAAAATGATTTTTTATTGATTCAGCATGATTGCATTTTTTTTTCAAAAATCAGAAGGACCGGAGGAGCCCTCCGGTCTCAAATTTTGCCTTTTCTCAAGACCGGAGGAGCCCTTCGGTCTTAACAATTTCTCACATTTTTCTCACCTTTTTGATTGATGGTGGTGCGGCGGACTGTGCAGCGACTCATTTTTTTTCTTTTTTTCACTTTTTTTTTTCTTTTCAAGACCGGAGGTTCCATTCTCACCAATTTTTATGTTTTCGGGTCCGTTGGTGCGGCAACTGTGCAGCAACTGTGCAGTCACGTTTTATTGTCTTTTCTTTTTGCAGTCACGTTTTATTGTCTTTTCTTTTTGCTATAAATCATCTTTTCTCCGGCCCCCTCAGTCTAACATAAATTCAGAAAACTTAATCTTGTAAATTTCTTCTTCTCCGTCATTTTAAGCTGATAATCAAGCTCCACTGAAATATTGTGTTGTTACAGATTGGCCTCTTCTGTGTTGGTAGCTTTCATCTAAAGATTGTAGTAAGTTTTTTTTTTCAATTACAATAGTTATAAGTTATAAGGTTGTAAAATTAAAAATTAGTTACTAAAATGGCTAAATTTAATCGCATTGGATGGTATGGATTTGATATGTTAGGTTTTACAATGTCGATGAGTTTTGTTTACAATTTGTATGTAGTAGTGTTAAAGTATGGATTTGATCACTCTGTAAAATTGCGAAATAAAAAATTTTAGTATTTTTTTTATATGTTTAGGTTTTAAAGTATTATAATGTCGAGAAGTCTGTTTTACAGTATGTATGTAGTAGTCTTAAAATTAAAAATGATATCGATGATTGATTGTTAATTTTTTTTTTCAGATAATGTCTGGAGTAATAATAAATGTTTATCATAGACGCGAAATTTCAGACGCACCGACTTGCACATTTCCTGTTACTAACTTAACAAGTTTTGATGAGCTAAGAAAACACATATATGTTGGCATTCGTTTGCTCCCTAGCCAGTTCGATCTGACAATCAAGGCTCGTTTGAACACGGCACCACCTGACTCAGCAGAACAATACCAGTTATTTAACATAGACCGCGAAGACATATGGCACATGGTGCTTGGACATGCCACTCTGATGTGAATTATTACAATACAAGTAATAAATCCTAGTTGATACTCAATTCGGTTGCAAGTGTACAACCTTGTCAAGTAGTACTTAGGGATCATCTCCACATGGACAAGTTGGAATATTAACTCTAACCTAACAATTTAATTTAGTAAAAAAAAGTAAAAAGGTTTTGTGTTTGTTCAAGTGGTTTGGTTTCGATTAAAATGAATTAAACTAAAGTCTTTAAAGCAAAATTAGGTTTTTAACAAGAATGAGAAATTAGGGTTTCTTAGGGTTCCTATCCACTAGTGTTACGATTAATTGGTTTATTAAATTTGTTCTATAATTATGAAGGTACAGTTTGATGTTATAGGTACAAAGTGATATCTCTATATTAATACCATCTTTAAATTAGAATAAACGTCACCTCTCGGTACTTGGCTACTCTAATCTAAAGTCATTAAGTTTTTACTATCCCAATTGATCTAGAAAACTATCTTTCACCCCTCGGTACTTGGCACAATTTTCTAAACTATTAGGTAAAGCCCGTATAAGACAAGCGTCACCTCTCGGTACTTAGCCTATCAAATACCCTATTCCTTATGGTCTGGACCTAATATTCAATTTCTCAATTGCAAATACCAAATCCTAAGATTTCATGCGATTTCGATTAAGTCTTCACAATCAATTAAAATAAAGAATAAATCATAACAAAGAACAAGAATATATAAAATAAAACAAACTAAATCATAACAAAAGTTTCAAGTACAACCCTAATCAATCCTAGAAAAGCCCTTAGCCAGTCATGGCTAAGACACAAATGAAATCAAAAGAATAAAAGAGTTCCAAAGGAAAGAAATTAATAAAACCGATTGATCAATGATCTCTTCTTCCTTCTTCTCTCTTCTTGTTTTTCCTTGCTTTTCCTTGTTTAATCCCCAAAAATTCTCTCTAAAAAACGTCCTCAATCTGTTCTACAGGTCCCTATTTATACCCCTCCCCCTCTAAAATCTAGAAATAACCAACCAAAAATAGCAAATTCGGGCTCTGAACCGACCTAATTGCAGGTCGCAATACATTCATTGCGGGCCGCAGTGCATGGTGGAAGTTAACATATTGCAGCGAAGAATTCTGAAGGCCATTGCGGGCCGCAATCATACCCATTACGGGCCGCAATGCATGGTGCTGAAATCTTCTGGAGTTCTTGGTTCTGGCTTGCTTGGTTGCGGACCGCAAAGGATCTCTTCCGGGCCGCAATGCATGTGGCAGAAGCTCATTTCTTCGTGCTAATTAACTCACCTGTTTTGCTTCGTTAAGCTCCAAACACTTGATTACCTGTAGAACAAACATAACTAGGACAGTAACTTGAACTTTTGGACATTTCTAACCTAATTAAACCTAATCTAATCAAAACTCGGCTTAATTTACATAACAAACCCTAGGTTTCAATAGATACAATTTCGGCTTATCACACTCCGATACTGAATTTTAAACTTCTTGAATTAGTGGTTGAGTCAGTACTAGTTGTTAGTCAGACCAATTATGACCCATATTCAGGTAGTGTACCTGGAAGTAGCAGACACACAACGGTACCTGATTCACCCATATATTTTGATGACCCCCCCGAAATACCGATAATGGATGATATGGTAAATCGTTTTCACGAGTTGAATAATGATACTAGCTCAGACACAAACTCTAACCTTGGTGACCGAGTTGTCGGGGAAGATGACATGGCTGAAATAGAGGATCAAATTAGAATACAAGATGTAATGAAGGAGTGGGAAATGTCTATTCCCTTTATTAATCGAGGATTGCAGCATCCTATTCTGGCATTTAATGACGATGTGCCGATGCCGTACGCGGATGAAGCATTTTTTGATTATCCACCTAGAATTGACGGTCAATTTTCAGTGGGATAGATGTTTGAATCCAAAGCCGATCTTAAATCCGAGTTGAGTGGATTTGCCCTAGATCATAACTTAGAATTACAACAAACCCATACCAATCGTACTGGCTATATTGTTATATGTAAAGCAGAGGGGTGTCCATGGAGGTTATATGTAAAAACTACTGAGACAGGAAATTGGACAATTGCAACAAACCCATACGAGCACAATTGTTACAGTATTGCTTGTAAAGTTGACAGTCATCAGCTGACTGCCAGGATGATTGCAGATGTAATCAAACCTGGTCTAAATGAGGACTTGGAGATGTCAATTAAAGCATGTCGATTTGCAGTTAGAAATAAATACAAAATGGTTCAGCCTTCATACAACAAGATTTGGAGAGGGAGGGAGTTGGCTATTGCTGATTTATTTGGTTCTTGGGAAAAAGCCTACGAACTGCTACCTTCTCTGCTCGGTGCAATCCAGATGTCCACCCCAGGCACAAAATACGTAATTGAGCACGAACCATCTACAAAAATTGGCATCCATATTTTCACCCATGTGGCATGGGCTTTCGGTCCATGCATTGAATCCTGGCCATATCTCCGACCATTTATAAGTGTAGATGCTGGACACCTATCCGGCAGGGTATAAAGGGAAATTATTCATGGCATGCGCTTATGATGCAGAACAACAATTATTGCCAATTGCTTTCGGGATTGCGGATGAGGAGAGTTCATCCAATTGGGGCTGGTTTATGCAATTTGTACGTGAAAATGTTGTCGATCCTGGTCGGATATGCGTTATATCAAACCAGCATGCTGCCATTCGTTCAGTGTTTGATAGAACAGATTTAGGGTGGTGTGAGGAAAGGGGTGAAGCAGTTTATCGATTATGTTCTCAACATATTGCGTCAAATGTTTACAAGCTGTGTAAGGACCAAATGATAAAAAAAATATTCAAGAAATTTGTTTGTAAGATGAAACCTTGGAGGTTTAATGAGGGTATGGATTTGATAAAAGGTAGGAGTATTACTACTCATCAGTATGTCATGTGGTGTGGTAAACGGTTGCAAAATCTCGAAGAAGAGCCTTTGCAACTCCATAAATGGGCACAATGTCATGACGGAGGCCTGAATAGGTGGGGTATAATGACTACAAACGGATCAGAATCCTTGAACAACGTATTTCGAGTGGCTCGCCAGCTACTTGTAACAGCAATAGTTGAGCGCACATTTTACAAAATGGTGGATTGGTATGTGAAAAGAGGTAAGGTCGCTCAACAGTGGGTTCAAAGAGGAATGAGATTTTCAAATAACATATTATCAGTTTTACAATATCGGACTTCAAAAGGATTAAAGCATGAAGTGATACCAATGGAGCCCAACGTTTTTGAGGTCATAGTTCATAATGGAGTCGTCAGAACAGTATGTCAACTGTTTACTTAAATTATCAGTTTAAATTTATAAATGGTAACATGTAATTATTTTAATTTATTGATTGTAGGGAGTGAAGGGAGATATGAAGCATGAAGTTAGATTTTCATTTGGAGAGGTGGGGATGCCTGTTTGTCAGTGTCAAAACCCACAATTTACTGGCATTCCTTGCGACCACGTCCTAGCGGTGTGTTGCAAGTTACGTCTAAATTCGACAGTGCGATATGCCCGAGATCATCGCTGACGTTAATATCTCTAAGATCAGTTGGAAGTCCTGCCTCCTTGAGCATGGCCATGAACAGTGCGATATGCCCGAGATCGGATAGGACATCGCGACTACTTTCAAGCAAGAGGAGTCCAAAAGCCTTCTGTCTGTGTGTCTGCACCATGCTAATTCCTTTGGCGGTCTGGTTCAATTGGCGGAATCTCTACAAGAAAATGATATATTTAAAAAATAATTTTTGTGATACAACAAAATAAGTTCATATATTAAAAAGAGAAATTAAAATACTTACGGTTCGAGCTTGAATTACGACATCTGATGCATACCCAAGATTTGCAACGTCTCCCGGTTCGGGCATTGCCTGGCTTAGAATTTTAGGATTGGCCTGACGCTGAAAAATTGTATACATGCCATTGATGAAGAACCATTCCATATACTCGTGATACCTTGGAAAAAAATAAAACTTATTAACTATTTCATAGCATTGTTAAATGCAGATATTTTATTTTCTATCTTAAATTAAATCGTACCTATCCGGAAGATAAGGAGTAAGGACTCCATTTTCATACTGAGTTACAAAATTCTGAGAAAGTGTCGCGATATATTCACTAAAATGTTCGCTCCAGTCCGCAGAGGTTGCGTCACCATACAACCCATCCGCTCGTATCCATTTGCGAATCTCTTCAAGATCTTCGAATGATGGCGGAGCCGGCGGAGGAATTGCCTGAAATAACCCGAACTGCCGAAAAACCCTCTCGGGAAGGTGAATCTCTACCACCCAGAAATGGATGCACCACACACGACATGTAAAGAACGCCTGGTCTCTTATGCCGACCGAAGGTTGGAGGTATTGGTAACCCCTGTACAGCCTCCAGTTGACAACATTGGCCTTCAAACGCTCAAACTGATCTCGACATTGCTTTGTGCCTAAGTTGTAAACACATGACAATTACATATTGAATCAACACAAACTTATATGAAAAAAATATAATATTTATTATTAAAATGTACCTCTCCTAGGCTTACCACCCCAATCATGCGGAATAGTCAACTTTGCTCCAAAAGCCAGTCTCTCATCCATGACTTTGCCGCCAAATTCTGGGTTATGTGGTATGGGCCGGCCTATAGAAAACTGAGTCCAAGACCACATCTGCAGTAGTAGTAATGGACCATGAATTGAAGCTGGTTTATATCTGGAAACGTGTGATAACTCGCGATACAGGCAAGCGAGCACAGCACCTCCCCAGTTGTAGTAGTTGACACCTTAAGGACTCAAATCTTCCACGAATTGTAAGTACATTAATGAGACAGAACTTGAATTCAAATCCGGAAACATGATAGACCCGAACAAGTCCATTGCATATGCTCGTGTGTACTGGTTGATTATGTCCTTGTCATCCACTAGTTCCAAGTTCAGCTTGTTAAATTTTGTTCTCAACCATACAAGACGCATATAGTTCTTTAAGATTGTTGTTTTCTCGTTGGGTTTACCCCCATGCTCCACCTTTTTATAATAAAAATCGTTATCATCCCATTCAAAACCATCATACACTTCATGTCCTGGGCAATCTAAGATCAATTGTGAATAATGATCATCGGTACATCCAGAGATAGCCCTCCCTGTAAACATAGATGTTAAACAAAATTATACTAGTACAAAATTTCAATTAATAACAAAAGTATAAATTAGCAATAAAAATATGTTACCGGTAACAGATAAGCCCCACAAACAGCTAACATCTTCCAATGTCACTATGCACTCTCCCACCGAAAGATGAAAAGTATTCATCTCAGGCCTCCACCTCTCAACGAGAGCAGTAATCAATCCTCTTTCAATCAGACAATGATGTACATTAACCATCTGATACAAGCCTAAATTCTTTAAACCTTCTTTCATATTTTCTTGGTATTCAACGCCCATTTTGCCACTATCAGGACGTAGTGCATAATCGAGCTGAAATGATAATTGACATGCAAAAAAGTTTAACCAAAAATTAAATTCGAATTCTAAAATTTAATAAGTCAATTTAAATTCAAACCGATATTAAACAAATACCCTCGTATTCGCCACATGCATTTTAACTTCTGTTGGAAGCAACTGCAATAAAGAATCTTCATCTTGCATTTTTCACTACAATATAAATAAATACATACAAAAAAATATTAACATGCAAATCCAATTCAATATTAACATGCACGACATGCAAACCTAATTAACTAGTAACATTCATTTTATTACTTTACATTATTCTACAATTACACTACAAAAATCTAAATTATACTAAAAAAAATAAATCATTCAACAATTACTCCATGCATGTACACTAAATAATTCTACAATTAATGGTTACACTATATAAACTTAAATTACACTAGAAAAATAAATATGAATTACTACAATTACTACAAAAATCATTTATACTGTAATTACTACATAAACAATTTATTTATACTACATACAAATTACATACAAATAAATTAGTACGTGCAAATAAATTACTACATAAATCATTTATTTATACTACAATTACTACATAAATCAATTTTTATATTACAATTACAACATAAATCATTTATTTATACTACAATTACTACATAAACCATTTATACTACTAAAAAAAAAATACACATAAACCATTTATACTACTACAAAAAAAAATATGCATAAATCATTTATTTATATTACATGCAAATAAATTACTACATAAACAATTTATTTATACTATAATTACTACATAAATCATTTATACTACAAAAAGATAAAACTACACATAAACTATTTACTTATACTACAATTATTACATAAATTATTTATTCTAACCATTTATTCATAAGTTCATATTATTTATTAAAAATAAAAGAATTAAATACATACCGAACGAAACTTGTAGATCTGAAGCTTTTCTTGTTCTTCTTTCAAAAATACACAAATCTATATAATTAGAATTAAAATTACGTTACTTTGAAGAGTTCAAAAAAAATGGTGAAAGCACGGTTTGAGAAGAAGGAAGGGAGAAGAAAATGGGAGGAGACAGAGACAAAGACAACCTTCTGTGGTGTAAATCAATTATTGATCTGTGGTGCATTATTCCTCTGGTGCGGTGTAAATAATTATTGATATTTCATGGCTAATAAAATGATTATTTAGGCTAAGACCGGACCGGCCATCCGGTCTTGAATTTTTTTTGGGTTGAGACCGGACCGGCCATCCGGTCTTGAATTATTTTAAAGTTTTTGGATTCTCTGTGCCACCCGAATTATAATGCAGTTGTAATGGAGCAAACCGGTTAAAATTATGAGAGACCGGAGGGCTCATCCGGTCTCGAGAAAAGGCAAACTTTGAGACCGGAGGGCTCCTCCGGTCCTTGTTTTTGAAAAAAAAAAAAGTACTCATGCTAGAATGGTAAAAAATCTTTTCTTAATTATGGTTTATCAAAAAAATTCCACGAAGATGTAGTACGTACGCAGCTACAATTACAAATATAGGTTTTACAGTACTGGTAAGGCGCATGATTGGAGAGAGAAAAGGTGCTACAAGAGCTGCATGCATGATTCAGCTCTAGGAGCTAGGTTAAGATCTATTTGACGTGTATTTTGAAATGGTAATTAAGTAAAATAAAAAATAATTTTGAAATAATTAAAATAAGCAAACAAATAAGCAAACATTGAATGCCAAAATAGACGTGTATTTTGATTGGTAAGAAATTAAGAAAAAGGTTAATTAATTAGTTGTGACTTGTGAATAAGAGTGAGCCATGTCGGATAAAGCGCGTGCGATGTAACTGGTGTCATGGCGCTCAATCCGGTGGCTTGCTCATCAGCTGCGTTGTCTCGACGGCATCTCCATCTGCTCAATCTGATTGGCAGCGACAACCTAATTAATTAAGCTAGAGGTGTTACGCGCGTGACAGAACAATATATATATATATATATATATAGAATTGGTATTTCATGAAAAAATAATTTACTCATACAAATTATCAATGTAGTCCATAAATTCAATCTATTTGACTGAATATTCGGTCAAATATTCTCGGTTGTAATCCATATAGAAAATTTATATTTGGTCCAAATATGTAGTTTAGAGTATAATAATATTGGTTTATACCAAATATTACAGTATACTTGTTTATATATATATATGAATTCTCATTTAAAGTCCACATATATAAGTCTGCACAAAAATCGGCATATACGGTCGCATACCGTATATAAACGGAATATTAAAATACTAGAAATTATTAGAATAAAACAGAGTGAGAGTACTTGAATTATTAGACATTAGAAAGATCGGAGATATTAATTCTGATTTAAAATTTGAATCGAAATTAAACAACGTCACCGATCTAAAATTAATAGAGTTAATTTTCTTCTTCAGTTTGTTTTAATTTCTCCTCCGTGTGGGCCTCACACATCTTTAAAAGCTTGTTTTAGCTCAGACTCAGAGGATTTGGACACGGACCCACATACATACATAGAGATTAGAGAAGCATAGTAAGAAAAAAATTATCATTTTGATGGGGTCCACCATAAACAATTTATAAATAAGAGAGAAGAAATGAGGTCATACAGGAAAGAAGAAAACTGCAGACCAAAAAGATATGTTAAGTTAGGATAACAAAGATACTTTAACCTTAACTACAATCAAGTTAGGATAACAAAGATATGTTAGTTTTCAGCCTCCATACACTACTAAGAATATATGGCCAAGTTGGAAAAAATAAAACAAAACAAACAAACAAACAAAAACACAAACTTCTAAAGATAAACAGAGTTACAATTGAAAAAACAAAAAATAGTCATGTTTTTGCTCCGGTTGTGCTTACTATTACAGTTGAGATTTATATGCAAGTAATCTAAGAAATGTTTGGTGTTAATTTCATTTAAGTAGATGACAAACATGCAGAAGAAAAAAAACATACAAAAGGAACAACATATAAATTATTCGAATTCCTCGGGATAACATAATCTCAGTTCCTGACACTTCCCTCAATCATATTCTTTATTATATACAAATATTTTCTTCTATTGATTACTTTAAACAAAAAAAAAAAGATAAAAATCATAGTACAAAGATGTTACCAAAATTACTTGTGTTACTGCACCAAAAGATTATTCACAGTGATGTTGATGTTGTTCGTTCTTAGCAAATCCTATTAAACAAAAAACAATATATTTGTTAAACTCCAATTTCTTTAATTAATCTTAACCCTTTGTAGAACAATTATTGGGTTCTTGCTTCAAAATGTATTCTATTCAAATTATCGAACAAAATAGATGTATCAAAAATCTAGATATCACAAGATCAAACATCACCTAACATATTCTGTGTTGAATTAAGATTTAAATTATGAGATGAGATTCTCGTTTACCTGAATAATTAACTCCTCAGGGATGTGAGGCAAGACCTCTCTAACTCTGGCAACCATGGGAAGGATGTCGGATCTACTCCTTCGATTTAACATGGAAGGATTACTTCTAAACCTCAGCCCAAGGGCATTTTGGTCATATCTCAAAGTAGAACTTGATCCAGAAGGTTCAGCGCTGCTATGTGGAAAGCCATCACTTGATGATGATGCAAGTTGCCGCATCATCATCTGAACCCCACTAATACCTAAAGGCCTAAAAGGGTTACCAGATGATGAGCTGGCGCTATCTATAGTAGGGTTTGACCAAGGTGGGATCCCCCCGGGATGAAGACCAACTCCTGTCCAAGCCCCATCAGAATGATTTTGCTGATGAACGGCAGAAAACATGCCACCTGGCAATGCCGCTCCAGTTGGGGCTTCTTCCCTAGTTGAGCTGGCACTCCTTTGAGGATTCACCACAAAGAGAGGCCTCCGACAGGTCGGGCAAGAATATACTTCGGTAAAGCCCTGATCCATCCTAAAAATATGGACACAATGTACGATAATGTGATTCAGGCAATTTACACCAAAGAGTGGAATCAAAGATTTAGTAAGAAGATTAAAATAAATTGGTTGTACCAAGATCTTAAACATGCAAGATGAAATAGATGGTTGCATGGAAGCTTCTTAGCCCGAGACATCGGTCCCTTTAAAAAAGTTAAAAATTCCAATACCTTAGACTGTTACTGTGAGATTTTAAAAAAAAAAAAAAAAAAGACTGAACGTTGTAAAAATAACTATAACAACAATAACAATAAAGAAATACAGAAAAAATTACTCGACAGATTGCACATTCATCATTAAATTCACAGATTTCTTCGTAAGAGGCATCAGAGAGGGACCGATCAAGTGAACTTAGCGCTCTGCATAGCTTGACATATGCCTTGACTCTCTTGAAAATTGCACCAAGTAGAGCCTGATATATGGCAAAAGCAAAGATAAAGAACCCTTTGCTTGTTCATTATGGAAGAAATGGTAAATAAAAAAAATTGCACACAACCGCTTTCAACTTTTCAGGTCTTGCACTTATTTCTGCCTTGTAAAAAATACATTAGTTCTCATATATCTTTCCAAAATGTCAATAACCATCTCATTATTTGCATAAATATAGCAGTAATTTAAGTAAGACTAAGTTGCACAAGTTGCAATATTTAGAAGTATAATTCAAAGTGCAACAATTGAAAAGATGATGGGGTTGTGCAAAATAAAGAGGAAAACATTGAAATATCTTATTCATACTAACACGCATGTTCATGATAAGGAAGGCATCAACCAAATGAAATGACATGCCGCGAAGATAACATATAGTTAAGTAATGACCTAGCCCCATTGCAAAGGCGGCAATGTCTAACAGAAAGCCGCAGTTTCTGACAAGATAGTTCCTCCACTCAGAGATGGAACCTGAAACAAATATCTGCACCATATTACTAAAGCCTGACATTTACAATTAAAAATACCCTTCAAAACTATTTAAAAACAAAAAAGGATTCCCTTCAAAATAAAGAGCAAGCAAACTGGCACAGGAGCCTGTCTGTGTTTAGGGGTTTTCATTGGATCCGGTTTATTTTGTTTTCAACCTAATGGAAATTTTGGATTAGATGGTTTGGTTTTTTGGTTTAAATGGTTCTGTTCATTTGAATTTTTTAATTACATTGATTTTTTATATTTGGTTCGGTTTAATCTCTCTAATTTTGGCTCAACCAAAAAAAACTAAAATTTACTTGATAATTTACTTGAATTACTTTGCTTTTGTATATTTGGTTCAGTTTAATCTCTTATATTTCGGTATGATATATATCTTGATATTTATTTCTATGATCATTTAATGTATTTGAGCATATATTGAGTTTTGACCTTTCGAAATTTAATCTATCTTATTTCGGTTCACCAAAACAAACCGAAATTTACTTCGGTTTTTTGGTTTGGTTGTTATTCGGTTGACAAGTTTAATTTGGTTGGTTCGGTTAGATTTTGAAAACCAAATAAAATTTTGGTTTGACTATTTAATTTGGTTTTAACATAACCGACCATTCAATCACCCCTGCCTGTGTTTTACCAACTACTCGTGCTAATAATGTGAAAAAGATTAATAAGAGAAACAGGAATGTACCTTTTGACAACCAATCAGTTATACCACCTTGATTGCTTCCTTTACACCCGATGACTCTCAGAAAGGAAACTAAAATGCCGCCTGGTCCTTTCGCTAGAACTGCAACAATTACTCACTGCTTATTTTTCCTTTCTCGATTTTATTACTTGGGCGGGTTCATGTAGCAAATATCTTACCAGATAATCTTTTACATATTCTATGGAGATCCAAGCAATCATCACCCCGGTCCATTAAGTGCTGTCTCCAGATTTCAAATAACTGAAATCCATAAACCATAATAGCCTGCAGCAAACAAAGTAAAGATAAAATATATAACACTGCTAAATATGATTTATTGATTTTCCTTTTTTAAATGCCAGTTTAATAATACATATAGTAAACCAGTATATGTCATAACACGGAATTTCCTTCAATAATTTACCTGTAATGTCTGAAATGCAATACTGAAGGGTTCAAAAAATAACAGCAGAAACAAGCTAGAACTATATGATTTGTAGATCTTCAAACAAAGCTTCATCCTGTAAAAGTTCAATATATATAAATACACGTTATCTGAATATTCTTTATTACAATGTCAATACATGTGGATGTAATAAACAATAATATATTATCACAAATTGCGATTTATACTCATTCAGTACCTAATCAGGAAAAGAAGCAAAATTCCAATTATAATGTAAACTCTTGTATTCAACATCAAGTTGAAGGCCTACATTTATCCTAAAGTCACTCAAGAAAACACTAGAATTTTTTTTTTTTTTTTTAAAAGCAAATTCTTTCTGGTACAGTAGTGAACCCAGACTAAATTTCTTGCAAAATTCTGCAATAATATATGCACAAATAATACCAGGAAATATTACCATAGAAGATCAGCACCTAAAACAAGGGATAAAGCTGAATAAACACGCAGATACTTCAACGGTGTCACATTAGGGGAGGCATTTAATCTTTCTAGTCGATCTCTTGCCAGCGACTCGAAAATCTACATATAAGTTTAAAACCTTGTAAATGTTTTCTAAGTAAACAAAAAAAAAACATCAGAAGTTTGAGAATTTTCATTCCTAAGCAGCTTTTGTTACCTTCAAGGAACAAACTACAATAAGCCATGATGACCACAAGAAGAGTTGCAAAACATTTGATGGTACAACCAATGGAAGGGCAGCACCCTGCAATTAAACATTAATTTCTTTCAGACTGTTTCTGAGTAGATTTTTACATATTAATTTTTCAGGCATTGAAAGATGTTAACATATGATGGCACAACCTTTTACGACTTTATTAATGTAGTGAATGAAAAAAAAAATATTCTCTTTTATCCACATTTTTTGTTCTTATCTTTTTGCATATGAAGAATAAACAAAGGTACAGCAAAAATCCACTGATTTGCATTACAGTTTTAAAAGCCAGAACAAAGTGTAAATCTCTGAGATACAAACAATATAAGTTCACTATTTTTTGTAATATAGCTCATTTCCATGCTTTGATTGAAGCAAACAATCTTCTAATTTTCAAATTTCATCATACCTAAAGCTAATTTTCCTGTTTTTTCTTTCTTTTGAGGATTTTAGTTTTATTAACTTTATTATTCTACATTTAGAATACTTTAATTTGTTCTGACAAAATTTTCTGTTAGACACTTCCCCTTCCAACTTTCAAAAGAAAAGAAAAGAAGTTTTTGGCACCAACTTTGCTTATTTTTTTTGAGAAAACCAACTTTGCTTATTTTATTTTAGAAAAAGGTGTTATACATAACCAGTTTATATTACTGAAGAAAGGAGCTTAGAGATTTCTTATATTTTAATTATTGTAAACTATTTGATGATTTTGTGTAGCAAAGAGATGAAAGAAAACACAACACATGGAAGTCTTTTAAGTATTGCAAAAGCAAAAGACTAAAAAATATTACACCAGTGACAAATCAACCTTCAAAACAAAAGATCACTAAGTCGCATGGTTACACTTTGAAGTCTAGTGCACAATACCCCATCACTAAGTCGCACAAAACCGAGATTGAGTTACACTCCTAAACTTAGTTTATCCTTGAGGAGAATTTTTCACGACCTTTTCTAAGAGCAAATCTACCAGTAGCAGTGAGTCTAAGTACATTTCTTTTTCCTCAAAGTCTGGCCCTTCACCTAACAGTTTCAACTTAAATTTTGAACTTTACACAGCAGTAAGCCTAAATTGTCCTGATTAATAAGTATTTATTGGACAGTTCACTAGTTGCAAATCAAGGCAAGTTTTGCTACAAAAAAAAGGGCCTCCATTCTGTATATGGCCTTATTTTTTACTATAGAATTTCCGTTGGGAGGGTGTTCATTGGGTCCTGTTTATTTGGTTTTCAACCTAACAGAAAAAATTTGGATTAAATGGTTTGGTTTTTCGGTTTAAACGAGGGTTTTACTACGACTCCTTAACAATATCAGTATGCACCAGAGTGTGCGTAACCTCGTGCAGCGTGATTGGAATGGCATTTCATTCACATTTGACGAGAAGTAATGTTTAAAGTTTAATTAAACCCCATTTTGCAATCACATAAGAGCTTATTAGGAAATAAAATTATTGAAATTGCAGTCAACTGGTACCAAAACTGACATCAGTTTAAGTATACTATGGTGATAGGTAAAAGATAAATTACCTTGTAAATTAAATAGTTGACACCTCGTTCCAGAACCTTTCTCGTCTCTGATTCATATAGCTTCTGGAAAAAAATGCTCTGGGAAAAAAAAAAGTTCTTTTGTTTTAAACAAGTTGAAGTATGTCTACAATCAGTTTAATTGCAAAAGTAGATTTAATAAGCAATTAAAAAGAAGCGAAAAATGACCTTGAGACATAGAAGAAGCAGAAATATGAGATTCAGTGCAAAATTAAGCATAAAGATAAGGGTAAGATTTGATTGTAATAGAATTCCGATCCAGTCGTTGTGAAGTGGTAAGGCATCGGACTTGATCCGATCAAGGTAGGAGGTTGACCACCACTGCAACCCAACGAAACTGAGAATCGTGGAGACGAGAGAGCAGTAGAGATAATTGACCTCCATGGAAATGGATAGCTAAAGTTAACGAGAGTTACCTCATCGGCTCATCCCCATCCCCATCCCCATTGATAGTAATTGAACCCAGATTAGGTGAGATGAGATGAGATGAGATGAGATGAGATGAGAGGTATTAATTCCAAATCAGAACAGATCGATGGAAAAAGGAAAAAGGAAAAAGCACACGCAAAGGATAATTAAAATCCGACTCCAATGATCCAATCCAATCCAATCCAATGGCGTCTCTCTCTCTCTGCTCTGGTAATGGAAGAATGGAAGGTACAAAAGCTATGCGGCTCAACGAAGGAAAGGAAACAAAGATTCAAGTCTGATATTTGGATCAATTAATCTACAATGGTTTTTATGTGACCAAATCTCTCATTAATTAATGTACAAAAGATCTCACAGTGACCCGCTATATGGATTGTATAGAATATCATCAATAAGAAGTTTTTAAGTATTAACAGGCAAAGTCTAGTCAATATTTATTTTATTTTAATTTTATAATGTAATGAGTCATGCTTGCCGTGCCGGTCGCCGTTCCAGACAAGACAACATGGAAATGCAATACAAAAGTTAGAATGGATAAGGTCAAGTGTGACTGTGGCAAACAAAATTGGATTGTAATACTAATACAGGATATGAGGATAATCATCCATTTCTTCTTCTTGTAACTTGTAAGCACAACTGCACAAGTCATATTTCTTAATTTCATGTCCCCGTCCCCAATTGTAATAAAGTGACCGAGCAGCGGTTTAACAGAGACATGCCGCTGCCCGCTAGTCTGGTCCCTCCCTATATTTATATCATTTCTTGATAAAATAGTTAGGCCCAGTCTGGGGTATGTGTGATGTGTCATATGACTCATGCATGCATATATGTGTGCTTTGCTTGCTTGCTTGCTTGCTTGCTTGCTTGCTGCTGATTTTGATTTTTATTGCTGGATTTCTTTTCCAATTTCCATAAGGCCAGGCCGCCACGCCAGGGTACTTACTAGCATAGTAGCATGACATGAGCATGAGCATGAGCATCCTTTAATTAGGAAATGCTTTCTAGACTCTACTTCTATTCTACCAATCCAACCCACAATGCTTTTGGTCATTATGGGCTGGGCTGGGCTGGGCTTTTTAAGTCTTCGTGCACTATATATATATATATAATATATTATTTGTAATATGAATAACAAGAGAATAACAAAAGAATAGAAATTCCATACACCTTTTCTTTTTCTCTTCTTTTCAACTCTCATTCAAAAAAAAGCCTTAAATACTCAGCCCCTTGATGGGTACTTGAAGAGAATTATATACATCCAGGATTTGGATCTTCTTCTAAAAAATCACCAACCCACAAACTCAATCCGTATCTATCCCTATAGGCTATATATAGTAAGTACAACATAAATAATTAATGTTTCATCTAATTTTACAAACGCAACCATGAACCAACCAACAAATGTTGAGTGCCATCCAATCTCTAACTGGATTGTGCAGCCTCGGCACTAAAACTAGAGGGCCGGACACTTCATTTTCCAAACCAATTTAGTTATTAATTAATTTAAATCCTATCCTATGGCTCAACCATGGACGAAACCAGTACCGGTACCGGTAACTCATTTGTCAGACCCCCCTTCTTTCTAGTCTCAACCTTAGCTGATATCTCCGCAACGACTAGTCTAGACAGGAGCAACCCCGCAATAAGAGCAGCTCCCATCAGCATCGTGAAAACAGCACTCCAGCTAGTAGTCGAAATATATCCCGTCAGCAGTGGTCCCACTGCCGCACCCACCGACCCTGTACCGTCAATTATTGCGGTGACAGTTGCAAGAGCTCGTGAACTCCCGTTCAACGAGCTATGTGTCCCAAGGTCAGCTGACACAGCCGTAGTTATCAGCGCATAGGGACCATTAACCAGCATACCAGTGATGAACATGAGGCCGATGTTCCAGCTTAGAGAGATGCTACCATATGCCCGGTAGCAGTAGAGGGCTGGGATGGCACAATACATGAATGTAGCTGCGGTCACGGCTCGGGCCTCAATACGGTCAGAGATGTGGCCTGCAAGGATCCCACCGACAACCCCACCCACATCAAACAGGGTCGATAGTGTGCCAGCTGTTGAGTCTGACAGATACTCCCCATCAATAGCTGCAAAGTGCAAAATTAAAATTTAGTTTTTCTTCTTCCTTAAGGCACAAGTAGTGTTGCATCTTAAATTCTTAATTATAGTGCAATTGAGCATGAGTGGGGAACAAATTAAACTCCAAATCCTACCACGCTAATATTCGGGAAAAAACAGATTGAATTAATTTATTTTATTTCTGTCAGCATCTTGGTAAGTATTCAATTGCAGCAATGCAACAGAGGAATACTGAACATTTAAACTGAAAAATAAACAAAACCACCTTCCTCTATGATCACTTGATATATTGAGCAATAAATTGGTTGTCAGTCTGGATAGGTTACAACTTGGAAAATATAAAAGTTTGATGTACTGATTCAAACCTGTATGGCTGATGTAGAAGGGAAGCCAATAGAGGAATGTATAAGCAACAAGCTTGGAGAAGAAGAGGCAAAGAGCAAACGGGGCCACACCCGGAATCCGCCAAGCCTGCATAAACCCGACTGCTTTCTCCTCACTGCTTTCTCCTCGTACTAACAAAGACTCTGATAAGTCATTTTTCACCACGGACTCGGAATCATCCGTCTCTCTTACTCCGACAATGTCAGGGCTAACAGGCAGAAAGAAAAATACCACCAACCCCATAACAGCTATAACCACACCCGGTACCGCAAACGACCATCCCCAACCATATCTTAGAAGCGCCGCTGCAATGAGCGAACCCGATATATTTCCGACTGATGTATGGGCATTCCAAATACCCATTATTAGACCCCTTTTGCTTTTACCAAACCAATTACCGACCACTGCCACAACTGACGGCCATCCGGTAGATTGAAATAAACCCGCTAGCATTTGCATACACAGAAAGTAATAAAAGCTGTGTATGTTAAACCAGTAGGCAGCTCCAAAAAGAGCTGTGAACAAACCGGTACCGACCATACCTATTGTGAGGAGATTTCTCAAGTCAATCCGGTCCCCTAGATGACCCGCAAAATACATACCAAATGCATAGATTGAAAGAAATGCAACATCTATGTTTCCTAACATGGCGGTACCATCGGCTGTATCAAATGGAGCCCACCCATTTCTGCTATCGGGTTTATGGCCGGCTATTTTAAGATACAAGGAATTCGACCAATATGTCATGCCTGAAATTGTTTTTTCCGGGTCGAGAACACTCTTCACAATGCTTGTGGTCTTTCGTGTGGCATGGTAGCTTGCGTATGCAAAAAAGGTTACAATGAGCACAATTGCTTGGTATGACTTGAAAGAAAGGGGAGCTCCCCTAATTCGTTCAAGCAATCGAAAACCGATTGGTTTCGCATGTTGGGATTTGCATGTAATCTCTTGGCCAGAATTACCCATGTAGCTAATGTTTGGTCACAATCTGAAAAAAAAAATTATTTGATTAAATATTAAAATTGGCAGGTAATATGGATACTCCAATGTAAACTAATGATATAAATTTTTGGGGCCTACAAATACATGTTTGAAGGTTTAAATTTTGCAGTTGGATGAGTCATTCAAAAAATATATTATTATGTTATATTTATGTAAAGGTGTTTGCTAATTGCTAGCTAGCTTCATTAACCACTAAAATAAGAGAGTGTAATTAATTTTGGCATCTTGCTGCACTGCACAGCACTTGAGAGTTGAAGAGCTAATATAAATTAAAGCATTGAATTCACCAGAAATTAATTAAGATGCTGGTGAGCATATATTATATATATTTAAACTGATTTGTTATTGGCTAAATTAATTAACTGAAAATGACAAGAACCAGCGACGGAATTAATGTTTGAAGCAATTCAGATGAAACATATATATATATATATTTGCAATAACCAAAATGAAGTGAAGTGATCTCCCATACAAAAACATATATGAAAAAGTAGAAGTAGTCTGATGTTAATCGCCTAGCTAATAGTTGAGAAATATCAACAATATGAAAAAACTAAATCATATATATAGATACAAAGGCCGGCGCGCACGCCAATAAGATTAGACGGACGTCATGAGGCACATACCATACCATACCATACCATACCATATATATATATACCATACACCCCCAGCCCCAGCAAAATTAGAAGCAACACAGAAAGGAAGATGAAACAGAAAGTATATATATCTATACTTTGACGGTTAGCTAAACAGAACATACGTACCTGATGATGATAATTAAGAGAAGTTCAATTAATTTCTTCTCCAGCTAGCTAAGCTAGCGAAAGAACACTAATTGAATTGAAGATGGATGGATCAGTAATCAGTTGCTTTCAAACAAGAAAACTGGATAGTTAATTAATTAACCGTGCAAGGCTTGGCTTGGAAGCAATTGTATTTGTATGAGTGTATGACGCTAGCTAGCTCTAATTTATTATGGGGAGAGCAGATGGAGTCATGGAGAGCAGTCTGTACTTTAATTTATTATGGCATTGGGATGGAAATTTACAGGAGAGCCCCTGCCATCTGTCGCTGTGCCACAAGGGGAGCGCCTTTTCAATTCAAATAACCCTCAGGTAACACCATTTTTGACTTCATATCCTCACCCTTCTAAATTCTAATTTGCTTCATCTCCGACCGGATTGGCCCGGATTCTAAACACAAAATATCTGTTACCTCAGTCCTTTTGTGGGGCTGTTGCTGTTTCCTGTTTTTGCGGTACGCTACTTCTCCGTCAGCTTACTTCCCTTCCTCGCTTTCGTTGCTTTTGCTTCTGGAGTTGAACAAAGAAACTATTACTGCCATATTTAATTATATGATTACTATTATATTTAGGGAGCATCTAGCTATCCCCCCGTAACAATCCCCCATTTCATCCCCCAGTCATTAACTACTTCAATAACTACTAACTACCTAGGGGGACCACTTACTATTTGGGACCACATAATATTTGAAAGATTTTACAACTGACGCGCGCGAGTATTCATCTATAATGCATCAAGTATTCATCTATAATACATCAAGTATTTTAAAAAAAAACTGGACACGTTTTTAGAGGTGAGATTTTTTTTTCTTCGTTCAATCTAATCAATATTTCTGACGATCGGTGAGGAATTTTGCAAATCTAAAACCACGAATGTTTTTGACATAATTTTATCTTTAAAATGAGATCCATGATGATATACTTTCGAGTTGTCCGTTGTACAAGTATTCATCCTTATCGATAAAGTATTCATCCTCGTCGTGCAAGTGCAAATATAGAAACTGGACACATCACTCATCCATCTTTTACACGTTTTTAGAGGTGGTTTTTTTTTCTCCGTTCAATATAACCAATATTTCTGACGATCTATGAGGAATTTTGCAAATCTAAAACCACGAACGTTTTCTACACAATTTTATCTTTCAAATGAGATCCATGATGACATACTTTCGAGTTGTCCGTTGCACAAGTATTCATCTCTTATTGAGAAAGTATTAATCCTCATCGTGTAAGTGTAAATATAAAAACTAGACACGTCACTCATCCATTTTTTACATGTTTTTAGAGGTGGGTTTTTTTTTCTCCGTTCAATCTAACCAATATTTCTGACGATCTGGGAAGAATTTTGCAAATCTAAAACCACGAACGTTTTCTACACAATTTTATCTTTCAAATGAGATCCATGATGACATACTTTCGTGTTGTCTGTTGCACAAGTATTAATATCTTGTCACGCAAGTATTCATACATAAGATATTAAGTATTCATTATACACATTGAAGTATTCATATCTAAGACATCAAGTATTCATTCATATATCTCTATTTTTTTTCAAAATTTGTTTTTATGTTATTTATTTAATACGCAGTGGCCTAATTCACCATTAATAAAGCTTTGTTCTTTGCAAAACTCGCTACTTCATGAGGAAGGGGAACATAAACATGAAAAAGATTAATTGCATATACATATACAAAATTATTTTGATACGATCGACAGTGACGGATCTGACCCGGTAGAGACGTGCTCTAGTATTCATTCAAACACATTGAAGTATTCATTCATACACGTTGAAGTATTCATTCCTGGCAGAGGCGTGCTTGATTAGGATGGAGTGACGGATGATCTCCGGCAGAACGTTCGCTAGAGCAGGAGTAGCAGGCATAGAGGGAAAAAACCGAGGCGAAAGTGTAAGAGGGAGGGAGCTTATTGTATTTATCATTTCGAGGTGGGAGAGGGAGGGGAGCTTATCAATGGAAAAACGGAGGTGGAGGAGGAGGTGGGATGCGGAGGTGGGAGAGGGAGGTAGAAGCGGTGGTGAAGTGAAAGTGAGAGAGGGAGGTGGGAGGCGGAGGTGGAGGTGGGAGAAGAAAATGGAGGTGAAAGAGGAAAATAGAGGTGAAAGAGAAAGGGAGAAAGAGGAAAGAAATAAAGGTTGTTAGAAATAGTAGTTATAGTTATAGTTATAGTTAAAATAGAAAGTTAGTTGGGGGATGAATAAGTGGGGGATATTATAATTACCCTTATATTTAACAGGTCTGTAATGTAATCACTAATCAGTCTCCTCCTCCTTAATTTAACATATACTATATATAAAATCCTACTTAATATGAATAAATGGAGGAATACTAATACCATCTTATTCTTATGCCTATTTCATAGGATTAGTTTGGTATTCCCTTAAATAATATATATAGAGAGAGAGTGTGTGACTAATATGCTTTCGGTAGCACTTCGGTCAAAATGCTACCGGTCTAAATTTCAAAATTCAAAAAGTCAATCTGAACCGTTAGATGTGATCTCTATATTGAAATGTGCTTGGAGGCCAAATTTTACATTTTTCTAAATTCTTTTACTATTTATTAAGCCACTTTGAAAATTACTGATCCAACGGTGGCTTCTAATTTTACTGTTTTGTTAAGCCACTGTTGGATCAGCAATTTTCAAAGTGGCTTAATAAATAGTAAAAGAAATTCAGAAAAATGTCAAATTTGGTCTCCAAGCACATTTCAATATAGATATCACATCTAACGATTATCAATATACCATCGGCAGTGCATGTTCGGCCATTGGGTTTTACGAATTGAACGCCATCACTTTCATTTCGCCACCGACGACAAATGTGATTAACGTTGTCTATTAAATTTAACAACCGATTGCAATAGTGTCTTGCACCATCTGTTTTGTTTAAGTTGGCATTGACAGACCCTAGTTTTCTAGCAGTCATTAATATCTGAGCCGGTGGTGATATCTATGTAATTATTATCTTTTATTATTAATTCTTGTATTACGGGTTAGCCTAGCCATTTTTTAAACACAGTTAGCAAAGCAACAATATAATAGACATACATGCACTCATTCTATATCCATCTTTGAACCAACAATTAATATAGGTATCAACAACATATATATACATATGCAAGTCGTTCCCCTAGCTAGATAGGAAATACAACATGCCTTCATCATTTCCCTAGATAGGAAATACAATAGTAGTTATAATTAACTTGCAAGTCGTATTCAAATCATACAAGAGTAAATTGGAACAAAATTTGAGTACCTACATTATTAAGTAACAATGAATATTTTTCAAAAATTGAAACAAAATACAAATGATTAGCTTTACTATCTTTTGGAGATATTAATTGCAACATTGGTCTTTTCCTCCAATATCACGTTGAAGTTCTCCATATCAGCCACTAACAAAAAAAATTAACAAGCATTATCATTTTATTATAATTTAGATGAACATATATACCTTTTTGTTCAATGTCATTCCGGGTGCCACATTCAAAGAAGAGATTGATGTAGGTGAACATACAATAAGTAACAATGAATAGTTTTCTAAAATTGAAACAAAATACAAATTATTGGCTTTACTACATTTTGGAGATATTGCAGCCTTGGTCTTTTCCTCCAATATCACGTTGAAGTTCTCTATATTAAGCGTTAATAAATAGAAAAATTAACAAGCATTACCATATTCTATTACCATATTATTGGCTTTACTACATTTTGGAGATATTGCAGCCTTGGTCTTTTCAATGCCATTCCGTGTGCCACATTCAGAGAGAAGATGTAGGTTTCGAATAGTATCAGAAGTCTCCTTAATAGATGAAATATGGAAGAGCTTTGATATTATCAGAAAACCTAAATCACTACCCAAGGGTTGAAGCTGTAAATCAACAAAAGAAATTAGCTCAGATCGAAAACCCTAACTCCTAAACCCATTTGATTCCTAAACCCTAGATAAACCCTAACAAAAGACATTGGATCAGAAAATAACCTTACCCCTAAAAGAATAAAAAAATTAACATAGACCTAAACCTAAAGACCTAATTAAGCTCAAAAAAATTAACAAACATTACCATATTTTGTTATAATTTAGATAAACATATCTTTTGTTCAATGCCATTCTGTGTGCCACATCAAAAAGGAGATGTATGTTTCGAATAGTATCGGAGCTCTTCTTGATAAATGAAATATATAAGAGCTCTGATACTATACCAAATCCTAAATCACCACACAAGGGTTGAAGCTGTAAATCAACAAAAAAAAAAATTGGCTCAGATCAAAAACCTTAAGTCCTAAATAAAATGTAAAACCCTAACTCCTAAAAAAAGAACAATAATAACTTAACCTAGATATTTAATCTAGATAAAAACCACTAGAAACACTACATAAAATCCTACATTAGAAAAACCTAGACGAAGAGTGTAGCAAGGAACCTTGGAAGGAGAGAGAGCTCAAATGGCAAAAAGGTTACTCCAACTGAGAGAGAGAGAGGAAGTTTCAAAATTTGAAATTAGGGCCGGCCAGGAAGATGGAAGGACGACACACACAAGTGATCCAATATTTATAAAATAATGAATCTTCTTTAGCCATCGGTTGAAAATTTGATGTTGTTCCAAAGGGGTCACAGTACCCTATTATTTATATCAAAATCGTTTTGAGCGAATCTCAAGGGAAAATGTCTTTTGCGACAGAATCTCAACAAAGGTCAACGACTAGGATCAGAATAACAGGGTCCTATGATCCCTTTGGGAATAACAACAGATTTATTTTGGATCCAAAAAAGCACAAAATGACAACACAATGATTGCCATCGGTTTAACTGGTAGTGTGGGTACTAAGGTACTTGTTAACACAATGATCGCCATCGGTGCATTACGATGGTGATTCAAATTCTAGGGAGGAGCGCCCTTCTGTGAGAAAATACTACACTGCATAGTTGGACCTAAGGTACTTGACATTTTTATTTTACATCTTATCCGTTCGTTTTTAATTGTGTGAATTAATATTCGTGCTGGCTCAGATACAACAATTGGATCTAAATTTAAACCGTGTGTTACTTGAAGAAGTTTTAACTTCTGATATGCCTAGCTGTCTTTGGACTCTTCGTCTTTCGATTCTCATTTACTCTCTGTGATATAATCTTTCATATTAAGCTATGTGATCAAGTATCGTGTGTTACTCTCAGATTTCTCTATATTCCTCTTTGTGTGATTATCTCTTTCTTCCTCTCTTCTCACTAGTTCCCCTTCAACTTATGCAATCATTAGTGACTATATAAGTACTTTGTCAGATGACATACTTCGCAAGATCTTAGGGATGCTCGACACCAGGGAGGCGGTACGTACGACCGTGCTGGCAAAGAGGTGGAGCAACCTATGGACCTCTTTGCCATTCCTCAACATCAATGCAAGGGATTCTTTGGCCCCAACTTCCATTAGGACGATCACTACTTTACTACACAAGGTTAAAGGTGTTCATATTATGGAGTTTCACCTCGGGTGTCATCTGCGCATGGTATGCATATACCTAGCTCGATCGTGGCTATCAGAGTTACATATGTCTCAGTATACTGCATATACCTAGCTCGATTGTATCATTTTTACTATATACTGCGCATGCATGCATGCATGCATGCATACAACAATTGGCTCCTAAATTATCAATTGATGAATCCATCTTTAAATTTATGTTGTGAGAATTAATTAAAAAGTTTCAATTGATATGCATGCATGCAAACATACATGATCAATTTAAATATCTGTTGTGGGAATTAATTAAAAAGTTTACAATATATGTTGTAGGTATTGTACGTAGTAGAGTTAATTTGCTTAGGGTAATACATGTCGAGTAAGTCAAAGAACTGTGTTTTGACTAGTTAAACATGCTAAAACAAATCAATTAGATTTATTACAATTAGTTACATGCTAAACCAAATCAGTTAGTATTTTGACTAGGGTAATGCATGTTGACAAACTGAAAGATCTGTATTTTGACTAGTCAAACATGCTAAATCAAATTAGTTAGATTATTATAATTAGTTACTATTAGATTGTTAGTTGGTTATTTTAAAATCAATGTACATCATTAATTGTTAGTTAATTGTGTGTGTGTGAGTAGAACTAGGGTGTTCTTAAGCTCACCATGGTGTTTGGTGAGCTTAACTCCAAAAGCTATTAGATTAACTTCAAATAATAAATCCAAACTGTTGAAACCAATTTGCTTCACGAGTGATGAATTTACATATAAAGTTTTTAGAATTTTGAATTAATTTTGTATAAAGTCAAGTGATAAAAAAATATTAAAAAATAAATGCACTAGTTAAAATATAAAGTTAAGTGGTAAAAAAAAATAAAGTAACGGTGCTCTTTTGTTTTGTTTCTTACCGGCGGTGTTGTTACGCGGTCCGTCATATAATGTCATGTTTCGTAAAATTGACAAGTAGGAAGGGCTTTTTTTTATGTTATTGTAGAGACCCGAAACCCGATACGATAAAACTAGGAGCGTCAATAATGTGACATTGGTATTGGTTAGAAAATAGAAGAGAAGAGAATATTCGGAGGAATGATACCCCGCTGGCTCCCTCCTTCAGTTCATGCGATTGGATATTCTTTTATCCGGCACCCATTTGGGACCCACTGCCGCCTCACTTGAAGAAGTTGAATGTGAATCCATTGCCCGTGAATGCGAATCCATCATGAATCCCGCCAAGAAAGAAACCAATAAAAAAAGAAAGTGACACGTTGCTGATGTAACAACAATAATGTCACGTACGCAAACTTCTCTCTCTCTCCCTCTCTTTTTATAATTTCTACCAAAACTTATGGCGGCCATTGCGCCCCTTGGAATTAACTTTATTTTAGCTCAACTCCTCAGTTCAGATTTGAATACAAGCTTGCATGGATACGGATACGGGTATCGTATCGGATACGGATACGGTAATACGGTAATTTTCAAATATCTAGGATACGATACGTCTATTATATATATATATATTATTTTTTATTAATTTATATATTACATTTGATCTAATTATTTAAAGAACCACAAAAGTCTAATTAATAAGTGAATATATTACAAAAATCTAATTTGCTAAATGAAGCTATAATTTATAAGAATACGTTAAGTATTATAGTTACTCAGATATAACACGAAACAAACTTTGGTGGAGTGGTAAAGTGTTTTGCGCAGGATGAGCCTTCCCAAGATCGAATCCCGCTACCCGCAGAGAAAAAACTCAATTTCCTCTGGGCGGTGTTTGCGCGGTGCACAGGGTCGAAGTCGCGGCTCACGGCTGCGGGGGCGCGGTTCATAGGTCTATGCGCTGGTGTTTGCGCGGTTCACGGGCGCTGATGGCCGTATCCAGACGTGTCAACGGAGTATCGGAGACCGTATCGACTGAGTAAGGATACGCCACGTCAGCCGATACGCCAGCTGGCGTATCGGATACGTATTGTGGCCGTATCGGACGCGTATCGGTATCCGATACGTATCCGATACGGGTACGGCGCCTAAACTGAAGTATCGGAGTAACATAGAATACAAGGCATTTTAATCAGAGGAGGGTTCAAATGCTTCCATGTTTTTGTGTCTCCATTATGTCTCCATCTCTCTCCATTATTTTCAAAGTTCAAACAGTCGATCCGAACCTCTCAACCTAACCTCCATACTAAAATATGTTTGGAGACCAAATTTTATATTTTTAGAAAAAAATTTATTATTTTTTTAGATAGGTACAAAAATACTGTTTTTAGATGGTTTAGATTTACTGATTTTGTACCTATCTAAAAAAATAGTAAAAAAATTCCTAAAAATATAAAATTTGGTCTCCAAACATATTTTAGTATGGAGGTTAGGTTGAGCGGTTCGGATCGACTGTTTGAATTTTGAAAATGATAGAGAGAGATGGAAGCATGATGGAGGCACAAAAACATGGAGGCATTTGAATCCTCCTCTTTTAATTAACCCTCCTCTTCCATATATCATTTGTTCTTTTAAAAAAAAAAATGAAACGCAGTAAAGCGTGCCAGCTAAATAGAATGGCAAATAACAAATGAAAAATTGTAGTTTTGTCAAAATTATTCATTCAACGTCCACATTGGTACGGAAATCAATATTTTTTCAAAAGGATGAAATTCTTAATCAATAAAATTATTTAATGATTTTGAAGGCATTTCTTTTAAGTCATTTTGGAAAAAAAAAAAAAAACTTGTAGATACACATGCTTAAACATAAAGATAACAAATTTATCAAATTTCATTCGAAGGCTGCACAAAAAAATTCATAGTCGTGATTTGATTCGAGTTTGATTCGAAAAAGTTTGTAAAAAATTCGATTCGAAATAGTTCAAAATTAATTCAAACTAAATTCAAATTGGACCTGGTTCGTTCGAAATAGGTTCGAGAACTATTCTAGTTCGAATCTCAAAGTAACGTGAACCGTTGATTTCCGCTGATGACTTATGTTCGCTGGTGACTTAAAAATTAAAACATAAGGCCGCCCAGTCATAAGTCATAATTCGTAAGTCGTAACCCTCGCTCTCAGTTCTAAAACTCTAGATGACTTTCACCTCTTGCTTTTGGCAACTACGATCAATCTTTCTTGCTGTAAAAAAGTTTATAAAAGATTAGAAATTGAGTTCATAAAAAATTCAATTTAAAATTAATTCGAACAAAACTTCGATTCGGTTCGATTCGTTTGCAGCCCTGTTTTATATTCTCTTCAATTTCAAAAATTAAAATTAACTTGAGTTCTTTATTTGCAATTTGCAAACCTTCCAATTAAATTGAAAACCGTCTAAAAAATAAAAATTGAACCATTTAAAATCTTCACCAAATAATCCGTATGACTACATCCCTCTTATCCAGCTTGATTTGTAGACTTTAGTAGTGTATCCATAAATATTATTGAGTAGATTTTAGGATGAGGCTAAATTTGGTCCCTTTAAAACTGGATAAATTTTTGTTTATAGAAATTAATATAAAGTAATATGGGGAATTAGAAACGAGTATGGTAGGTTTTAGATATTATAGATGAAAGTGTAAAAGAATTCGTCCCCATCCATATTTTGAAGCCGAATTTTTTGGTTGGGATCTATAAAATTCATCACACAGACACCACAACGTTAGCTGAAAATTCAAATATTGGATGCCGAAAAGTCTGGATCCATCATTTGAAGCTAAACTTTTTTTACGATTCCGTCTATGCATGAAAAT
Source organism: Carex rostrata (assembly GCF_964058835.1). Classification (NCBI taxonomy): domain Eukaryota; kingdom Viridiplantae; phylum Streptophyta; class Magnoliopsida; order Poales; family Cyperaceae; genus Carex; species Carex rostrata. Next base: position 5,673,866 of record NC_135919.1, on the reverse strand, counting down.
CTTTGGGCAAATATTCTAACATCATATGTTATTTTTTTTTATAAATAAAAAAACTAGGTTAAAGTGCAATGTTGGAATCACAAAATCTACACCATGGACGCACATTGATGGCCATTAGAAGAACTCATGTCAACCTCCCCTTTGTTTGTTTGTTAAGGTCAAAAGTTCCCGGGGCCACAAAACACGTGAGATTGATTTAGTCATTCTCTGCAAAAAGTAGTAGTAGCCACTAGCCAGGCGTGCGTACTTGTGACCAAGTTTAATAAAGTATTTCATTTGATATTAATTAATAAGAGAATGAAATTGATTGACAAGACAAACCTGTCCACGTACGGATTGCTCACAGTGTTGTTATAAAATATAAATACTGATTTTGATGTGGTAGAACCGCAGAAACTAGAAAGAGCGTATCCATTCCTGTACAACAAACTTTCCCACATCCACATGGAAAGAGAATCAAGCTCTTAAACACCTTTTGCTTCTCTGGTTAAAATTGTTGTATTAAACACCTTTTGCTTCATTCCGACTTCCGAGTGATATACTGTTTGCGTCAACAGCCATCAAGGTGTGAATAATTTATTTGAACCAATAAGAAGGTATCAGATGGTGCATACTGCGTTGGACTAAACTTCTAAACCTCCTTTGGTTTGTCCTACGTACTACGTAGTAGGTGGAGAGCAAAGAAGAGAAGAGCACAAATGTGTCAACAATAGCCAAATTTTGATCCCACTCAACTCACACGGGAACAGCCGAACACATGTCTAAGACTTGCACAATTCCTCTTCTAAGGGAAGTAATATTGGTATGAATCCCAAACTGAGTGGTAATCGGGAATATATACGAACACCTTCCATAAACTGAGTGCATGCTATACGACATGATTCATTCATTACCCTATTTTCAGATTTTATCGAACAACAAACACCAAAATGTTGGAAGAAGGATACCATTAATTTCTTGTAAACAGCTAAGCACGACAAATAGCTCTGTACCAAACAATTCTGTGTACCCAATAATATACACAGGCATATGTAACAAAACAAAACAAAACTAACTAATAACATAAACAACTACAAAACTGAGCTTCTTCCTATCAAAGAACAAAGATCATATTATCAATTCAAAAGAGATGCCACCTGTCGTGTATCACCTGTAAAACATATTTCTCTCTCTCTTCAGTACTCCTCTACTCTTATTTTCATGACTGGAGCAAACCATCACCTTCCCAGCCAAGTCTTAGCATCTGATCCACTACTTTCAGGGTCAACTGTAAAAATACAAACATTTCAAATCTATAGTCAAAGCATGAACCAAAATATATAAAAGCTAATTTACAATTTTTGGATGACAAGTACACAAGACTCCAAGTTACCGCAGGGTCGGTGTACACTACGAGCTGTTTATTGGCAGTTGAAACGATGAGGTTGGTATTCTCTTTGTTCATTGCGATTGCCGTCACATCTTGCCCCTCATCCAATGGCAACCAATGGAAAACCTAAATTTTGAATATATTAGCAAATGCCCTGAAACTAACACAAGGTAATAATACAAATAATATTGATTCAGTAGCTTTATGTTATCTGTATACCTTCAGTTCATGTAAATCAATGAAGCAAATAGAAGGAACTGGTACAGACACACGACTCTCACGCAAACCACCTTCCTGAGAACCCTCCTTGATCTGTGACCTTCTATCCTCCGTACCAGTACTGGTACCATTAGTCAGCTTTTCATCAGCCACACAGGCACTGATTAATGCAAACTCACCGTCACATGACATCTCTATACAACTGATCCACCCAGCAAAAGGATATAGTACTGTACTCGCAATTAGGATCCCATTTACAGTGAATGTTGATAGCCTTTTCTCACTTTCACTCCATACCAACACGACTCCCTGAAAAGAGAGTCGTACCATGCTGGGCTCCTTCACATTCAACTTTCTCAATAGGCGGCCTCTCCTTATAGAATGCAAAAGAACACTTGATTCCCTTGAACAGGAGGTGATGATACCCAAATCAGGATTAACTGCACAAGAAAGAACATCCCCTAGATGCCCTCTTAGCACGTGCATGGGTCCCTCCAGCCGACGCTTTCGGGTGGGGTCGACACCAGGGCTATTTGTCCCGTTAGAGACGGATAATGGACTTCTTGGGGTGTTTGGGGTGGCTGAGCCATCTGAGGACATCTTGCTGGAATGGGTTGCTCGGTGCACCCGCCACAATATGACTGTCGTGTCGCGGGACCCTGTTACCAGGTAGTTGCTGTCTGGGGACAAAGACAAACAAGTAACTGGGGCAAAATGGGCTGATGCTGTCTCGATTGTCTTTGCTCCCTCTGCAGAGATTAACTTAATTGAATTATCTGCATGGCCTCCTGCAGTTGCCAAAAAAAAACCTAGTCAATAAGAAGACATTCAGAGCATGTCTCACAAGTCAATAAGAACCCTTGTATAAAAATGGAAGACATAATGGTACGTTTGGATGAAACAAGGAATAGAGCATGAATAGAGCTAATGTCAAGTTTGAGAATAGTTAACCCATCTTTTGGTTGGGTTAGTAGAATAGTGAGCTAACCCATATAAGACAAATAAAGAATAGTGGGTTAGTGCTATTCTTACTCTATCCAAATATCAAATAGCTCAAAAGAATAGTGTTATTCTCGGGTTAGTGCTATTCTTGCTCCATCCAAACGCACCTCTAAGTCCTGCCTGACTCGATCCCATTTGCCCACAGATGTATTATAACAACCGTAAGTAGGTCAATATATGAAACCAACTCCAATCTATTCATGCCGACAACACATCAGATAATAACGGGTACAAGTCAGAAACAACAACTCACAGGCTGGTTGCATCAATAGACATCACCTACCCGTAATAATTTCTTTGTCAGAGGTAATGGCAACTACTGCTGAACTATTGATAGCTGGAGCAGCAAAGGCAATAGCCCGAGGGAACTGCCACTCTGCAGTTGTAGTTGCAGTGCTCCCTTTGAACATGCGCATTAGTGCGCCGCTGGTTGTGTTGGAAGCAGATTTCCCCGGCTGGAAGAGGAAAGGTGTGCCCAGGCCATCTGGTGTGTTTGGTTGCCACTTATGCAATGCCACGTTGGCTGCCGGCACGCCCGTATCTACTACCACAATCGAGTCACTGAAGGCTGACATGACAGAGGCTGGTATATTGCACCGCTCGGGGAAGGGGATTGGGTATGGCTTGATTTCATCTGGGTTTCTAAATATGGTCTACAACAAAGAGATAGATAAAGGACAATTCCAGATAGCAATGACATATATATGAAAAGGCAAAGCAAAAATGTAACACCAAAATTGTAGGAACCTGTAGGTGCAATACTTCGGACAATGATTTCCTTTTCATATGTGGAACTGTCAGCAGCTGAGAAGGCGTTTGCCCAAAATAAGCGATTTGGTCTTGTGTAGCCCGCCTTTGTACCTTTTTCACATTAGAATCAAATATAACCAGTACTTTAATGCGCATCAATATTAATTCAATGAACTTGACTTTTTGTAATTCTTACCGGATCAATAATTTTATCTACATCAACTGTCCCCTCATATGTTATGTAGAAGAAAACATTATCTGCCATCACAGCCTCTTTACCTCTTTGTTTATATCTGAAACCCAAGACAAGCAAACAATGACATATTTAGACACAGTTTCTGAGATAAATATGTACCAATTAGGAAAAGTTAAGCACCCACCAAAATTTAACTTACCCAAATATAAGGTCAATCCACTCATTCAAATGAGAAGATACATGCTCGCTCTCAAGAGCAGTGCGATGTTTATGGATAAAATCAACAGGATTCTCAGCCCATGGTGGCAATTTGACCGAATCTGAAATAGATTAGCAGATACTCCAGGTAAAACAAGGAGTGCCGTACACTAAAAAGGAGTGGGTCCAACCCAACATACGGTTTCACATACAAACATACCTAGCTTCCCTCCTTGTTGAGTTGTGCCAAAGTCAATCGAATTCACATTCATAAATGCTTCAGGCAGGTAGAACATCTCTGGCACCTGGAAACAATAATATAGTCAGTACTGATGTTTAGAAAAAGAACGAACCAACTCAATAACTTATGGTTGTTGATTTTGAAAGCATTACCAGTTCTTTCACGTCACTCATCTCCTCCAAAACACTTTTCCATGTACCACTTAGATCAAAAAACATACGATCTGCATGGTCAAATTTACCACCTTGAAGCTGAATAGCAAGAGTTGTAAAAGGTTCGACTCTAAGAAGATAATATAGCACCTGTTACATAAAACATGTGTTATTAACCAACAATATCACTTGGGTAGTACATTACCAAGTGACAGATATGCTAGCAACATATCCATCAACCTTACTATTCAATTTTTTATTTCCCAAGTTTACATAACCTCCAGAACTAACATTTGAACCAAATTATTTTCAGACTTAAATTTAAAGAATAGTTGTGTGAGCGATTGTGATTCTCAACAAGACATTACAGAGGATTCTTTTCTTTAGCCATAACTAAATTGTCGAGCAAATGTCTCTTTGACAAAATGGATAAGTTAGCATCACTTCGGATACCTCAGTTGACGATTAATCAATAAAGCAAAATGCATATTTTAGATAAAGCAAAACACAATTACCGTTCCAGCACTGGAGTAGTGTGAACCATAGTGAAACTTAGGAATCACTGGATCATCAAAACTAGCATATCTTTCTTGAAACTTCTTTAGTCTCTCGGGATTTAATGCACCGACCGGCTGCATACAGATATATAATCCAGTGATTTTTGCACCAGAAAAGAATTTAAAAAGGGGCAGACGAATGAAACCTGTAGAAATTATTAACCTTTGAAAGATCTCTGTATGTAGCTGGATCTCCTAGATTTAATGCTCTTGATTCATAATCTGCCAATATCCATGGGAAAACAGGATACTACAAAAGCAGAAAATATAGTTTAATTTGTAAATAAGCCAAAAACAAGTCAAATGTAAACCAATGCTTAACAAACTTTAGGAAAAAAAAAATAGCAAATAAACCTGGGTTATGTCGTTGTAACTACGCCCAGCAAGAGTATTTAACTCCATCAGATACTCAAAGTTGCTAATCTGTAAGAACAATGAAAATAGTATTAGTTAAAATCATACAATTTGTGAGAATAAAATTGATGGAGAAGTATTTTTACCTCCCATCTGGACCAGCGCTCCATCAGTTGAGTTCTTTTAAGAATTTGTTCCGGCCTCTAAAAAAGAAAGAAGAAAAATTCAATAAAGGTAAGCTTTTGAGGGTGCACAAAGTAAAAATAATGTGGTTTACTGTGCTTCATTACCTGTGTAGCCAGGAATATATCATTCAAATGAGGAGGCCGGGATTGCACAATTGCCTTGTAAGCACTTTTACGGGCTTCTATATTCTATTGAAAAGGAAGCAAAAGAAATTGTTTTGTAAAACATATAATGATACCGGAGAAATGAAAAAAAAAATCAACATATATTGCAGCTCAGGGTCTACAACTTACCCCAAAATCAAAGAAGAAGTTTGACCGGTCAACCATAAACAATTCCAACGCACTCCTTCGTAGCAAATATCTGTGAATAACCCGCAAAATTATAATTAAAGCAGATGAAGCTCACAAAAACTAAAATTGGCACTCTTTAAGTACCAGTTATAGGCCTATGAAACAGTAACTCGCTTGACCTTGATAAATCATGATTCACCAATTATCTGAAATGAATTAGCAAGGACCAAGCATAATTAGCACATCAAATAGTACCTTCGGCTCAATATCTGACGAAGTGAGGAGATCAACCAGCTCCTATCTTTCTCCCGTTCACCTTCTTTGCTATGGGCAGAGACCCCTTCCTCACTGTCACCCACACAATCATCAATTATAAAGTTTATCCTCTTTGATGTTATCTGCAATCAAAGTCATACACATCAGAAAGATTCTCATTTTTCAAATTCTCTCGGATGATCACAAGACCTAACACTTACTTGGAATGTCCCACGAACAACCTTCAATGGCCGCATCATCAAGGCAGGGAGTTCCACAATAACTCTCTCATCAGCGTCGGTAGGCACGTATCCAGGTGAAGCAGCTACTGCTGACTCGACCAAATTGGGGTCGGTACTAGCACTGGAACTTCTTTGTTCACCAAGTACCTTTGAGACTTGATCTGTGCCAGATGAGTTCCTCTGTTGGATATTCTCCGAGCTTTGGGTAGTACTCTCTGACTCTATCTGTTCACTCTCTTCATTTTTTTCATCTAATGACATGGCATCAGCCATTATTATAGAAGCTGTTGAAGGAAGCTCAGTGCTTGAGGATATGAGATTTTTTTCCTCATAGTCTGCGGCAGCACCCAAATGATCAATTCCTTTATAGTTCCTCTTCATAAATCTTCTCATTCGGGATGAACTTTCTGTGAAATCTAACTTCCAGAATATCTGACAGCAGGTCAGCACAAGAAAGAACTAGTGTTAGAAGTAAGCAAATAATTCTTAAACACATGACCTAAAACCCTAATCCCTTTCTATAATAGTACAAGTTTTCTGCTATGGGTACCAAACATTATATCAAAGAAATAAATTGGAGATCTTCAGTTGCATTTGTGTTATTAATGCTAAATTGGAGATTCCAGTAGAGAGTTTCTAGGGCAAATGCATGGAACAGAATTCAATTATAAATATTCTGGTTTTGTGATGAAAAGGCTAGAATAGAAAATGCATACACGTTCAGGAGAGCATAGAGATTCTGCAAAAGGCCCATACAGTCTATCCATCTCTGCCAGGCAGTGGAGGAGGTTCCGCCAAGCTCGGCTACCAGTGCACAAATGGTGTCTGTGCAACACACCAGCTTGTACCCGCCTTTCCATCTGCCAAATAAAAATAAATAAAAAAAGTTAAAAAAAATAGAATGTTGCTATTTTTGCAAGATATATACTGAAAGTTTTTCTTTATGATATGAAATTATGAAGAAAAGATGTATGCATGTAATGTAATTGTGAACTTTGCCTCACCCTAAAAATTATTAAATGCTATCTATTATATCGAGAATAGTGTGTTTCTGTACAAGTATTTCTGTAATGATTATGATTTGAGCATCTGCAATTCTATTTTGTCCATTCTAACAAATTTTCTGGCTCTGCTCCTGTTAAAGTTCTCAAGACGTTACCTCAATCCGTTGCATATTTCTCATCAAAGCGAAGCTTGCAACAAGGACTGCCACATACTTGTATGAAACGGCCGACAGATCTCTTCCTGACACAGACTTTGAATCTGCCGACTCAAGACACTCAGTCCAAGCTGCACCCATGGCTTCGGCAATATTCCATCTCTTAGCTCTCTCCATATCAGTTGCGCTCCTCCTCTGTGCTGATGTGGCCATAGCAACAGCACTAAGGCCCCTGCCTGAGCCAATCTTGGCATTCCTTTCAAGATCCCGAGCAGCAGCTAGTGCGGCAGCCTTAGCAGCTGCTTTGTCCTTCGGTACAGGACTCGGTTTGTTTGCAGTTTCTGGAGGCTTCTGGAAGCTTGCAAAAGTGTATAGCCTGGCAGATTTTCGGTCAAGCACTGACGTGTCACGGCGGTTTAGGGTGTTCTTTGTTGGCGGTAGGGTCTCCCCACCAGCAGCACCAGCGGCAATCATTGCTAATGCCATGGCAGCTGGTGGTGATGCAAAAGCAGCAGCCCATCCAGGTGATATCATCAGAAGAGCAGCCTGGATTCAGGGAGAGTTGATTACTTGTTGAATTACGCATTATTTAAGAGAAAACGTCCCTATTGTCTTTTATTGCAAAAAAAATTAGGTTAATACCTAGAGTAAAAATCTAAATACAAACGAGCACTTGAAGATCACCTATTGCAACAAACAAAAAAACAAAAGAAAAAAAGGAAGAGTACTTCACATAACCAGCACATGATTTTTGTTCATTGCAATTATATCAAAAGGAGTAGCAACTAATCATTAGGAAATCATTAGATCAACTCTAACAAGTAACAACTCATCAGGCTTTGTCATTCTGCAATACTTGGTAAATATTAGTTTGTCCCCACCAGTCAAATTAGTTTATGTTCATAAATGACATGCTCCATAAGAAGTAATCACCTCTACTGGAAGTGAATCTGCTGCTAAGGCACGATCATCAACAGTTAGAGGGTTTTGACCATCTGAAGACGTAAGCTCATGAATACCCGCTAGAAGTGGTCTCCAACGCCGAAGAATGGCCACAAAAGGTGGCACTATAGATGCTATATACTGCTTCCTTAGAGGGCCTTTGTCTCTTCCTATTGCATGCCATATCTGTTACATAGAATTCCAGACATATGACTTCCACAAGACTTCACAATTTATTTTATTGTTATGACACAAATATCTAGATAGCAAGTCATCAAGCTTAACTAACCTCAGAATAAAGAACACAGCAAGCAACTAGCACTCTCTGTCTCTTTGATTCAGTGATCGGCATGTTGAGAATAGGTCCGAGTACACTGTACAAAGAGGATGTTGTTAACAAACAAAAAGAAAAGCACGGAAGAGAAAAGCATCAAGGTCAAATCAGATCATTTCCAGTCCATATTACTGTATCGTATAGTATCATACAGAAACCAGAAAAACAGTTCAGTTAAGGCAGGTGCAATATGTCAAATTGAAACATCAGTCCAGAGTGTTCAACCAAGGGTCCACATTTTCCTAATGTTGGTGCATAAGATGCAATAAACATAAATGTATATCTCTCACCTCCAAATAAGTGCCGATCGAGGTCTTCTAGAGGCCGTACGACTATTACTATCAAAAGACCTGGGAGACGTCGATGAATAACCTGTTACTTCCAACGCATCATCCTTTACTCCACTGAGGCTCCTCATAAACATATCGTTATCACCGTTATCCTCTTCTCTCAAAGAAACAAGCACCATCCTTAGCATACATAAGAAAGGCTGATCACTATCCAACAGCTGGTAAAGTGAAGCCATGATACCCATCCCGGCACCAGACCCACCTCCGATACCCAGCCCCCCGCCTAACCCCGAGTCATCTAGCAGAAGTGCCTGAAGTACCATTATCGACTTTTTTACTAAAGGAAGTTCGATCCAGCTGCCATTTTGATCTTTTTCTAGGACAGAATTCCATACATCAAAACCGCTCCCACCTCCACCAAAGACGGAGGATTTCGGGGGAAGGCCGACACCGTACCAGAGACGGCTCCGGTACTTCCAACCCTCAGTGAGGTCAGCTACACAGCTGCCATAGGAGACAAACGCATGACGGACAGACTCGTATGGCTCGGCTGCGGCAGCAGCTGTCAGCCGCTCCATCACTGCAGCTGAGATTTGGCCATTTGCATCTGCCATTGACGTAAGAACCTGAGATCAAGTCATGGCAGGAAAATTCTAGGTAAGACTTGTACAGAGATAAAATGAACTGTTTTTATAAGGGTTAGCATAGCACCATGCAAGGAACAGAGAGACAATCATTGCAGGAGCAAGTAAATAAAAAGCCAAAAAAAAAGCCAGTATTTATTATCTAATTAATTTATTCTAATGCATTTGGATTCTTTACAAGGTCTTAAAGTACCGCACTCCAGTACTTTAATCAGAATAATGATGTCTGCATGTCAGATCTGAGTTATTTTTCATTTTCATTAGCTTCTTATGTACAAAAGTAGAAAAAGAAAGAAACTTGAATGGTTCAACTCTACAAACCGTGACAACGAAAAAGCATGTTATTTATTCAAGAAAAAAACACATATGACTTTTAGGAAAGCCAAAAAAATCAAGCTAATGCAATAATGCAAGGCGAAAGAGGACCCCTTGCATATTCTACAAAGTTGGAATGAAAAGCATCATTCAAATGCATGAATCCAAGTGTAGGAAAGGCTTAGGCTACTAACTCAATAATGGGACTGCCTTCATATAAATGCCTACTAAAAAAAAGTTCATCTACTCTTGAGGGTGCATACAGGCAATATAACAATCTTACATTGCTACTTTAATTAGTCATTGCATGTCAAGTGCATTTGGCAAACTTTAAAAGAAACTATTAATAATGATTTTATTTTTCCAAAAACATACATCCAGAGGTAGACCACTGGGTTCACTGGAAAGAGACGACCGCAGAGATTCACTACCAGATCTGCTCAGTGAATTGGAACGGGATGAGGTGGCTGACCTAGGGGTCCCACCACCCTCAATTGATTGGTGAATGCAATAGAGTTGTCCCTGCATCCTCAAATGATCCTCCACTAGCATGAGGATCACTATCGCATTCTCTGCCAAAGCAACTGAGAGGTGAGCTGCAATCTCAGCTTCAACCTTTGATTCTTGAGGTGATAGGCCTTCAGCAGCTACACCAGCAGCAGCAGCCGCTATTGCCTGAGTCTGTTGTATGCAATTACGCTTAAATCTCTAACGCAGATATCAAAGCCAAGAAATGGATGAAAATCTTGGTACTAGATTTTGGTATTTACAGAGAATGGACAATTTTTCTTAAGCCTCTTGGTTTCTTCTTCTTTGGCTGGTCTATTGGATCCTGTTATAACCTGTGCTATTTTTTGGCCATCTAGTTTCATAAAGCAAAAGGCACATAAAACCAAACCAGTGAACAGTACCAGAGAATATTAGTACTGGTCCACTATTCAATGATGAGGTACAAGGTTGGTAAGAATTGGATGGTTATATCTAGTTGCACCTGGACTTGCAGCTCCCTAGCAGCAAAATCAAGTAAGCCACCCAACAACCGCCTTTTGAAGACAGGTAACGACTCCTCGCGCCTTCATTCAGAGGACAAAAATAATCAGCATAAGAATTTACCAAGTGTAATAACAAGAGCTAAAACCAATAATACCATATGTTATCAGAGTGCCTCAAGAACTAATAAAAGACATACTCACCCTACAAAGATTATTGAAGGAAAGCACAAGTCAAGAGCACAGGAATCCGTTGATTGATGAAAAAATACATCTTTGATTATCATAAAGTGGTGCCAAATTAGGAATAAAACAGAAAATATTAACTAAATAAGAAAATGGCAGTAGAGAACTTTGAATGTCTACAAAACTGCTCAGTAGGAATTACACAAAAAATTATAATGATTTCATTGAACTCGAAGTACTGTCCCTACAAGATGGACATTTTGTTCTCAGTACCTGATTCGGTGATCTCCGGTACTAGATCCACCAACCATTGACAGCCATTCTGCACAATGAATTGTCGCCTCTACATCCTGATACCACAGCACAATTTAACTTGAATATATTAAAGCACACCAAAAGTTGAAAACATATAATGCAGAAAGTGCTAAAAACATACCTTCCAACCATCTTTTTGCCGCATTGAATGCTCTAAGATTATAATAAGAAAATTGTGAATGAGGTCTTCTATCTCATTAATGCTCACACCATTCGACTCCTTGCTGCCACCCATCTGCATTTCCAGTGAACTTTAAACCTACTTATCACATTACAACCAAAATCACCGTTTTCGGTTATGTGAGATAAAGCAATTCAAGTACCTCATAATTAGATATTAAAACCTCTAAAATCCACTCAGGCCATTCTGCCATGGATGTCAGACAACTTCTGTTTTCCGGATGACTGCAAGCCAATAGCAACAGATCCTGAATAACATAACAATTTTTAGCGTGTAACAATCAAGAGTATATTGGACACTGCTTGTTTAGGTCTATGCACCGTACTGTTTAGATCTATTGTCACATGTTATACCCATGAACATGATGTGCAATGTAATCCCTATGAACAAGATGCATCGCCATGTCGCTTGTTAAACAATAACAGTTTGATTCAACTTTATCAACTCAGACAACTAACTCTTCTAAACCTATGGTGCCTTCATGCCGGAAAATGTGATCATCACAGCATTTAAACAGATATTGTTAATAACTTGGAGCCAATAAAAATTTACATGGTCGAACCTCAGTCCGAGTTTAGTCTAGGTTTAGTCGAGTTGGTTAATTAATAGTGTAAAATTAAGTCCAAACTTGATCAAATTCTGACGAGATATGCTATTATTAACAATTATGGTGAGCTGAAATTGATGTTACGATGTCAAATTCCTCCAGTTTGTAGTCAAATGTTCACGTGATTTGTTAGATTGTTTTTTGTTAATTCTGAAATATTAGTTGTTAGGTATTTTCTTTATAGCTAAGTTTTGGCAAGTCTATTCAACAATCCAATATTATTTGTACACAAAAAGTTATGATGAATACAAAGAATGAGTTTTTCTCCTAGGAAAATTGCCTGTGCCTCCCTCTCTATCTTTTCTCTTTACGGTCTCGGACTACCTACCATATCTCTGTATCTTGCTAAACTGTAACCCTAGCTAAGTAGCTAACCCTAAAACCCTCTTTGCATAAAAAAATTTAACAAGCCTTTACACGAGTAGGCTTGGAGAATTACAGGTCACTCGCCTATTGAAACTTTAGATAAAGTGTTTTATAATGTACAGAAGAAAAAAGTTACCTGTATAGCTCGAGCCTGGAAAGACCTGGAAGCATAGGGGAGCGCCCGGAGGAGCACCAGTAGCAGTGGAATGTGCTCAAACCGGTGACCCGAGTCATACAAGTTTACATTGTCTTCGTTATTGGAGATGTTGATCTGCATAAGGTTCAGTATTAAGAATCCTAGAATGAAAAGGCAATTATGTTTAAAGATAAAATCAGCACAAACTAGATAGCAATGATAACATCAGAACTCAGATTCAGGTTTATTTTTCTCAACTAAGTAGAAGACAAATATCTTTAAGTATGTTCTAGCTTGAATCAGCATTACTACTACTTTGAATGGTAAGTCTAGGTTCTCTAAAGAATGAATAAATCCAACTTTAGATTCCAAACCTGTAGGGAAGAAGCATATAATTAGGGATGTAACAAAGTCATGTTGTGACCAGATACGTCACGGCACGTGTACCGGTCATGTGCCGTGACTCGCGCGTCCCGTGCCGTGACCATTCGCATGATGTGACCATCCATTGGAAAATTGGCACGGCACAACACACGAACTGGCCTGCTCACAGCACATGGTCACGTGAGTCACACGTGATTAGGACCATTAGATCTTGATCGAATGGTGAATCTTAAATAAACTAACTTAAATTACAAAAAAAATAGCTAAACGTGATCAAATATGACCGGTAATGTTTCGACACGGCACGCGTGGTCACAGCATGACTATAGTGTCATGACCATTAACATGTACTGTGACCGTTCCTCCGAATTAGGTCACGACATGTGTCCCAAGTCATGGTGTGACTAGCCACGACACGAATTTACATCCCTACAAATAATAAAGTTCAAGAAACAAAATAATAAGAGAACATCTGCAACCAAAAGTGTTTAATAATGTCATACCGCAGCAGCAATCAATGCCATATACACATTGCTAGTCATAAGTCGCCTGGGACCAGACTCTAAGGCTTTCTGCAAAGCAAAGAGCAGCAACGCCACCTTATCATCGAACAAACTACTTCCATCTTCAGAAACAGCGGAGGTGATAATGCTACTTTGCATGACTGGAGGCATAGCATTAGTTGCAAGTTTTAGATGACCTGATGTAACAAGTGCGCCCAAAATGTGAATTATTCCGATCATTATTCCATCGCCATCATCTATGTTGTACATGTTATTCCTGACATTGTCAGCAGTTATTGAGAAGCTAATCCCACCCAAATTCTTTATAAGTTGGTTATCTGGCATGGACACAGTTCTTTCAATACTTGAGCTTACTGGAACCGTGTTATCATCAGAGCTAACAACATCTTCAGGTGAACCTGATTCGGCCTTAGAATCTTGTTTAGTATCAACATCTTTAGAATCTGGTGCTGCATCTTCATCTTTAGAATCTAATTCGACTTCAAAATCTGGCACAGCATCATCATTAGTTTCTGAGTTTACAACTGGTATACTATTGCCATCATGTACTGAACAAGTATCTAAAGTGTTGGTGTCACCAGCCTTAGCCTCGCGTTGTAAGATAACAAGAAGAGCCTCTACGCCGCCACCTGAGATGAAAGCCTGAGCAAATATGTTAGCTCTGGATGTGTTGGGCTGTGCAACTAGCCTGTAGATAAGGTGCAACACTCTAGCAACCTGAGAAAAGTAAATCAACAGGAAGCATATCAGCAGGGGCGAAACTAGAAAGGGTGGGTGGGCTGAAACTTAAAATGCATAATTTTACAGTCACTGGGATTTCAACCTTAAGTCTACACAATCACAAAATAGAGTTCTAACAACTAGACTACAAGCACACATTTTGCATTTTATGAGGGAGCTGAACTATATATATATAAAAACTTGAAGGAACCGAAAATTCAATTAAATTCCAATATACATGATTAAAAAATAAATAAATTATGGGAGTGGCTTAGCACTCCCTGGGCTAAGTGTAGATCCGCCCCTGCATATTAGACAAAGTTGTTATTGAATTTTTACAAGAAGTTACTATATCACTTGGTGGACACAATATCCATAATGAAAATATCGTTAAGATTAACCGATGAAGGAAAGAACAGAAAAGCTTACAAAATATTCCAATTAGGACAAAAAAGAGACAAAAGCTATAACTAGATTTTCGCCAAAAATGACCCAGATGTTAAGTGTTGGGCATAACACAAAAAAAAACTATGCACTCCCAAATTTATAAAATTAAAAAAAAGGAACCTGATTAGGCTGAGGGCAGTCAACAATAAATCCTATTAAACAACGTACGTCATCAGAAGCAAGATTAGGAGCTCCTGCTCCTATCAATAGCTCAATAACCACTAATAGTTCATCAACCAAAGAGTTCAATTCACCCATTGGTTTGGAGGTCTCGCGAGGTGAGAATGAATCAACCGAATCAGCCTCCCTGACCACCCAATAACACCTCCTACAACCATCAAGAAGCATTTGCAAAGCATTGGCATCCCTCAAGCAAGCTGCCTCTGTAAAAACCATGTCTGCAAGTGAAGAAAGAAGCTTCTTTTGTAAGCCATAGTTGCATGTGCTCCACATCTTTAGATCCAGCAGCAGTGTGCTAAACATCTCCACTTTTACCGTATGATTGGTTTTCTGGGACTGGCATAGAGACACTATTCCCGCCACTATCTCTTCATCAGTCAACCCTATTCTTTTTTTGAGATCCAGTTTGGAAAGGGTCTGTAGCAGGTAGAGTAAGATTCTAGACAGAAGAGAAGGCGCTTGAGTCTTGCATAGCTCTTTGGTGTTTGCAGGGTACTTCATGGACAAGGAGATAGCTCGAAAGATAGGGGCAGAGAGAGATGTGGTAGCAAGAGACAAGGGCAGGTCACTTGGTAAAGGTTCAAGAGTATCTGTTTTAACATTGCTTACTGCAAGAGGAAGCAAGGCCATTGGGCCACCATGAGATAGAGCCCACAGAGATTCAGACGCACGGATTCGGGATGCAATATGGACTTGCCCAAGGACCTCAGCAGGCCTTCTTTGAACACCTTAAGATTAAGTGAAAAGCAATATGAATTTAAAACTAGAACTACTAATACCACAAGTCAGGACCTGGAAGTCCTGAGCAAATTTGTATTTGTATATTTGGATATCAGTGGTACAATTTAGTGCAAACAGCAAACTTCTAAAGTTTTCTTTTGTAATAACTTCTAGAAGTACAGTTGGGGAAATACAACAACATATGAATATATAGGATGGCAGAAAAAAAAAAGAAACAAATAAAAAAGAAAAATTGAAATCTAAATTTAGTTAATTTACTGCAGGAGGGGCTTTTAAGATAAGAGAGAAAGAAGCCGGAATAACCTGCTGCACCAGAAGGGGAAGCATCAGGACAAAACCGACCACTGAGCAGACTGGGATGATACAAAAGGTGCAAGAAATTTGCTATCTCTTGATTCAATGTCATGCTGTCCTCTGCCTTGCTTTTCACGTAATCATGTGTTGCTGTCCAAGGCAAACCTGCACCATTTCCAAAAGTAGGCAAGGTATCACCACCCCTCGAAGCCAGCCTGGTCATTTTCTCGGGTCCAATTGGCTCCTTGAATATATAAATGGGTCCCATCTCAGCAAACAAGGGGCACTGCCTCCGCCTCCTCTGTAGCCCCGCAATAGTCGGTGGTGGGTTTGTCCCAATACAACAGAAGGCTAATGGCTTTGAGATCCGTGGAAACTCGAACGGACGGCTCTCGTAGAGATTTCCATCTACATACAATCTTAATTCACTCTCTGCCTTACCTAGTAAGCCCTGCTTGGCGGTGTGTTCCAACCCAATAAAATACCAACACTGGGGCTTAAAGGCATATGTGAAGTGCAAAGATGCCTTCTTTCCCTTGCTACTTGCACTCTCAACAACTAAAAACTGACCATGGAAGTAAGCCTCAACTCCTAGGTTATCTGAAGAGAGGAAGCTAAAGAGTCTTGGCATGTGAGTGGTCCCCTCTCCTGCAAGTGCACTTGCGGCTGCAGCAGCCGACATTGGTGAGGACTTCCCTGATCTGGCAGCTGCAGCGGCTGCAATTGCAGCAGCTGCAGTTGCAGTGTTTAGAGTGTCAGAGAATGATTCAATATATATCCAAGTGGCAAAACCGTACCCATTCAAAAATGGCCACCTGCTATCCCCTGGACCCAACAACCCAGAACTCTCGCCATCAAACTCAAAAGTGACCGCCGGACCTGTTGTCTCCTTGCTTCCCATAGCCTTCTCCAGTGCCACCATTAATGGAGTTGCCCAGTTTGTGGTTAGAGTCTTCTTTATAAGCAACAGCCAAGAGTTTAAGTCATTGACATTGACAGAATGCCCGGCCAAGACCTGGATGCACTGGCACAAAGCAGTTCCGTCCCAAGAACTTGAACTCTTTTCAGGCAATTCAAGAAACACCTTCTCTGCAGATCTAAATAAAACGCCTAATAAACCTGAGGCAGAGCACATGGCACGGTTTCTCGTACAAGCCTTTAAAACTGTTAACAAACCTCTAACCAACCTACTCCTAGGTGACATGTAACTAGGTGAATCGCCTTCCCAAGGAAGCCACGGGATAAGGTCAGCTGCCACGACAGCCGCACGGGAGTTTGAAATGACACTTGGTGGATTGCCTAAACCATCAGAAGTAGTACTGTTAGCGTCCCTGATTTCATCTAGACCTTCAACTCCTCCCATGGTGGCAAGAAGCACATCGACGACTGACCTTGACACGTCAGTCCCACCTATTGATACCATACTCCTCAATTGGTCTAGACTCTCAGTCTTTCCCATAATGGCGGAATCTACCTGGTGCACGAGTTCAAGTGGTACATCAGGCATAGCCATCTTCAATTTGGCTTGCGGGGACTCCATGGGAGAGGTGTAGGAATCAAAACTAGCTGTTGAAGAGGAGGGGTTGATGTGGGTTACATCAGAATCAGAGACATCAAGATCTAACGTAGGAAGATGATGTGAGTGTGAGAGAGGAGGTTGAAAAGAGGTGGATTGATGAGTTGGATGGTCGAGATCACGCAAACAAACAGGTTCAAAGAGGTCTTCCTCGGCCAAAGAGGAACTGTCGGGGCTTTCTCCAATGTCGTCAGATTCATCTTCCATTCTATTGGTATATAGTATACGGTCGGTACCTACTAATTAAAAAAAATTACAAATATTCAGTGAGTCAACGAAAGAGAAAGGTGGAAAGTGGAAACACCAATGCGGTAGATCTGAGAGGTGGAGCGTAAAATGAAAATGAAATTGAAATTGAAATTGAAATTGAAATTGAAATTGAGATTTGAGAGGTTGGTTACCTTGTCCTTGCTTGAACGAAGCCAACCATGGAAAAAGGGACCAAGGGAGGGATTAGGGATAGTCGGATAGTCGGATAGATCGATTTCGCTTCTGCTAAACCAGGATTGCAATTTGCAAATACGCACGGCACGGCACGGCACGGCACGGCACCACCAAATGCGGCAACTCAACTCGGATGGATTCGGCTTCCAAGTCCAACCATGTAAATAAAACAAAATGGAAAATGGAAAATGGGATCGATCAATTTATTCACACACCATCTTTTTTCCTTCATGCAGCGCAAGACAATGAAACACTGTTTTCACTCTATTGTCCGTTCTCTGTATCAAGTCAATCATCCTCTGTCAATATAATCTAATTACCATAAAAATCAGTCTCATACTCTTACAAAACGGCCGTTAAAATATACTTAAAACACATGGCATGGCACGGTTGAAATATATATATACTTAAAACAAATTAATTTATTACGATGCACTTCCAAAAAATTCAATTATATCCCAACAGTTCAACGGGAAGGGATAGATTGTCCAGTTTTTTTTGTCGACCAGACTGGACTCATTTTACTCTTCAGCTAAATTATTTTTCTAATTAATTAATTAAGTTTGGGGATTAGATTTTAGATTAAAAGGAGGAGATAGATTGTCCACTTTTCTGAACGGGGTAAACCAATCTAATTTACCTAAATATTGAAATTCCATCAAATTGATCCCCTTTTGTAATCTTTTTTTTTATTTTTGATTAATAAAAAAGGAGCCTCATAATTGTACCACAAACAAAATCCCCGAGCGTGTCCCCCAAGTAATTTAACAGAAAAAACTTCCAATGTTATCTAACTTCCATTTCCAGTGCTAATATCCAAACATTTAAAACTTTGTTTATGACATTTTACAATGCTACTCGCAAGAATTTAAACATCTATCTGCAAGCATTAAAATTCTAAATTTGTATAGTTTTAACTCATAACTATTTTTGTTTTTAAGCCAAAAACAAAAATATTCATTTCATCCACTTTTTTTTTCTCTGATCATTCTCATCCATTTTCTCGACGATCCGTGATAAATTTTGCGAATCTAAAAATATGAACGTTTTTTATCTTATTTTCTCTTTCAAATGAGATCCATGAAGAATAACTTTCAAGTTATATTTATGTCATAATTTTTTTACCACTTTAAATTTTTATGACTTTTAGTTTTTTTTTATTTTGCTTCAAAAAAATTTAAACCTCTGTTTACAAGCATATAAACCTCATTAATAACACTTTAAATCTCTATAATAAAACATATAAAACTAATGTACAAAGAATTCAAACATCAACAATAACACTTCAAAGCATATAAACCTCAATAACACTGCATTTACAAAGTATATAAACCTTATATACAAAGCCTTGAAAATTTTAATGGTTGTAGACTGAGATTTAAAAACTTGAAAATTTAAAGTGCTCATGAGTTTTACTTTAAAAAAATAATTTTAAAATTACTCAAAAGTATTTCTTCATGGATCTTAGTTGAAAGATAAAATCGAATAGAAAACGTTCGTATTTTTAGATTCGTAAAATTCATCACGGATCGTCTGAAAAATAAATTATAATGATCAGAGAAAAAATAAAAAAGAGTGGGTGAAAGAAATCTTTCCGTTTTTGGCTTGAAGACAAAAGTAGTTAGAAGTTAAAACTATACAGATTTAGAATTTTAATACTTTCATACAGAGGTTTATATGCTTACGAGTAAAATTGTAAAATGTTATAAACATAGTTTTAAATGTTTGGATATTAGCGCTGAAAATGAAAGTTAGACAACATTGAAAGTTTTTTCTGTTAAACTACTTAGGAGACGCACTCGGATATGATGGCTCGGGGTACCATAACATTTCTCAATAAAAAAATAAGAAAAATCAGTGATAAGATATGCTTTGTTCGTGTTATATTTTTATGAACAAAACTCTGATTTAAAATATCAAATTATATAAAATAGAATTTACAAGTTGGTATTTAATTTTCTTATTTAGACATTTAGGGGTGACAAAAAAGGTCGCAGCTCGTGGCTCGATTGTGACTCGCACCTGACTCACTCGCTAACAGCTCGTTCGTTACTGAACCGAGATGTTAACGAGCCAGCTCACCACTAGCTCGGTCTAGAATTAACGAGTTCAAGCGGAGGCCTAGCTTGCTCACCAGCTCGCGAGCTAGCTCAGCTAGGCATCAATTTGTGAATTTGTGTGCATTTTATATTGTCTAGCTCGGTTCAGCTTGATCCGAAAAGTTTGTAGAATTTATTTTCTTCTTAAAACAAGATTCATTCAGACCCAACGAGTCAGCTTGTCAACTCGTGAGCTAGCTCGAGCTGGCTTGTCACGAGTTCAAGCTGAGGTTTTAGCTCGGATACCCTAGGTCCAGCCCGCTTGGCTATAGCTCGGTCCATAATTAACAAGCTGAGCTAGGGCCTAGCTCAGACCGAGACAGCTCGTTGACACCCCTATAGCTAGACATTCATATAAATTTATTTTTAAAATCAATTGATTCTTTTATGTTGTAAATACTTTGTAAAAGCATATTATGGATAGTTGTAATTTTTTTTGTTCTTTCTAATAGAACGAAGACATTTCCAGAAAATTTATATTAGTTTTCTGAAATTAACCTGTGAATGTTTCACAAGGTAGATTGTAAAGAGAGTAATTTTTGGTATTTTTTACTCTGGTGGATTTTGTTGTTTGAATAAATGTAAATATATATTTGTTTGTGTTAATATAAAAAAGAAAAAAAAAACATTATTCGGTTGAGTAATAAGTACGCCACCTGATAAGGAAAGGCGAATGATGTTTGCCGGAATCCTAAGTTTGCACTTTGATCCTCAATAATTGAGTAATAACATACTTTTCAGTCGAGATCCGTAGTTAATTTTTTTAACGACTGTAAAATCCGATCCCTGAACCGGGCTTGCTACTTGTCTTACTCTTATCTAGTTGGTTCAGCTTTGTGGCACAGTGGCAGTTCTCACCATGTTCACTGATTATTAATGAACTGCAATCCATTAAATTAAATTAAGAGAAATATTATGGTCCCCGAGCCATCATATCAGAGCGCGTCACCCAAATAGTTTAACAGCCAATGTTGTCTAACTTTCATCTACATCTCTGAAACTCTTAAATTTTCTAATCTGATGTGGCAGTTTCTAAACCAGTTTCAGGGATGCAGATGGGTTTCTTATTTAGCAACTTTGCTCCAAAGTTGCTTAATAAGAAATCGTTTATAAACTCTGATGTGGCCAAATAATTCGCTGAAATTCTTTTCTCATGTAATTTATTTGCTGATGTGGCAATTAAGAAACTCTAATTTTAGTTTCAGGAATGTGGAGATTTAGAAACTTTCAGAAAAAATTTCTAAAAATCAGTTAACAGTTATTTAGAAACTCCAAGAGTTTTAGGGATGTAGATGCTCTAATATCCAAACATTTAAAGCTATGTTTATAGCATTTTAAAATGTTATTCGCAAGCATTTAAATCTTTGTCCGAAAACATTTCTAGATAGTTTTAATTCTTAACTACTTTTGTCTTCGAGCCTGGAAAAGAAAATATTTTTTCACCCACTCTTTTTTTTTTCTTTGATCGGTCTAATTCATTTTTTCGACGATCTGTGATAAATTTTACAAATATAAAAATACGAACGTTTTCTATTCAATTTTATCTTTCAAATAAGATCCATGAAAAAATATTTTTAAATAATTTTGAAGTCATTTGTTTTTTTAAGTAAACTCATGAGCACTTTAAATTTTCAAAACTTTAAATCTCAGTCTACAATTATTAAAATTTTCAAAGTTTTGTACATGAGGTTTATATACTTTGTACATGCACTGCAGTGTTATTGTTGAGAGAGGGATTTGAATAATTTGACTATTACCAATTAAACAAATATTTTGTACAAAAGTAGTTAAGAGTATGCTTTCAGATAGAGGTTTAAGAGTATTTCTTTTTTTTACTATTACCAATTGTTGTAAACCTCAAGAATTTTTTCTTTTTTGGTTTGAAAATAAAAGTAATTTAGAGTTAAAATTATCTATAAATATTTTTAGATAGAGGTTTAAATGATTGTGAGTAATATTTTAAAATGTTATAAACAGAGTTTTAAATGTTTGAATATTAGCGCTGAAAATGGAAGTTAGGTAATATTGAAATTTTTTCTGTTAAACTACTTAGAGAACACGCCCGGAGATTTTATTTGAGATACAATTATCAAGCTCCTTAAATTAAATATAATGACTTTATTTATAATCTAAGAGTTGATATCACCTCCTGTAGGCTGTAGATAAGCATATAACCTAATTAAGAATAAATTAATGTCCTTCTAATTCAACTTTGATTTGACTATCTAAATTAACATTAATAGTGTAAATTTAAATAATTGTCTTTGATATAATTGTAGAGATTGTTAAATTAATGTTAAGCCTTAAAAAGGTGACGAGTGGGTTTTGAAAAAAAAAATGGAA
Source organism: Carex rostrata (assembly GCF_964058835.1). Classification (NCBI taxonomy): domain Eukaryota; kingdom Viridiplantae; phylum Streptophyta; class Magnoliopsida; order Poales; family Cyperaceae; genus Carex; species Carex rostrata. The sequence goes on along the minus strand of NC_135919.1, from coordinate 5,651,636 downwards.
ATTATTCAAGACCGATGCATGTAGCCTTAGTAGCTAGTAGGGATCGTTTCTGAGTTTTATCAAGATATAGGTAGATTGAAATTAATTATTCTGTTTAAGGGATGAGACTAATTATTCTGTCTGGTTTATCCAGCTATTAATCTTATGCCAAAGTTAATTAAACAGGATGGTAGAAATTATCCCGTCCGTGGCTTAGAAAAAGAAAATGCGGAACGGTAAGGAAAATCCTGTCCGCGGCTCAATGAGTCAAATAGAGGATCTTACATATTAATTGGCATTATGCATGTATCCCTGTTTACATGCCAATATATATGCTTAATTATATGCTCACAGATGTTAAAAGAAGCAAGGAAGTGATAACGACAAAACATACATTGATTCAAGATTCCAAGTGCAGGTGTTAGTTTCAAATTTGTTTTATTTGCATTTTTATAAGAAGTGGAAATGGAATAGGGGTACCGGACGGTATAAACAAACTCCGTCCGCAGATTTTTTTTTTTTTTTTTTAAACCCCAGACGGGAATAATTGTACTGTCCCCCCCTCCCCCCCCACACACTTTTTTTTTCACGCTAAGCTTAGCAGGTGAGGGGTTAAGGTGTATTAAGCCGGACGGGATAATTGATCCCGGTTTACTTATATCTAGAAAAAACTCAGAAATGATCTCCTATTCCGATATATTTTTAATTTATTTTCTATTAATAAAAAAATCGGGGCTCTGGGGAAGTCTGCTAGCTATTTTTAATTGAAGAGCCCTAGCTTACTGGCTATCAAAAATTAAACATTATATAGTTCTGCTAATTAAGATTCTTTAAAATTCTAGCCTAACAACTCAATATTAATATAGCCTCTGTTTTTTTACTATTGCCGAAAAGAAATATGTATTTTCAGATGGTAACATGAAATATGAAAGGTGTTTAAATCTTTTCACACAATGTTGGAAGTTCACGGTTGCTCCTATAAGTACATACTATTATACTATATAACAAGGTTGAAGGTATAGTAAAAAATTAGTAGAGAATATATAATCTTGCCAATTGATCTCAATTGTCCAGAATGCATCTTCTTTCACTCAATTCTAATTGATCTTCTATGTCTCAACCCTCAAGTTTAATTCATTCAAGAAAATAAGCACACAAAAAAAACTACAAATATATATATTTTTATTTATTTGTACGTGAAGAGCAACCCTAATTATTGTTATCATTTAAAAAAATATATAGTAAAAAACAGGAGACAAGAAAGAAACAACAACAAATGAACAAAAATAAAAAGAAATTTAGACTTTGTCAGGATGATCCAATTAACAGAGCTCTAAAATCTTCATTAGATATATAAGGTGGCTTTCAGTGTCCCCTTTGCAATCTAGTTGTATTTATACAACTTCTAAAGGTCCAAAAATAAAAATCGTATAAGATGCATGCAATACTGTCATACTCATAATTTATGCATATCATGTCCAATTTCATCAAATAAATTAAATAATTAACAAACTAATGGCTTGAGCGAGATTCCTCGTATTCTGGTCCATCAGAAAGCTCGTGCCTTGATAATGTCAAAGCTCATCTCACTCGGATCGGTTGCTTGTAACTCGACTTGGATGCCATCGAGTTCCCTCCTGAAGCGATCCTTTGAACTGGCATAGAGCATTTTGCTCCTTATCCTGGCATTATCTGGAGACCTAAACAGAACAAAAAAAATTTGTTTAGAAGTATTTTTCCATTGTAGAAATGGTTTGTAAGAGTTTGTTTATTCATTATAGAGAAAGATTTTCAGTTTGTTTTCCCACAATTTGTCAAATTCAGCGTATCAAGCAACCCGTGTAATCTGTGACGCATCAAGGAAACTTAACTCAGAATCCTGGAGGATTGTTATTGTTACATATATAGCATTACCACAAATTTGAAAGTTGTTAGTAATGAATTACCAGGAAATGAAGAAGATCTTGCTCTTCTGGCAGTTGTCATCTGTGACAAAGTCAAAGTCAAAGACAGCGTAACGGCACTCATTAGGTGGGAGGGAATTGGTGAAGTCATCATAGGTCTCCTCGGGCTGCCCCAACTTCTCCACCGCTACCTGTTGTATCTTCTCATCTATCTTGAAAACGATGAATCTGAAGTTCCTCTTTGCCTTCAGCTCTAGGAACCTCAGCTTGCAGTCGTCGTGCACTGCCATTCCCGACGCCGAATTCGCCTTTAATTATTTTGTCAAGTCAAAATACACACACACTTAATTAATTGTTCAGAACCGCATGATGATTCGAATAAATTAATTAAGAGTACATGACATGCATGATGCTCATTTGTTTCCTAAACAAGAATAAATTGAATTTAAATTGACAGGGCCAGCAACTTCTTAGAATGGAAGGAAATCTGAATCAGATAACAAAGTCTTGTTATATGAATTGCCTTTCTCATAAGCAATTAAATTAGCATTATGATTTCTACTTAATTTATAACATCGATCAATGATCCTTTTTACCCATATCAAACATATCAAATATGCAACGAATACATGCTCGATCGATAACCCAAACCAAATGTGGCCAAAAAATACTGTAAGATTTGCATATTCAGCCATGGATCAATTATATTTTAATAAGCTAGGGATCAAATTCCAAAAAAAGAGCGCACCAATTCTCAATTGTAAGCAACAGACATTGCCCCAAACATGAATTTAAATGATCAAACCCAAAAAATGAAAACATCAATTCCCATTAAGCAACATATATAGTAATCAATTCAATACACAAAATATATATATATTTGGTGATCATAGACTTAATTGTACGTACATTTTGGTTACATCCTAATTAATACCCTACCCTACCCTAGCTAGCTATCATTATGTATACGTAACCGGTATTTAAACAATTAACTAACCATATTTTCTTGTGAAAGGAGTTATCGGGAGTGGCAGCAGGAGAGAAGAAGAAGAAGAAGAAAGAGAAGAGAAGAAGAATGATTTGAAGAAATAAATTAAGGTGGTAGTTTTGTAGTGGAACAATTAAGAAAAGAAAAGAGGAGACAGAGATGTGGGATTGTCATAAATTGACGGATCGAATGCCACGTCCCACAGGCCAGACAATTCTTTGTGGCCTCTGCATACTGCAATCAACTGTGCATTTATTTTATTTCATGGTTTCTATGTGATAGTAGCTCTACCTGTCACAATGGATCACAAAGAAATTCAACAAGTATCATACCAAATACAGCAAAACATGACGTGCTCTCAACCGCTCGTCCATTATTATTATTATTACCAGAATCCTGATTACAAGTTTAGTAAAACAAAACAACAGTCAACAGACGGCGTGATCCCCAAACACAAGACGTCACAATGTGATTTCAGTTTAGAACGTACATTTTTAATAATTGTTGAATGCACTTTTAGTTAGTATATAAAAAGATATTTGATTATTAAAATACCAAACTTGTTCATTTTAATTTACATTTTTAATAATTGTTGAATACACTTTTAGTTAGTATATTCTAACGTTACATTATTAAAATGCATATATATATATATAGTTATTGTACAAGGCCAAGGCGTGTTGCTTGTTGCACATTAGTTATAAACTATAAAGACAGACAAATTGAGCATGCTCAACTCCATTACAAGACCTACTACTACCTCAACATCCATAAATTGGATATGCTCACTACGCTACGCATCATTACAATTTCCTTTGGTGCAAGCAAGTCTTGAAAGACAATTATTTGAACGCTTGCCTTTCAAGTTTCAACCCAAAAAATTGACAACTTTTGGACCCTGCTTAGCCTTCTTTGATTTGAAATCATTGTTATTGTCCCCTGATTTTGATTTCGACTTGGACAAATCACTTGTTTTAACATTTTTGGCCTCCACCTGTACAATGAAATCATCTTCCAAATCGTCTCCACCTCCACCTCCACGACAGGTGGGCTCATTCTGCTCGCTTACCTCGGCCATTTCTGTTCAAAGAATATAACAATTTTCTCTTTTTTTAATACAATAAACAAAAAAAGGCGATATATATTAATTACCACATTGACATGTGATATTAGCACTCTAGTGTTAATTGAAAAGGAGTAAACAACTATTCCAGAATTACCGGTGTTTTGGTCAAATGAATTTGCAAAATCTCCATTGCCATTGCCATTGCCTTTGTTCGGACAGTATCTGGCCAAGTGAGTAACTTCACCACATACTTTACAACAACCACCCTGAAAAAAAATAAATGTTAACTAATTACTATTATATCTCATATTATTCATAGTACGTACGTATAATAGCATGCTGAGAAAACAATTAGAAAATACCTTTGGATATATGCCATGTTCATTCTTGGGACAGTTCTTGCTCAGGTGCCCTGTTTGTTTGCAGATAAAGCAGCTTGCAAATTTTGTACCACCTACAAACAGAACAGAACAGACCATTGCATTACACAGCAATAATAACAAACCTCTTAATAATAACAATTTTATTTTAAAAAATAAAACAAAATGCAAAAAAAGAAGAGAGTGATAGAGATATACCATCTTGAAGTGCTTTAAGACACTTAGACAAAGTGTGGCCGGTTTCTCCACAATTGTAACAGAATTTCTTCTTGTCACTTTCATCATCACCTTTCTCTGAGCAATTCTTCACACTGTGACCCCTTTTTCTACAAAACAAGCAAATCTACAAGGCAAAAGGAATAATAATAATAATAAGTCAGTCACAATAACTAACTAACTAACTAATTAATATTAAAAAATAAAATAAAAAATAAAGGAAATTTAAAGCCAAATTAACCTTATTTCTCTCCCACTGTGCCTTCTCGGGGCAGAGCTTGGCGATGTGTTCTCTCGATTTACAAATGAAGCAGCTCTCTCCGGGCCGCATACCGGGTACACGAAACGGATGTTTACTAAAACGGATGGAATTCCTCGCTGGTTTTGCATCTCCTTTGCTTTTCTTCAATTTCTTCTTCTTTTTAATCTTCTTCGAATCAGAAGCATTTGGGGGTTGGGGTTCTGGTTTTGGAAAGAGATGCGGATTCGCCTCCTTGAACTGTTTCCTGGCGAGTCTTTGTCTCTGGCTCACCATTCTTCCCTTCCCTTCCCTTCCCTTCCCTGCTTCGATTCGTAAAACCCTAAACCGATCGTCCTTCTTCCCTCCCGTCCCCGGCTTGTTAGGGTTTTTATCGGGTCGGGCCTTGTTTTATTATGTCACCCTTTTCTCGTTAGGGTTTTTATCGGGTCCGAAGCCGATATAAAATATGAATTTAGGTGTAGGATTAATGGGCTACAGGCCCAAAAAGGATAACCAGGGACTTGTTATGTCACCCCTACCCTACTATATATTTTAATCCACAGTCACACTGATCCCTCCCTTTTCTCGTTAATCCTCTCTCATAAATCATGATAAAAGAAAACTAAACAGTGGGTTTTATTATGCATGGGGCAATGGAGCATGGCTCATAACTCATAACTCATAATGGAAAAAAAAGGCTAAAGTATACTCATTATGATTCTTAGTGGAAACTCCTTTCTTTTTCTTTTTCTTTTTAATTCATTATCGCAGGATTAGTAGTGGAAATAACTAGACAGTCTAGTGGTGGAAAATAATTTAGTGCCATTATTAGTAGAATCCACCGAGTTCATGTTCATCTCCTCTCTAGTTGTACGGATTCACCGGAGAAAGCCCATCAATCCAACGGTATAAGTGAAATTTTAACTCTAGACATAAAACTTACAAAGCATATTTACTATCAAGATTCTTTCTTTTTTTCTTTTTTTTGAAACACCATTTAGTAGCAACTTCATACAGAGATGTTAAAATTACATAACTCAAAATTTCACATGTATAAAAACAAAATTCACAGCTTCAAATTTTTTCATCGAGACACTAGCTTCAAGAAAAATAAAAATTCATCCAATCACAAATTTCATAATTCCTTTATCCAGTGTATCCGGATAATTGGGGAGGAGCCGAACCCGAATCTATCACATAGGTCCGTATTTGATTCTATTCATGTTATTTTTTTCATAGTAAAATGAAAAAGACAAATCTTGCAAACTAAAAATCAATGCAAATATATTTTAGTATGCATTAGACACTCAATACACCAATACTAAGCCAGATTTGGTACAGTACAATTCAGTTCTGTGCCTCGAAAGCAGAATGAAGAGATGGTCACTTGAGTATCAAGCTCTAAAACTAGGAAGGTTTGTATACATACCAGTACAGGCAACAACCTGAAACTGTACTGGCCAACAAACCAATTCTTTATGGAATACCTACATCAATAAAATTATCTGGCAAGCGAGTCCCAAAGAGCAGCAAGATCTACATTGCCACCTGATACAATGATTGCTACTTTGTTGCTCTCCTGCCATGCTCTACTTTGCTTGAACTGATCTGAAAGAACAGCTGCTAAACCTATTGCTCCACTGGGCTCCACAGCCACTTTTAGAATCTCGTAGCACATTCGCATTGCTTTAATGATCTCCTCATCACTCACCGTAATTATTTCATCCACCAAGTCACGAACCACCGGCCTGACAAATCCCAAAAATGATTTTTTAAAGCCATACTGCTCCGTAGCCCAACTCAATAAATATTTATGGAATCCCATACTGCTCCAATATAAAAGTAAAAGTCTTACCATGTAAGGTCTCCAAGAAAAGCACGAAGGCCATCAGCGATAGTGTTGGTCTCAGGTAGAGTAACAATTCTTCCTGCCACCTTCGATTGAGAAGCATCGTCAGCTCCTTTTGGTTCTGCCGCTATAATTCGTATGGATGGGTTGATGGCCTTGGCAGCTATACTAATACCAGAAATCAAACCGCCACCTGGGGATCAAACCAAAATTATGAAATGATGCACTGACTTCTAGTCACCACTCGAATTTATTTTAATATGTATGTTACTAAACCTTGGAACATAATGTATATATCACTATAAAACTAATCTCAACTAATGGGTTTGGTCAGGTCCATGTCAGAATAATTTCAAACCTAGCTGGCTAACCCATTTCTATTTTCTATTGGCTTTTGTTTTTATTTTTTATTTTTTAACGTACGCACCGAGGTTAATGGCCAGAGAAATCATTAAGGGATGGAAAAAAAAACAATTAAAGGTGTAATACCTAACCAAGACTTGGTCATTTTGCAATTTTGACGTGAAGATTCAACAAACCAACTAAGGGGTTGCGTAAAGGAAAATACTTATCGACCCACTAGCAGGCCAGACAAGACTCAAGCAGTAAACATTATTTAAGCTTTTCTTAAACACAAAAAAATAATAAAACAGGTGCAATGTAGTCAATATTTTTTCTTCATTTGACTATAATGAAAAAACAGTACCTGGGGAATTGACCTAATTATTAAGAACTGATCCTTTTAGAATGATTAGAGCAACATATTTATGCACAATTAGTGAGGTAAGCTAAGCCAGAGAAATGAAACTCATTACAATGGGAGTGTAAATAGTTCAATTTTATGTTATTATTCTTGTTTAGAGTTAGCAAGGTGTGAAATTTCTGTTGATTTGATATATTTGTGTTTAAAATTAGGATTTTGGTTGCTTTATAAGATTTTTATAGTAAAAGTGGCTAATGGTTTTTTCAATAAAAGAAACAGGAGGGTACTTTTGTACCTTGTCTTGTCAAAAAAATGATGCAAGACAATTTGCACACTGAAGTACAAGCAAATGCAACAGCAACGGATATACGCTGAGAGTATTAAAAACTATCATAATAAAAGGGTACAGATGGTAAAGATGCTCATGAAAAGAAGGGGGGGGGGATTCTGTAAAATTTTGTTATAACAAACCGCTAATTGGTACGATAATGGTATCAATTCCTGGAACTTGCTCCAACAGCTCCAGTGATATTGTACCCTGACCACTGGAAAATAATAGAAGGAAAATACTCAACACTCAGTGCACCAAGAACTTTAAGAAAGAAATTAGAATACCAAAACTCCAAAAGTAATCAATGGGGAACTACACTTGTATACTTTTAACATTGGGGAAATTTCATGTACACCCTCAAAAACCTCGAATTACATATTTCCCCCTCTAAAATTCATAATATCATATTTACCCCTCTAAATTTCAAAAACTCACAAATTTACCCAATCTATTGCCTTTTCTATTAAAACTCATTTTCAGTTTACCCGTTCTTAAAACATAAAAATAGATAGCTAGTGTAAGAAAAATGTTAAGTCTTCTAATTAGTCGGTTTTAGAGTGTAAATGATTCATTTGTGTACTTGTGATGCATACACAGTGGCATTTGGAGTACGAATTTTAGAGGGAGGAAATATAATTTTGAGGTTTTTGAGGGGTAAAAATGAAATTTCCACTTTAACATTTGGCGATAGGATAGAAGTAAAGAACCTGATAATTCGGCCATCGTTGAACGGATGAATCAGAACAGCTCCAGTATCTTCTAGAACCTTCTTAGCCACTGCTTCTCTAGATTGCATGGTAACTTCACTCCAAATAACTTGGCCACCATATCTCTTAACATTTTCGACTTTACATTTTGGAGCATTTTCTGGTATAACAATATAAGCTGGGATTTTACGCAGCTTTGCAGCCAGTGACACTGCTGCAGCATGGTTTCCACTGAAAGATTACTATCTAATTAGTACATGAGAAATTCTATATAGATGGAGAACAATGCTATAATGAGTTATTCGTTTAGAATGATTAAATTTTGTTTTTCCTGTTTTTCATTATAAGAATTTAATAAAAAAAAATTATGAATAAAGTATTAAGATCTAGATCTGAGATAATCTTTAAACACAAAATGCATGATTGATTGATTAAATTGGTTTACAGTTCTTAATTTGACACATATATTGAAATGAAGTCAGAGAATTCGGTTCTACTTCACTTCAAATGTAGATCACTTAAACAGTTTAATTTGCCAAGTAACAACTTACCAACAAGCAATTAAAAAAAAATGATTTACTTGACCTTTCTTAAATTAGAAAAAAGCACAACCTGCTATGAGTTACAACCCCTTTGGAAGCTTCGAAATCATGAAGCGAAAATATAGCATTGGAGGCTCCCCTAATTTTGAAAGCTCCTCTATAATTATAATAGAGTAGAAGAGATGCATTAAAAGCAGGAAGGAGCAACAGAAAAAAAGGTGAATAGAATAGTATTGTAGAAAAGTAGAAGCTGGATGAGACGTCATCTCACCCCTTCTGGAAGCACTCGCACTTGAAAAACAATTGCTTGGCGGCTAGAGAATCAAGTGTTGAAGATGAGAGAACTGGAGTTGTATGAATAAAAGGCGCAATTCGAAGTTGAGCTTCTTTGATTGAATGGATATCAGCAGCATACTTTAAGTTAACTGTGTGGCAGGGTTGGTTATTCTTTCCATCCATTTTGTCACTGCCTATTAGCTAGCCTAGTATGCTCACAGTATAAGTTTAAATAGTGAATATATAGCAGATTCATATATAATTAATTACCATAGCATCATCACAAGCAAACACACTAAATTAACGAACTCTTCACAAGCACGGTTAATTTTAAAATTTTAAAAATTTACAAACCCTCTTTCCCCGACTTAAAACAGAAACAGAAACAGAAATTACGGTAAGGCTAAAAAGAAGAAAAAAGACAAGTCAAGTCAAGTACCACAAAGTCAGTCGATTGAGCCGGAGATTTGCGGCAAACTGTATCTGTATATGTAATGTATAATTGTATAGAGAGAGATTAGAGCCGGAGAAAACGAGGAACCAATTTGATTCATGCGTCTTTGGTTTTTTGTGGTGGGCCGGGTTCAATGTCTTTTACGATGTTTCTAACTAGTGGTTTGCTAAACCCCTAATGGGTTCAACCCGTTTTATCCGGCCCGTACCCGTTAACCGAGCTACCCGTACCCGTTGCCCGAGTACAAACGGGTAGACGAGTATGGGTAATAAACGGACCGGACAATCAAATTTGAAAAAAACCCGTTGTACCCGTACCCGTTACCTGTACCTGTTACTCGTATCCGTTACCTGTACCGACCCGTACCCGTTACCCGTACCGACCCGTACCCGTTACCCGTACCGACCCGTTTCATTTCAAAAAAGTTTGAATTTTTCCGCCGGTTCAAGAGGGGCCCGGTCCGGGTCAAATCAAACCCGGCTGGACTCACACGGGTCACCTCAACCGGTTTTTTTTTTTTTTAAAATTTCAAATTTAAAAAAATAGAAGAAAAAAAAAACCGAGCTGACTGGACCCGTCAACCCGCAACGGGTACGGGTAATAAACAGACCGGATAGAGATTTTGGAAAAATTACCCGTCTACCCGTTACGGGTTTTACCCGTACCCGGCCTACCCCTTTACCCGTTACCCCTAACGGGTAACCCGGAACGGGTCACGGGTAACCCCGTTAGCAAATCACTATTTCTAACTTCGGAACGCTTTTTATCTTTATGGGCTATTTCTATTTCTACCCATTTTATCTTCTAAATTCTTTTAAGTTGGTTTAATTTAATTTAATTTAATAAAACGTATCACTAGGCGGGGCGCTTCTTCAAAATCATTCTTTATTCTTAAATATTCCATTCTTAATTTACTTCTCATTTTATTTCCATTGGGTTAACTTAACTACAAATAGAAAAAACTTTAATTGCCTAGACTTTAATTGCCTAGCACAATTCACTCCTTCTGACTTTTAGGTTGTTGTTTGTTTTTGTACTTTTTTTTACTCTAGTGTTGTCATATACTGTGATTTGTTATATCAGGATGCTTATCTTTCTTTCATGTTGTTATTTATCATACTATTTTGCTTTTATCTTTCATCATTTTTCGTCACAGTAAATCTAAACGTAACGATTTGTAAAACAAACAATAAAACAACAAATAAATCACAAATAAATCAAAACAAACAATAATAGTGCGCCTAAATAGGTGTCTGCATGTTAATACAATAAACAAGTAATGCTTGCCTAAATAGGTGTCTGCATGTTAATACAATAAACGAGTAAACAAACAATAAATCACAAATCTAAACTTGACCGTCGGATAAAAATACATTGCTTGCCTCTTTCTCAACATGAAAATTGAATAACAAAAATGTATTGTTACTCATATTTCTCAACCTGAAAATTGAATAACAAAAATGTATGAGTTAACTACCTCGTGCATCTCGAACAGCTCTGTTTTGTTGTTCTTGTGTATCCCGGCGAGTTGATGTCTTCTCCTTCTATTATGAAGTAAATCAAGCCACATCGGAATCCTATTAACTCGCCTTCGACCCAAGGTAATATTTTTGTCATTTGGAACAAGGATTGGGCCTTCATTTTCCGGCCAATCAGACTGATTGTCATACACATGCCATTCACCCAGCCATGTGTTGATAAGTGTCTGTATGTGGTAGTAGTAATGTACAAACCTTCCAGGGTCAATGCCTCGGAGACGGCACACTGCCAGAACATGAGAACACGGTATTTTGTTTAATTGCGGCTTCTGGCATGTGCATGTAACCGTGTTCTCATCCATGATTACCACCGTGTATTTATAATTCGCTTTGGGAAACCGGCCAGAAGCGTCTTTAATGTATGCATTAACTTTCTCTTGTGCGGATGTTATCTCAAACTCGTTCCAGTTGCCAAATCCACCGAGCGTCGTCATAGATTGTGACCTCCCGCACCGTTTGTTAATCAACTACGAAAAATAGAACAATTTAATAAAAATTACAAAAATAAAATAATTTAATGAAAATAACATACCTCGTGCACACGGCATGAGAACTGTTGACCCTGGCTTGCTTCAAATTGCGCTTTTGCCCTCCTTTGAGCAAACCATTGCTGACATTTTTAAACGTGTCCTCAATTATTGCTGCTACCGGCAACCTACGAGAAGATCTAAAAACATTATTGAGCGACTCGGACCCGTTCGTCGTCATAATTCCCCAATGAAAACCCCCATCCAACGCCTGGAATATCTTCCATGGTTTAGGACATTCGTTCTCATCTTGATCTAGATACTTACCCACACCGTCCAACCAATTCAGAGCCCGATCACATACATCTCCCATTGCTTGCATTCCTTGCTCATATCTCCTCATCTTTCTCTTCGCCACACATATCCTGAAGTACTTGATTGCTTCTTCATTGCAATGATTCTTTTTCATATTTTCTGCTATGTGAGTAGCACAAAGACGTTGAACGCACTCATCCTCATCTTCCTCATTCCATCCCAGATCATCCTGTCGAAACACCTTTTTTATGCCCTTACCCCTATCAGTGATGACACACACAAACCTGGAGCGAATTACATTGCGCCTCAACCATTGCATGAACCATGCACAATCTTCAAAATTCTCTGTATCTACCAATGAAAAAGCCAACGGGAGGAGCTGATTTTCTGCATTGTACCCGGTTGCAATCAACATTTTACCTTTGTACCGGCCTGCTAAGTAACATGCATCAACAGTGATGATAGGTCTCAGGTGTTGGAAAGCCTCTATGCATGGTCCAAATGCCCAAGCCGCCCTATTAAAGTACCTGTAAGGTCCATGCTCACCAGTTGGATATGAGGTAACATCAAACAATGTACTTGGATTTTTTCGCTTAATGGCCTCCAATAAGGGGACTATAAGCGCATATGACCCCTCCCAACTACCAAATTGGCGGGCAATTGCCAACTCCCTTCCACGTCACAATTTATTGTATGCTGGTACCTGACCGTTGTACGTTTGTGCACAAGCTATTCTGACAGAAGTGATACTTAAATCTACGTCATTTCTCATGTGCGCCGAGATGCAATCGGCAACCATAGCAGCGGTCAACTGTGCATGATCTATTCTTGTGGCATCCGCATGACAAACATGTTTTGTTGGGCACCTGGATACTTTCCATTGTGTACCAAAACCAGTGACCCTTGCATTAATGTACCAACCACATCTGGGGTCCTTGCACTTGAACCTAATCCATTGTTTGTCACTGTGCATATTCTTAATCTCTTTATTACAAAGAATGTGAAACTTGTAAATTGCAGCTTTCATTTCCTCCTTTGAATCATAGGTTTGTCCCTCTGACAATTCATTTTCAAACTCTGCATGTCTACCAAATAACCCCACATTTGCTTCCTGAAAACCTGACAGGTCATTGAAAGCTGCAATCGGGTGCTCAACCCCGCGACCCATTATCCGAAACCCTTTATCAACCTTGAATTTTTTTGTCTGCCCGAGCACATGCCTCGTATCTGCTGTGTCACTATGATCGCTCATGCAATCAGGATCAACATCCCCCCAATTTTCCTCTGCCTCTTGTATTTCCGGATCCACCGTCTCCTCAGTTTCCTCCGGATCACAAGGCTGGGCTCGGGATCGATGGGAGTGCCGACTATTAGACGGTCGGTCCCTCTGAACTGGGGCTTGACTACTCTCAGGCATGTCAATCGGCAAAGGGATTCGGGACCGACGGGAGGGCCGACTAGTAGACCGTCGGCCCTCCTGAACTGGGGCATTACTACTTTCAGGCATGTCAATCTGGAAAGGGGGTTGGGCCACTGGACTTAAGGAGGTTGACGCATTAGCCCGACTAACACCCCGGATTAACCTTGCAAGGAGGTTAGGACGCTGGACTCGGTTAATCTCCACAAAGAGTTCAATTATCTTGTATTCACCCCCAGAAAAACTAATTGTCTGGTTATACAGTACCTGCCAGACTCCATCATTCTGAACAGGAAAAAATTAGAACCAAGTTTGGCCTGAACCAGTGGGCATGCTAATTTTGGCCTGAATATCAAGGTCATATCGATCCTGATTCAATCCGAGGTTCTGAGAAATAATCGATTTCAGAACCAACAAATAAGTACCCGAGATTACCGGTATCACAGAAACAGGCCCGATACTGTAATAAACCCCATTAGGGCCTGTTAAAATCTCACCACCAGTGTAAATAGATACCATAACAGCCATTTGGTATGAGTATAAGAAAACCTAAAATTAAAAATTAATTAAATTAATTATAAATACTAAATTTTTTTAAAAAAGATAGAAAATAAAAAACTTACGGTTCTGCTGAGAAGAATGGTGAAAAGAACGTGAAATGAATCTCTCACTAAACTCAGGCCAACTCTGTAATATAAATTATTTCGTAGGGTGCCCTCTCCCCCAGGAAGCGGCCACTGTGGCCGCTGGCCCCCAATGCGGCCCAGCCCGCTGAGCCTAGAAGCGGCACAAATAAATGCCTGCTTCCCCCCGAAGCGGCCCAGTTCCAGGTGCTCGCTTCCAGGGGAAGCGGCCATGCAAAATATGGAAATTCCACACGAAATTGGTGTTTTGGTTTAATAATTTAAAAAAAAATGGTATTTTTAAAAATTTCGAAAATTTATTCCTTCCATGACTGCCACATTAATTTTTAAAATAATATTTATTGCTATGAATATATCCTTCAATATTTGCCTTAATATCCTCTGCATAACAATAAAAATTTATTGCTCTCATTGATATGTCATTTCTACAAATTATTAGTATTCTATTCATAGATTTTTTTGAACCATAGAAAAGGAAATCATCATCTCCAATATTTTACTTTCTAATTTTTATTTTGCAGTAGTTTTTAATTTATATTATAATGATTTATGATATGAAATGTTTAAGAAATTATTATATTTAAATGTAAATGATTTTTCAAATGCTTTGGAGTTGTGACATATACCCGGTCCGTATCTGGAACCGCCCCGTATCTGAACCGGACCCGATAATCTACAAACAAGTTATGGGTATCTATCTATCCGGAACTGAAAGACTGGACCCGAAATATCTTCTGGTTGATAGGTATCCGGATCCGGATCCAACCCAATTTGAAACAAATAAGTATATGGATCGAAATTCGGACCCGAACACTTTTAGGGTACAGGTCCAAATATAATAGTATCCGGACCTGATCCGACCCGATAGCACCTCTAATTTCAGTGCTGTAGTTGTTTTTTTTCATTTACTTTACTGTACACTAATAGCTTCTATCAGTTTTTTTTAATTAAAAAAAATCTTAATATTATTTTAATAATAAATTCAAACAATTGCAATATTAAAATTAAAAAAATTATGGACGTGCTGTAGGGCATATACATAATTAACCTACCGATAAAATTTTATATAATTTGAATATTATTTAGGGATCGACTAACAGTTCCCCTACTTCAGTCCCCTATCTGTCCCCCGCACTAAAAGACAAAAAAATAGTTAAAACGTGCTAACTACCACCAAAGAGCAAGATTAATGTTATTTTATTAATAGTCAAAACGTATAGTATTCATACTTATTATCATAACCATTCGTCATATGTAAACACAAGCTGGAGGGGACCAGTAACTAGGGGTGTTCAAACGGTTCGGTTTAATTGGTTTTGGACCGAACCGAATTAGTTCGGTTTAAACGGTTCGGTTATTTTAGTTTATTGGATCGGTTTCGGTTGACTTTTCAAAACCGAATAATAAGTTTGGTTCGGTTCGGTTTTAAAAATTTCAAATCCGAATATACTGAACCGACCGAAGTTTATTTCTCTTAATACCTACGACAACTTCTTCACCCACGCCCCTAGTTGAACTAGGTCTTCAGATCGCTTCTCCTCTCTCCCACGCCTTCTGTCTTCACCCACGCCCCTAGTTGGACTAGGCTCCACGATCCCACACCCACACTACTACGACTACTACTGTCAAATCACCGAACCATTCTCCTCTTCAACTGTCAATCTCTCTTAATCTCTTTACCTCTTTCTTACATAGTTACATTTGCACAGACTAGATTGAAGGTTGAAACAATTTTCTAAGTTTTCTCTCTTTCTTCTCTCGTTTTTAGCTGTTCTTCGGCTGTGGGTTTATCTGAAATCGAGGGTCTAAGTTGAGTCTTCTAAACATCAATGTGCCTTAGTATTGTGAAGTGATGAAACAACAAATTAAATGAAATAGCTTTTTCTAATTTCTTACACACATCTTTTACATCTATTTATAATGTTTGACTAATCAGCCGTTGCCTAATTTCTATATTTGATTCTTTTAATCTAGTTGATTTCTTTCTCAGATTTGATCTATGATGATATATGAGATCAATCCCTTTATTCTTTTCTAAGCTTTTCTCAATTTTGTGATATCGCGATTTGTCAAAATTTTTGGTTCTAGTTTCTGGTAAATTTTATATGTGCTGATATTTTTCCTGGTATGCTATTTTAATTTACTGGTATAGAATTTGGTTTTCAATTTTGCTGGTTTGGGTTGGGGAAAACAGATGAGAACTGGTGTTATTTTTTGTACTTCGGTTTGAACCGAACAAACCGAATCAACCGAAATAAAACTTTGATTCGGTTCGGTTCGGTTCGGTTGATAGGCTAATTCGGTTCGGTTCGGTTCTATTTTTGAAACCGAAATGATAGTTTGGTTTGCCTAGTTCGGTTCGGTTTCAACCGAACCGAACCGATGAACACCCCTACCAGTAACGACCAGGGGGACCGCTGACGTCTTGTGACAGTCTGGATTGGGGACCGCAATCGTCTGAAAGCGACATTTGCCAAGATTGGGGACCAATACAGCGAATCTTCATATATAAATAAAGAAGTATTCATATCTAAACAAATGAAGTATTCATACTGACAATTACGAAGTATTCATACATGTTTGTAATAATTTATACAATTCAAAATTCAAAGTTAGATTCATCTATCTCACCCCACCTCTTCCAAGAAGTATTCATACTGATAATTACGAAGTATTCATAAATGTTCGAAATAATTTATACAATTCAAAATTCATTGTCAAATTCATCTCTCTCACTCACCTCTTCCAAGAAATATTCATATCTAACATGAAGTATGCATATCTAACAAATGAAGTATTCATATTTAACTAATGAAGTACTCAATATCTAACAAATGAAATATTCATATATATAACTATTCATATCTAACTAATGAAGTATTCACACATGACACTAACAATATTCACATCTGACACTAATAATATTCACACCTGCCCAGATTGGGACCAAGAAATATTCCCAATAGACTAGTATGCATATCTAAAACAATAAAGTATTCATATCTAACTAAATAATTATTCATACTGACGATTACAAAGTATTCATACATGTTTGAAATAATTTATACAATTCAAAATTTAAAGTCAGATTCATCTCTTTCATCCCACCTCTTCCAAGAAGTATTCATATGTAACATGAAGTATGCATATCTAACAACTGAAGTATTCATATCTAACTAATAAAATATTCATATGTTGCACTGTGACAACCTTCGCTGGACTAGCATGGACCCCCTCCAATGGTGCTCTCCCCGCCGAATCTTGACGGTGCACCATGCTCTCCTCGTTGGATCTCGACAGTGCACAACGCTCTCCTCGCCGGATCTTGACGGTGCACCACGCTCTCCTCGCCGGATCTCGACGGTGCACCACGCTCGCCTCGCCGGATCTTGATCGCCATCTCAACTGTCGGCGTGGGTATATGGTGGCGAGCAGTAGAGGAGAAGAACATGGTGAGTTTTGAGTTATGTTGAATTTTTTTTTTCTTTCTAAGAGAAAATTGAAAAGAATGGGTTTTGACCACGTGAGGGAACAAAAAAGAAATGTTGTTAGGGGGACAGATAGGGGACAGATTCAAGGGGTACAACATCTTTACTCTATTATTTAATAATAGACGAGATATCATTAATTTTAGAGTATTAGACAATTAATTTATGTAGTTGGGTAAATCGTAATGCATTAAATCTCATATCTTTTAGGTTTTAACTTTTTATAGGCTTAGTTGAGGTCTACTATTTAAGATTCGTTCACGTGACGTGCCCGATGCCATGGTTAAATTAACCTTTCCGCCGCTTTGATCACTCATATTATAATTATAATTATAAATTATATGTCTCCCTCCCCAATTCTACGTACAATTCTAATTCGATTCAAACGACGATTCATTTCCCTCGGCTCGAACGAAGCTGAATGAATGATCATGTCAACAACTACAACTAGTAGGGGTAAGGGGTTTCTTCTCTCCTGCTTCCGAAGCGATGGCGGAGGCGGAGCCTCTACAACTACAAGCCGTGTTTTGTCGCCACGTCCCAGATATCCTTCTATGCTCAAGTACCCCATGGCCATGGAGGCGTATACGTTGCTGGAGGAGCAGCAGAGCAGGAAGGTGGCGCTGTTTTCTGTCGTCGGGATGACGTGCTCTGCGTGTGCTGGGTCCGTTGAGAAAGCTATCAAACGCCTTCCGGGGATACAGGATGCCGCTGTTGATGTCCTCAATAATCGTGCACAAGTTATCTTCTATCCTGCCTTTGTTTCAGTAAGTCCACTCCTTAATTTCTTTTTTAATTTCTACATGTACATAATTATACTACCTAACCTACACTTATATATCTTATGCAATTTCACTTATATAACATATATATCTATTTTGAGAAATACTGTTATTTATTTATTTATTGTAACCTATTAAATTATCTCATAATTAAAAAAAAAAGATATTTAATTTCATGAAACATCAGTCTCCGTAATCATCAAATTCAGGATGCTTCTTAAGTACATAATTGAGGCGTGCTGGGGCAAGAGGATCTTGCCAGTAAACGGATCGATGTTTTACATCATAAATGACCCAAAAGCAAGCAATAATACAAATATTAAATTCTAATTTTCCAAGGGTACAGACAGGTAAGTGCAAGTTTTTGTGATCGATCGTGACATTATGAAAGGTTTCTTCCGTGCTAAAATTGCTTATTAGTTATTACCTTGCTTGGAGAGTTGGAGTTGTTCATTGCATGTGTATGATTGCGTTAATAAGTGAATTCTTATGATTTGACATTTGTATTTATGATTTCCCATCTGGGTTATTTCTTTCATATTCCTTTAGGTATGCTATTAATGCTAGTTGCTTTCTCTTAATTTAGTTAGAAAGAGAAACCATAACATTATTGATGTGCGCATTTTCATTTATTTATTTCATATCATACCTCGTATTTTCTCATCAACATCTTTTATCTTATTGTTTAAAACCACATATAGCATCTTTATTTGTCCTAAAGTTTATTTTCATAGAACCATGCATGTTTAGATTATTGTGTATTATAAGAAGTAATTAATTAATCCGGCGGTCGGAGAAGCGGATTGGTCGTGGAGCGAGATGGCAATTAATTACATGATCAACATCTCGATTGGAGCACGACGGTGAGTAGATCCGGTTGCCGTTGGAGTGCAGCGGCGGTCAAAGAAGCAGATCCGGTCGTGGAGCGAGATGAGGATTATAATACTATATTAGTTTAGAAGATTTATGAGAATAAAAGAGTAGATTTAGGAATTACGATCATTTGACCCATTGTTAATATGTTTTTTATCAATGAAATTGTTAGTTGACATTTAAAGTCACTAACCCTCAGAAAAAGAAGTAAATAATTAACTAATTTCTCCTTAAAGATCTTAAGATTTTTAGGTGTACATGGGGTTAATTAGATTTAGATTATACTTAAATTTGACTTTTGTTCTCAGCTTGCACTTTCTTCTCTTGACTAACAAAAGATACCAAGGACGGAATCATTGGTTTTGTACCAAAATGTCTAATCCTAAACAAAATCGTATATCTAATAAAAAAGGAGCATGGAAAAACACGAGGGGTAAGTTGTATATTTTCCGTGACATTTATTAATTTACAGAAAGGTATATTATGCACAAGAAAGGTTTTTCCCTCTACGAAAAATACTTCCGACTTAATTTAGAATATAACTTTCCTATTAGCACAATTGTTAATGTACTAGGATGACTTCTAAGATGTGGCCCTTGTGGGCCTTCTCCATTTAATATAAAACTAGAAGAATGTTAACTTTTTAAGTTGTATTTGAGATCATTTAAGTCATAAACATATACTTTATCATTAAGTTGACTTTTGAATGGCTTGGAAAGAACTTTCTAGTTTTGGTAAAGAGCCTTCAATCAAACACACATATCAATCAATCACACCTAGTTAATAAGACCTAGATAGTTCTAGTTGACTTTGCTTCTGAAAACATAAAAGAAGATACATATATATGTATATAAATGTGTAGCCCTACAAGACCCAAAAATGCCTAATATATATACCCTGAAGTCCTTGTTTAAATTTACTCTAATGGATAAATTCCTGACAGGAGGAACAAATTGGGGAGACAATTGAGGATGTCGGGTTCAAAGTCAAAGCCACCTTATTCCAAGAGGACCTCCAACAAAAGTCAATTTTAACATGTAGACTCCACATAAAAGGCATGACATGCACATCATGTTCATTGACCGTCGAATCTGCTTTACAATCTGTGCCAGGTGTAAAAAGAGCTGTTGTTGCCCTAGCAACTGAAGAAGCTGAAATTCAGTATGACCCAAAAACCGTCACTGCCGTGCAACTCATGCATGTAGTAGAAGAAACTGGTTTTGAAGCCATGCTTATTTCAACCGGCGATGATATAAATCGAATCCATCTCAAAGTAGATGGAGTCCTTGACGAGAAATTGGCTGATATGGTGAAGACCTCACTTGAAGCACTTCCTGGAGTAGAAGATACAACATTTGATCTTACACTTCACAAAATAACTCTGTCTTATAAGACTGATCAAACAGGCCCAAGAAATTTCATAGAAGTCACGGAGTCTGTTGGAGCAGGTCGACTCAGCGCATCGATTTTCCCCGAGGAACAAGGAAGGGAAATGAATAGGAGAAATGAAATTAAACAATATTTCTATTCTTTCTTATGGAGTCTGCTTTTCACCATTCCTGTGTTTCTCACTTCCATGGTGTTTATGTACATCCCGTGGACCAAGAGGGGGCTTGACAAAAAGGTGGTTAATATGTTGACTATCGGAGAACTCTTGAGATGGATCTTATCCACTCCTGTTCAGTTCGTTATAGGCCGAAGGTTTTATACTGGTGCTTACAAAGCCTTGAGATATGGTTCAGCAAACATGGATGTGTTAATTGCATTGGGGACGAATGCGGCGTATTTTTACTCAGTTTACTCAGTAATAAGAGCTGCAACATCAGAAGACTATATGGGAACCGATTTTTTCGAGACGAGTTCAATGCTCATTTCCTTTATCCTCCTAGGCAAATTCCTTGAGATATTGGCAAAAGGGAAAACGTCAGAGGCCATTGCAAAGCTCATGGACCTTGCACCTGATACCGCTACACTTTTGTCATATGACAGCGAAGGAAATGTTGTGGAAGAGAGAGAGATTGACAGCCGGTTGATACAAAAGAATGACGTGATAAAAGTAATGCCTGGAGGAAAGGTGGCTTCTGATGGATTTGTTATATGGGGACAGAGTCATGTAAACGAAAGTATGATAACGGGGGAGTCGCAACCTGTCGCGAAGAGGAAAGGAGACAATGTAATAGGTGGAACAGTAAATGAGAATGGTGTGTTGCATGTAAGAGTGACACATGTCGGGTCAGAGAGTGCCTTATCACAGATCGTTGGTCTGGTCGAGTCCGCACAAATGGCAAAAGCACCTGTGCAGAAGTTTGCCGATCGCATTTCCAAGGTCTTTGTCCCTCTGGTGAGTTTAAGTTTAAATCCTATCATAAGGTATTAGTATTCTTGTGAAAACTAATTTTGTATTACATTTTGGCTTAAATTTCTGCATCTTTTCCAAAATCCAGGTTATTGCTCTTGCCTTAGCAACATGGTTTGCATGGTTTTTGGCTGGGAAATTTAACTGGTACAACAAATCATGGATTCCATCTTCAATGGATAGTTTTCAACTAGCGCTTCAATTCGGCATATCTGTTATGGTCATAGCGTGTCCATGTGCTCTTGGTTTGGCAACCCCAACAGCTGTCATGGTTGCAACCGGAGTCGGTGCTTCTCAAGGTGTGCTGATAAAAGGAGGTCAGGCATTGGAAAGTGCACATAAGGTACTTAATTTACTGCATAGATGATGCTTTTAATATGTCTATATTAATTTTATGAAACTTTATTCTGGCTGATGCACCTTGCTACTCTGCCATGTAGGTAAATTGTATTGTATTTGATAAGACGGGTACACTAACAACTGGAAAACCTGTTGTTGTT
This sequence comes from Carex rostrata, assembly GCF_964058835.1. Classification (NCBI taxonomy): domain Eukaryota; kingdom Viridiplantae; phylum Streptophyta; class Magnoliopsida; order Poales; family Cyperaceae; genus Carex; species Carex rostrata. The sequence goes on along the minus strand of NC_135919.1, from coordinate 5,629,620 downwards.
CGAACTAAGCTTCTTAAAACTATGGCATTGCCTGAGTTCTATGATATTGTGGCTGCTGCTGAGGTAATTTAATTTCTTCTCTGAATTTTATTTTACATTGATTAACATCATCACGTTCTCTAGCGTAGCATTAACATTAGCTTGTATTTTGTCTTTCCTGGCAGGTAAACAGTGAGCATCCGCTGGCAAAAGCAATTGTTCAATACACAAAAAAATTCAGAGGAGATGAAGAAAATTATATCAGGCCTGAGGTACGGGATTTCATTTCTGTCACCGGCCGAGGTGTCAAAGCCACAGTGAGAAACAAAAATGTGATAATAGGCAACAAAACCTTGATGATAGAGTCAGGAGTGTCTATCTCAGATGAGGCATCTGAAATTCTTATGGAGTCAGAGGAATTGGCACAGACTGGAATTATTGTCGCAATAAATCAAGCGGTTATTGGGATAATAGGTATATCAGACCCACTGAAGCCCGGGGCCCAGGAGGTGATATCCCTACTGAGGTCAATGAAGGTGGAGAGTATTATGGTAACCGGCGATAACTGGGGCACTGCAAAGGCTATTGCAATGGAAGTTGGAATCAAGAATGTAGTTGCAGAGGCAAAACCAGAAGAGAAGGCTCAGAAAGTGAAGGAACTTCAGGTATGTAGACAGTCCCTCTTTTATTAGAATAGATACCGAGCAGTGGACATAAATATCTTTTTTGTTTGGTGGTTTAATAGTAATAATAATCAACTGAGGCCTGAAAATTTTGTTAGTTGTGTTTTCACGAATGAGTTTGTGAATTGTGAATCTTCAAGTAGCATTTTTGGATAAAGAATCCTTAAACCAACAGTTAAATTTTTGTAAATTTTCTTTTTAGAAAATAGAAATTTAATCCAAATTGCAAACAATTTGCTGAAAATTCAGAATTTGACATATGGTCCTTCTCACAGACATTGCTAAAAAGGTAATTTCACTTAAAAAAAAAATACAATTTTTCAAACTTTAGTCGGGAATGCAAACAAATGTTTGCTACTATTTTAGGCTGAATGCTTTTGTCCAAATGTTATTTAGCAAAGCAGCAAAAGCAACATAACAAAAAAAATACATTAACATTAATATTATTATTATTTAATAATATGAGTTGGGCTACGGTGCTTCATGAAGTAAAACGAGTGTTTTACTTCACACTCACATTTTGAAAAAACTAATAATAAATTTTCTAAAAATGTGAAATTTGGTCTCCAAGCACAATTTAATATGAAGATCAACTTGAACGGTTGTAGGAAGAAAAGGTAAAAAAATTTCCAATACAATTCTATAATTTGATATTTCAAAATCTTATATTTATATATTTTATCTACACAATCAATTATATAGTTTCTTTATGGTTGTATTATTTATTTTTTCAGATGCAAGGCAAGGTTGTGGCAATGGTAGGAGATGGAATCAACGATTCACCGGCACTTGTTTCAGCTGATGTGGGAATGGCCATCGGTGCAGGCACAGACATAGCAATCGAAGCAGCTGACATAGTCCTAATGAGAAGTAATTTAGAGGATGTGATAACTGCAATAGATCTCTCGAGAAAGACTCTCTTTCGCATTCGCATGAATTACGTGTGGGCTCTTGGTTACAACATTATTGGTATACCGATAGCTGCAGGAGCGCTCTTCCCTTTCACCAGGTTCAGATTGCCACCGTGGCTTGCCGGTGCGGCCATGGCCGCATCGTCAGTGAGTGTGGTGTGTTGTTCATTGTTGCTTAGGTATTACAGGAGGCCGAAGAAGCTGGATATGCTTCAGTGTAGTGAAGTCAGGGTTGGTTAGGTTTAGGTTATGAAAATAGCTGGTTTGTTAGTTGCTCTATATAATGTTTACTTAATTTGCCTTGTGTGGTTTTAGTTTAGAAGAATGAAGTGTGTGGCATGTACAGCTATATATATTTGAATGTGTCGGATATTTTACATGTGAAGGTTTCAATATACCTGGTCTTTGTGGTTCTTTCTATTCTTTTACTCTCTCTCTCTCTCTCTCTCTCTCTCTTACCCGAGCACTAAGCATAAACACTCCCCCCACTATCTCTCTCTCTCTCTCTGAGCCGGATCACGGAGCACAAATCCTCTCAGCTGGTTTAGGGTTCCGCCTCTGATTTCTTTTAATTATTTCAATTTTATTTCTTTCCATTACTTCTTTCTTAGTACTAATACTCTTTAGGCGTTACAGCAATCCAAAAGAATAAAATAAAGTTTCTCATAAATCACCATTTCCTTTTTTTGAACTGTATACGGCAGATCTTGAATTACCAAAATAAAATTAGTTGATGACACAAATTGAGTGAGTAATCACATAAGATTTTAAACTCGCAGCAACTAATAAATGACTAAGATCCTTGCGAGGAGTTGTACGAGTGTACACAGCATTTTTCATTAACAAACTTCCATCTGATGATTATTTTTCTATTGTTTTTATTAAATAACATTTGATTAAATTAGTTACCTGAAAGCTGGTATTCGTATTCGAAGGAAACAATTGATCCAGAAATTCTTTTGTATTATACATAGTATTCTCATTGTTTATTAAGAATCCTCAATTTCAGTACCTTCCTGTCAGAATAATTCCTAATTTCAAACTCAAAATGTGCTTCTGTTGTTATAAATTCAAAGTTTGAACTGAAGCTGATAATTAAGATTCTACTGGTACAGCTTAGGAAAAATGAGTAGTAGACGTTTGGTGGGAAAAAGATTCTTATCTAACCAGATGTAGTTGCATCACAGGCTGAAAGCAAGTGTGCACTTGAGTACGGTCAGATGAACGGGCCTCCTGCTGCCCGTGCTCGTGTTGGTCTAACTGGTCTGATTGTTGCTGAGCACTTCCGTGATGCTGAAGGTCTAGATGTGCTTCTCTTTATCGACAATATCTTCCGTTTTACTCCGGTTCTTTTTTCCTCAACCTGGATTTATTTATTTTGTACATGTATCTGGTCTATATGCACCGTTTTAGGATTATGTATTTTACAAAATAAAATAAGCACTTTATGATTTGAAATTCAGTAATAAGGAAATTGGTTAACCCAAGTTCACAAAACTTTCAGTGAATTTGCTGAATTTTTGTTTCTCCGTCAACCTCTGTTGGAATGATGTTTAACGGTTTAAACTTGCTTTCGTATCTGTTGCTCTTGGGCAACTTGAATGGTCTTTTGAATAATATATTTTTGACTGAAATATAGGCAAATTCGGAGGTGTCTGCCTTGTTGGGTCGTATCCCATCTGCTGTGGGTTATCAGCCAACCCTTGCCATTGATCTTGGAGGGTTGCAAGAGCGTATTATCACAATTAGGAAGGGGTCTATCCACTAGTGGAGAATGTATAATTAGTGTTGCCTCAAAAAGCTGACACTAATACTTTAGTATCAGACTTTTCGATTACAAAAAGTCGACACTAATACAATTAGTGTCGGCTGTTTATAATTAGCTGACATTAATAACTGATACTTAGTGTCGGATTTTTAATTTTAGCCGATACTAATACTTAGTGTCGGTTGTTTATAAAGAGCCGACACTAATAACTAATAATTACTGTCGGTCATTTATCAACAGCCGACACTAACACTTAGTGTCAGATAATTAATCAGACGATACTAATACTTAGTGTCTCGGATTATTAATTTTAGCCGATACTAAATTATTAGTGTCAGCTGACACTAATTGTTCGCATTGTCAGTCCCGCGCACCCTTTTCGTTCGTATCAAAACGCGCCTCCTTCACCTCTCGAGCATTTAGGGTTTATTCATTTTCGTTCGCCTCCCGCACACCACCTTTTCGTTCACCTCCGCGCACTACCCTCCGCGTAAACCGTGCACCACCCTCCTCCTCTCCCTATGTGTAAACCGCGCACCGCCCTCCGCCTCTCCCTCCGTGTAAGCCGCGCACCACCCTCTGCCTCTCTGCGCATCTCTCTTTTCCATCGATTGCAGTGGGTGCATCCAGTGGCGGAGCCACCTGTATCCAGGGGTAGGCAGCCGCCTACCCCTGGATTTTGAAATACGGTACCAAGTTCGTATATAGTTGGTTTGGATTTAGGTTTTGTCTATCTCTGGATTTGAGTTTTGTCTACTCCTGACTGAGTCAAAACTCTTGATTAGTGAAATTGGCCGAGTCGTTACAATTTTGATAGTCTTTCATCAATCTATTTTGAAATATTCCAACAAGAAGAAGGTTAATAAGAATGGTATGATCGTGGGACCACAAATTTGTTATTTTTTGTGAAAGGAATAGACTAAAATATTTTATAAAGTAATATACTTAAATTTAATGTAATGCATTAAAATATTTTTATTATGTTTAACTATTCAAAATGAGCTGAATTTTAATAAAAGAGTCTTGTGAACTATGCTTCAAAGTAAACTTTCAAAAAAATCGAGTTTTCGATCTAATTCAATGGATTTCTACCAATTTTCTTGATTTTAATTCATGGTTAATTACCGATTCCGCTTCCAATGAAAATTATTTAATTATTTAAATAAAATAATAATAATTATTAATATAATAATAATTTATTTTGCCTACAAATAATGAAAATCCTGGATACGCCACTGGGTGCATCTCATCGATTCAGCAATTCAGCATTTCCATCTCTGTCCAGCTGGTACTGATCTGGTTCACCATTTTGGTTAATTTGAGAATTTTTTCATTTTCAGGTTGAAGTTGGTAAGTTCATCATCATCTATGAGGTATCCTCAGCCATTTTCTAATTCATTTCAATATCTATCTTTTTTATTTGTTGCAGCTTGTCATATTGCCAAGAACTACCTGGCACATACTCTAGACATCAAAGTTTCTTTAATTTTAGGTAATTAACCTTAATCTAATTCTGTATCTTGTCACGTATATTATGTCAATTTATCTCTAATTTTTCATTTTTTTTGGGAAATAAAAAAAATGTAGGGATATGGGGTGGTAAAGGTCAGGGAAAGACATGTCAAACTGAGTTAATTTTCCGTGCTATGGGGGTCGAACCTGTTATCATGTCGGCAGGAGAACTTTAATATGAGAGAACTGGTAATTACCTCTAAATTCAAATTTCAAGTTTAATTTTGAAAACAAGAAATTAGTTTGTGACTATTCAAGTCAAGTCATTCTAGAACGAATCTTGATGCAGGAGAGCCTGGAAGACTTATACGTGATAGCTACCGAACCGCCTCTCAAGTTGGTTAATTGTAGTTTACTTAATTAATATACTTTGAACAGGGAAAGATGAGCTGCTTAATGATCAATGATATAGATGTTGGTCTTGGCAGATTTGGTTCGTTCTTCATATAATTTTTTTTAACTATTAATGCAATTTGTTGCAAGTATAATTTTTTATATAATACTTTGAACGAATTGACAGGAAACACACAAATGACAGTGAATAACCAGATAGTGGTAGGCACACTAATGAATTTATCAGATAATCCAACAAGAGTTAGCATTGGCCAGAAATGGAGAGATTCTGATGTGACGGGTCCATGGACAAATTTTACTGGTATGCTTCTCTGTAACAATTACTATCATAACCTTGTACCTAAATGTAACATTTGTGATAAATTAAATAATTGACTCAGGCAGCCAGATTGAGAGGATATTGTAAACATAGTTCATCGGATGTATACAAAAGATGGTATTTCAAGAGATGATGTTTTATGCATAGTCGACACATTTCCAAACCAATGTAATCTTTTTAATCCCATTTTTTGTTTTTAAATATAATTCACAATTAATTCCTATGGATTCTGTCATGAGAAATAACTATTGAAGGGTAGTTTGGTAATTTTTCTGGTAAAATTATCAGTGCTAAGATTAACACCAAATTTGCTCTCTTTATATAGCGCTAGATTTCTATGGAGCTCTGCGGTCAAGAACATATGACTGTTCAATTTTGGAGGTATATATCTACACATTTTTTATATTTATAATCAAGTCCTACTTATTTATATGGGGTTTCTTATACCAGCAGCATGACAATTTTGCAATTTGATCCTTATTAGTTGACATAATCATATTTCACATTTCTTTCATCAAGACAGTGGCATATAAGGCATTCATTGAGCATCAATTCACAGGGTATTAACCCTCTTTCATTTGCTCTCTGCCTTCGGATTATGCAGCTAGGTCCATTCAAAAGAGCATAGAGAAGACTTACACAAAACAGAGAGGCTATTAGAAAAAGTCGTCTAAGAAAAAAGGTGTTCTATATCCTTTAGCCATCTTTTCAAATGATTTTTTTTATATTGTCTTACAAAATTCTAGTTAGCCATTTTATTTCCTGAAATTGCACCTACACTTATTCAGAATCATTTCATGAATATATGGTTTACTCTATTATAGCGATCTTGCTACTGACGAGGAGAGGAGTTCGTTGCGATTTGATTAAGTCCTAGATAAGTATTTTTGAGTAAAATTATAGGTGAATTGTACCCGCTGATTTGATTTTAGTAAAATTATAGTTTTTTTTTTTTTTACTGATTCTAGATTTATGAAATTGTGTCTTGAATAATGATAAACTTTGATTTTGTAAATGTGATATTTTATCTAGTGAGTGTTATTTGTAAATTAGGATGTGTTATTTGATATCTTTATTTCAGACTGCTTGTTTTATATATAGGCCAGCAAAAATATATGGTAGCTGGCCAAATAATAAGATTTATTTTTTTTTTTTAAAAAAAAAAATCTAGTGTCAGCTCTTTATTAAAAATGCGATACTAATAATTACTTTTAGTGTCGGCTAATTAGAAGTATTACTATCAGCCCCATTAGTGTCACCTAAAGTCCGACACTAATACCCATAAACAACTGATACTAATTCCAAGTTTTCCACTAGTGATCACCTTTATCCAGGCTATCTATGTACCTGTTGATGACTTGACAGATCCTGCTTCTGCTACTACTTTTGCCCATCTTGACGACACCACTGTGCTTTCACGTCAGGTACTTTAAAGATAAAGTAAAATTACCATCTGATAACCTAGGAGCTGTCGTGCCCTCAAATTGCTGTTGTAAAGAAAAAAACTACATACACTCGGATCTTTTTACTTGAATCTCTATTACAGTCATCCTAAAATGAGTACCTAGATTAATGAATAATGCAATTTACTTGAACTTGATACCTTATAGACGGAGAATAGCAATAGGTTGGTAGGAATTGGAGATAACAACAAGGTTACAAAAAAATTAAAGCGAAAAATTCATGGCAAATTGCTGGTTTAAAAGGATTTGTAGGATTTGTATTCAATTGCATATTGGTGTTGGTTTCAATCTTGATATCTAACTATAACAAATTATGAAGGTTTTGATGAACCTGTAAAAACACTTGAATAATAACAGTTATTGTCAGTCTTTAGTTGAACCATTTATTTCTACTATTACTTGAAAAATAACAGCTATTTTTAGAGCATTAAATGCGAAGGGAATAGCATATTAGAGCATTTAATTGCTTGTTAAGTTCAAATCAGGAATGACATTACCGTACTAGATGGAAACAATGCATAAAACTGATGCCGTGATGATGAAATGGCGACTGGTATGCATAGGAACCGGTACTGGAACAATACCGAAAAAGACACAACATGGTGAACTGGTACAGGAAGACCTGATACTGGTATGATACGGACCGGGTACAATTTGAAGACACGGTACTGGTACGGTTTTGGAATAACATGGCATGTGCTGGAGGTGGATTTTATCTCTACTGATCCAACTTACAATTTTTTATTTTCAGTCATTTTAAATTGTTAGGGACTTTTCTGCTTTCTTGTAATATTTTTCTTCTTTGTATTAGCTCAATGTATTGGTACAAAGGACTGTGTACCAGCACCAGTAAAGGAGTATGACAAAGTGGTACTGATAGATGCTTCATGGGAAGTGTCTAAAAGAGCGGGATGGGGTGCAGCGTTCTTCGATTGAAGGGACATCTGATGGAAGTGTGGGGAGGACAAATGAGGGCAGAAGATCTCCTTTTCATGCAGAGTGCTTGGCACTAGCAAAAACGATGCATAAAATTGGTAGACAATGGGGTACACAAAACTGTAGGAAGGTTAAAATACTACCTGATTGCAAAAACCTGGTTAATTTGATTGATACCCAAGAGTTACGGGATTTGTCATCTTGGAAATCCACAGAAACAGTGCTGGCATGTGTTAAGGAATACCAGCAGATGAAGGAACTTATAAGCATTGGATATGTCACAAGAGAAGCACTCAAGGCACCCCATGCGCTGGCAAATCATGCAAGAAGGTCAGGTATAATGCTGGATGAATATGGAAGTAACAAATGCATAAATGAACTGCAACTTGATAAATTGATGGACCAAAGGTTCTTCACATGGGAAGCATGAATTACTATGAGAGGCCTAGGATAGTTTATTTTTCCTTTTACTGTTAATTGTATGTAATGTAGGAGATGTGACAGTACTTTCTTATCAATACAAATGCCCAAGTGTTTCTCATAAAAAAAATGTATTGGGCTCTTTGTATTTATTTTATTTTAAATTTGTATCTGATTCTTGTATGTTTATTGCTAATTAATGAAGTAAAAAAATCCCAATATGAGAAAGAGAAAGAAGAAAACTGAAGCATTACTCACCTTGATATAATCTTTATTACTGATAGTTGGATTGTAAGGCAAAACCTACTCAGAGTCATTTGGAATAGAGAAGCTATATAGGTCAATTTTTTTAATATAAATTATTTTTAACTAATATATGAAAAATTACATCTTACATAGTAAACATATTAATTTTTTTAACAATTTTATTAATAAAAATAATTGTATAATATTATGTGACAAACAAACAGACTTTTATAATATATCTCCGTTGTAGTGCACGGGCACAATACTAGTATCTTTTATATAGACGATGGTAAAACAAACTTGCATAGCTGTACTGTCCGGGACAAGTATCATGAACAGTATCTCTAAACTCTAACTAAACCAGCTAATTCAAGATCACAAATATCTAGTTTCATATATAACTACTTAATTATTGCGAATAATTAAGTAGCCCAACAGCCAACAGGTGGTTGACAAAAGTGTTGATTTGTTGATCCGTTGTATCTTCCTCTGAACAAATCTATGCTACTTAACCTCTTTAATTAATCTTTATAGTTTATCCTTGCATTGCATTGCATGCTCTTTTAAGTTTTAACTAATCCAGTGCTAGCTCCTTTCAGTAGGTGGCTCTCCTATCCACCCCCAGCGAAAGCCCCCCAAAAATTAACACTACTTGCTTGGATCATACATCATAGTGCCTGTGACCTCATGGCAACCAATGAAACCCACAAATTTATATATCTTAACAGAAAGGGATCGATGTACGTAGAAATAATTAAATTAAACGCTGATTAAAATTTATAAAAAAAAGCCCAGCTAGCTAGCTAGCCTATTTAACTTCCCAGACCCAGCCTCCTTTCTACCACACCTCTCACTTGTGTTTCCTGTTTTTGCACTTCCAACTCTAAACTGATGCACATTTGATTAACCATCCCTCTTCTTACCAACGGCCTGTTCATCAAATAAGCTAAAACATTCATCCTGCATCTTTTTAGGCCTGAGAAGCAGAGATGGGTGCACCTTCTGAGCAAGCACGCTATGTCCGATCCTTTTCTGCAGCATCTGCATCTCAGTCGACTGACTTCATGCTTAGAGAAACTGCACCGAGGCTTGGTGGCGGTATGTTTGCCTCAAATAAACCTGGTGCTTACGATCTCGTGGAGAAGATGAGTTACCTCTATGTGCGTGTCGTGAAAGCACGCGAACTGCCTGGCTTTTCCGGGAGCATCAACCCATATGTAGAGTTACGTCTCGGTAACTTCAAGGGAACGACACGGCATTTTGAGAAAAATCACCACCCGGAATGGAACGAGGTGTTCGCATTTACCAGAGAGCAGATACAGGCCTCACATTTGGAGGTCTGGCTTGGTTCAAAAGGTCTTGCGCAGGATGAACGTGTCGCTTATTCCCGATTTGATTTGGCGGAAATCCCCACACGTGTACCACCCGACAGCCCATTGGCACCACAGTGGTACCGCCTTGCGGACAAGGAGGGGAAGCGAATTGCCGGTGAGCTCATGCTGGCAGTATGGCATGGAACCCAGGCTGACGAGTGCTTCCCCAGTGCCATTCATGCTGAGGATGCTTACAGCGTGGATGCTAGCATAAACACTCTTATCAAAGGCAAGGTATACCCCTCGCCCCGACTATGGTACACTCGAGTTCACGTTCTCAATGCACAAGATATTTATGCCACCAATAGGTCACCACATGGGCAAGTGTTTGTCAAGGCCAGGGTTGGCAATCAATTGCTAAAGACAAAGGTTTGTCGATCCACAACACTTAATTATGAATGGAATGAGCACCTCGTGTTCGTATGTGCCGAGCCGTTTGAGGAAGTACTCGAACTATCGGTCGAAGAACACATTGAGGTCAACAAACATAAGGTGATTGGTATCTGCCATCTCCCTCTAAGAGAGTGTGCAAGACGCAATGCTCATGACCAAAGAATCCCGGCAAGCTGGTACGATCTGAAGAGGTCAGCATCCGAGGAGATAAAGGAAGAAAAGTTCTCCGCAAAGATCAACCTTTGTGTAACCCATGAGGGTGGCTATCATGTAATGGCAGAGTCGACGCACCACAGTAGTGACTTTCGGCCGTCGTCCAAAGATCTTTGGAGACCGCCTATCGGGCTACTCGAGCTCGGTGTTCTCAGAGCCGAGGGACTTGCACCGATGAGGTATGTACATACAGCAATTTATAATTTATTAATTTCTAAATGTACAAAATTAAAATTAATCTGCGAGTAGGTCTTAATTTGCCAATGCAATATACCTTCATAAATTTCTCCATTAATTGGAGTGAATTAATGGAATTGAAGGTCTTACGGCTAGCAACCAAACCAATAGTACTCCTTTGAATTTCATTCTAAAAGCTGGAATTGTTGCAGCTGACCTTCAAAAAAAAGAAGAAGCTGGAATTGAAAAAAAATGGACAAATTAATTAATGTAAATTAATAATTAGTAACGGACATATATATAATTATATTGCAGGTCGAAGGACAACAAGGGCACATGTGACGCCTACTGTGTTGCCAAGTATGGTGACAAGTGGTGCCGGACCCGCACCATCATCAACAAACTGAGCCCACGGTTCAACGAACAGTACACATGGGACGTCCATGACCACAGCACGGTGATCACAATCTGTGTATTCCACAACTGCCTCATAGAAAAGGGAGCTAAAGATTTGCTAATCGGCAAGGTACGGATTCGGTTATCAACACTGGAGACTGAGAGGATCTACACCCATGCGTACCCGCTCATCTCGCTGCACCATTCGGGTGTAAAGAAGATGGGAGACCTCCACTTGGCAATCCGGTTTTCAGCCACGTCATGGTCGAACTTACTATACAACTATGGGAGGCCCCACCTACCCATAGGGCATTACGCACAACCAATGAATGTGGTTCACCAAGAGTACCTCCGAGAAAGGGCGATGGAGATAGTGGCTCATCGGATGAGCCGTATGGAGCCACCACTACGCAGGGAGGTGGTCGAGGAGATGTGTGATATGAGGTCCCACTTGTGGAGCATGCGGCGTAGCAGGGCGAACTTCTACCGCCTCATCACAGTTCTGTCAGGTTGCTTTAGAATGGTGACTTGGATGAATGATATATGCATGTGGAAGAACCCGGTAACAACGTCATTAATTCATATCTTGTTTGCAATGCTTGTTGCATTCCCGAACCTTATTTTACCGACATGCTTTCTGTACATGTTTTTGATTTGCCTGTGGAAGTATCGGTACCGGCCACAGTATCCGGCACACATGAACACGAAAATATCGTTTGCGGAGACGATTCATGAAGATGAATTGGCAGAGGAGTTTGATACATTTCCAACGAGTCAGAGTCCGGAGATAGTGAGGATGAGGTATGACAGACTGAGGAGTCTGGCTGGTAGGATACAAACAATTGTAGGGGATTTTGCAATGCATGGGGAGAGAATTCAAGCAGTGGTCACATGGAGAGACCCGCGAGCAACGGCAATGTTCTTGTGCTGGTGTCTATGCATGGCGATCATAACATATGTGGCACCGTTTCAGATATTGTTGCTTTCTCATGCTTTCTACATCATGAGGCACCCAAGACTCAGGTATACATCAATGCCATCACCAGTAATCAACTATTTTCGCCGCTTACCGTCAAAGACAGACTGCTTGATCTAAATATATAATTTTCTTTTTCTTTTTCATTTCTCAGATTTATATTATATTATATTATATTATATATGGGGTGCATGGCCCATTTAATTTGTCACTTATGATTAATTTCAAGTGCATGTCAAATGGAATTCAAGTCAATCCGAATATATATATCTAGCTAATCGATCCCAATTATTATTCTTATAATTATGACAGGCCATATCAATTGTTCTAATTAACAATCCATCACATCTTAATTAATTATTATAATTTAATCTTTCCAAAATTAAACTGCCTTTTTCTCAAGCGAATCTGAAATGACACGCGATATCGAATTTTAAGTTTAAGAGCATCTTCCACACGAACAAAACTTATTCTCCGACTTATTTTCTAAAACTCAAAAAAAAAAAAAACAATATTGACCAAATTATATCACCGAATTAAACGTAAAGAAGCCTGGCATCATATTATTTTTTTAAAGGAGGATTTAAATATTTGTTATTTAGTTTGTTTTAGTATAATTTTGTATAGACGTTACCATATCTGACGTCTGTTTTCCACGGTCCTTAGTGACCCATATATTTATAATTTGAATAAAGTTAAAACATTAAAGTTGTAGATCTCGTTTAAAAATTTCAAGATTTGATTCACTCAAATTATAGCTCGTATGACCAAACGGCAGTCAAAATACGAAAGGTGTACATGCTGCTAGAATTAAACCGTTATAATGGTCCGGAGCCGTTGTGTAACAGAAAAATTTATTTCCGAAGTCCATTTTTCTGCCAAAAATCCAGAGGCTAAACGTTGTGGCACCGTCACAACGGTCTATGGACCGTTACAATGGTCATCAACCGTTGTGGAACTTCAGCAATCTTCAAATAGGCGTATCTTGACGCTCGAGTATCCGATTTCGGTATATAGCCACTTTTTGGAAAGCTTGTGAAAAGTATATATTAATTATGAAATCTTAGTCTTTCTTGGAATAATGGTGCAGTCAGTTATCTCAAGAACAAAGGAAAAAAACCTCAGTAATCTTATTGCAATTCTAAATCTTATAAACCTGAACATATCTCAACTCAAGGAAATTGTTAAATTCAATAAATATATGTTTTGCAAATCTAATCAAACAGACAAGTAGATTATGACACAATCCAACACGCTAAACGTCTTTTCCAGTATTTCATCCTCTCCCTCTACTTCATCAGGTACTTCGTCTGCCATACTACAAAATTCATTCAAAATTTTCAGTTCCCTCTCTAAATTATTCGGGCAACAATCTAAATCATTTTGGAATTTTCTAAATTATCCGGAACCATCTTGGAAATTTCTAAATTATTCTAAACTATTTTAGAATTATCTAATTATTGTAAACCATTTTGAAATTTTCTAAATTATTCGGGCAACAATTTAAACCATTTTGGAATTTTCTAAAATATTTCGGTACCATTTTGGAATTTTTTAAATTATTCTACACTATTATAGAATTTTCTAAATTATTCTACACCATTTTGAAATTTTCTAAATTATTCAGGTAATATTTTAAACTGTTTTGGAATTTTCTAAATTATTATACACCATTTTGGACGTATCTAAATTATTCTAAACTACTTTAGAATTTTCTAAATTATTCAAAACCATTTTAGATTTTTCTAAATTATTCTAAACCATTTTGAAATTTTCTAAATTATTCGAACTATATTCTAAACCGCTTTAAAATTTTCTAAATTATTCTAAACGATATTCTAAATTATTGAACTAACATTCTAAATTAATTATAAATATCCTAAACTAATTTATAAATAAAAAAGTAGCCTCAATCTCTTTTTCTGTGATGCCATTAATCTTTTTCGATGCCTCTCTTTAAAATTGGTTCGCTGCCTCTCTTCCGGCCATTTTTATTAATACCCTACAATAAAAAAGTTAATTTTAAAAATGTCTCTGCCATCTTTTTTTTTTTAAACTGCTCCGACCGTCAGGCCCACGGGCGGCCCAAAAAATCCACCAGACCGCCCCCTGCAGAGGTGGGTCACACCACTAGCAGACCGCCCACCACTAGCTCTTTCAAAAAAACTTTAAACAACCATAACTTTACATATGTGTGTATATATACATATGTAGAGATGGGCTACGGTGAGTTGAGAAGTAAAACACATTTCTACTTCACGCTGTATTTTTATTTTGAAAGTCCAAACGACCGATCCGAACTGTTAGATGTTTAATCCATATTGAAATGTGCTTGGAGACCAAATTTTACATTTTTTGGAATTTTTTTACTATTTATTAAGCATTTTTGAAAATTGCTGTTTTGCTGTGAACAGTAAAAAACAGTAAAATTTTCTGGACCATCAGATCAGCGACTTTCAAAATTGCTTAATAAATAGTAAACAAATTCCAAAAAAATGTAAAATTTGGTCTCCAAGCACATTTCAATATGGAGAACAAGATAAACGGTTCGGATCGACATTTTGAACTTTAAAATCGCAAAATATGAGTGGAAAGTCAAATAGTCGCTTTACTTCGCAACTCACCGTAGCCCATCTCTACATATGTATATGTATATATGTAAAGTATGGCTGTTTAAAGTTATGGTTGTTTAAAGTTTTTTCGAAAGTTAAACTTTGGAAATTCATAACTAATTGTAGAAAAATCCAAATAAGTTGAAATTTATGTTAATTCTGTGTATTTTTGAATGCTCTATATGATGATATAATCACTTTTACAGTTTAGTCCCTGTATCAATCCATACTTGCTGATTTACCAGCAAAAGTCAAATTTGATATTTTTAGTGCATTGCACTGTACCAGTGGCCTTTGCCTAGTGCTTGGCTGCTGAGTTTGGACTTGGTACCATATCAGAGATCAGTCTAGGGTGCTTTGTGCATGGACAGAGATCTAATTTGAGATTTGAACATATTTTAGTAGCTCTAAACTACTGTTTTAGTACCATAAATAAAGAGAAGAAGATCAACAAACTGTCAGAGCTTGGAAATTTTTGAATAAAGGACAAGTCCTTAATTAGTGTTATATTTAGACTTGTGATATCCAACTGACAAATAAAATCAAAGTTATAAAGAGTTATGACATCCACTTCATAAATATATCAAATGTCTTATTTTTTGGCATACACTCTAAACAAGAAAACATTTTCTTCACAAAATTATTTAAATCAAAATACTAAGATCTCTAAAAAAAAAGAGGACCGCCAGTGTGTGGGAGGGGGGGGGGTCTGCTAGTGGTGTGACCCGCCTCTGTAGGGTATTAATAAAGATGACCGCCTCTCCTCCTTTCTTCTTCTCTTTTCGTTGCGAGAAGGGGGCTAAATATGAAATGTTTGGAACCGGTGAAAATCTCACGGGTTAGTTTTCTTGAAACTGGCGAGAATCTCACCGGTCCCAATTCTGGATCCGGTGTGAAAATAACTGGAAAGTTTCTATAAAACTGATGAGATTCTCACCGGCAGTGTAACAAAATGCGGCCTAAGCGGTCGCATATGCGTATGCGGTTTCGAACCGCATAGATAATTAATATGCGGTCTAATATGCGGTTCCGCATATGCAGATCATATGCGGTATGCGGCCGCATATTCGACCGCATAATTTGACTACATACCGCATATGATCCGCATATAAACTGCATATGATCTGTATACCGCATATGATCCGCATAAAGTTCTTGTTGTGAGCTTTTTGAATCAATGGATTTTAAAATATATATGCTTTTATTATCTTATTGTTGTGTATTCTTATATATGTATGTTGCTTTTATATTAGAGAATAATGGATATAAAATAGTTCTACAAACATGTGTATAAGTGTATTCTTATTCCTGTTGTGAGATTATGCTTCCAAATATATATGAATTCTTATTTTAAAATCCGCATATGCGGCTGTATACCGTATATGCGGTATGCGGTGGCCTTCTGCATACCGCATAGAAACTGCATTTTATAACTCTGCTCATGAGTTTGGACAATTTTTAAAATCCCGTTAAAAAAGGATGAAATTTGAAATTATCAATATATTAATTTTGGATGGGTTGGTACTGTAGCATGAACAGTACCACCCATCTTAATCATCGTCTGATCCACGCTGAATGTTTCACGTTGCTTAACACGAATTTTGACCTTGCTCTTTTCTAACTCGGGGAGGGAAATCTGTTTCCACCGTCCGTTCAATTATCAATGGTTCATTTTTTCCCTCAACAGATCCACCGCTTCAATGCCTTGGGGTAAATAAAAAAAAACGCTGTTCTTCTCTCAACCTCGCCATCTGTCCATCTCTTCATTCTGCTCTCCACCGCCTCAAATTTCTCCTCTACCGATGAAAACTCCCTTCCCTTTGCTTCAAAGCAACTACCCGATTATCCACCTCCTACCGATTTGAAGCATTTCCTCTTACTACATCGCCATCTGCTCCCACTTTTCATTCTTACCCCCTTCTTACTTTTGCCCATGCCGATTTCCTCACAGCCCTTCCTATACTCGTCTATAGCTTCCTGAATTATCAAGTCCGTAGGTTCTTCTGGAACAGAGAAATATTGCTCCTGTCCGGTTTGGAAAATATTATTGTTCAAATGGATTGTCTCCAGTGAAAAAGGTAACGCCATTCATGACAGATTAGTTTTTACTCTATACAGCGTACCAACAATACAGTGAAAATAGTGGCAAAATCACTTAGTTCGCTGCATGAAGCAAATTATACTCTTCCAAATTGCATCAGTTGATGGCTAGGTTATTAATTTAACCCTCTAATTGCAATTGAGAATTATTAAAGTTCTCTTCCTCTCTGTCTCTTTCGTTTCTTCTCCAGTTACGACGGATGAAAGCAAAGCCCAACCGTACACTCAAAGCAATTAGGTACATGTATTGTCCAATTAATTTTTCAATTTATCTCAATTATTTGGAAATGTTTTCCAATTTCTCACAATTTTTAGGTAGTATGGACTGTAATTCATTTCTGTCACCCCTGATTTTGCCTCTGTCAATTGTTCATGCTTGTCAGTACCAGTTTAATACCAGAACCAGTACCATTCTATACATTGACATGGGTGTGCTTTATTTGGAAATGTTTTTCAATTTATCCCAATTTTTAGGTAGTATGGACTGTAATTCATTTCTGTGACCCTTGATTTTGCCTCTGTGAATTGTTCATGCTTGTCAGTAGCAGTTTAATACCAGAACCAGTACCATGCTTGATTTTTTTTTTATTTTTTATTTTTTGGAAGACCATTAATAACCTAGCCATTAACTGATGCAATTTGCACGAGTATAATCAGGTAGTTCCTGAATTACCATACCAATTTGAAACTTAAGATCTCAATTTCTATCAATTTAACCCTCTAATTGCAATTGAAAATTATTAAAGTTTCTCACTTTCTATGTGCAGCTTTTTGATTTCTCAAATCCGTAGCTGTTTTTGGAGGACTAATGATACCCAGCTGCCACATAAACTTTCTCAAATTTATAGAGGTACAAGGCTCAACTTTTTATTACGATTTATTAATTTCCATTAGATGTGACGAATTCTTCAATTGCAGTCTCAATTTCAAACTTACGATCCCAATATGTATTAATTTAAGCCTCTAATTGCAATTAAAAATTCTTTAAAGTTCTCACTTTCTATGTCATGCGTGTATAAAAGAATTCGCCAACTATGAATGGAAATTCTTATTATGTTATTCCAGTTTGTTTCTCAATTATTAACTCCAAGTGGAAAGTTTCTTTCACCACCAAATTTGTCAACTATGAATGGAAAAAAAAAAATTCCCTATAGAATAGTTAAGTGAAACAAATTGTATTTCATTTCTTTTTTACTGGGAACAAAGGATGCATTACCTACAGATACAAACTGGAAATTGCTTTCGGAAAATTTTACAGTTTCAAGTAAATATTTAGTAGAAATTGCTCATCTTTCAATTCTTTTAAAGTTAATTAATTGCTTAGTACAATATGCAATACAAAAATGGGATTGGAACCTCTAAAATTAAATTGCAGAGGTGCAATGTCATGATACGATAGCAAACAAAAGAATTGGAACCATATGTTTCTTTTTCCTGTTTTGTTTGTCAGAGCAATAAAGTCTGATAATAGAAGAAAAAAATGGAATTGCTCTGACTTATGGATCTTCTTTCAATCTCATGAGATATCTCAATCTTTATATGGGGGCAATTTTGGAATTGATGTTACTGGAAGGACAAATCATATTACTGGTACAAGGATTTTAATTAGAATCATATTACTGGTAGGTGAAATCATGTAACCGGAACAGGAGTTATTTAGAATTGATATAACTGGCCTGCAGGCATCAATGTTTCAAAAAAATAGAAAAAAAAAAATCTGATGCCCAATTTTTAACAATTTTTTTATTATTTATTCAAAATCTAAATTCCAATTGGCCATCTGTGCATGCAGGAGGCTTTGCCTGTTTTCCTCATCTGATTTAGGGTTTAGGTTATTCAGCGATATCTCAGCAGCTCACAATTTCCAGTAACGATATCTCAAAATCTAGGTGCATGGGTGCTGGATCCGTGGGGTCCACTTTTGCCGTGCTACAAGAGTATGATGTCGTAATTGTTAGGCCCATCATTCAATTCGCCTGAGGTTGTGATTTTGTTTTTTTAGATTCTTTTAGTCCTTTTTATTTATAAATCAGATAATTAATGCGTTTTAATGAAAGCAATCTTCACTGTCTTCTGACAGATGCCAATCTATAATTACCTTTATGTGAAAATTCACTATTATCTGTCATCTTTGATCTTAACATCTTCTACAATGGTCTCTATACATCAGTCAGTTAAGTTTGCAATCAATGTACGTTTTTCATTCAAACTGCACATGTATAATCATATAATCACATAGCTTTCATAACGTAATTAATGTGTTCAAATTTTACAGATGACTATATCCTTTTTGTAGAGATATAGATGATAGGATTATACTTTAATTGCAGAGGGTAATTTGTTGATATTATATATTCTGAACTTCTCAATGGTAATGTCAACAGCAAAAGGCAAGCGCAGTCAGTCCGAAAGCAAAGTTAGTAATTTCTTACTGTGTTTAAATATTTTTTTTAGTTTACTTCTATAATTCATTTTGTAATCTTAGTTATCATATTTCTAAGCTCCATTGCCTTGCACATAAAATTGACTGGGAGAAGAATGACATTTTTTTTTAATTTTGTTTTCAACATTTTGTTTTTGGTTAAGCATGTGACCTACATATGCCTTCAATCACCTATAGTTGATTAAAGGATGCGCGTGCGCTGCATGTGTAGATATTTGCTGATTTTACAATGGGAAAGAACCTTACTGTCTCAAGCGGTGCCTCAAATGCAAATGAAGTAAGAGGTCACAATAATGATTCAAATTTGATTTCGTCTTTACTTGGCCTCTCTAAGGAAAGAGCTAAACCTGACATCTCTGACAAAAGCCATTTAGTCAGCTTGCTTGGTTTGTTTTTCATTTGTTTTATATTTGTCTGGTTATGGTATATATTTTAGATCATTATTTTACTGTACATTGAGTTTTCGGTACATTCATGGTCATCTTTGGATGGTGTCAGTGACAATCAATGTCCAGTTGTCCACTCACACTGAAACATGGTCCCCAATACTGAGTCGAGGGCTTGCTGTCCTAACCAGAAACTAACAATTATATTAGGCAATTAGGATGTTGAACTTTTATTTTTCAGCTAATTATGGTCTAATTGAATCTAAATTAAAAAAAATATCCAATTGATATCCAATTAAGAAACATATACATATTATGAAAATTGGTACCGGGTTTTAACCTCTTCCTGTTGATGGTAGAAAAGTCTTTCATTTATGCTATAGTGTTGAATTAATTATATATGCCCCCCCATATATCCTTTAATTGTGTTCAGGAGGCAGTTGCTGTGACAGCTGCCATTTGGAGAAAATTCTTCTTGAGATGGAAATAGATGCATGTTTCTTCAATTCAATTGCTTTTTAATTTTTAGTTTTGGATTTATCCTTTTCCTTCTGGGTGTGAAACGTTAAGAAATGTACAATTTTATTTTATTTTTTCTATCTTGCTTCATTGGTTAAAATCTTCGACTGGCAGTACTAGCTATGAATCATAAACCAGTACATAATACTGGGTTGCAAGTGCTGGCCTAGTAAAGCTATTTGGAACTCAATTTTATGATTTGTGCCAGTGATGATTTGGCCATCATTTCATCTACAAATATGTGTGCTTCTATGTTTATTTATTTATTTTTTCTAGGTGGGCTTTATTTTCTTCTATAAATGCAGGATCTACTGATTTGCTTTCAACAATCCTCAAAATTCAGATCCAAGATTCGAGATCGATTGCTTAGGCGAAGTGAACACAGTCTACGAGAATGACATGGAATTGATGATCAAAATTTATCATTTTTTTGCAAAGTAAAGCATTGTTTTTAGTTTTTATTTAGCAATACGGTTAGGTATTAAGGTTAAGCTCATCTCATGGAGGAGTGTACCATGAGATAAATTGTCTGATTTGGTATTATATACAATAGTGTTAGGTCTTTAGGTTTAATCTCAACCTTTACTGTGACATTGATTCTATGAGTTGTTTGCACTTACATTTTGCCCAATTTCAATTCCAATCCAAGAAGAATATGTGCTACAATAATCACAACAAAAGCAGCGAATAAATTGACCCATTTTACACAAACACGCACTCAAAAACAGTTGCGGCAACACCGCAACAAATTCATCAAGATGCAGTAAATGACAATTGCCGCGTTGGTCAAAAACAGTTGCGGCAACGCCGCAACCAAGCACCTAGTTTATTATTATTTTTGGATTTAATAAAAATTTGGGAGCTAGCGATATCGAATTTTAAGTTTAAGAGCATCTTCGACACGAACAAAACTTATTCTCCGAGTTATTTTCTAAAACTATAAAAAAATATTGTCCAAATAATATCATCCAGTTATTTTCATACAGCACAGTGGCCCACTGACGGCCACGCGTCATAAAAAGCATGTACGTGTCATAGTTAGACACACATGCGATGCCGATGCGCCTTCGGGATCCTCCTCCAGGCTCCAGTTGCGTTGGTTCACATTTCCCAACTACTAACTTAACTTAACTATTCACACCGTACCGTCGGCAGTCGTTTCTAATAGATCCAAATTCCATCTCCATCTCTATTATGCTGCTGCCTCTCTTCCCAACTCTTTTTTAAGAATTTGTAGCCATTTCGTCAAACACCTCTCCTCCTCTTACCCCATCCATCACCAACTCTTTTTTAATCCCCACTACTTATTATTCCTTACGCAACACCACCTGCCTGCCTCTCCCGTTCCTTGATTACTTCCCACTCTTTCTCTTTCTCTTTCTCTTTCAGATCTGCTTCCATGGCCAGCCAATCCACCACTTCTGTACACGATTTCACTGTCAAGGTTTCTAATTAATTCAATTTTCTTTTGTCCCTCCTTTAATTTTTGCCATCTCATCAAATCTCTCATACCTTCTTAATTTGGCTTTTAATCCTTGTACCAGGATGCAAAGGGGAATGATGTTGATCTAAGCACGTACAAGGGAAAGGTTTTGCTAATTGTCAATGTTGCTTCGCAGTGGTACGTACGTACGTACAGCAATTCATCAAGTACCTTGGTTTGGTTTTGACTTAATTTGGAGCAATTTGTGATCATGTTGTCAATTTTGTCAATTTTGGGGGTCCAATAAATAAATAAATCCCTCTTGAGTGTCCTCTCCTGTTAATTAGCATATCTAATTGTACAATTAATACTCAAGTCAATGCTAATTCATAGAGTACTTGGCCATGTTAACTGCTTCCTACTTTTACTTTTACTTGCAGCGGATTGACCAACTCTAACTACACAGAGCTAAGCCAGCTATACCCCAAGTACAAGGACCAAGGTACGTACTTCATGCATGTTACTCCCTCCCTCTAATATATATCTACTGCCTATTAATTGCGTGATTTGCGTGGGATGTGCATAATTTTTTTCCCCCAATTTCATTTATATATATCGATCCAATGAATGAATTTTATTGTAGGTTTTGAAATTCTGGCTTTCCCATGCAATCAGTTCGGTGGACAAGAACCAGGAAGCAATGAAGAGATTGTGCAATTTGCCTGTACTCGCTTCAAGGCCGAGTACCCGATCTTTGACAAGGTGACCTAGCTTGTAGTAATTGCTACCTCTAGCTAGCTAGCTACTTTTCATTTACAATCGATGATCATTACTAAACAAAACAGTGTAGTGTAGTGGAATTTCAAGTTAAATTAGTAAATATGTGATGTAATACCAAAGAGATGACCATTTAATTTAATTTAATTTTCAGGTTGATGTGAATGGTGAGAAGACTGCACCAATATACAAATTTCTCAAGTCGAGCAAAGGTGGTCTCTTTGGGGAGGGTATCAAGTGGAACTTCTCCAAGTTTTTGGTTGACAAGGAAGGACATGTCGTAGACCGCTACGCTCCGACCACCTCTCCGCTCAGCATCGAGAAAGACCTGAAGAAGCTGCTCGGGACTAGTGCCTAATCACCTCCTCTCCTCGGAGTCTGACGGCTGAGCAAACCTTGCTTTTTTTTTTTCTTTTTTTGTATCTTTAGCTCTCTTTGAATAAGAATCAATCTGTCCTGGTATATGGACTTTGTGTATGTATAAACACCTTGAAATACTTACTTTTTTGTAAGTTTTGCTGCCCAACTAGTTATAGTAAAGCAGATGTTGTTTGTCCATGCTTCTGTTCTAACTTGTTTCAGTGGCTATGGCCTATGGGATTTGATTTGTGCTGATTCCGTGTGGAATAATTTATGGATGGTTTTAAACAGGTTTGGTGCATCAAATTAATTTGCATGGAATTTAGTGTGAAACATACAGTAAATTGCAGCAAAAGAAAACCACGTCTCCACTGCATTTAGGTGTTAGTTTGAGGAGTGCTGAAGGTGATTCCCGGTGTGATGGAACCTCACCTCATAAGTGAAGTTGAATTCTGATGGAGAGTACGTTAGTCTTCAAATAAAATTATATGATATGCACATCCTTAAGAAAGAAAAAGGATGTGATGTACCTCTCCAACTGCAATTCTAATTGCATGTGGAGTAACAACAGCCATTCACCTACAACAATTAAAATTAAGGAATTGAATTAGGGGGTGATTTGCATAGGAAAGGACAGAACACAGATAAATTTAATTAGTACAATTTTCTCAACACATGACACATGTGAGGATATATATATATTTCTTAAACATGACCTTCTCCTAATTATTTCTATGAATTAAAATCGGGTATATAACTATAAGTCGTGCTGTTTTGTTTCAGAATATATAACATTTTGAAAAATAAATGCATGCCCCTATCTATCGTGTAATATGATTAATAAATGAAATCAACTCAGCATTAGAAGAGCCACCATCGGCGACTGCCTGCCTGACAGCCTCTCCTAATTCCTTTGCACGCCGTTTGATCTCCTTTCCTTTATCAGATTCAGAATCAGAATCCATCACTTGTTTTATAATCTTCTCTATCTCCTCCGCAAGCAAAACCTCTTTTCGACGGTCCCAATCTCTAACAATCACCCCAACCTTCAAATAATTTGACACTAACACTGAATTCCATGGCTGGTCTGAGTGCATAGGCCATGTCAACATTGGCACTCCCATGCTAATAGATTCCATACATGAATTCCATCCACAATGACTCATGAAACATGCAATTGCTTTGTGCGACAATATCTCTAACTGCGGTGCCCAATCTCCAATTACTATCCCTTTGCCATGAATTCTTTCCATGAAACCCGCAGGCAATTTCTTTTTCCGACCGTCTTCCCTCTCAGTGATCAAGGCATCACCAAAGTCAGCTTCCCGCAACACCCAAACAAACCGTTGCTCGCTGTTTAACAATCCAATAGCTAACTCTTGGATTTGGTCGTCGGAGATAGATGAATTACTCCCGAACGATACATAAAGAACTGAAGCAGGAGGTTGTTTGTCAAGCCAATCCAAGCAGTGATGCCTTGGTCTTGGCCTTGGCCTTGTTGTTTGATCTGTACTTATAACAGTTGGATTCAGTGGACCTATGGCAAACACCTTCTTTCCAATAAAATCTGGTTGTTGTTTCATAAGGAAGTCAAGGAACTCTCCTTCTATCAAACGACAACTGTTTATGAGTATACCAGAGTACTCCGGTCTCTCGCTTCGGGTAATGAACGCAACAAATTCTTCTGATAAGCAATCATCCGTTGATGGTGCACTAAGGCCCAATGATCTTAGTAAGGCCCCAGCTGGACTATCTTGACCTTCCCACTGTAAACCAATTGAAGGCGGTACACACTGGAAATTGTACGACTCGCCATTGGGGAGTGCAGCAGCTTCTGATGCTGCAAAGGAAACAAATTTGTCTGATATGACCACGACACGACGCGAAGAGATGGACAAGGAATGTAAAAGATCAGCTAAATGAGGTCGTACATGCTCAAACGCGTTAAGCAGGGGCTCGACGTCAGACGGGAAGAAGAGGGATGAATTGGGGTTTGGTGCAGGGGATGCAAATGGAGGGATAGGTAATTCATGGAAACGGATTGAGTCGATGGCGGAAGCATGCCAACCTTCAATGCGAGACTTTGCTTGGTAGATGTGGGTTGCGGGGGCTGCATAGCACACAGTCAAGCCGTGACCGGAGAGGACAATGGAAAGGTGGAGGAGTTGGTTCAGGTGACCTTGTGCAGGGAAAGGCACCACAACTATGCTTACATTCTCTTTGTTTGCCTGCATGTCCATGTATTCTTTCTCTCTTTCTTTCCAAGGTTGGTTAATGGTGATAGTTTTAACTTTTAATTGGTGAAAAATTAAAGGATTCAAGGGATCTATATTCTAGTATTTATTTGCTTTTGCATTGACGAATTCAAACTTGTCAACTGGAAGAACACGCGCGAGAATTAATTAATGGACCGGAGAATAAGTATGAGGAATTTTCAACATATATAATTAATTTTCTCAAAAGTAGGATATGAATTTTCAACATATAGAAAATTAAAGTTCTGGTTGAAATTATTGATATCTGTGATATATATAGAAAACGATGGAGGGGCTGTGATCGATATAGCCAACTAGTTTCATTATATAATTAATTTATAGTATAAATAATTAATGTACCTCTCCTCATCTTAATTAATTCAAAACGACTTGATTGTACGGGAGGCTAGAAATAATCGATTGTATATTAGCCTATCTCTCTATATATATGAGCTAGAGGGATCAAGTTACAACAAAACCATCAGACCATGGGATCTCAAACAGGTTACTCCCTTATGGCAGGGGTTAAAGCAAGTTAAGGTCTTTTTCGAATTTTCCATCACCTATAGATCGGGGCAAGGTAGTCATACAAGATTCTGGAACGATGATTGGCTTAGTGGGGCGATCTGCAATAGGTACTCAGAGCTATACAGTCATGCGCAAGAAAAAAATATGACGGTTCAGCAAGCTCGAAGTGGGGGTCAATGGAATCTGAATGTATCCCAGCAGCTATCGATCCAGGCTGAGCAAGAAAGTACTGCATTAATGCAGGAGCTTAGCGCATACCTAGTGAGTCAGGAGGAATCGGATCAGCTTAGTTGGAAGTGGGGATTGAATGGAAAATTTACGGTTAAAACATCTTACGAGGCAATGGCAAGTGGGCCATTTATTGAGAGCTGTAATGCAAAAATTTGGCAACTCAAAGCACCTCTAAGAATCCTAATCTTTGGCTGGCTTGCTATTAAGAACAGGATTTTAACAACGGACAACCTCACCCGGAAGGGATGGGAGTTGCCCAACATATGCTACTTGTGTCGAAAGGAAGCTGAGTCAGTGAGACATCTCTTTCATACTTGCGAGTTTACAAGCCTGCTGAGAAGGGAAATCACGGTGAAGATGCCGGAACTTAGCAGTTGTTAGCTATTTCAAAGGGGGTCTTTCAGAGCCGTAATCCTCTTCTCAAAGCATACTAAGGTAAGGCATATGCAGTTGGCCTTTTGCTTCATCCTATGGAAGGAGAGATGTAGGCGGCTATTCCAGGATAAGAGGAAGAACGTTGAGGCAGTGGGGGATGAGATCTGTCAAGAGTACACTAGTTGGAATATACTAAGGCGAGGAGAGTAACCATGCGCAGAGCTATGTTTTGTAGCTTAATTTCAATTTTCTTGCATTTCCTTTTCTTTTCTTGATTTACTTATGAACACTGTACCTCTTGACACCTCTGGTGTCCATTTTAATGGAATCTGGGAGCTAGACTCCCATGTTTCTCTTTCAAAAAAAAGTTACAACAATTTTTGAGTTACAACAAGTTACCACAACCATTTTTTATATTTTCAAAGTCTAAATTGTTAATTCAAACCATTCCACTTTGAAAATCGCTGATCCAACAGTGGCTTAACAAAAGAAGCTACCGTTGGATCAATGATTTTCAAAGTGGCTTAATAAATAGTAAAAAATTCAAAAAAAAAATGTAAACTTTGGTCTCCAAGTATGCGCGAGAATTAATTAATGGACCAGAGAATAAGTATGAGGAATTTTCAACATATATAATTAATTTTCTCAAAAGTAGGATATGAATTTTCAACATATAGAAAATTAAAGATATTATGGTTGAAATTATTGATATCTGTAGTATATATAGAAAACGATATATATAGAAAACGATCGATGGAGGGGCTGTGATATAGCCCACTAGTTTCATTATATAATTAATTTAATTTATAGTATAAATAATTAATGTACCTCTCCACATCTTAATTTCATACATTAATTAATTCTCGGATCGAACTTAATTTCGTCTGTTATGATTGCTTTCAACTGTGTTATATATGTTATATAGGCTCGACTAGCTCCCATAATTAATTGTAAGTGAATTAATTAGTATGCATTTGAAATAGAGGAGAGTTCAAATGCTTTCATTTTTTGTGCCTCTATCATGTCTCTATTTTTTAAAACTTTAATAATTCAAAATTTAAATCTTAAAATTCAAAATAAAACCGTTGGATATGAATTATATCATTTTATCTATGCACATGTAAAAAATTATAGCATTTCAACTTTGTTTTGATTGTCATCTTGAGCTTGTAAAAATGTATACAAATGTGGATAATTTCTAGACGTTAATTTTTCAAGTTATTGATTCATATAAAAACAAAATCAAAATGTGATAATATATATAAATATATTCTGGTCTTGAGACTTGACATGAGCGGCAATGTTGGACCCGGATCTTAATTATGTATACACGCATATATGTATATGAATTTCTTTCAAATATAAAATTAATTAATGTGGATTTCATCGTCCACAGCGCAGACAATTCAAAAATATGGGTTTAATATTTATTATATAACACGTTATGTGAAAGACGCAAATTCCATCTCCAGCCAAGAATTTCTCACTTGTTTTTTTTTTTTTTTTTTTTTTTTTAGATAGAAAGACGTACCAACTATTATTTAATTTGAACCCATTACCAAACAGTTGGGTTTTAATTGGGTCGTAAGTTATTGGACCACTGGGAGCCTAAAAAGTAAAAACCCTCCTATCATATCATGTATAATTCATTTTTTTCAGCCCGATTATGCTTGGGACTTGGTGTTAAAACTTTACCTAAAATGTTTGGTTCAGGTCTATTTTCCTGTTAATTAGGCAGCTTTATATGAAAAATATTTAACAACAATTTACGGACAATACGTACATCTACGCATCACCGACAGCATGAAAGTATGTATGTCACTTCACAAACAAAACAAAAAACAAAAAAGACATGTTATTATCCCTTTTATTTTATTTACCATTTCATGAAAAAGAAAATCATTTTTATCAGGTAAGCAGATTTTACCAAAACCCCTATAAAATCACAAATAGAAGAAGACAACTTTTTCATAAGAAAAGAAATCTGGGTTAACACTTAAATTGATTCTCTTATTTAAATAAATTACGAATAAAATCGGAAAACTATAACGTCAAAGCAAGATGAGGTTTCGACGTGAGTTAACTCTAAATTAGTCATTTGAAAGCCGATAACAGTATTCACGCTACATTATTCTTATTGTATCTATAATTACCATAATTATTTAGAGAGACCACAAAATCTCCAACGCTAATTTTTTTTTTCTAAAATGTTAATACCTATACAAAAAATATTTATATATTATAAAATATATTTATATGGATGTTCAATCTATAATCTCCAATATTAATTCTCATTTCATTACCCACTACCTCCACTACTATGAGCATTTATTTTGTTCTTTATTATTGTAACATATCTTTCTAGCCTATAAATAGAGATTTTGTAAATGAATAATTGACACATATATTATATCCAATAGTAGAGAATAAAATTATGTTATTCCTCTCTCTATCTCTCTTGTTATTTACTTTACTTTTGTTGCAACTTTATTTTAATTTTACAACATGTTATCAACACGACTTACTCGGAAGAAGTTGCTAAGTAATCATGTAAGTAATTTGTGTGATTAATTATTATATATTTCATTAATTTAAATTTCCTTTAAATTTTTTATTATATTTATTTTTAGTTTAAAAGAATCAAATCTAGGTTTGAAAATAAAAGTCCCAAAAGGATTGAAAATGCCTGAAGCATATAAGTCAAAATCTAGAGAGATGTTATAAAATTAAGAAGATCTTTATACGGACTAAAACAATATGGTCGAATGTGGTATAATCGACTGAGTGAGTACCTTTTAAAAGAAGGATATAAAAATAATATAATTAGTCCATGTGTTTTAATTAAAAGATCAAATCTAGGTTTCACAATCATTGCAGTGTATGTTGATGATTTAAACATTATTGGATCTCCTGAAGAGATTGAGAATACTGCAAAATTGTTGAAGAATGAGTTTGAAATGAAAGACCTTGGTGTAACAAAATTTTGTCTCGGCCTGCAGATCGAACGTCTAAAGAATAAAATATTTATCCATCAATTAAATTATGTTGAAAAAGTATTAAAGAGATTATATGGATAAAGCTCCTCCTTTGATCACACTAATGGTCGTACGATCGCTAAATGCAAAAAATGATCATTTTCGCCCGCAAGAAAATAATGAAAAAGTACTTGGTCCTGAAGTACCATACTTAAGTGCAGTCGGAGCATTATTATATCTTGCAAATAATACGAGACCCAATATTGCATTTGCAGTAAATGTGTTAGCAAGATATAGTTCCAAACCAACCAGAAGACATTGGAATGGAATTAAACAAGTATTTCGGTATCTCTGCGGAACTAGAGATATGGGGTTATACTATCAAAAGGATACAAAATCCAATTTAATTGGATATGCAGATGCGGGATATTTATCGGATCCACATAAAGCACTATCTCAATCAGGATATGTATTCACCTATTGTGGAGCTGCAATTTCATGGCGATGGACAAAATAAACTCTTACAGCTACATCTTCAAATCACACCGAACTGATCGCCTTAAACAAGGTGGGTCGAGAATGTGTTTGGTTACGTTCAATGATTCAAAATATTCAAGAAAAATGCAGACTTTAAAACATCAAGGTAAATCTTACTCCGCTATATGAAGATAATGCAACATGTATTGCACAAATCAAAGAAGTATATATCAAAGGAGACCGAATTAAAGATATTGCACCAAAGTTCTTTTCGACACATGACCTACAAAAGGAATGTGTAATAGATGTTTGCCAAGTCCGATCAATCAACAATCTGGCAGACCTATTCACAAAATCTTTACCGACAAAGATTTTTGTACAACTCACAAAGAAGATAGGTCTACATCGATTGAAGGATATTCAAAATATCAAAATGAGGGAAAGCATTATACACACTGTACTCTTTTTTCCTTAACCAAGTTTTTATCCAAATGGGTTTTTCTTGGTAAGGTTTTTAATGGGGCAGTACATAGTCCTGAAGTATCATGTAAATATTGATCCTGAAGTATTATATTAACAGCGTATAATGAAATATGAACATCAAAGGAAAAGTGTTATAAAATATATTTATGTGGATGTTCAATCTATAACCTCCAATATTAACTCTCATTTCATTGTCCACTACCTCCACTACTATGGGCATTTATTTTCTCCTTTATTATTGTAACATATCTTTCTAGCCTATAAATAGAGGTTTTGTAAATGGAGAATGAACACATATATTATATACAATAGTGGAGAATAAAATTATATTATTCCTCCCTCTATCTCTCTTGTTATTTACTTTACTTTTGTTGCAACTTTATTTTAATTTTACAACATTATACTTATTCACATAAGTATTTATACTTATGAGGTAAACAATTTTAACGTAAATAATTATCTTCTCAATCAAATATCTCAAACATACCCGCATTATAATTACCTGTGGGGGACCACTCAAATTACATTGAGGGACCATACACGATTTTAGGGGTGGGTTCTTTTTTCTCTGTTCAATCTCGTTCATATTTCTGACGATCCATGAGAAATTTTACAAATCTAAAACCACAAACGTCTTCTACGCAAGTTTTTTTTTCAAATAAAATCCATGATGACGTACTTTCAGACTCGCCGTCATGCAAGTATTTATACCTATATTTGCAAATACTTTTTACATGTGACAATAGATGACGTCTGAAAGTATTAATATCAAGTACTGAAAATATTTATACCTATGCACTGAAGTATTTATACCTATGCGGTCAACTATTTCTGTTAGATGAAGGTTGACGCAGAGACGATTGGGGAAGGTTGATGCGGTGATACGGGTCCCCACTACTTTATTAGAGGAAGGTTGATGCGAGGACGATTGAGGACTGAAAAAATGATAATCATAACAAATTACGCATCAAATTATTAATATTTTATTTTTCAAGAGTGTTGCAAGAATTTTAGAATAATAATTAATGGGAACCATATAATTAGTGGAGAACTATAGTACATAATTTCTTTAAATAGTGTGCAGGAATTTTGAAGGTACTCGATGAGAGTACTCTCTCCAATTCACCTATTACGTCAATTCAGAAATTAATAAAGTATTAAATATAATATTTTTTTAGTAAAGTTTGGAGATCAAATTATCCAATTATTTAATATCTACTAGAATTTTTTCATCTAAATTTCAAACATACAACCTCTCATGCAGAAAACATTGCCTTTATCACTAGATTAAAGATTGATTTTCACATTAAATATAATATTAGTTATTAGAGATCTATGTTGTCCTTTTATGAAACTATTTTCAAATTTTAATTATGAAAGCCTAATCGTCATTAGTGATTTTATTTTTAATTTGAAGTCCTAGGTGGCAATTTTATTTGTAATTTATAAATAGAAGGTTTTTTTTTATCTTCTGAGATTATCTTCATGTTGGCAAAAAATATTAATTTCTAATTGCTAATTTATTTTGAGAAATAATTTATGGACTGTATGAACTTCAATATGAATTAATTGTTTACTAATTAATCTGGAGTCAGGCTAATATAACACTAGTGTTATTTCAAACTAAATAACACCACATCTTAAACCATTAGATCTGCTTTAATATTCGTACAAAATGAAGCGCTTGATCAATAAAAGTGGGGATAGAGACGGAAGAGGTCTTAGAAGTTAGAACCCTCCGTTAGCGCCTTCGTTAGACAACCCACACGCTCTCTCTCCTTCGCTCTCATCTAGCCCTAGCCCTCCGCTGCCCTCAGTCGCGCTCGCCTCAGCCGCACCCTCGCCCTAAGGCCCCTAACCCTTGCCTCACCCGCCTCATCTTTCCTCATTCACCCTAGCCCTAACCTTCGCTACTTCACTTAAGCCGCGCATTCGTCCCAGCCACGCAACCACTGTACCAGTTCCTGACATTCATTATACCAGTACAAATTGTTATAGTTTTTTTCTGTTGAAACCTACTAAAATAATTTTGTACTCAACAATTATTTAAATAAAGAAATGGAAAATGAATGATTAATAGAAGAGGAATCTGCCTCATGCAACAATTTGTATTTACTTATCTTTTTTACGTATGTGTATCAGTATCATGAGAGAGATAATCAACTGGTCACTAGACTGTCATTTTCTTACAGTTTAACATTCTATTTATTATGATTGTAATTTATTTAATTTTTTCATTACTCTACTAATCTGTACCATTACATAACATTTTGACCTGTGAGTATGTTGATATAAAATGATCATAACCGACTGTCATTAGTCTCCAGTGATCAGACTCTTTCTTTCTGTATATATACATATATACATGTTCTCCATTGATCATTTACTTTTCTCATGTATTTATTTTTTTTTTTTTTAGCAAACAACTTTATTTGGATTGTATGGATATTTATTTGAGAAATTTTACTTGAAAAAATTGTAAAGTAATTGTATTAACCATTAAATTTAAATAAATTTAATTATTTATTCTAATACATATCATCAAATTGAACTGAGGGTTAGATTTAATTTTGGTTAAAAATTGGATGAGGTTTAAAAATAATCTAACAAATACTAATGTAACGTGAATCAAAGAATATATATATAATTGCAAGAAAATATTTTATTTCATAATTTAACCAAGTACAGGATACAAGAAATGGCGAAAGTCAAGTTTAGCTAAAATATAAAATTGCTTAAAAAATTCACTAATCCAACCTAATATACTAGTGTTATACTTTGTATAAATATTAAAGTAGATCTAATGATTTAAGATGTGGTGGTAACGAAAGAGCTAACGGATGGTTCAATTTTAGATTTTTTTTTTTCCGTTTCTATTTCTTTGATGGAGCGCTCTACTTTGTATGAATATTAAAGCAGATCTAATGATTTAAGATGTGATGTTATTTAGTTTGAAATAACACTAGTGTTATACTAATCTGATTCATTAATCTAAACTTGAATATTTATCTATTTTTAAATTAATATGATATGTTGATTAGGGAAAAAAGAATAGCTAGGCTTTGTTTGTTTGTTTGTTTATTCATTTGATTGTAGCATCGGATTCCGATGACATTGAAGCAATTATTGGGGTTGGGGGAACCGACAGACACATGGATCCAATAATTAGGCGGTCTGCATCTGCTATGGGGCCCACATTGCAGAATTATTCCTCATCGCTCGGCGCTCGCTTCCTTAAAATTAGTTTACTTTTCCCCCAACAACATCCTTTTAATCATTTCAGATCGCATATTCCAATTTTAACATCACCTCAAGCCTCTCAAGCCTCAAGCTGGTTACACACTTTCATAAATAGTTAACTCTTTAAGAATAAATATTTTTTTATTACACTTTTTTTGTGACACCGAATTACACTCTCTATTTATAAAGCTTTCAAAGTTCAAATAGTCGATCCAAACCGTTCAGCATAAGAATATATTAAAATGTGCTTGCAGATTAAATTTTACATTTTTTGGAATTTTTTTACTATTTATTAAGTATTTAACAAAATCGCTATATTCAAACCATTGAATTTTTGTACTCATCTTAATAAATAGTAAAAAATTCAAAAAAAATGTAAAATTTGATCTGCAAGCACATTTTAACATATCTATCATGTTGAACATTTTAGATTAACTGTTTGAATTTCGAAAATATAGAGTATAATCCGGTGTCACCAAAAAAGAGTATAATTGAATCCCTCCTCTTTTTCCATTTTATGTTATGTTATGCATTCCTTAAACCGTATTCTTAAAAAAGTGATGTCATGGTACTCTGCAATGAGCGAATTGGTGGTATGCAATATACATCAATATATTTGTTTTGAAATTTAAATAATTCATATGAACCGTTAAACATAATATTTATATAAAATGTATTTACGATTTAAATTTTATAGTTTTTGTTAATTTGTTTACTATTTCTTAAATAAGTATAAAATCATTACTTTTTAGTGGTCTATGATTTCTAGATAGGTGGAAAAAATTGTAAATAAATGTAAAAGTTTAATCTACAAGTACATTTTTATATGAAGATCATGTTGAATGGTTTAGATTGATTATTTAAATTTTCGGAAAGGAGATATTGATCCATAGTATTAGGAGTAGATTCAGGATTTTGATCAGGAGTAAGCACAAAATATTGACAAGAGTACAATAATTTTTTTCTTGATGAATCGGAGCGGAGTAGCGATAGAGATCTAGAAAAGCTACGACACAATCGGATACATCACGGCACAACATGACACGTGTGTAGGTCACGTGTTGTAACTCGCATGTCTCGTGCTGTGACTATTCATGTAAATGATCATATATATCTTTCGAAAATTTGGCACGACACGGCATGTCACGCGAAAGATTTGGTCATAGCACGACACATGGTCACGTGTAATTAGGACCGATTTTGATCGAATGACAAATCTTAAATAAACTAACTTAAATTATGAAAAAAAAAGTTAAACGTGATCGGTCACATAAGGTTAAGGCGTGACTAACTTGTTGTGACTATTCACATGTCATGACAATCATTCCTAATTTGGTCATCACATGGCATGATACAGATAAATCTGACTTGTCTCGTGCTCAACACGTGATCTAAGTCATGATGTGACTAGTCACGCCACGATATGTGGACCTATTTTTTCTCCTAGCAAATCAATGATTCTTCTGAGTGAAGCAGCAAATCAAACTGTTTTTTTTTTCTTTTACGCGAATTAGTCTGGCCTGACTTTCTTTTCTGTACAATTTTCTTCTACTGAGTCATGAATTGAATTCAGGAGTAGGTATTATTTCAATCCAGGGGGGAAGCAAGTGTCTACCCTGCCTCTCTTTGAGTCTGCCACTGCATAGTATGGACCAATCCACGCTTTACATTGTACCATAGTCTCCCTTTTCTAAAAATATGCATACTTCACATAACTGTTATTCTAAAAATATGCATACTTCACTTAATTAATTAAATAATAATATATAAAAAATCAAAATGAGATAGGAAGGAAGGAGACCATCCAACAACCCATTTCATTTCATCATTCATTCATTATGTGTGATGTGTGAGATGTCGCATCTGCATCTCACCTCTCGCCTTTCGTTTCCAGCTCACCCGCACTCTCTTAATTGTTGTATTTGTATTATTGTATAGTCTAGTCTGCTTCAACCCCTCTGTTCTTCTGTGCCAACGCGTTAAATAGCCTTTCATACAGCTGCTGCTCATTACTCTAAAATTTTAGTTCCAGCTTGTTGATTCTTAAAGATGAATTAATGCCATGTTCAATTAATATTATAAATAATGTCATGTTGGACAGTTTAGATTAACTTGTCACACACACACACACACACACATATATGGTTTATGTGTCGTGTATTTTTTTTTAAACTATCAACAAGCTACCAATATAATAGAAAACCCAGCAGCAGGTATTGTTATTTGTTAGTTTCAGCATGCACACAAATCAAAAGCTACATATATAGTACATACTGCCACTGTATCAGAAAACTGATACAGGAGTACCATTTTGCATCAAAGGTCGAGATGGCTAATTGCTTGCTCTTAATAAAAATAACATATCTTAATCATAATATTTGTTAATTTCATTCAATTCAACCCGCTTTGTTATTAGTCCAGGTTGAGTTAAAAATTGGGCCGTAAACAAAATTTATCTTAATCTGTCCCACTTGTTTCCAATAATATTTAATACCATGTTTTCTTAAATATTTCTATCTTTAAATATTAACTCCTAAATATTTCTATCTTTAAATATTAACTCCACATGATGATGATACCATTTTGATCAATTGGAAAATTAATTTTGAAATTGAATTTTTAAAATATTTTTTTTGTGAAAAAAGATTCCATGGCAAATATGATTTTCTTACTGGAATGAAATTATAGAAAATCTCACTATTGGCATTTCTTACTCTTTGTAATTTAGGGACTTCAAAAAATAGTCTTGTGCTGAAAAGTAGATCTTGTTATTAATGCTCACTCTAAACAACTCATAAAAAATGTCAAAATACGATAAAACAATCTTATGAATATTTTTTTTAAACAATTTCTAACTTTTTTCTTTTTTAAAAACAAAATATGGAGATCAAGTCTCCAGATTTCATTCATTGATAAAGACACAAGAAGTGTCAGTTTATTACAAAATTAAAATAAAACAGAAAATAGTAAAGAAAAGAAAAGAAAAAATAAAAAGAAATTAAAGATACACATTTGCACTGATCCTCTACCAAATATTAAATCACATGAAAATTTCTTGTTTAATTTCTATAACCAGCAAGGTCATCGGTTTGTCTTTGTCAGTGAAGGCTCTTTTGCGCTTTTCTCTCCAAATAATAAAACAGAGTACTAGGGCCGGTCCTGAA
This sequence comes from Carex rostrata, assembly GCF_964058835.1. NCBI lineage: Eukaryota > Viridiplantae > Streptophyta > Magnoliopsida > Poales > Cyperaceae > Carex > Carex rostrata. The sequence goes on along the minus strand of NC_135919.1, from coordinate 5,593,153 downwards.
GATTTTGGGGTCCGGGGCAAAAGAAAATCTTGAGCCCTTTATATATACCAGTGTTGTAAAAACAATCTTAACGGCTGATTATATCGTTAATGGCGGTCAAACTGTTATGAATATACTTATTGGAGGTCTATTAGTGAATTTTTCTGATTAATCAGCCGATTATTCCCAATTATTCCGTTTATTCTTGTTTGATCGTTCGTTTATTTATGTTTATTGCTATTTATTTCCGTTTATTCCAGTGATTATTTATTTTTACATTGTTTTTTTTGTGACTGTGTGATAATAAGTTTCATAAATCATGTATTGCAGTTTTATTTGTGCTTGGCTATACATCCATTTTTTTTATATATGTTTGTTCTTCTTACTTGTTTTGAATTAATTGATTAATTCATCTATTATTTATATACCATATATTTCTCTGACTTACTGATGTAATTTTTCAATTAGTACATCATGCTCATATATCAAATTAAGTTGTTATTACAAACTAAATTTAGCGATTTTATGTTGGAATGTTCCATGTCTTTCAAATAATATATTATCAGTATTGCAAACGCTTAATTCTCAAATTTATTTTTTCATTAAATACATGTGTTACTTACACATGTAAAGTTTTTGTCTTAGAACTAAGTTAAATTAAGTTTATTTGATAAGTTTGATGAGTTAAATAAATTATTTTTTTAATAAACTATAAATATATACACATAATTTTAATAAAAAAAACAAAATTATTCGCATAATTCTGATTAATCGGTCGCATACCGATTAATCGCTTGATGGTATCTTGTCCGTTCGACGAGCGCATACCGTTATTTACAATACTGATATATACAAAAAAATTATTGATATGCCAATAAATCATACCTATTTATAGAAAAGTTTGGACCATTTATATATTCAAAGTTTGAGCTCTAATATTTTATTTATTTTTAATATATACAGATTAATTTATTTTAATATATGGAATTTTTTTTTTCTTTTGGGGCCCTCTTGAATTTTGGGACCCAAGGCGGTCGCCCTGACTATCCAGCACCAAGGCCGACCCTCCAGAGCGCTACCTGCATTTGTTTGATCATTGTCCCCCTTCTCGTGATAACTCAGTAGTTAATATTAAGAAGCATTTTCTCCACTTCTTGCTACATCTTCATTCTTATATTATGCACGTAGTTGTTCTGATCTGTCAATGGCTGAGATTGAAAGATTAATTTTTGAATTAAATATCAGCCCTCCAATCACATAAATTGTCTTCTTTTAATTAAATACATCTATTTTATTTGTATAAGTCTAAATTCAGTTAAAAACATGTTCACCACACAAACTTCTATATAATTTGTCACATTAAAATTGAATTAATTCATAGCGATCCGTTTACTTATTTCTCCTTACACATTAAAAATTTATCTCATCCCATATTTACAACTGGTCATTAATTTGGGTTAATAAAATGATCTTTCTTTTGAAAAGATAAGACAAAATATCCTTTTGTGTCCATAAACTCAATATTTTTTTCTCCCCTCCCTTTAACTCTTCTTCTACTAAAATTATAATTATATTAATTTAGATAATTAACATTTTGTAATTTATATATTTAATAATTCTGGAGTATAAATTTTTATTATTCCGTTTCAAATTTTATAATTTGACCTTGTACGTGTTACTTAATTTTATTTAACTGAACTTCTAAAGCCTATACTAAATCTTAAATTTCAAAACGTATAAAATGATACGTTCAATTATACCAAATTTCAAGTTTCTATAATTTTACAATTTTACATTTAAAATTTCATTGTTTGGCTTAACTTATTATATATGTTCACATTTGATATATTAACGTTTTTTACAGATTTATAACAAAACAATTAGAAGCGGGTAAACTTTATGGAAACATTATATATCTGAATCGACTAAATCTGCACAAATTTTTAAATTATAAAAAATAAAAATTCGAATGAGAAATTTTGAAGTTTATAAAAATGATGTTAGATTGGACAATTTAATTCATACAAATTTGAAATGAACAAATGCAAAATTTTCAAGATGAAGCTTAATTAAAATTTTGATTTTTGCAAGTTTGAATTATGCAAATAAATTAGTTTCAACTCTGAAAATATTATAGTATTTATTGGTCCAAAGGCACTTATAGGGGTGAATAGGATATTTTTAAACTTTTAATCTAAGTTATAAGTCCCTAATGTGTCTTAGAATTATTCTTGGCGAAAACTTGAATAACTTGGTACTAAACTAAAATATAAAATAATAAAGTAAAAAGTAGAGTTTAGAGACACTTAATATAAGAGTTGTTTACGGAGTTCAGCACTAATGCCTACGTCTTCGAGGCCCGTGACCTTCGAGATGGCGTGCCTTTCTTTGCCCAATGAGAAATGAAGTTTCTTTACCCAATGAGAAATGAAGTACAAGGTGGAACTGGTGAGCCCTTACAATCTTCTGGGAAGTCACACAGCCTAAGCACGGAATTGGCTCATGAGCACTAAAGGCTCAAGGATAACAAAGCAAGCAACTAAGGCTCAGAAGTAAAATGTTGATCTCGCAGTATCACTCTAAGAGTTTGTGTATTAGTTGAATAAGCTTGAGATTAATTGTGTATATTGAAGTTGATATGCACAAGCAACAACAACTTTCTCCAGATCTGAAAATTTGTAATATTGAAGTTAGGGGCAGCTAGAGTTCTTTTCCAAACCTTGGTATTGCTGCTATTTATAGAGAGCTGAGAAAAATAAAGTAATTTGGCTCTACCATTATAACGGTTCCTGGACCATTATAACGGTATGTCAACTTACGCTGGTTTGGATCACCGGGAACCCTAACGGTGGTTCCCACAATGGAAATCCTCTGGAAGTCCTGTTGTTCGGTGACGGTTCCACCGAATTAATCCGTCACACACTGGTAGAGGATTTATTTATTCTGTTACAACGGTTCTTGACCTATTGTAATGGTAGGCCTCACTTAGTTAATTCTCAAACTTATTTTACCAATTTTACAGATTAATTATCCTAATCTTGGGATGATGCTTCTGTTGTCCAATGTCTTACATCTTTGATGTTGTATTAGCAGTTTATTAATTCATCCTTGATGTGTAATTATTGAATCTTCTGTTGTCATAAACCTGCACAATGTCTCAAGAAGAAAAATTGTAAAATGTAATTTATATATGTTTTGCAAATCTAGTCAAGCAGACAAGTAGATTATGGTACAAACCAACAGTACTATAATCTGAACTGTAGAAAAAACTAGTTTTCATACTTTGATTTTTGGATATGTTAAATTAAAAGGTAAAATATTGGGCTGTCAATGAAAATATTAAAAATGTTAATTTGAGTTGTAGAATTCGAAAACTGAATAATGATCTGGTCCAAAATAAATTTTCTACTATTAAATTGAATAAATATAAAAAAATTGGAAGCGTCTAATTGTCCACAGCCTTTTGTCCACCATTTGTCCACAGCTTTAACTTGTGCGAATACTGTAAAATTACTTCTACATGCTGTATAATTATACAATATATCACATAAAATATATCAGTTAATCACAAAACATCCAGCAACTATTTGAAGTGGCCCCATGATAGTTAGAAAAATATAGCAACTTGCACAACATGACAAAATAAATGTACTTTCAAACTGTACTTTCGGAAATTACAGTTATAGGAAGTTATTGGCAGTTAGAGTTAGTTATTAGCATCCGCACTGGGTTGAATCTTGTATACTGTAAAATTGAATCTTGTATACTGTAAAATTGAATCTTGTATACTATAAAATTGAATTAGCAGAACTGTAAAATTGAATCTTGTATACAGTATAATTTTCAATTGAATATTGTTTGGATGAATAAGAAGCCTCTCTATCATTTCTTTCTTTCAGATTTTCACAAGATGAATACTGTAAAATTACAAGATAAATACTGTAAAATTAACAAATCAATACTCCATATCGCCTTTCTATCATCTCTTTCCTCCAGATTTCCACAAGATTAATACTGTAAAATGACAAGATGAAATATTGTAAAATGACAAGATGAATACTGTAAAATTAACGGGGCAATACTATAAAATTAACAGATCAATACTCCATATCGCCTCTCTATCATCTCTTTCTTTCAAATTTTCACAAAATGAATACTGTAAAATGATAAGATGAATACTGTAAAATTAACAAGACAATACTGTAAAATTAACATATTAATACTCCATATCGCCTCTCTATCATCTATTTCCTCCAGATTTTCACAAGATGAATATTGTAAAATGACAAGATGAATACTGTAAAATTAACGGGGCAATACAGTAAAATGAACAGATCAATACTCCATATCGCCTCTCTATCATCTTTTTCCTCCATATTTCATTTGAAATGCTAGATCTGTTACTGTATACAACGAAAATAACAAATTCAACATAAATAACTTACTAGATTTGAATTTTGTCGTGCTCTTCAACAAAAATAACTTCTATTCGATTGCGCTCCACGATTGAAGGTTCCATTGTGATCATTATAAAATAGACTGTAGGAGAGGAGGCCGTTCAGATCTGCACGATCAATCTAATTAAACCTGAGCGGAGAAATTTGAATAACACTCTTCCATGGCGATCATGTTCAAACAACGAGATCGAGTCAATAATCTTAAAAACGAAATCATAAATTGAACAAAAAATAAATGACAAAAGAAAAATACAAAGCCAGAACGAAGAAAATCATATAGATTACGAAGCCAGAAATTGTCAGTAAATTGAACGAAGCCAAAAAAAAATCATATAGATTACGAAGTCAGTAAATTAAACGAAGCCAGAACGAAAAATAAGTGACGTACTGAGTCAGAACGAAGCCAGAAATGGTCGAACGAAGCCAATCCTTTGAATGAAATTAGCTTCGAACTACGGAAGAGAGCTCGCCAATCGTTTGAATGAAAGAGCAAAGAGGAAGTCAATCGCGAATGGAGAATGGAATGAATCTAGCATCGCGCGAAAGAGGAAGGCAATCACCAAATGCGAAGAAAATCAGATCAGATTTGAAAATATCGGAAATGAAATTCAAAAAAAAGGAAGGTTCCGTCGTCCGTCGGTGTTTAAATAGGCCGTTATAAAGTGGATAGCGGAGAGACGGTTGAAGACAGTTAAATCGGAATGGATAATGTAGTGGACAGATGGTGGACAAAACTCAGTGGACAGAAACATTTTCTCAAAAAAATTAGAATGCTAATTATCAAAACTATAAAAGAAAGAAGAGGGAAGAGATTCCATCTCTCTCTCTTCCCTTATTTGTACATCTTTTATTAATGCTCTAATTTCTTTTTTAGTCGAAAGGGATTTTAAGAGTAGTGGATTTAATTTGATGTTTCTTCCGGTTAAAAATTGAGGTCTGACAAACACTCATTAGCTAGTATCATTATTTTTTAAGCAAATCAATTATTTAGGATTCGTTTTTTATTAAATAAAAAGGAGTAATTAACCGTGGCAATTAATATAGTGAAATTATTTTGTTTACTACCTTATCTTATCTGTATACACATGCATATGAAAATATTCACCACATGTTCGTTTGTCACATATTGTGTGAGATAGAATTTGATGGGATGGAGAACCCATACTTACAGGTATGCATGAGAATGTACTTAATGAGTATTCGGTTATATTATGTGAATAGTTTTGGAAAATTCTAATTAGATAAAGATATTCGTGAAAACTATATATTTTTCTTAAAGATTTATTAACAATTCCAATTTTATGATTATAACTATTAATAGTTTCATGATCAATTTAAATAATCTAAAGTATGATGTTATTTTATAATAAAATTAAAAAAATAAAAATAAAATTAATTGTATCTTTGGTTAGTCGTGCAAATTATATGAATAACATTAAAATAATGGCAAATTATATATAGAAATTAATCAGTATATATACTATATATTATATTATATTATATTATTATTATGCCATTGCCATTGCCAGCCTATCTACAATGTAAACGGTCACAGTCCACAACATGCTCACATGAAGCAGCTTAACCCTCCAATATTCCTCATTAATTATTCCTTACTTGCATCCAACTCAAGCGTTTTATTAATTTCTTTCGAATTCATATTACCTAATTAAGGTACCGAATTAGTCTGAAGTCTGAATTCTAATCTCTTAATTTGAACCGAATTAGTCTGAATTCTGATCGACGGTCCTGATTTAAACTCAAACGGCGAGGTAATGCAGAGAATCCGGACTTCCAAAAAATATCCCATCTTCTCTTCTCTGCACGTTCTATACATAAACACTTCACCTTCGCCTTCAACAACCTTGCCTAGCTAGCTCCTGTCTGTCTCTCTCTCTCTCTCTCAATCACCCTCTAGCTCCTCTCCAACCAAAACAAAAAACAAAAGAAAATGAGAGAGATCTTGCACGTACAAGCCGGGCAATGCGGCAACCAGATCGGAGGAAAGTTCTGGGAAGTAGTGTGTGAGGAGCACGGCATCGATGCCCGGGGTAATTACGTAGGCAAATGCCCCACCGAATTGGAGAGGGTGAATGTATACTACAACGAGGCAAGTGGGGGCCGCTACGTGCCCAGAGCAGTGCTCGTGGATCTGGAGCCTGGTACCATGGATGCTCTGAAGACAGGACCAGTGGGCCAGATCTTTCGACCTGATAACTTTGTTTTCGGTCAGAACGGCGCCGGGAACAACTGGGCGAAGGGGCACTACACCGAGGGGGCCGAGTTGATTGACTCTGTGCTGGACGTTGTCAGGAAGGAGGCCGAGAACTGTGATTGTCTCCAAGGTAACGATCCAGATCGATCAGATTTTGTAATTGTAGTTGCATGATTGTTCCTGGTAACTAACATGCATGTGGGGTAAATATTAATTTTAACAAACAAGTTTTGACTTTAGTGGTGGACTGGTGGTGTAGCCCACTGATATATAGAATTAAAGCAGCTAGCAATGCTGATGCTGTGATGCACATGTTTATGGGCTGCATGAAGCAAAAACTGTTCTGTTAAAATCTTTACCCGGCCGGTTATAATTAATTAATGTCCATTCTAGGTACGTAACGTAACAGCACTAAGCCAGCATATATGATCTGACCTTGAATTAATGATATACTATATAGCTCTACTAATTAATTAAGGTCCAGGCTAAGGGGGCATGGGCATTAATTTATGTTATCAATCAATAAAATTCAGCAACACACATGTATCGATCACATACATGCCAAAAAAAGTCATACTGTTTAGTTAATTATTTTAGCAAGTAGCTAGCTAGCTAGCTAGGTAGATTGATTATCCCATCCCACGGGTAATTACCAAAAAGCCGTAAAAAGTCAAAATTAATTAAGTTTTACTATATATTTTTGTCTGTATTTGCAATGGCATATATAGATTAGATAGTGAGTAGTGACCTGAATACAAAAACAAAAACAAAAACAAAAAAGAGCAGATAGACCCATAGAAAGTGACCTGGATCCAGATCTAATTGTACTACATATAATTAAAACTAAAACAAATTAATCTACCAATCTGCTATCAACCATGCAGTACAGTAAATAATTAATTAAAATGGATGAATTATATATTTATATATTGATGCAGGGTTTCAGGTGTGCCACTCACTGGGAGGTGGGACCGGATCAGGAATGGGGACGCTGTTGATTTCAAAGATAAGGGAGGAGTATCCGGACCGGATGATGATGACCTTCTCGGTATTCCCTTCGCCGAAGGTGTCAGATACGGTGGTGGAGCCGTACAATGCAACGCTGTCGGTGCACCAGCTGGTGGAGAACGCCGATGAGTGCATGGTGCTTGACAATGAAGCTCTCTATGATATCTGCTTCCGCACCCTCAAGCTCACCAATCCCAGCTGTACGTATCAATCATTTTAATATATTATTCAAAAAATTAATTAGACGTACGTACGTGCATCACATTCACATGTTGGTCAAGTCGTGCTTCCAGTTTTAAATTTTCAATTAACTATGCATAATATAAATTAATTTAGTTGATTATTTATTAAATTCTCTAGTACTTTAATTTTAATCTGTTCGTTAATTACCCGTTACATGTACAACGTGATAACATGCATATATGTTTGTTAAAATAAATTGGTCTGGATAACATTAGTTAAAATAATTAAATTAATTTTGCGCGCAGTTGGCGATCTGAACCACTTGATCTCGGCAACAATGAGCGGAGTGACATGCTGTCTCCGGTTCCCGGGGCAATTGAACTCTGATCTCCGCAAGCTGGCGGTGAACTTAATCCCCTTCCCGCGTCTTCACTTCTTCATGGTGGGTTTCAGCCCGCTCACCTCGCGTGGGTCCCAGCAATACCGGTCGCTCTCCATTGCTGAATTGACCCAACAAATGTGGGATTCGAAGAACATGATGTGCGCTGCGGACCCGCGGCACGGGCGGTACCTTACTGCTTCAGCCATGTTCCGTGGGAAAATGAGCACTAAGGAAGTTGACGAACAAATGATCTCGGTGCAAAACAAGAATTCATCTTACTTTGTTGAGTGGATCCCGAACAATGTGAAGTCTAGCGTGTGTGATGTGCCACCGACGGGTCTGTCCATGTCGGCCACTTTTGTTGGCAACTCGACGTCCATCCAGGAGATGTTCCGCCGTGTGTCGGAGCAGTTTACTCTTATGTTCCGCCGCAAAGCTTTCCTCCATTGGTAATATGAATTATTCATTGTTAATTAAATTTACTATTTAATTAATATCTATCTATCTATCGCATGGATCATGCATGCAGGTACACTGGAGAAGGTATGGATGAGATGGAGTTTACGGAGGCAGAGAGCAACATGAATGATCTCGTCTCAGAGTACCAACAGTACCAAGATGCAGTTGCCGAGGTTGGAGATGATGAAGAATATTACGACGAGGACGACGAGGGGGAAGCCCAAGAGGATAATTAATTAATTAATTCATTATTTTACTATATTATTCGTCTCATATATATATATATATATATATATTTCATTTCTTTCCACTGCCTGCATGCGCATATATATAATATAATATAATTAATTAAGTTACGTACGTTATCCTCTTTCTTTCATTTTTTTCATGTTCTATAATGCAATTATCATCAATCGTTGTTTGTGTAATATTATCATGCAACACGTACCATTCTGTTATTTAATTTCTACAATTGGTTGATTCCTTAATTGGATGTCTTCTTTTATTCTTTTACGATTAGTACTGTCCAAAATAAAAATTATATCGATCTTTTGTTGTAGATTGGCCTGTCATTCTTCTTTGAAAAAATTGAAAGGACTGCGAATGAGCAATTTAATTTGATGCAAAGAGAATGGGGTAAAGCAGAAAAAAAAATAATAATAATAAGAAAGTTCATACATAATCCATTAATTAACATCAGCCATATAAATATAACTGAAGTTCTTAGATATAATTGGGATACTTGTTACATAATAAATTAATTTACATAAATGACTCGAGCAATGAATTAGAAAGATAAGAAAAGCATCTTATATTTTTACAAAATAACATGTGTAAAATTAGGGGCAAAACAAGAAAATTGATATTGGAGAGCTGAATAAGTAACTTTCAAGTAATTTCAATTTATGAGAAGACTAACAGTAAAGAATTTATAAAAAAAATGAAAATTTTAAACAATTAAATAAAAAAAAATCAATTTATAAGAACTTAACCCCTTTTCCCTACACGTACTTCCACCTCTGTGTAAAATGCAAGGAATTGAAATTCAAACCGATCCACTCTGAGCACCAAACCGTCCCCTAGTTGGACGGTCAAGTGTCCATACCAAACCGCTCCTATTCAAACGGTCTAATTATTTACCCTTTTTTTTTTAAAATAAGAAACTTAACTCGTCTCTTCCGCCCGAACCCGACAGACAACAAAAAAAAAATCACTCAAACCCTTACCCTGCGCCCCACCCGTCTCCAGCCACCTCCGCCCCGCCCGCCAGCCGTAATGCCGCCAACCGCACCCCACCGTGAGGCCCGCCGCCGCTAGAAGTCCCCTCTCTGCCTCCTCGCTCTCTCCCCACTCTCTCCTCGATCTCTTTCTCACAAGGTCGCCCCTCATTTCTGGTAAGTCTTAATTTTTCCGATACGATTGAATTGCGGATTTAGGATAGAATAGTGGGTTTAGGGGTTATGAGTTAGGGTAAGTCGTCTTAATTTTTCCAATATGATTGAATTGCACTTGAAATGCTCTTGAATTGCGATTCAATTGCGTGATTGTTGATATTTAGAAATTGTTTAAAAATTTTAGAATTAGGATTTAAGGTTCACAAAATTGCTTTGCGGGTTATTGAATCTCGTGTGGGGGTTATTGAATTGTTTGATTGAAATTGTTTGAAATAATTAGAATCACTTAGAAATAGTTCGAAAGTTTAAAGTTCAAAATTATTTGGAATTGATTAGGTTTTAGGGTTAAATTATTTTAGTATTAGGGTTAAGTTTTTTAGAAATTGTTTAGGGTTAACTTTTTTTTATTATTGAAATGTAGTATGGCCAGACCTAGAAGGGGGTCATCACGAGATACTCTGGAGACCGGTGAGAGTTCACAGTCCCTCCGCAGAGGCTCCCGCTACAGAGCCTCCACCGTAAAGGGTTGGCATGACCCTGACACATTTAGTCCTCCTCTGTGGTGCTAACATATTAAGCACCGTGTCTCATTGGCATCTATTAAGGTACGTGGTTATTATATGTAATTGATATTAAATGACACGGTGTCAGTCTCACAAATTGATATTAAATGTAGGATGAGAGCATGTTAACAATGAGGCACTGCACACCTGAGATTTCGTACATCAATCATTCATTGATAGAGCGTTGCATCATAAACCTTGGCTTGTATCAGTTTGCCACCATGCCTCAGAGAATGATCGATCAGTCTTTGATTTGCCGTCTAGTGGAGAGATGGTTACCGGAGACCCATTCATTTCATCTTCCAGTTAGAGAGATGACAGTAACCCTAGGTGATGTACGATCAGGAAAGCAGTAACCCTAGGTGATGTACCTTGATTCCAAATTCCAATTGGAAAGCAGACCGAGCGAGAAGAACGATCAGGAATGGTTGCCTTGGAGTATCAAATGTATGATACCTCTATCAGTTATCCACCAGGACTAACCAGAGAGCGGTTTATTTCTTTTGCCAGAAATACCGTAAACCGTGGAATTCTGCAAAAACACTATTCACTGAGAAAAGGACAAAATAACAATATTTACAACCCGCAGTTATTCTGATTCACTAATAAGCAAAAATAGAAATACCACGACTTTCGCAAATATATTATTTCCGAATCCCGTAACAATCGTAAACCGAGAAAGAGAGAAAATAGATTACCGAATCGATTCGGTATCAAGTGAATTAGTAAGTTTCTCTCTCCATGTACCCCTCTATTTATAGGCTTTTGAGGAGGTTCGCAAAAGACCGAAATACCCCTCAACATATGCCTATTTACAAGGTATGCCATTGAATGAATAAGGATGATGACATGTCATATGGATAAGATCGATGACATGTGAAAAGACCAAAATGCCCTCGGTCCAAATTCAGATAATATCCATATAATTATTCTGAACAATTATATTTTTTGCGGTTGTTGTTTCAGTAACTTTTATACAACGTAACGTGTACGTTTATAAATTAACCTTTGTTTTTGCTTGTCATCTTATATGATATTTATAATTTAATTATAACACGTATAATTAATTATAACCATCTTATTATTAATCATAATTAATTTATAATTAATCAACAAGATTCTCCGATTAGCTCCTATACGGTGTGATCCAATAGGATCTGTGATATTGTTATATCTAATCTATTATTTTGACCAATTTCCGTACCAAAACATGTATTTTAAGCCATCAAATAACGTCTACTATAATGAATATATATATATAATGTGGTACTGCTGCGCTTTCATTCTTACTTCACAGGGAAATTGGTGAAATCAAGGGAATTTCTGAAGTTCAGAGACTTTGATGCGACCCGCATCATGGTTGACGTGAGGCGCATCCAGTCCTCCGAGTCGCACTATCAACCCATCCAAGTCGCATCAAGCAGGTCGCAATGCCATCTCATGCGAGGCGCATCAGACGAGTTCCAACGCGGGTCGCAACACTGGTGACGCGACTCGCGTCAAGAGTTCCCAGAGCAGACAGTGGAGGCCCAATGAAGCCCAGTAAAGGCCCAAATATGAAGTATTCGTTTTGGGAAAGCTATAAATAGACCACCCTCTGCCACTGGAGGGGGAGTTGAGAAAATTCAAGAATTCAAACCCCAAGGTCTTTGAAGTGTCGCTCAAGAAAGAGGAGGAGCTGAGAAGCGAAGATTGGAAGATTCCTCCTAGATCCATTTCTTCATTCGGTTTTATCATGATTTCTTCTCTTATCTCTTTCTTTATGACGCTTGAGTAGATCCATCTTGTTTCTAGGGTTGATGTAATCTGAGATTCTGTTTGTATGCATTGAAATTGAATTTGAGTTTTTCTTGTGTTTGATTGCCTGAGTATTATTCTTCCATTGCTTGATTGTGATTGTTTGAATAAATCTTGATGTCTACTGTTGAATGTTTCTTGCATCTCTTCTAGTACTGAGACCTTGATGTTTCTTGCAACTAGATCAAGTATTTGAGGTAGATCTTAGATCCGAGAGGTGAGATCAATAGTAACTGAGAGGTGAAATTTTCATCTATTGAGAGATAGTGGATACCTTTAGCAAACCAGACAGTTGACTTAGGTTGAACACCAGTGAACGAGAGTTTGAGGTTGTAGATCTGAGAAGGTGAAGTTGCATTTCCTTACCAGGTTCATTAACCCAATAAACGAGAGTTGAGGTTTAGGAATACTAGGTATGGTCAACAGATCCTTACACAAGCAAAATAACTCAAAAACAGGCCAAATGCTGCATTCACTCGAGGACCACGCGAGTCGCATGGGAGACCATGCGGGTCGCGTCACAAGGGTCGTGTGAAGGTCCAAAGAGGCAGAATTGAGGATGAAATCTGAAACCCTAGAAACTTCGTTTTAAAATCAAAGTAAAACCAAAAGTTTAGTTCCTTTCCTTTTCTGTTATTGAACTTAGGAATTTAAACAAAATCAAACCAACCTTTTCTCAAATCTAGTACCTAACTAAGACAAGCAAGGGTTCAGAGTTGAACTGTTCCGTCCCTGTGGATCGATACCTGATTATTCTCTTGAACGAAAGTTGTGCACTTGCAACCTAATTCGAAAGCTCAATCACGGTTTAAAAGGGTACAGCTAGCTGCACCCGAAACTTTGTGTGCACACTTTTGTGCGAACAATCTGTGTTATGTTGGTAAATAGAATTAAAACTGTTTTAACTTCTATAATCATAGGAGGCATCTGGTATCTGCACTATGACCATCTAATTACACAGATGATGTTGTACTGTACAGTACCACGATCCAGTAAACTATTTACTTGTGTCAGTTCTTCTGTCTCATAGTTATCAGATCAGTTTCAAGGTAGGTGTGTGTCTGTTGGGTTTTGTGGAACGGTTCAAACCCATTTAATTAGCTTAAGCTGCGGAAAGAGTAAAACAAAAATTTTTACATTTAACTTAAGCTACGGATTAAATGAATCAAGAAGATTCGTTTAATCCTATTTACAGATCTACTCCATAATTGATTTCCTAAAGCATTAAATCTATTTACAAATTAAATAGATTAATATAACAATTTATACCTTGATTCCAAATCTCAGTTGGAATGCAGACCGAGCGAGTAGAGCCTCACCAGGGATGGAATCGACTCGCAGTATCACACGTGTGATACCTCTATTGGTTATCCACCAGGACTAACCGGAGAGCGATTTACTTCTTCTGCCAGAAATACCGTAAACCGCGGAATTCTACAGAAACACTATTCATCGAGAAAATGATGAAATAAATATATTTGTGTCCCGAAGTAACTCGGATTTGCTTAAAAGCTAAACCGCAGGATTACACAAAATATATTATTTCCTAATCTCGAAATAACCGAAATCAGGGAAGAGAGAAAAACCGATTAACGAAGTAATCAGATTAACACGTGAATTAGTGAGTCTTTCTCTCTACCCCTACCCCTCTATTTATAGACTTTTGAGGAGGTTTGCAAAAGACCAAAATACCCCTCAAAACAAATCTATTTACCAAAAGCCCTTGACACCTCATCCTTTTATCATGTGAAATGACCAAAATACCCTTGCCACCTCACATGACACATGTCAACACATGGGAAGTCGGCACCAAGGGAAAAAGACCATTTTGCCCTTGGCCCATTAAGGCATGAATAGTGTTGGGCTTTGATTTTGGGCTTTGACTTTGGGCCTTTAATTTTAATTAAGGCTTTGATTATTTTGGGCTTTTAAATCCATAATTCAAACCCATAATTAACAATTAAAATTCCGAATCAAATATATATAATTGTCATGTACAATTATATTTCTTTTCGGTTATTGTTCGGTAACTTTTATACAACGTAACGTGTACGTTTATAAATTAACCGTTGTTTCTGCTTGTCATTCTAAATGACATTTATAATTTAATTATATCACGTATAATTAATTATAACCATCTTAATATTAATTATAATCAATTTATAATTAATCAGTAAGATTCTCCGAGTAGCTCCTATATGGTGTGACCTAATAGGATCTGTGTTATGTTGGTAAACAGAGTTAAAACTGTTTTAACTTCTGTTAGTCATGGGTGGCATCTGGCAACACATCATGACCATCCAATTACACAGATGATGTTGTATTGTACAATATCACGATCCAGTAAACAATTTACTTGTGTCAGTTCTTCTGTCTCATAGCTATCAGATCAGTTTTAAGGTAGATATGTGTCATCCTTATTAACTGTATCTTTTCTTGATCTTGAGTAGATTATCAAATATAATTACTCTTGTAATTATACCGCATGCAGATAATCTAACTCTATCAAGGGGCCCAGTGATGCTATAGCTCGTATAGAGATACGAGGGACAAGTAGTATTCTTGGTAGACTATCACTTCCTCAGCTAAGTTATATATATATGGAAATGCTACCGTTATGGCTGCTTTTTACGGACAGCGTTAGATAACACTTACTCATATATATTTCTTAGTGGGAACGATAAATACCTCATACTGTAGAACTTTGACACTGAATGAAAACATAAATGACACGAACACAATTCTATTTAATGTTTCATTCGGGGTCTATCAAATACCATGTTCCTAGAACATGTATCCATGTGATTAAAATGACATCTCGTGTCAGGTGGTTTGTAAAACTTAACCATCTTTTAATCCACATGCTAACCTTATCGCGGTAATTAGTGTTCCTGCTAATTACCTTGGTCAGTGACTTTTAAGAGTATATATATTATCTATATTATGGAGTTTCACAATTTCAGTCATGAACTCGAAATGATCCATAATTTCAATAATACTCAAGGCAACAAAATGATATATAAATAAACATTCAATTCATGAACAAAGCTTTATGATTAACTTATCGTATTATTGACTTCTAGATTATTACAAACTAACAGTGTCATCCTTGCAAACTTAATATTTTCTTGATCTTGAGCAGATTATTAAATATAATTATTTTTGTAATTATACCGCTAGCAGATAATCTTACTCTATCAAGGGACCCAGTAATGCTATAACTCGTATAGAGATACGAGGGACAATAGTACTTTTGATAAACCATCACTTCCTCAGCTAAGTTATGTATACCGAAGAGCTACCGTTATAACTGTGTTTTACCGACAGCGTTAGGTAACAATCACACATACACATTTCTTAGTAGGAACGATGAATACCTCATACTGTAGAACTTAACACTGAATGAAAACATTAATGACACGAATACAATTCTATTTAATGTTTCATTCGGGGTTTGTCAAATATCATGTTCCTAGAACATATATCTGTGTGATTAAAATGACATCTCTTGTCAGTGGTCTACAAAACTTGACCATCTTTTAATCCACACACTAACCTTATAGCGGTAATTAGTGTTCCTGCTAATTACCTCGGTCAGAGACTTTTAAGAGTATATATCATATGTATTATGAAGTTTCACAATTCCAGTCATGAACTCGGAATGATTCATAAATGCAATAATATTCAAGGCAACAAAATGATATATAATTAAACATCTAATTCATGAACAAAGCTTTATCATAAATTATCATATTATTGACTTCTATATAATTATTACAAACTAACAGTTATCACATCCCTAAGCTTAAACTTTTGTTCATCCTGGAACAAACAAAGTAAAAACTATGGATTCGGTTTACCAAAATATCCTCTTACAACATGATTTTGAAATTTTTGACAAAATTCCTAAGTATCAACTTAATGCAAAAATATCTACTCAATTCCTAATATTTGTACTTGATGAAATTTGTAGTAAATAAAAACATTTGCATTCACAACATTTTAATTTTATTTAGAAATAATTTTGAAGATGATCTTGTCTTAAAATCATTATGGTAAAAGAAATCTTAAAATCTATAAATACCCAAACTTTCAATCCCTTTTAAATTTTGATCCCTTCTTTTGAAAATGAAGATTTGTAGTCTAAGCGTGTAAATAGTAAAAATGCAACTTTATTGAAAAATTAAATTGCAAGAAAACAAATACACCTTACTCAAATTGGCTTTACCCTTCTATCGCATAGATACAACCGAGAGGTTATGCATTCCGAATGCACCTAAGGATTTCATCGGCTGATTCTTCTATCATATAGATACAAACGATCAAACAAAAGCTGGGAGATGGATGTGGACGCGGATGAGGTTCAGGGAGAGGAGGTTAAGAGTGAGGAGGATCAGGGAGGGGAGGTTCTGGTAGATGCGATTAAGGGAGAGGGGGTTCAGGGGAGGCGTCAGCCGCTATACAAGGATCGCTGTCCACCTCGTAAGTTGGAACTCTCCAGTCGCTGCCCCTGTCATTGATAGTTTTTTATTATTATGATGTAGTTCTAACGGTAGTATTTTATATTTGGGACTGTAGTATTTTATGTTTGAGATTGTTTGATTTTATATTTTATGTTGTTTTTGTTGGTCCTAAAGGCACTAAGAGGGGGTGAATAGGGACCTTTTAGATTTTTTATCTAAATAATAATATTCTAGCGTGTCTATAAGTTATTATTGGTGGAAATTAGAATAATATTAGAATAACTTTGTCCTACACTAAAAGTAAAGTAAATAGTAGAGTTTAGAGACACTTGACACGAGAGTTGTTTACGGAGTTCGATACTAACGCCTACGTCTCTGGGGCTCACGACCTTTTAGATAGTGCACCTTTCTTTTACCCAATGAGAAAGGATTACAAGGTGGAATCCGTGAGCTCTTACAATCTTCTGGAAAGTCACACGGCCCTAACAGGAGTACTAAAGGCTCAAATGAAGACAATCTGATTCGCGAGAACTCAAGGATTACTAGGTGAGCACAAGGCTCGAAGTAGTAATTGATTTGATCACACAGGATCACTCTAGGAGTTGTATTGATTGAATAAGCTTGAGATTGATTGTGTATATTGAAATTTGAGTACACAAGCAACAATGGTTTTCTCTAAATCTGTAAATACGAAATATTGAAGTTGGGGGCAACTAGAGTGATACCCCAAACCTTGGTATAATTTATATTTATAGAGAGCTGATAAAATAGAAGTAATTGGTGCTGACCGTTGCAACGGTACAGGGGACCGTCACAATGGTAGGTTAATCTGAGCGATTTGGAGTGTAATAGTGGATACTGTTGACAACGATCAATGACCATTGCAACAGTGCCCGCCACGGTAATCCTCTAGAATGGTTAGCGTTTGATGATGCTAAAAATCATTTTATGCGTCACGGGATTTTCAGAGGATTTATTTATTCCGTTGCAACGGTAGGCCTCACTTTGGTCAATCTCAAGCTTATTTTACCAATCTTACAGATTAATTATCCTTAATCTAGAGTTAATGCTTTTGCTATCTAGTGTCTTGTGCTTCATCACTACATCCTTGATGTTGCATTGCAGTTCATCAATTCATCCTTGATGTGCAATTACTGATCCTTCAATTGCCATGAACCTACACAAAGTCTTAAGAAGGAAAACTGTAAAATGCAATTATGTATGTTTTGCAAATCCAGTCAAACAGATAAGTTGAGGGCTCTCAAGGCCAACAATATCCTCCTTTTGATGATTTGCAAAACATGCATATCAAGTGAGTGCACAAATTGGTTATTCCCACAAAGTACGGAAAATTTGAATTTTTGAAGTTTTTATTTTTTCCTTGTTCTTGTGTTTGTGTATGTCATATGTCATGAAATACCAATATAGCATGAACTTGTAATATGTATCCCTTTTTTTAGAAATGGTCAAAAGGGATGAAAATAGAACATAGTTATTGTTCGCTTACAAAGGTATGCTACAAAGTTTCAGGTACAGCTAGCTGTACCAGTTTAAACCTTGAATCTACTCTCGTCTAAGATTGCAAGTGCACAATCATATCCGTATAGTATAATAAGGTATTGATCCTCAGGGACGGTGTAATTCGATTCTAAATTCTTACTAATCCGAGTTAGGTACTAGAAGTGTGAAAAGTTGGGTTTGGTTTGTTTATATTTCCTAATTTCAAGTGACAATTCAATTAACAGTAAATGAAAGCAATTAAAGGTTTTGGTTTTGAACAATGATAAAAGGCGCTCCCAGGGTTTCAGGTTTCATCCCAAACTTTGTCTTCTCTGGACCTATCATGCGACTCGCATCATCTCTGATGCGACCCGTATGATGCGACTCGCATCATCTCTGATGCGGGTCGCTTGGCCCTCGAGCTGAGCTGACATGTGTTCGTATCTAAGTTGATTTCTTGTGCGAGGCTTCAACCTGTAGCTCTCGCCTACTGGTATCTGACCTAAATTGATTGTCTGGTTTGCTAGAAGTATCCACAACCTTTCGATAATGGAAAGTTCACCTCTCGGCTACTATTGATCTTAGATCTACTTCAAATACTCAATCATAATTGCAAGAAACATCAAGGCCAAATTACTAGAAGAGATGCTATAGACATCTAACAGTAGACAATTAAGAATCAATCAAGCAATCAAAATCAAGCATCAATGAATACTCAAACAAAGAATCACACAAGTTCAAACTTAGATCAAAACAACATGCAACTCAAAGACAAAGTTTAGAGACTACATCCTAACCCTAGGAACTAAAGATCTACTCAAACATGGTAAAAGAAAGCATAAAAGAGAGAGAGAATAGGCAGATCATGATGAAGCTCGAAGATCAAAGGTGGATTGGAGAGGATCTTGCAATATTCTCTTCTCTTCTTCTTCAAGCAAGCTCCAATCTCTTCCTTCTCTCTTGATCTCTGCTCTCCAAGTGATCTGGAATGTAAAGGGGGAAAAAGCTCCCAAATTCTGGCATAGGACCTCCTTATATAGGCAACAGGTCTGACTTGGGGCTTGTCAGGTTCAATTTGAATTGGGCGGCAACCCGTGATGCGACTCGTATCAGGTGGATGCGACTCGCATCATCTTGTCTTCAAATGAGGAGTGAGGGTCGCATCGCAGGTCGCTTTGGGCTTTGATGCGACTCGCATCTTGGGTGATGCGCCTCGCATCAGATCTTCCTGAAGTCTGCCATTTGCCTGATTTTGCCCGATTTCACCTGATTCCTGCAAAGTAAGAACCAAAACATAGCAGTACCACATTCTATGGATATTCAATGTAAAAGGCACTATTTGTTGGTTCAAAACATAGATTTTTGTATGGAAACAAGTCGAAATAATAGGTCTAATAAGGTGATATCAGTTATGCTCAAAACAAAGAGAGGGCTCCCCCTCAATTGATGCACTCTTCCTTAATTTGGTAAAATTATAAATTAAATTCTAACAATAAAAATATAAATAAAATATTGAAATTTAAAGCACGAAAATTTGCACTTAATATGAATTTGAAGTGTATATAGTGCAATATATGTAACTTTTGACTCCTTTTTTGTCATGAAATTGTTGAAGTTAAAATAGACGCGACTTGATCAACCTAATCTTCTAAATTAAGAAAATATTGAGGTTAAATTTTGATCAAGTGTATTAGCTTCTTATTTTCGGCAAAATATTGAAATTATAGCACTAAATTTATGAATATTGAAATTTAAGATTATTACTTGATCATTTTGATGATTCTTTTAATCGATATAATTTTGAAATTTAATAAATGATCAATAGGTTGTGCCTCTAAAATAGGTGAAAATATTGAGATTATATTTTTAGAGTCAATTATATTGTCATTCTTTTATTTAGATCATTTATGAACATTGTCTAATAGATATGCCTCTAGAATCGGCGGAATGTTGAGATTAGAATTTTAATTTGAACATTATGTTTCTTCTAAAAATAAGATATATTAAATTTTGGAGATGGTATAATACTCATAATGATCACTAAAGAACGCAATTTAATGGAAATATTGAAATTATAATTATACCCTAGGATACATCATTGAAAGAAAATTTAATTCGAAACATAAAAATACGCATAGATAGATAAATGAACTCCTAAATCCCTATGGCTTAATTCTCCATGGGCTTAGCCTCCACCTCAATTTTTTTTCTCCTCATTTGACTTTTTGGCATCCTTCTTGTTGATTTCTTCATTTGGCTTCCTCTTATGATTTTCTTGTGCTTCACGAATGCACTTGTAATCGATGCATACGAAGAAGTTGAACCTCGAGTCGGTGGGATGAATCGGTTTGATGAGAACATAACGAGGATGGAAAGGTTTGTTGCAATCATTGCATGTGAACATGCTCCATGCCGTGCCATCCTTGTCACATACAAGGCACATGTAGTACTCAATAGGAGACTCAGCATGGGACTCAAGGTCGGGAAGAAATTCATGGTATTCATTTTGAGAGTCTTGAGACCAATTGGAGGACATATTTTATATGTATTATGTGATGAGGTGGAGAGAAATAAAATGAGAAGTGATGATATAGAGTTTGATATTCAAAGATGTGCTTAAATAAGAGATGGAAATGATCAATTAGGGTTTCACATCCTAAGTCATATGGTAATTCAATATTGTTTGGGAATGTATCAATTTGAGAAATAGGAAAAACTAGGAATTTTGAAAATTAGAATTGTGATTTGACATAATTTCAATTAATTAGACATTAGGAAGGTTTTGGGAAGAAAATATAGCAAAAATTAGAAGAAAATCTGTCCACATTCTGTTATGCCGCTGGAGACCGTTGTAACGGTAGATGTCACACAGCAGTTTCTTAATAGATTTTGGAAATAAGATTGAAAATTTTATGTTTACAATTTTAACTTGTATACCAGAAATTAGTCTTCTACAGATAGTATTCATAATTTATACCGAAGTTCAATATGTTGTTGAGTACTTAAAGGTTTTGTAAATATATCGGCAATTTGATTTTCAGTATCAACATGAATAAGTTCTACATCCCCTTTTTCAATATGATCTCTAATGAAGTGATGTCTAATTTTGATGTGTTTAATTTTTTAATGAAGAACTGGATTCTTTGATATTTGAATTGTAATTGTATTATCACACATTATTAGAACCTTGTGTACAACAATTTTCGGCTGCGACATATTCGGCTTCCGTAGTAGACAGTGTGACTGACATTTGTTTCCGACTTGACCAAGATACTAGTGATCCACAAAGGAATTGACAAGTCCCGCTTATGCTCTTTCTATCTACTATCCCCGGCAAAGTCAGCATCCGTGAACCCTACTAATTCTAGACTCGTGTGTTTACCATACCATAATCTTAAATTTAACGTCCCCTTAATATATTTAAAAATTCTTTTAACGGCCTTGTTATGCGATTCTTTTGGACTAGCTTGAAATCTAGTACACAAACATACGACATGCATAATATCGGGCCTACTAGCCGTTAAATATAGTAAACTACCAATCATACCTCGATATTTGGTGATATCCACGAGTTGTCCACTCGGATCCGAGTCAAGTTTTGCGGATGTGGCCATGGGAGTAGGACTAGTCTTGCTATCCGACATGTCAAATTTCTTTATCAACTCTTTTGCATACTTGATTTGACTAATGAAAGTTCCCTTCTCAAGTTGCTTAATTTGTAGTCCCAATAAGAACTTGAGTTCACCCATCATGCTCATCTCAAATTCACTATGCATTAATTTTGAAAACTCATTGGCAAGAGTCACATTAGTTGAACCAAAAATTATATCATATACATAGAAAGAGCTAAGTCTTCCATACCATGTCATTGGAGCTTGTTTTAGACCATACAATGCCTTGGTGAGTTTGTACACATGACTAGAACAATTAGGGTCAACAAATCCAGGTGGTTGATGGACATACACTTCTTCTTCTAGATATTTATTCAAGAATGCAGTTTTAACATCCATTTGGATAGTGTAAAGCCTTTGTAAGCGGCATATGCTAAAAATATTCGAATGAATTCTAGACTAGCTACTGAAGCAAAGGTCTTATTAAAATATATATCTTCTTGTTGGATAAAACCTTGTGCTACAAGTCTAGCTTTATTCCTAATTACACTACCATTTTCATCTCTTTTGTATTTGAAAATCCATTTAGTACCTATAATCATATGATCTTTTAGTTTTGGTACTAGTTCCCAAACATTGTTACGTGTAAATTGGTCAAGTTCCTCTTGCATAGCACATATCCAATTTTGTTTGTTGTTGACTTTCTTGAAAGTTTTAGGTTATAGTCGACATACAAATGCACAATGAGCAATCATTTAGTGTAAACCGAACCTAATCCTAACACTTTCCCTAGGGTTACCTATAACATTAGTAAGATGATGAAAATAAACTTTTCTTAGGTTCTCAAAAATTTGGTATGTCTCTTCGGGAGTCTCTTGATGCTCTATAGGAGGAGTATTTTCCTCATTAGTTGGTCGCTCAAGAAAAGGAGTATCTACTAACTCTTCTTCACTAGTGAAAGTCCGTACGAGTCGAGGTTCATGTGTTGTTACCTCATTTGCTCCATTACCTTGAACTTGTTTTTTCTTGTTAGTGTCCTCCTCTTTATTTTGTTGTGAAACTTCAACACTTACAAAGTCATTTTCTTCCTCGGCCGAATCATTAGCATTTTCATCAAATTTGACATGTACAGATTTTATTATAATACGATGCTGAGGTATATATACTCTATATGCCTTACTAGTCAATGAATAACCTACAATATGCCTTCAATGGCCTTGGGGGTCAAATTTCCCTACCCTTTGTGATTCATCTAGTATGAAACACTTTGAACCAAACACTCTAAAATGTGACACATAGGGTTTGTAACATTTCAAGAGTTCATAATATGTTTTATCTACAATATGTCTTATGTTTACTCGATTGATTATGTAACATGCGGTGTTAAAGGCTTAAACCCATAGATGGTGTGGTATGATATATTCATTTATCATGGTTCTTGTAATTTCAAGTAAGGTTCGATTCTTTCTTTCGGCTACTCCATTTTGTTGTGGTGTTCTAGGAGCCAATAATTCTTGACTATATCCTTTATTGATGCAAAATTTACTAAAATGGTCATTTCAAATTCTTCACCATAATCCCTTCTAATCCTATTTAATTTTAATCCTCTTTCATTTTCAACTCAGTGACAAAACATTTTAAAATTTTCAAAAGCTTCATTTTGTTGTTGTAAGAACATTACTCAAGTATACATACTATAGTCGTCTACTATGACAAATGCATATCTTTTTTTGGTTAAACTTGGGGTACTCATTGGTCCTATGAGATCCATATGAATCAATTGTAGTGGTTGAGTGGTAGATATCGTCATTTTTGGCTTAAAGCTATTCTTCGATTGTTTACCTTTTACACATGCAGCACACAATCCCTCGGTCTCTATGTTAGTTAGTTGAATTACTTTCTTAATATTATCATTACCAATATGACCCAATCTCCGATGCCACAACCTATAATTAGATATTGTGGCACTAAGACATGTTTCACCAATTTCAAATGATTGAAATATAAATGATAAACATTTTTATCTCTTTTACCTGTGTAGATAGTTTCATCATTCGATGATTTCGCTAAATAACATACATTAGTATCAAATTTAACATAATATTCATCATAACACAACTTACTAACACTAAGTAAGTTATAGGTCAAACCATCGACTAGGTATACATTCTTGATGGTTAAACCTATTATTTTGGACTTGCATTTGTGGTTACCAAAAGTAATCTAACCACCATCATATGGTTCTAAATTAGTAAAGTTAGATTTATCATCGGTCATATGGTGTGAACATCCACTATTAATGATCCAAGCATTTTCTTTGTATGAAGAACTCAAACACACCTACAAAAATACATATTAGTTAATAGAAATGATTAGTAACTAATATATACCTTGTTATTATCTCCCCCTAATTTATGTTGAAGTTTAGAGTATGTGGAGGAGATTACCTCCTACGTATTATTATTTCTTTGATTTAGGAACTCAAACAACATTCGACATGTTACTTTTCCTCCTAAATCTACACTCCAATGATGTATGACCAATCCTACAACAATAGTTACAAAATTTACGAATGGATTTACGAAGAGAACGTTCCAAATTCGGTACTTGCCTAAAATTGCAATTCAGTTGCCACTTGGATCCTTGAGGTTGGACTAGTCCATGGCGACTTGACTTCTATATACCACTAACGTACGTACTCGAGTTTTTATTCTCAAATACTTCAAATTTTTAGGATGTTGGGGAACACCTCTTGATAACTTATTATATTGAGTTTTGTTCATACTAACTTTATCAAACTCTTTGTAATACTATATTCCATTTTGATTTCTAAAATAGTGTTTTGTAGGTTCATTTGGATCAAAAGTTGTGACTTTATTTAATTTAAATCTAACATATTCATTATTGTCAAATTTGAGTTTTGAAAATTTTTCATTATCAAACATTTGAGTGAGCTCCCCTTGTGTATTTTGGCTTTGCGAGTGGTTCGATTGAATTGAAGATTGACCATTCTCACATCCAAGACCAAGTTTTCTGAATTCTAGATCATCTAGTTGATCCCTCGCTTGAAAATAAGGGTTTAACCTAGTGACACTACTAGATTCACTAGGTTCCCTTAAATCCTTGTTCTCGGTCTCTAGAGTTTGTATTTTTTACTTTTAATATTTCTATATCACCTATATGTGTTTGACAATTATCTATACTCTTAGACATTGAAAGTTCTTCCATTTTAATTTCCAAATTTTTTAGTTTATCTTCAAGCATTTTATTTGTTACTTTTAAGGTTATATTTTCTAATGTGAGTGTCTCTAATTCTTCTACATGTGACTCACTTTCATTTACCTTAAGTTCAACCTCAAAAATCTTAGACCACAATTTTTGAATTATACCTTCTCTTTTAAGCAAGTCCAAATTTGCTTCATCAAGAAGTTTTCTCAACATAAGTTTATTTTTGGAGGTTAGATTCTTTTTAGGAAAAATACTTGGTTCAAGTGTGGATGCATGACACTTAGATAAACTAGTTTGGTCATGACATGACTCGGACAAATCACTAGTTGAATCACATTCGGATTCGTAATCATTTGTATTGAGTTCTAGGGATACCTCACTTGAAGTGCTCGAAGATCCGCTCCTTGAGATCTTCTTGTTTCTTGCCTTAGGCTATTTCTTGAAGTATCTCAATGGCTAGCTTGTCGGTGATATTGTTTTTCAAGATGATCTCCTCCATATCCACATCAAAATCTTCATCATAGTTAGCCATCAAGGCTATATTAGTTTTGTGCTCATCACTTGTATCAGCATCAGACTCATCTTCGCAACTCATGGATGAGCCTTCATTTGTTAATATTTGCAAAGCTTTCAATATTTTTTACCTTGGAATCTCTTTGTTGAGGGCCTTGACCTTCGATCTTGCCTTCCTCTTTCGACCTTGTCTCTTAGGTAGAGTTTGTAACAAGTCTTCATGGTATGCCCTTCATTGTGACAGATTATGCACATGATTCGCTTGTTCTTCTCTTCCCTTCTCTTGTTGTATTGTTGTTCAAACTCAAGCATCCCTTGAAGAATTTTGCACATAACAAAAGAATCTGAGGAGGCTTCTTGGTTAATTTTGATTAGGAAAATATCACTTGAGGAAGATGTATTTTGAGGGTGTATGGTTTGCTCGGTTGGAATGTTTGTTTTTGTGCATTAAGGGCAATGTTTTTAGTTTTGGGTTCTGGCTCTGCAGATTGTTTGAGTTTTTCTTCACAACTACGAAGGTGTGCGAATAGCTCTTCTAGAGAGAAAGTTTGCACTCCCAAGAGAACTTCAAGAGTGCTTATCATTGATATCCATCTTGGTTTCTTAAGCAACACACGCAGAATCTTTCCTACAACTTTACTGTTAGATATAGGTTCTCCCAATTCTACAAATTCATTTTGTATTTGTAACATTCTATTGTACATATCCTCTATTGATTCATTATCCCAAATGTCAAAGGTTTCAAATCTAGTTTTAAGACTAGTAGTTTTGTTTGTTTTATCTGGGCATTACCCTCAAATTTGTAGACTATAACATCCCACATATCTATGGCAATTGTCATATCACCAAAGATCATTGACATAGATTCATCAACAGAACTATAAATAATGTTCACTGCATTATCATTTATTATCTTATTTTCTTTTGATTCATCTGTCAGTTCAGTAGAATTTTCTTTGATAGTGGGAGTATATCCAGTAGCAATAATATCCCAAAGATCAATTGCATTTAAATACGTTATCATTTGCCTTTTCCAGTAACTAAAGTTCTTGATTGAATTGGTTAACTTTGTTGGTTCTCTTACATGATTGATTGGTGTCATTATAGGATCTAATACAATAATCAAATTAAGTGTATTTTAATTAGATTTTCCTGCTCTGATACCACTTGTTGGTCCTAAAGGCACTAAGAGGGGGTGAATAGGGCCCTTTTAGATTTTTATCTAAATAATGATATTCTAACGTGTCTATAAGTTATTCTTGGCAGAAACTAGAATAACTTTGTCCTAAACTAAAAGTAAAGTAAATAAAGTAAATAATAAAGTTTAGAGACACTTGACACAAGAGTTGTTTATGGAGTTCGGCACTAACGCCTACGTCTTCAAGGCCCGCGATCTTCTAGATGACGCGCCTTTCTTTATCCAATGAGAAAAGATTACAAGGTGAAACCGGTGAGCCCTTACAATCTTCTGGGAAGGCACACGGCCCTAACGAGAGCACTAAAGGCTCAAAGGAAGACAATCCGATTTGCGAGGACTCAAGGATTGCTAGGTGAGCACAAGGCTCGAAGTAGTAATTGATTTGATCATGCATGATCACTCTAGGAGTTGTTGTATTGATTGAATAAGCTTGAAATTGATTGTGTATATTGAAGTTTGAGTGCACAAGCAACAACAACTTTATCAAGATTTGTGAATACGAAATATTGAAGTTGGGGGCTGCTAGAGTGATACCCCAAACCTTGGTATAGCTTCTATTTATAGAGAGCTGATAAAATGAAAGTAATTGGTGCTGACCATTGCAACGGTATAGGGGACCATCACAATGGTAGGTTAATCTGAGCGGTTTGGAGTGTAACGGTGGATATTGTTGACAACTGTCAATGACCGTTGCAAGGGTGCCCACCACAGTAATCCTCTGGAATGGTTAGCATTTGATGACGCTAAAAAGTATTTTATGCGTCACGAGATTTTCAGAGGATTTATTTATTCCGTTGCAACGGTTCCTTGACCATTGCAACGGTAGGCCTCACTTAGGTAAATCTCAAGCTTATTTTACCAATCTTATAGATTAATTATCCTTAATCTTGAGTTAATGTTTTTGCTATCCAGTGTCTTGTGTTTCATGACCACATCCTTGATGTTGTATTGCAGTTTATTAATTCATCATTGATGTGCAATTACTGATCCTTCAATTGTCATGAACCTGCACAAAGTCTCAAGAAGGAAAAATGTAAAATACAATTATGTATGTTTTGCAAATCCAGTCAAACGGATAAGTTGAGGGCTCCCAAAGCCAATAGTTTTCACTTAGCATTTCGTTATTTTTGTTTGCAGGTTTATCTATTCGAACAAATACAATTTATTAGTCAGAACAAATTTATAACAAATAAAATTATAACTGAATGCATTATTAAAAAAAATTAGCACAAATGTAATTATAAAAAATTATACCAATTTATAAAACATTAAAACAAATAAAATTATAAGTTTAAAACATAATAATATATAAGTTTAACATATAACATATAAATTTATCACATATAACATAAATATTTATAACATCAGTTTAACATATAACATATGAATTTATCACATATGACATAAATATTTATAATATAAAAATATAAATTTATAACATAAAAATATATAACAAAGATTTATAACAAAATATATATACATTCTTTTAAAAGGTAAATAACCAGACCGTCCGAACAGGGGGCAGTTTGGTAGGACAATTAACCGTCCAACTAGGGTGCGGTTTGGTACTCAGAGTAGACCGTTCCCATTTGAGCAGTCAGGATAGTTTTAAAAATACTTCAAACTCGAGGACAGATTTGGTAAAAAAAATTTTAGGGCATTAATAAAAATCTCGGAAATTCAAATGAGAGATTCATTTGAACATAAAAGGAAGATGCGCCTTGGCTCTTTCTTTTCTGGAGACTAACTGTATTTAACTCTAAACAAAAGTTGGGTGAAAAAATAATCCTGATTCGTGATTCACTACATTCGCACATGATCCCGCATTTTAAACCACAATTTAAGAAATGAAATGTTTCAAACGAAATTTCAGTAAGATACCGTACACCCGAATATAGTTCTAGGCTTACATTCCTGCTAGTCCGCAGTTAGGCAGTAAGTATAACGTTAATTAACTAAAGGTGAAGCAAACCAATAAATCATGGGTCCATAGCTCAGTGGTAGAGCATTTGACTGCAGATCAAGAGGTCACCGGTTCGAACCCGGTTGGGCCCTTTGATTGTTTATTTTTTTCTGTCGAACGGTTGATTTTTCAGTTGTTCTCCCCTGTCATTTAAAATTATAAAATTAAATTTTGCTGCGATACAAGTTGTTGACGTGAATCGTGATGTACTGATGTGTCATAAGAGGATCTCCCAAGGTATTATTTATTTATTTTTCACTTTCCTATTGCTTCACAGGGCCGGTCCTAAAGATTTTGGGACCCGGAGCAGAAGAAAATTTTGGACTCTTTATATATCATTGTTGTAAAAACGGTCTTAACGGCCGATTATATTCCTGTTTAATCGTTAATGGCTATCAAACCGTTATGAATACACTTATCAGAGGTCTATTAGTGAATTTTTCCAATTAATCGGCCGATTATTCCTAATTATTCCGTTTATTCTCATTTGATCGTCCATTTATTTCCGTTTATTGTCATTTATTTTCGTTTATTCCAGTGATTATTTATTTTTACATTGTTTTTTTTTCTGTGACTATGTGATAATATGTTTCATAAATTATGTATTGCAGTTTTATTTGTACTTGGCTATTCATCCAACTTTTTTTTATATATGTTTTTTCTTCTTACTTATGTTGAATTAATTGATTAATTCCTCTATTATTTATATATCATATATTTTTTTACTTACTGATATAATTTTTTCAATTAGTACAACATGTTCATATATTAAATTAAGTTGTTATTACAAACTAAATTTAGTGATTTTATGTTGGAATATTTCATGTCTTTCAAATAATATATTATTAGTATTTGAAAACGCTTAATGGGAGAATTTATTTTTTCATTACATAAATGTGTTACTTACACATGTAAAGTGCGTGTGTATTGTTAAGTGTAGTGTCATGTTATAATAATAGAAGTTAAATTAAGTTTGATGAGTTAAATAAATTATGAATATATACACATAATTTTAATAAAAATACAAAATTGTCTGCATAATTTTGATTAATCGACCGCATACCGATTAATCGCTTGACGATATCCCGTCCTTTCGACAAGCGCATACCATTATTTACAATACTGATATATACAATTTTTTTTATTGATATGCCAATAAATCATACCTATTTATAGAAAAATTTGGACCATTTATATATTCAAAGTTTGAGCTCTAATATTTTATTTGTTTTTAATATATACAGATTAATTTTTTTAATATATACAGATTAATTTTTTTAATATATGCAAAATATTTTTTTTTTGAGCCCGGAACGGTCGCCTTGGTTGTCCAGCACCAAGGCCGGCCCTGCTGCTTCTTGTATTATTCATGTCTATCTAGGCAAAAACTCTAATTATAATTTTGGTGGCAGTACAGCGTGAATGATATTAAACTTTTGTTTTAATCTTTCTAATGTTTATGTATTGAAATTTTCTCGCTAAAAGTTGGATTTCAACCATAAAATTATAATATCGATTCACCTTAATTTATTTTAACTCTCTTCATAGTTAAATAAAGGTACAAGTGTTAAATAATGTTGTTTTGATTCACAGCGATTGGATGTTACACGTAATCGCAAGGTTCTAAATAGCGTTTATCGCGTCATAGCGGGGAGTCTTCAAAAAAAGCTATAGCGAATAGCGACGCTATAGTGAAAGCTATGCCACATAGCGTTTTTTTTATTTTTATAAAAATTATATTATATATTTGTACTAAATATCAACATTATTTAGTCTCATAGAACAATAAATAATACCAAATTGATTAAAAAATTATAATATTCATATTGAACCAATACAAAGTCCAAATTGCGACTCAAAATATCCATAGTAATACTGATATCATAAACTATCGATCTTTTTCTATTCAAAATATCTTCAACATCATAACATAATTTATATTTTTTCTATTTAAATTTCAAAATAACATAGAAATTGAAAAGAAAAAAAAATTCATACTTCTAGTAAAATAAACAGATGATCCTTGAAGAAATTCTTGTTAGTCCCTAAAATTTTCATAATTTAGCAATTATTTATTTGATTTATCATCAGTTAAAAAAAACCAAGAGCAAAATGAATAAATTATTATAGCGGACCTGAATTTGATATAATGTAATATTCATCAAAATTAAACAATATCTTCACCATTTATTTATTTAAAACCCATATAAATTGAAAAAAAAACAGCTCATGTTGCATAGTGCGCGCTATAGCGGACCGCTATTACCGCTATAGTGTCCGTAGCTCAAATAGCGTGTGTTAATGCTATAACTTAGCGTTTAGAGTCTAAACACGCTATAGCGGCACTACAGCGCGCTATTTAGAACCCGAAATTTTTAAATATACCATTCTTTGAAAATAAATAAACCAAAACGCCACGGATGGCTGGAATTTAGAAAAACGACATGGCCGCTTGCCCCCACAGCGGGCATATAGGAGTGGGCCGCAGCTGAGAGAAGCGGTTCATTTTTTGGGCCGCATCTAAACACAGTGGGCTGGGCCGCATTTGAAGGAAGCGGGCTGGCCGCTTTGGGGGGTAGCGGCCACGCCTCAACGCACCACAGCGGCCATGGTACGGCATATATACCCCACAGTCCCGTTTTTTTGTATCATATTCCTCATTCCATCCCTTTCATCCCTTCAAATCAGGTAATTTTCTTCTTTCTAAATTTAAATTTTAGTTTAAAGTAGGAGTAGGAGTAGGAGTAAGGTAAATATTTAGGGTGTAGGATCAGGTAATTATGAAATTGTACTAAAATAATTATGAAATGGTATGAAAATTGATTATTGATCAAAATAATTGTAAAATTGTACCAAAATTAATTATTTGACCAAAATAATTATCGCATTGTACCAAAATTGATTATTTGACCAAAATAATTATCGTATTGTACTAAAATTATGAAAATTAGTTATTGACCAAAATAATTAATACCCAAACTATAATTATTTTTTGAAATTTAATTTGAAATCCTAATAAGACCAAAATAAATACAGCATGGCATCTATGGGATCTGGACCGTCTTCTAGTAGGGATGTACCTTCTTCCAGTAGAGGTGCACCAGTACCCACTCCATATGAGATGTCACAGTATGTCGATGCGGCATTGACATCTGTGGTCCCCGGTATCCGGCACCGCACTGATCGGGTATCAGACTTTCTCTGGTACCCGAATGCGGAGCACCGTATCTTGGAGGCTGCCACTGGAGTAAGTTTTATATTATTAATAAAATTATAATTTTATTTCAAATTTTATTTCAAATTTTATTAATAATTTTTTTTTAATTTAGGGACTAGATACAGTTACAGTACGCCACAACAAAATGTGGCTTAAGTACCAGAAGGCATATGCAGGGACGTTGCGTGCCATGGGATTGTACCAGCTATCCCAGATGGCCGAGGAGATTGCCGATCCGGAATTGTGCTCTGGGCTCATTGAGCGATGGCGTCTCGAGACCCACTCATTTCATCTCCCCCACGCTGAGATGACAGTCACCCTACAGGATGTCAATTGTCTATGGGGCATGACCATTGTCGGGGAGCCTGTGACGGGCGTCGAGTATGGAGATTTCAGATCCTTGTGCGAGGACCTGCTGGGGATACCGCACGCTGCTTTGCAGAAAGAGAAGAAGAGAGGCTCCAAGACACAGATCTCCCCAGGTATCATCAGCTTGGCAAAGCTGAGAACCGCCTTCAAGGAGTTTCCAGCTGCTAGTAGTCGTCCCCCTCAGGTATGTAAATTTTATCTTATTTACTTATACAAAATTTCAGTTTTCTTCTAAATAATATTTTAATTAAAATAAATAATAGGCCACCATTGATCAGTACTGGGTGGGCAAGCGGCCATGTCGTTTTTCTAAATTCCAGCCATCCGTGATGTTTTGGTTTATTTATTTTCAAAGAATGGTATATTTAAAAATTTCGGATTTAGAACACTGCGTAATCGTTATCGTAATCGTAGCCTTTATTCAACTCTTTTCAGTCAAATTCTTTTCTCGCTAGCCATCTTTACATAATTCTATTTATTTTTATAATTCACCTTTATTATAAGGTTACGATTACGTGTAACAACCAATCATTGCGTAGAATCATTTCAGAGAGCAAATCACAAACGGTAAAGCATTTGCTTTATTTTTCTTTTCTTATTTACTTTATTTGTTTAACTACAATTTTAGAATGCGTACAAAAATCGCTTTGAATATCAATTATCTCTCTCTAAACTGTGGAATGTCGCTAATTACTATGAGGCTGTTGGGCAACACCTCTTAATCCTAGTTAGAAGTAAGTCTTAAGGAAGCTTAAGGAACTGATATTCGGTTATCTTAATCCGTGAGTGATAGCTAAGGAGGCTAAAGGGGTAGAGGTGCTTAAGACCCGGGCAGAGAATTAAGTTCCGGGCAAAATGAGACTAAAGGAAGTAATCTCAATTCATGTTAAGGAATCGGTGTTCGACAGAATTAAGCGGCTAAGGAAGCTAAAGAAAGCTCCTTTAATGAGCTGCGCACAAAAAAAAAAAAAAAATTGAAAATCATCGATTGTTGTAAAATTATTAGCCTCCAGTAAAGCATTTACTTTTCCATAATGGGACAAAAGTTCAAAATCCAGAAACTATTTTAAAGTTTCATAATAGAACATTTGTTCTACCTGCAATAAACTAGGTTCGCTTCTGCTACCATTAACGAATATTTATTCAGTCAGGGTATGTTTGAATATGTCAATAATAGAGGATATCCGAAAATATGAGCTATTTGAAATAACAATGTGTATCAAAATAACATTTTTGCTATTCAGAATAATTGTTATTCTCCATTATTTATAAATATTAGAATAGCTATTATTCACAAGTGTAAAGAGAGAAAAAAACTGTTTCCTTTTCGGATTTTGACAACGCCGATTTATATAGCTAAAAAAAAATCACTACATTTAAGTATGAAAAATGACAAAAAACATATGCAAAGTAGTCATTTTTTAGACTTATTTACCGCAAACGAATTTTTAGGTTATTTTGGCAGGTTTTTAGAGAAAGTTGCATATTTATGCTGAAAATGGAGCAAAAATGTCATATTTAGGCCATTCATGAAGGTGGTGTCAAAATAGGGCACCACATGGAGTATGCAACACCTCACACGAAGTGCACAACATGCAACATGGTGAAAAATACAAAAAAATCAGCTAAGTCAAGTGCCGTGCGGACTAGGGCATACCGCATGTGGCTAGGCGGTGAAGCCACACGAGTACACGGATTCAATCGGTGGACTATTTTGGTTGGATTAAATCTCAGTTGTTGACGTGAATTTCGAGTAGAAGTATTCTAGAAGAACGCACTTATTTCAATGTCAAATTTGAAAGACTATTTGTGGCAAATTATTTATGGTATGAGAGGCCAAAATAACCTCCATGATCTCCACTACTTCCACTTGGGTACATCCTTTAGGAATACTATATAAACTCCTCTTGTAATATGATTTAGTGTGCGTGTTTTAGTTGTGTAAGTCTAGAAATTATAGTATAATAGTGAGCAAATTATGGAGAAGAGAATGACGGCTCTTAAGGTTTAAGGCGGGAGAAGAATGCGTCATTTAAGGAGGCAAGAGTTATTCAATCTTCAAGGGTTGTGGTTATGTCTTTCTTATTTTATTCCTTTTATTTTGTCATGGCTTTGAAAAACTAAACTTCTCATCTCTAGGATTTGGGTGTATCAAATTCTTGATTATGTTTTAGTATAATTTATGTTTTGTTTATGTTGATTTGAGATTTATTGTTATACCTTGAATTGCTTTTGATCGTATCCTTGCATACATAGTTTCGTCTACTATATGCCAATATCCTCACATACCAATAGGTGTAAGGTATTTGAATCTCGGTGGGAGTGGGATTACTTATAAGTACTTCTAGCACTTCGACTAATGAGACTTGACAGCGATTCAAAGACTAGGGTTTTAACCCAAGAGGCTCCATTGGCAAGATATCGTAGATCGTATATTCAATTTATGATTAAGAATAACTTAGAAATAAGTAGGGTCTTTGGGATTTTATAATTTGTGGGGGTAGGATAGGGAAGTATATATTATCCTTTGCGCGAGGAGGATAATTTACAAATCTGAAATACTCTGAATTGTTTGCCCAAAAGTCGATTGAAAGATCGAAAAACCTTTCAAATCACATAAGGCAAAACCCCTAAGCATCTGCGGGTAGTGACAGTACCGCATGCGGTTTGCCTTGTAGGACGATTTATGTCGCATGCGGTAGTGACAGTGTCGTCTGTGTTAGTGTAATAATCTAGAAGTCAATAATACGATAATATATCATAAAACTTTGTTCATGAATTGGATGAATAATATCATTTTGTTGCCTTGAGTATTATTGAATTTATGGATCATTTCGAGTTCATGACTGAAATTGTGAAACTCCATAATATAGATAATATATACTCTTAAAAAGTCACTGACCAAGGTAATTAGCAGGAACACTAATTACCGCGATAAGGTTAGTATGTGGATTAAAAGATGGTTAAGTTTTACAAACCACCTGACACGAGATGTCATTTTAATCACATAGATACATGTTCTAGGAACATGATATTTGACAGACCCCGAATGAAACATTAAATAGACTTGTGTTCGTGTCATTTATGTTTTCATTCAGTGTCAAGTTCTACAGTATGAGGTATTCATCTTTCCTACTAAGAAATGTATATGTGTGATTGTTATCAAACACTGTCGGTAAAATGCAGTTATAACGATAGCTCTTCGGTATACATGGCTTAGCTGAGGTAGTGATGGTTTACCAAGAATACTATTTGTCCCTCGTATCTCTATACGAGCTATAGCATCACTGGGCCCCTTGATAGAGTAAGATTATCTGCTAGCGGTATAATTACAAGAGTAATTATATTTGATAATCTGCTCAAGATCAAGAAAAGATTCAGTTAGCAAGGATGACACACATCTACCTTGAAACTAATCTGATAACTATGAGACAGAAGAACAGACACAAGTAAATTGTTTACTGGATCGTGATATTGTACTGTACAGCATCATCTGTGTAATTGGATGGTCATGATGTGTTGCCAGATGCCGCTCATGATTATAGAAGTTAAAACAGTTTTAACTCTGTTTACCAACATAACACAGATCCTATTGGGTCACACCATATAGGAGTTAATCGGAGAATCTTATTGTGATTGATTATAAATTGGTTATGATAAATAGTAAGATGGTTATAATTAATTATACGTGTTATAATTAAATTATAAGTGTTATGTAAAAATAACAAGCAAAAACATTGGTTAATTTATAAACGTGTGTGACACGTTGTATAAAAGTTAACCGGTTAATTTATAAATGTGCAGGACACATTGTATAAATTACCGAAACAACAACCGCAAGAAAAATATATATAATTGTTCAGAATAATTATACGAATATTATTTGTATTCGGGCCGAGGGCATTCGGGTCTTTTCAGATTCGTTCTTATCCGCATGACATGTCATCGATCCTATCCAGATGACATGTCATCGATCCTATCCAGATGACACGTCATCGATACCAAAACGAACAACCGAAGAAAAATATATATAATTGTTCAGAATAATTATACGAATATTATTTGTATTCGGGCCAAGGGCATTCGGGTCTTTTCAGATTCGTGCTTATCCGCATGACATGTCATCGATCCTATCCAGATGACACGTCATCGATCTTATCCACATGACATGTCATCCTTATCCATTCAATGGTATATCTTGTAAATAGGCCGAACTTGGAGGGCATTTTGGTCTTTTGGCAACCGACCCTAAACCCTATAAATAGGGGTGGAGGGGTAGTTGTTGTGAAGTATATTTACGGGATCGATGAATAGTGTTTTATCGAATTTCGCGGTATGTCAGTTTTGCATATTGATGAAACTGAGCAACCGAAAATTCGTGTTTACGGGTTTTCGTCTTTTTCTCGTGAATAGTGTTTTTGCAGAATTCCGCGGTTTACGGTATTTTTGGCAGAAGAAATAAACCGCTCTCCGGTTAGTCCTGGTGGATAACCGATAGAGGTATCACACGTGTGATACTCCGAGTCGATTCCTTCCCTGGTGAGGCTCTACTCGCTCGGTCTGCATTCCAACTGTGATTTGGAAACAAGGTATAAATATGCTATATTAATCTATTTAATTGGTAAGTAGATTAAAGTTTTAGAAATCAATCATGGAGTAGATCTGTAAAAGGATTAAATTGGGTTTTGATGCCAAAGGAATACTGAAGGTGGACCGACTTGGAAAGTTTCCTGACATACCCCGTTTAATCATGAGCTTAAGTTGGCCGTAGAAATTTTTGTTCTACGGTCATTCCGCAACTTAAGCCTAAACGGGTTTTTGGTACAGCACCGCAAACCCCAACAGTCTGCAGGGTAGATAAACATTGAAATTATACTTTACTTAATTTAGAAGGAGATTACCTGAACCCTAAAGACTCTCTATTTCTGTGATTTATCATAATTAGCACCTCCGCCTAAAACTCAAATATAAATCTGAGAACCTAGACTAGTATATGTTGTTAAATATTTAATATACTATCCCTATGGATCGACACCCAACACTACTAAACAGTAGGATCATGCGATTGTGATCCGAACAAAAGTAGAACTAGGGTATAAAATGTATATTATTATATACTTAAAGTTAGTAGTACCAATTTGGTCCATCATATTTCCACCAACATAGTCCTGAAGTATCAAAATTAACACCACTTATGTTATCTCTGCGCCGTGATAATTCGCTTGAGATACCACTTACCTATCTTTTCTTTTAATTAACACCTTATTTAAAACTTTTTTTTTATCAGTTATAGTTATTCACTATTCTAAATGTACAATTCAAACAACGTTTTTATTAATCCGAATAGCACTATTTCACACTAATTTGAAAATCACTATTTATTTTTCTATTGTCACCTACTATTTTTAAATTTCGTTATTGTAATTATTGTAGTTTTAATCCAAATATACCCTCTGGCATCCAGTAAGAATCCACCAATAATAACAAAGTACAAATTTGAGCCATTTTTACGTGGTACAATTTTTTTTCCCTTCTTTCATTTTTTAGAAGATGGAAGCTCTCCTGACTAAAAATCAAATACGAAGAATAAAAATTACAATAAAAAACAATAATTACAGACAATGAGACTATGACACCAGTATAAATTCATATGTACTAAAAATTAATATATTTTTATTTTTAAAATTGAAATGGTTGATTTGTACCGTTCAAAATACTCTATGGAGAAAATGTAATTGCTGAGAAAATTATATATTTTTGAAGAATTTTTTGACTATTTTTTTAATGGGTAATTATAATATCCCCCACCTATCAATCCCCCATTTCATCCCCCAACTAACTTTCTATTTTAACTATAACTATAACTACTATTTCTAACAACTTTTATTTCTTTCTTCTTTCTCCCTTTCTCTTCCACCTCTATTTTTCTCTTTCACCTTCATCTTCTTCTCCCACCTCCGCCTCCGCCTCCTTCTCCCACCTCTGCCTCCCACCTCCCTCTCTCACCTTCACCTCACCTCACCTCCGCCTCTACCTCTCTCTCCCACCTCTGCATCCCACCTCCTCCTCCACCTCCGTTTTTCCATTGATAAGCTCCCCTCCCTCTCCCACCTCGAAATGATAAATACAATAAGCTCCCTCCCTCTTATACTTTCGCATCGGTTTTTTCCCTCTATGCCTGCTGCTCCTGCTCTAGCAAACGTTCTGCTGGAGATCATCTGTCACTCCATCCCAATCGAGCATGCCTCTGCCAGGAATGAATACTTCAACGTGTATGAATGAATACTTCAATGTATTTGAATGAATATTAAAGCACGTCTCTACCGGGTCAAATCCGTCACTGTCAATCGTATCAAAATAATTTTGTATATATATATGCAATTAATCTTTTTCATGTTTATGTTCCCCTTCCTCATGAAGTAGCGAATTTTGCAAAGAACAAAGCTTTATTAATGGTGAATTAGGCCACTGCGTATTAAATAAATGACATAAAAACAAATTTTGAAAAAAATAGAGATATATGAATGAATACTTCAATGTGTATAAATGAATACTTAATATCTTATGTATGAATACTTGCGTGATAAGATATTAATACTTGTGCAACAGACAACTCGAAAGTATGTCATCATGGATCTCATTTGAAAGATAAAATTGTGTAGAAAACGTTCGTGGTTTTAGATTTGCAAAATTCTTCCCAAATCGTCAGAAATATTGGTTAGATTGAACGGAGAAAAAAAAACCCACCTCTAAAAATATGTAAAAAATGGATGAGTAATGTGTCTAGTTTTTATATTTACACTTACACGATGAGGATTAATACTTTCTCGATAAGAGATGAATACTTGTGCAACGGACAACTCGAAAGTATGTCATCATGGATCTCATTTGAAAGATAAAATTGTGTAGAAAACGTTTGTGGTTTTAGATTTGCAAAATTCCTCATAGATCGTCAGAAATATTGGTTATATTGAACGGAGAAAAAAAAACACCTCTAAAAACGTGTAAAAGATGGATGAGTGATATGTTCAGTTTCTATATTTGCACTTGCACGACGAGGATGAATACTTTCTCGATAAGGATGAATACTTGTACAACGGACAACTCGAAAGTATATCATCATGGATCTCATTTTAAAGATAAAATTATGTCAAAAACATTCGTGATTTTAGATTTACAAAATTCCTCACCGATCGTCAGAAATATTGATTAGATTGAACGAAGAAAAAAAAATCCCACCTCTAAAAACGTGTCCAGTTTTTTTTTTTAAAATACTTAATATATTAGGTATGAATACTTGATGTGTTATAGATGAATACTTGATGCATTATAGGTGAATACTTGCGCGCGCCAGTTGTAAAATCTTTCAAATATTATGTGGTCCCCAAATAGTAAGTGGCCCCCCTAGGTAGTTAGTAGTTATTGAAGTAGTTAATGACTGGGGGATGAAATGGGGGATTGTTACGGGGGGATAGCTAGATGCTCCCTTTTTTAATAGATAGATAGAATGACATTAAAAAATAAAAAAAATAAAATATGATGGATTATCCACAGTTTGGCACTTGGCAGCGCGTGACTAGACAAATAGACTATGGCCCCTGGCCCTGGCTGGCCCTGGCTGGCCCTGCGCAGCTGCAGTCGCTCGCCTCGGTCCTCTCTCGTTCCGACGCCTCAGCCTCAGCCTAGTTCGCAATCGCATGCGCTAAGGCAAGCGGCTTCTTTGGTTTTGCTGCCATTTTCAAACAGTGTAATTAAATCAAGGCTCAAGCTAGTCAGTCTAGTCTAGTGGTATTGAGATTTGCGCTAGATCCCTCCCCATGTGGAACTGGACAGTGTCCGTGTCCGTGTCATTATATTGCGCTCCCACTCCTCCGACTCGGACTCCTCTCCCTCTCCTCCTCTTGTTTCCACAAAAATTATTTATTTCTTCTCCCCCGCGCCTGCCTTGTAAAAAAGAGAAGAGAATCCTCTTTACTGGAGCGAAAGCGATGCTTTCTCCGCCCTCACCAAATCCTCCTCCTGCTATCGAAGTCGAAAACAACAGTGCCAACAACAAGGCCTTGGGATTCAGCCAGAAGGACTTTATCGCCTCGCTCATGCCCAAGAAGGAGATTGGTGCTGATCGCTTCCTCGAGAA
The DNA here is from genome assembly GCF_964058835.1 of Carex rostrata. Lineage (NCBI taxonomy): Eukaryota > Viridiplantae > Streptophyta > Magnoliopsida > Poales > Cyperaceae > Carex > Carex rostrata. Next base: position 5,552,517 of record NC_135919.1, on the reverse strand, counting down.
GAATCCCAGTTTTGATGGGAGGGGTGTTCTGATTGCGATTTTTGGTAACATATTTTTGCATTTGTTATTATTTTTACTTCAATTTTACTAGATTGGTGCTGATCGCTTCCTCGAGAAGAATCCCAGTTTTGATGGGAGGGGTATTCTTATTGCGATTTTTGGTAACATATTTTTGCATTTGTCATTATTTTTACTTCAATTTTACTAGATTGGTGCTGATCTCTTCTTATAAACTAAAATTATGACTTAAGTCTGTTCAGTTCAACATAACATAATGATCAATCTGTTTCTATAGGAAGGATTTACATATACCTACTACTTCAGATAGCCTTTTTTTTCCACAATACCTACTAGTGATGATCGAGGATATGCTTCTGTTTTAAGCTAGCTGGTTCGAGTTTAGTTTAACGATAATTGTAATCATGTGAAGCTTTGAAGGTACAGCTAGCCGCCGGAGTCACAAAACCAAGGTTTCATACCCATCCATACCCATATAAAATAAAATTAGTCTTACCCATACCCATACCCATACTCATACCCAACCCCTACCCTTACCCATTAAATATTAGCTTACCTATATGGCTATACCCTACCCTTACCCATTAAGATAACAGGTAACAAAACAAATAACAATAATCAAATGAATTGATAGCATATGTAATTTAATCCAAAAATATAACAAATAAATATAATATTAAATACATTACGTACCTGATATCACATAATAAAAAAATTATAATTTTTTATCTCATTATTTTAAAAGATAAATGATGAAATGTTGCATAAATCAATTTTGTCATAAATTACTAATTACAAACTATATAAAATGTTCGATAAATCAATTTCATCATAAATGACTAAATAAAAGATTATATAAAATGTAATATAAATCAATCTAATAATAATAATAAAATTATTTAGTTTATTTGTATAAATAAAAAAGTTATCATATATAATTTTATATTTATGAATTATCCTATAGGGTAACCGGTACGAAATATCTGTTACCCATAGCCTTACCCGATAAGTTTACAGAATTTTTTTCTTATCCATATCCATGCTCGATAAGCTAACGAAAAAAAACTGCATGATCAAATATGAGTCAAGTAAATGGATGAAAGGGTATCATATACAGCCCTATTCACAGCTTGCCATTTGAATGTACGTAACAGTTTAACTAATAAGATGTTAGGATAGGCATACATAGAGTTTTTAATTAAAGCTTTCCTGGGTCTAATTTAACTATTATGATTCTCTTCTTCTTTTTCTTTTTGTAGATTCTGGTGTTGACCCAGCTGCTGCTGGCTTGCAAGAGACATCAGATGGAAAGCCGAAAATCCTTGATGTACTAGATTGGTAACTAACCATGCAAAACAGAGGTCGTTCATGTTTGATAGTTACATCATTGCAGTTTAATTATGTATTTTTGCAATGCAGTACTGGTAGTGGTGATGTTGACACTTCCAAAGTTGTCAAGGCTGATGAGGATGGTTATATTGTAGGAGCATCAGGTTTGGCATTGTTCTTTTGTTTTTTGTTTACATGCACTATTTATGCCATATAGCACGATACAACTTGCTGTTTCTATGCTGTTATTTCTGAAAAAAATCTAAGAATTTTGACTTTGATATTTTGATAAAGAGTTACATGGTTTAGAATGACCAATTTCAACCTATTTTTCCATTTTCTTTGCCAAATTTTGGAATCACAGATTTCATTTTTCCATTTACTTGTTAAATAAATGTTTGTTTGTTTGGTCACTAGTTTGCTTGTTCGGATTTATTTTCCATGAAGATAAAATATAATGTAAAGTTCATACTAAAGGAGAATTGGGTGCCACATCTTGATAATACCTTTTAATCTACAGGATCAAAGTTGCTTTTAAATCCATCATGGAAGAATCCGTCTCAGGAGTGGCATGTGGGCTGCAAGCTAGTCTATGAACTATTTACTGATACTCTCACCTCCCGTTTGAAGGTACAGCGTTCTGTAACAGTATCATTTCAGTAACAGAAATGATTTTCTTTTGCCAAGATACTATACATTTGAATAAATTGAGTACAGAAGGAAAGAAGGAAAAAGTGGGACGAGGAGAATCAAGAAGCAATCTCAGAGGCTCTGAAGGAACTCAATGAATTTGACAAGGCAAGGAACTTTTTTGTTTTTGTTTTATTTAGTTGCTTATTAGTTTACTTCTATTGAAACCTTTTCCATTATACATCTTAGACCATATAAAAATTTATTATCTTATTGTCTCCATAAAACTATGCCTTGTGCGAGTGCATTTAATACTTTTGATGGAGACTAACAATTACATACACCAAATTTTTAAAGTAATGCATGGGCCGGAAAAGTAAATTAAATGAATATCAATATCTTTTTGTAGAAGAATGGCAAAGATGTAGATGTGAAGTCGAAGAAGGCACATGAGGATCTTCAACATAGACTTGATTTTCTTAGAAACCAAGCAGAAGTAAGTTCACTATACTATTCCGAAATTGCCCTTCCTTTGGGTTCCATTGAAGTTAACAAGTTTTATTTTTATAATATTTTTTTAGAGTTATGATGATAGGGGACCAGTCATTGATGTTGTTGTATGGAATGATGGTGAGGTATGGAGAGTTGCTGTTGATACACGGAGTCTGGAGGATAGCCCAGAGAAGGGAAACTTAGCTGATTTCACTCCTTTAACAAACTATAGGTGCATATTTCATCATCACAAAGGCATGAGATGTATTAATTCATGATTACATGCTGTTATCATTCTGGATATTTTAAAATAATGCAATGCCCAAATTTTATCATTGCCAAATATAATTTATTTCATAGCAAACAACTGGTTAGCTTTTGTTTGATCATTGCAATTTAACCACCAACAACATGTGGCAGGTTAGAGAGAGAGTATGGTATATTTAGCAAATTAGACGCTTGCTCCTTCGTCACAAATGTCTATAATGAAGGGAATGTAGTAAGCATAGTGACAGATTGTTCATCTCATGCTACCCATGTCGCTGGTATTACTGCTGCCTACCATCCTGAAGTATGCTGAACACTACTTTTTGAATCTTTTTTTTTTCTTTCTAGCTTACTGCTGCAGTATTCTCCATATTCAGGGGTGGAACCAGAAGATTTTAATTTGGGGGGGGGGGGGCTGAAATTTCCACAACCATAATTTGTAATTCTAACTGCTAGGATATAAGTCAACAATTTATATTTCATGAGGGGGGGCTGAACCATATAAAAACTTTAAAAATAAAATTCAATTCAATTTCGATACACATAATTAAAATTGTAAAATCTTAGGGGTGGCTAAGTACCTCTACGAATGAATGTTGATCTGCTCTGGTCCTGTCCATATTGGAATTTTTCAAACAGATAGATTTGTCATGCAGGAGACTTTGCTGAATGGTGTTGCACCAGGTGCTCAGTTGATTTCATGTAAGATAGGGGACTCCCGCCTTGGTTCAATGGAGACTGGGACTGGTTTAACAAGAGCATTGATAGCTGCTGTTGAGGTGCGACCATATTTTTCTCTATTCAGTTGAATTAAGTTATTGAGGGTTCTTATAATTGCATCTTGCTAGATATATTTATATGGAAAAGGATTCCTTTGTACGAACAAAGAGGTGGGTAGATTGGAGATTTAGACTGCATTCCGAATAGTTCTTTTGATATTACTTGGAAGTATTAACAGGGATTTAAAGGAAGATGAAGTTTGAATGTTTTGTACTGATTGTTTCTTACATATACACTTGATAAGACTACGTGTATATATAGCTATTTAATCCTAGTATAACCTGAATTAAAGCTAACCTAACTACAGTAAAGATGCCTTTTTTTATGATAAATAAAGATGCCTTAGGCGTTATTGATTACAGAGAGTTTGTTCAGCTTGTTCCCTTGTGTTATGTATCCTGGGCAGATAGAGTAGTACTGGATGGTTCCAGTAATGGTCTAATAAGTATTTCTATATTTCAGCACAAATGTGACCTTATCAACATGAGCTATGGGGAACCCACTCTTCTTCCTGATTACGGACGCTTTATCGATCTGGCTAGTGAGGTTATTGTCTTCACATGTGTGCTTTCTCCAACATTTATTTCTGCTGCATTTGCTGGTGTGGGAATAGAATGAAATATCACTTTTGTACAGGTGGTAGACAAGCACCGCCTTATATTTGTCAGTAGTGCCGGAAACAATGGACCGGCATTAACTACTGTTGGGGCACCTGGTGGGACCAGTACAAGTATTATTGGAGTTGGTGCATATGTTTCACCGGCCATGGCTGCTGGGGCCCACTCTGTGGTGGAACCACCTTCTGAAGGATTGGAATATACATGGTAAGTCTATTTCACTGTATCATACTAAGCACATACAGGTTTTGTGCTATATAAAACTGGGGTCAAGATCCCAACTGGTTATGATAACTATATCCAAAGAAATTACAATTTGAACTTGTTTTCACTACCGAAAATGTATACACATGTATGTCATAGACAAACAACAACAATAAAGCCTTTAGTCCTAAACAAGTTGGGGTAGGCTAAAAATGAAACCCAACCGGAGGTTCGGTAGATAGCAATAAAAATAATAATAACAATAGTAGTAATACTAATAGTAATAATGATACCAATAATAATAGTAATAAATACTAATAATAATACTGAAAATATTATGCCTACACTAAATCATAGGGGCTGAAACCCTACGTTCTTGACCCATAATCAAAAGCCTTAGGACCTAAAGCCTATAACATTACCCCTAAACCCTGATTCCTAGGTCACGGTTCCGTTAAATGGATCGCTAACTTCCACGCGCTCCTGTCCGAAGCCAACTCTTTGGATACATTTCATTCCTTCAAGTCATTTTTTACTGCTTCCTCCCATGTTAATTTTGGTTGGCCTCTGCCTCTCCTTGTGCTTTCGAAACGGCTTATAATTCCAGTACGCACCAGTGCCTCGGGAGGCCTCTGTTGGAGATGCCCAAACCATCTCAAGCGGTGTTGGACAAGCTTCTCTTCAATTGGTGCTACCCCAAGCCTATCACATATATCATCATTTCTAATTTGGCCCCTTCTTGTATGACCATAAATCCAGCGCAACATACACATCTTTGCTACACATATCTTTTGGATGTGTTGTCTTTTAGTAGCCCAACATTTTGCACCATACAAGATCGCAAGCCTGATCGCCATCTTGTAGAATTTGTCTTTTAGCTTTTGTGGAACATTTTTGTATTACATAGGATGCCAGATACTTGTCGCCATTTCACCCGCCCAGCTCTTATCTTATGCTTAACATCTTCATCAATCTCGCCATCACTATGTAGCATCGATCCCAAATATCGAAAGGTGTCCTTCTTGGGCACTATTTGTCTAGCCAAAATGACATCTCCATCCTTTGACCTGACATCGCTGAACTCGCATCTCATATACTCGATTTTAGTCTTACTAATTCTAAAACATTTTAAAGTCTGTCTCCACAACTCCAATTTGCTATCAACCTCTATCATACTCTCGTCAATTAGCACCATATCATCAGCAAAGAGTATACGCCAAGGAATCTCCCCTTGTATGGCCTCGTGACTACATCCACCACCAGGGCAAAAATGTAGGAGCTCAAGGCTGACCTTTAATGTAATTCTATCTTAAGATGAAAGTTATTGGTTTCGCTATGACATACTCTGATACTAGTCACAATGCCATCGTACATATCCTTGATGAGGATATCGTACTTTATTGGAACTTTCTTCTTTTCAAGAGCCTATCACATGACCTTTCTCAGTTCTTTGTCATACGCTTTCTCCAAGTCAATAAATACCCTGTGTAGATCATTTTTCTGCTCCCTATATCTCTCCATAAGCTGTCTTGTCGAGAAATTCGCCTCCGTGGTCGACCTCCCAGGCATAAAACCAAATTGGTTTTTCGTAACGCTTGTCATCCTTCTTAAGTGATGCACACACGTCATAGACAAGTTTCAAAATTATTTGGTATCAATATCTATTTTACAAGCCAATTTTTTTTCAGGTCTAGCCGGGGCCCTACTGCAGATGGTGATATTGGTGTCTCAATTAGTGCACCTGGTGGGGCTGTGGCCCCAGTCCCAACGTGGACTCTGCAGAGGCGCCAACTCATGAATGGTACATCCATGTCATCTCCTTGTGCTTGTGGTGGCATAGCTCTTCTTGTTAGTGCAATGAAGGTTTGTATTTTAGCAACAATACTACAAAAAATCAAGACTCTTTAACTTTTGGTTATTTTTATTGGTTAAAGTTATTCTCGACTATTTTTTGTGAGAGTTTTAATTTATTATAAGTTGCTATATATTATAATATAAGAGAGCATAATTTTTTTTCTTTTTTCAGGCTGAAGGCATTGAGGTGAGTCCATATAGTGTACAAAAAGCGGTAGAAAACTCGGCCCTGTCTATAGGCAATGTGCCTGAAGAAACACTTACATCAGGGCAGGGTTTGTTGCAAATTGATAGGTCTGTCTCCATTTTATGATGTCTTTCTATATATTTTGCAAGATCTTATACTCCTGGAGTGCTTTTTGTTCTGTAATGTTATATGGAACACTTAAAATTTGCAATTTCTTGGATGCAGTGCTTACAAGTACATTCAGCAGGCTAGGGATCTCCCCCTTATCTCGTATCAAGTCAAGATAAATCAAGTTGGAAAGACAAGTTAGTGATGCTTATATGTTTTCTTTCAAGTTGATATATTGATCTAACCCAAACTGAGCTAAATGAGTTGGCGCCAAAGAAAAAGAAATTGAGCTAAAAAGTTGATAACTTGTCTTCTTTAAGTTGATATATTGATCTAACCTGAACTGAGCTAAGGTTTAACAGATTTATTTTGCGAGAAGTATTAATACATAGCTTTGTTATGTTGGGTATTTTGGCAATTGCTTGCTAATACTAAGTTGCATTTCTTGTAGCTCCTACACTGCGAGGAATCTATCTAAGAGAGTGTAGTGCTTGTCTACAAAGCAGTGAGGTCGGATATTATCTCTACTGAATTGCTTTATATAATCAATTTAACCAAATACGAGGTCGTCTACTTGAAGTTTTCTTCTTTGTACCCCAAGTCACAAGTAAACAATGAAAACAAGATGTATGAATAGTGATCAATCTTTTTCTTTGAAGATGTATTGTTGCTAAGAAACTTGATGATAATTCAAATTTCTGCGCAGTTTGTATAATACAAAATTCAATATCACTGTGAGCCTTCTAATGTTAAGCCAAACATAAATTAAGGCAGGCTAAAGGACTATATATATGAGCTTATTTCAAGTAAATTACTAACAATACAGGAAAGTCACTTCATTAGTGCTTTTTGGATAGGAAAAAAAAAAAAACTTGGGTGATGCATATTTATAATCTGTTATATTTGCTGAAAGTGGTTCTACTAGATTAAAGTATAGAAATGCTTCTCACATTAAGCTAAATTACCTATTGTTTTTCCCTTTCTCTATTTGTAGTGGACTGTTCAAGTTCAGCCGAAGTTCCATGAGGGTGCTAGTAATTTAGACCAATTGGTTCCATTTGAGGAGTGTATTCAACTTCAATCAAGCGATAAATCAGTTGTACAAGTTCCTGAGTTCCTCTTACTGATAAACAATGGCCGTACATTCAAGTAAATCCTCATTAAGTCTTTCCTTTATTTACTTTTATGCACTTTAATAACACATCAGTTCAGTCTGGTATGCACTTTGAGATGCGCCTCTGGTACGTATTCTAATAGTGTCACACATGTATCAATTTTGGATGTGTATCGAATACAGATATGATAAAAAATTTGATTACCTACATGGACTATGAGAGTAGCATGAGTTGTGCTACACGTGGGTAAAGCTTATTTGTTATATCTTATGTTACTTGATTATATATTCCTTTGATTAATTTGCAGCATAGTTGTTGACCCAACCAAAGTTAGTGATGGCCTCCACTATTATGAAGCTTATGGAATAGATGTCAAAGCATCTTGGCGTGGACCACTTTTCCGTATACCAATTACAATAATCAAGCCAAGTGCTCCAGTCGGGCAGCCGCCAATATTTTCTCTCTCTAATCTCTCCTTCTACCCTGGTATTTGAACTATACTCATTAGTGTTTTACTGCTACAAATTCATGTTTACCATCTTAAGTTGTATTTGAATGTGCTACACTTGTAAATTATGTCGTTGTATGTATTTGCACACAACAAGGACCAACTTACTTTTGTAAATATACAAACAAGGACCAACTTACATTTTTTCTGAATAAAGAAAAATCAAGTTGTTGTATGTATTTCACACAACAATTATTTCCAATTGGAACATACTGCTTGTTTGATCTTGTCGCACTTATATTACTATTATATATTCTGTTTTATTAGGTATTATATCTCTAATTACAGGTCATATTGAAAGAAGATTTATCAATGTACCTATTGGGGCTTCTTGGGTAGAGGTTACAATGCGTACTTCTGAGTTTGATACTCCCAGGAGATTCTTCTTAGATACTCTTCAGGTACATTTTTCAATGATAATATATTTTTGTATGTGAGTCTGATTCTAGATATCGGTCTATTAGAGTATCCTGTTTATTAGATGTGGCCACTTGATAACTTCTAATTTAAAATAATCTTTCCTGCCTCAATGTGAAGTCCAAGCTCTCATTTAAAATCCTTTACAATGTACAATCAAATTGCTTTTGATATTAGTCACTACAATTGCTCAATTAACTAGAGCCTCCTTAACTAGAGATTTCATACAATTAAACCCATTATACCATAGATGCAACTCAAAATTCTGACAATCTGTCTAACAGACTGTTCTATGTCATTTATTAGATGTGTCCACTGAAACGTCCAATGAAGTGGGAGTCAGTTGTGACATTTCCTTCTCCTTCCGTCAAGTGTTTCACTTTCGCTGTCCAAGGTGGTTTGACCTTGGAGCTGGCTATAGCTCAGTTTTGGTCAAGCGGCATGGGTAGTCACGAAGCTACAACTGTGGACTTTGAGGCAACCCCCCCCCCCCCCCCCCCCACACACACACACACAAATTAAATAAATAAAAACTTTTTTTTGTGCACTTCTCCCTTTTTTAAAGTTTCTTGATAGAAGATCAAAATGCCAGGCCTTAGGACTTCTCCTGCACAACTGGAGAAGATGTAATGCATCTCATAGGCTATATTTGGTAGAGGATGAAGTGGAGGGATAAGGGGGATAGGATAACTCTTGTCCCTCCATTTTATCCCTGTGTCAAACATGGCCATAGGGTTTGATTGCAATTTAATGTGAAGGAGAGAGCGCATAACAAAAAAATATTGAAGTTATTATTTTGCTATATAATTGAAGTACTAATGATACATCTAAAACTTGATCCAGCCTAAGCTTGTCTCGTGTTGGCTTAAATTACAGATTATATTTCATGGGATCAGTACAAACCAAGCAGCTGTTGCACTTGACGGAAGTGAGTCACCAACCCAGATAGTTGTCACATCACTATTGGCAGCTGAGAAGCTTGTTCCTTCTGCATGTTTAGATAAGGTACTACATCTTTTTTTCAAGAGTTATTTTTGCTAGAATATGTTCATCTTATATTTTATTTTTTTCCCCATTTGCATATAACCAAAATTGTAAGGTTTGAAGAAACCAGGGACATTTTGGTCTTCTTCACAGCAAAGGTTTTGCTATCTACAAAGAGGGACCCAAAAATCTTTTAGACTGTTTAAATACGAGCCAAGTGTCACAATTTTTCTGAAATTGCTTTTTTTTGTCCTTTTCTCGAAAGAATGATATGTTAATAACTTAGTACTAGTGTTAGTACATCTTTTCTGTTTTTGTAATAAACTCAAATTGATAAGAAAGAAGGAATGACACTCCGTATATTATCTATTTATATATATATCAAATATTAAAGTAGCTTGGTGTTTTTAATGAGGGTTCAAATGCCTCCATTTTTTGTGCCTCCATCATGCCTCCACTTTTTAATTTTCTAATAACAATTTTTTTAAAACTTATATGTCAAAATAAAACCGTTAGATGTGATCTATATTATATTTTCTACATGCACATAATTTTTTTTTATCACTTTTCAGTAATGTTTTATATGAATCAATAAGTTGAAAAGTCAACGTCCATAATTTATCCATATCAATGTATTTTTTGCAACCTCTTGATACTGATCAAAATAAGTCGAAACGTGGTAACCTTCTATATGTGCATAGAGAAAATGATATAGATCATATCTAACGGTTTTATTTTGATATTCGACTTTTAAATTTTAATTTATTAATGTTTAAAAAGTGTGAGGCATGATGGAGGCACAATACGGAGGCATTCGAACGCTCCTCATTTTTAATAGCCTTTATTTTATAATTTTCCTGTTCCTTTTTCAGGTGAGGATTCCATATCGCCCTGTGGAGGCTAAGCTCAGCCCTCTTATTGGAAGCCGTGACAGGTTACCTTCTGGGAAGCAGATAATTGCCCTTACTTTGACGTAAGATTGATGTTTACATGTTTTGTTTCATTAATTCATTCTCAATTTCTACACAGTTTGTGTTTTTCTAAAATCTGGGAATCTTGTACAGGTACAAATTCAAGCTAGACGAAGGAGTCAGCATAAAGCCTAGCATTCCGCTGCTTAACAATAGGATATACGACAACAAGTTTGAATCTCAGTTTTATATAATTGTAGATTCTAACAAGGTTCGTCTTCTCTTTGTGTAAAGTTTGAATTGCTTCCGGTTGATTTTTTCTTACTGTGCTGCTTCTTTGTATATCTATGATTCTGTAGATTCATGTATAACCCTAACAAATTTTCTTGTTCATATAGCGTGTTTATTCATCGGGTGATGTTTACCCGGAGTATGTGAGTATTCCCAAGGGCGAGTACACACTCTATCTATATATAAGGTATACATTTCCTATATATAGTTTTTTAAGTTTGAATTAACAAGGAACCCACAGATGAATTTTTTTTTTAGCTCGGTCTGATAAATTTTTGAAGTGATAACTGGTAAGTACTATTATTACAAGGTTAAAATGGCAATGCCAGTCCTATCACATTGAGATTAGTTTAAGATATTGATTTTCAATTTTGTTTAGGTAATATTTACTCCCAAGTGTCCATTTGTAGATGCTAATTTTTCAGAACTAATGTTAGTTTTAGTTTTTAAACTCAAATATAACTAAATTTATAACAATTATGAATCAGTGTTCGCTGTTCACTTTATCTGATTTCTGTTGTAACTTGTAATAAGTGAATGAGGTAATTGCTAACCCAGTAGTTGGAGAAGGGTCTGCTTTCAACTGTTTACTGTGTTTAGAAAAAAATGTCATACATGAAGTATCAGAAAAAAAAAAATTACAATATTCTTATAGAGTTAATGACAGAGTCTAGCACTAGACAAATGTGTGCTCCTTGGTTCTACTTTTAATCAGTCCTAAAAAGCCAATAGAAAAATGATAGATGCAAAAAAGTAGATGTTCAATTCAGACGTCAGTTGTTAGCTTTACATGCTTATCATTAATATACAGGCATGAGAACATTCAATACCTGGAGAAATTGAAGCAGCTAGTACTGTTTATTGAAAGGAGGCTAGAAAAAAAGGTTAGATTTTTTTTAAACAACTTCTATGTATGTTGTGAATAATAGTGCAAGTATTCTTTTGGTTGCATGTTTTATGTTGCTGACATGTTTTCAAGCTGTAACGTATATCTCTCTTTAGTTTTTCTTTTGGTGTTAAAGCTGATAGCAAGCATAATGTTTTTTTAATGTATGATCAGATTCAATTGAACTTTTTCTCTGAGCCTGATGGACCTGTAACAGGGGGAGGCAACTTCAAGTCATCAGTTTTAGTTCCTGGGTATGCCTTGTTTAATAAATGTACAGTTTTGTAGCTAACTGCTCTCTCTTTTTAAGATTGCATTTCTTTTTCTTTCTTTTTTTAAATTTCTCAGGGAGCCTGAAGCATTTTATGTGGGACCTCCTTCAAAAGAGAAAATTCCCAAGGTACATAGGACGACTGTCTAAATGAAAAACAAATCTTGCTAAAGCAACTCAAATGACAAATTTTTTCATCTAAGAAAATCTTGCTAAAGCAACTCAAAACCGTCAACATCTGAAAAATCTTCTCTGCTGTTTACCATACTATTTTTGCCTGGGTACAATTGTATGAAACTTAAACGTTTGTGGGGGTGGAATTTTTTTTTGCTTGCTTTTGGGAATTAAACATTTATAAGAATATCATAAATTATAATATATTTTTTTTAACTCACTGTATGTTGCTTATAGAGTGCTCCAGCTGGTGCTGTCTTGGTCGGATCAATGTCATATGGCATGGTAACTTTGAATAGCAAGAGTGACGATCAAAACAATCAGCGTTCTCCTACTTCTTATGATATTTCGTGCCTCGTGCCACCATCACCAAAGGTAAAATATAATTTGTTTGTTGCAAGGATTGTGACTCACATTCTGGAATCTGGCAAGTCAAATACCAGTATGCAATGCCAGACATTCTACCCCTATCCTTTTTGGTCAGATTAACAACTTTGCCCTCCTTTTTGTATATTAAAAAACAAAAAGGGTATGTTGAGGGTCAATGCACGTAATATTATGTTGAACTTAGTATTGTTTCAGTGTATTTGCACATTTAAGGAACAATTGATGCTTAGGTCGGAAGAATTGGCCTTGATTGACTTTCTATGAATTTAGTAGCATAGTAATATGTACTGTCCAAGTTTTAAGTTACCGGATATTGCTATCCTTGGTTAATTCAGTACCAAACTAAAGTATTTCTCGTCAGCTAATTTTGGAATTTATGTTCACTCTTGTGATTTCTTATGATTAGCTATTGTCATACAAGTTGCTCCTATGCAAGGATCTTATAGAAATTGTGGTGAGATAGAATGTTCAAACCACAGCAATTCTTTTTAATTTGCTTTTCTGCGTATTTTCTAGGCTGATGACGATAAAGAGAAAGGATCATCTACTACTAAAAAGAGTGCTACTGAACGGCTAGCAGAAGAGGTACTGCACACCTTATTTTATCTTGTTCTCAGAATGCTTCTGGTATCACAGTATGTTATTACGTACTTGTGACCCATGAATGACGTTTCTTTTAAGCAAAGTAACAACCCATTAAATTTAGTAGCATAAAAATAAATTTTGCTTGATAAGGTAAGGGATACCAAAATCAGCTTCCTTTCGAGTCTGAAACGAGAAAGTGAGGAGGAGAAATCAACTTGGCAAAAAATTGCTTCTGCTCTTAAGGTAACAACTCTCTTTCTTTCTTTATTATCCTGAATATGTTGTCTTTCAATGTTAGTGGACCTTTTTAGTGACATTGGTTAGGGTGGCAACAGCAGTGTGTGATTTGCTAAGTTAATTACTTTTTACTTGTTAGTCTATTGAAGCACTTAACCAGACAAGCATATTTTTGTTGAACTTTCATATGATGACTCCACATTACTGGTTGTTTAGTTATTGCACAGTAAATTTCCTTTATTATTTTATGATGGTTTATGTGCAGTCAGAGTATCCAAAGTACACACCTATGCTTGCAAAATTTTTGGAGGGTTTGCTTTCAGGAACTAGTGATCATGGCAAGCATTCACATTATCAAGAGGCAAGCAAATATATGTTTACATGTTTAATTTTAGCATTATATATTTTGTTTTTATTCTCAGTATCTTCAAGTAATGTAAGTAATACTGTTGTTGCGTAACATTATACTAAAGTCATCTTTTTAATAATGGTGCAATCAATTTCACTCCAGGTCATTGCTGCAGCTGATGAGGTTATAGACAGCATTGACAGAGAAGAGCTAGCCAAGTGCCTCTCTCTTAAGCCAGATCCTGATGATGAAGAGGCACAGGTGAAGCTTCCTCCCTTCCGAGATGGCCTGAAGTATATTTAGAATTGGCTCACTCACTGGCCGTATTTTTTCAGGAATTCAAGAACAAAATGGAAGCAGCACGTGACCATCTTGCCGAAGCATTGTATCAAAAAGGAATTGCTTTAGCTGAAATTGAATCATTGAAGGTATCATTGTGATATTTTTTTTTATGTTGTGCTTTCTTGAGCAGTGTGCCATGATATTTTATTATGTCTTATTGTAATTGTTTGCTCAGCTGGTTGAATCTCCTACTAAACCTGAAGAAGCAGATGACGATATCACGAAGTCAAGCAAGAAATCAGACAAATTTGAAGAGAACTACAAGGAACTGATAAAATGGGTCGATATTAAATCAAACAAATACTCGATGCTCTTGGTTGTACGTGAGAGGCGTCATGGAAGACTGGGAACAGCATTGAAGGTACTTTTTTTTTTTCTTTTGTTTTGTTAAATAAGCACCTCTTTATCTGAGTTACATAAAGAACACTCATGCTTTTTGATAGCCTCAGAAGTGTCCCAAGTTGACTCGGACCCAAACCCTGTATAAAAAAGAAAAAAGACCATCTTTTACTTCAATCCAATAAAAAAATGATCCCAATCATCTTTTATGTGTTTCTTTAAGTTTGGGCTAAAAGTTTGCCATTGGCACTCCAACATTCAAAACTTAGATTAGTTACTTTATCTCATGTTGTTCTCTAATTTCGTTTTCCTCAAATCCTACTTCTGATCCAATGAGAATTTGAAGTTTACCAATTATCTTTACCATGAGGGAAAACATTTCCAGTTGTCTAAGGAACATGTAGCTGTACTTTAAAATGGGATGTTTCTTTGTTCACTAGAAAATGCAGGGTAGATTGTGCAAAAATAGAAGATACTGGGTGCGTGTTTGCAAATTTTAAGCTAAAATAGGATGCCATCTTTTGCAAATGATTCTTCAGAAAAATAGTTGTTTTGTACCTATTTAAAAAATAGTAAAAAAACCCCAAAAAAAATATAAAATTTGGTCTCCAAGTACATTTTATTATGGAGATCACGTTGAGTGGTTTGGGACTTTGACAGCAAGATAAGGATGTGATGCATGATTGGGGCATTTTAACCCTACTCCTAATTTATTTTTTTGGTGCTTCTTGTCAGGTTCTAAATGATAGGCTTCAGGATGATTCAGAAGCCCCAAAGAAAAAGCTTTATGATTTAAAGATTAAATTGGTGGATGAGATTGGTTGGAACCACGTGGCAGCTTATGAGAGGCAGTGGATGCATGTTCGTTTTCCTGCGGCCTTGCCTCTGTTTTGACTTTGGATGCATCACACTGTCCATTGCACACTATTATTTGTTTAGTTTAGTCATTTACTTGGAGTTTGTGGAGTAAGGAAATTTGGTCTACAAATTGACTGCCTTGTTAAATAAAATAATGTGCTTAATAATTTAATTTGGCCTCTGTTATATTTGATGATTACTTGTAAGTCGTGCTTAATTAAGATTGCATTATGTTATGAGTGAGTCTATGGTAATATGCATATCACGATTTGGCACCGTGCTACGGCTCTATATTTGAGTTTTCAAATCCTAACGGTCGATCTGAACCGTTCATCTTATTCTCCATATTAATATGTGTTTGGAGACCAAATTTTACATTTCTTGAAATTTTTTTACTATTTTTTTAGATTTATTGAAAATCACTGTTTTTGGATGGTCCAGAATTTTCAGATCAAGTGATTTTCTAAATATCTAAAAAAATAGTAAAAAAATTTCAAAAAATGTAAAATTTGGTCTCCAAACACATATTAATATGGAGAACAAGATGAACGGTTCGGATCGACCGTTAGGATTTGAAAACTCAAATATAGAGCCATAGCACGGTAACAACCCGTGATATGCATAGTACCATAGACTCACTCTTATGTTATTGTTGAATTGATAATTTACAATGATTAATCCACAGCCAATTAGCCGTTGGAGCTTTCCTAATCTAATTTCTAGCTGCTCAATAGTCTCAAATCTCAATATAGGAGGCTTGATTGCAACAGACTTGCAATAGCTGGAATTATAATTGTAAGCTTGAGAGCTGTCATGTCAGGATCCTAATCAGATCGGATTTGATCTTAATTGGATTTTGATTGAACATCTTCAACATCGTGCACGTGACATCCCCTGTAAATGCACTAATGGAGCCTTTCGTGCCATTAGATTTGGACCGACTGCACAACATGTTGGACCGTAGGGCTTGGCAATAAATCTGCTACGATCCTGACTCCTGACTCCTGAGTCCTGAGAGAGAGATTGTAGGGTCCTACGATTCTAAATCCAAAAAATAAACTGTACGAACCTCCACCATAGAAGTTGTTTTTATACACGAATCTCAAAGAAACGAGCACACTGTTACTTTACTTGTGGGCTGCGGTGGAGTCTCTCTCTCTCTCTCTCTCTCTCACTTTGCTTTGCTGATGGAACAAGAACAACCCGTCTCCGCTCCTACCACCCAACCGGAACCTCAACCGACCGTCGTTCCCTCCGAACCGGACCCCCTCCCTCGCGAAGCCGAAGCCAGAGCCAGTGTTGAAGCGAAGGCCCAATCGGATCCACTCCCTCCTGCTCCTGCTCCTGCTCCTGCTCCTGCTCCTGCGCCGCCTGTAGAACGAGAGCGAGAGCGACCCAGAAAGAAGAGGAAGCTTGAGGAAGTTGGTTTTCACAACTTCACCTACTTCAAAATCCGCACCATTCTTCAAAACCTTCGTCCCTCATTTCTGCAGGTAATCTATCATCTCTCTTTCTTTTCTCTCTACTTCTGCCTCTGCCTCTGCCTCTGCCTCTCCTATCCATCACTTACAATTTCATGCAATACTTGCTAAATGACTGCAAAATTCAATTCTACAATTCATGCCTAATTCTGGGTGGGCTCCTCAATCAATCAATGAATTAATGACTAAATTAAGTAAAGGAAAACAAATTGAAACCAAATTTGTGTTACTTGAACTGGTATGGCCGTATGGTATGGTTTAGTAACACTTTGTGGTCACGCTGGCAGTGTTCTACTCTGATTTTTTTTACTTACTTTGCTCATGTTTGCTCATGTTTGGTTTTTCACATCTTGGGTTGCGCCGTTAATCTTTTCCCTCCTTATTGTATATTTCTACCACTGAGAGAAAAATTAGTTTACTAACTCACCTTTTTTTTTTCTTCTTTTTTCAAGGTTTTTCAAAATCCTAATTATCGCGAAGCCAATTTAGCGGGCGACATACTAAAAGGTAGCTTCTTATCTCATAGAGCCTATGTTATATTGTTCTTTTTGACAGGATTGATTTATGCTGGATTATGTTTTAATTAAGATCGTGAAGAAGATTATTGAAGAACCTAATTAATCAGCAATAATTTCATCAACTTACTGCTAAAGCATGAATTAGTGAG
Organism: Carex rostrata; assembly: GCF_964058835.1. Classification (NCBI taxonomy): domain Eukaryota; kingdom Viridiplantae; phylum Streptophyta; class Magnoliopsida; order Poales; family Cyperaceae; genus Carex; species Carex rostrata. Next base: position 5,535,229 of record NC_135919.1, on the reverse strand, counting down.
TCTGCCTAGTATTTAGCGTAGGCTTTTAGTGTAAACTGGAAAAGTTCTAGAGTTAGTTAATCTAACAGATTTTTCCTCAAGTGCTCTAGTTCTTGTTATTATTTGCTCAGGTAAAATTTCTAAAAACAAAAGATGAGTGTCTACCAATTAGACAATCTTTTTTTTTTTTTTACTGTTGTGTCTATTTATATACTTCTCTCTAGATACAATGCCAACTTTTAGCAAAGAAAACGCAAAACTTAACTTAAGCTTGCCTAAAAACGGAAATCCAATCTATAGAACGGTGCTGGGATCTAAGAGTGTTGTAGGTTTGTAAATTGTCCATGAAATGCATAGACCTTTTGATAAAATTTCAAAATGTCAATCGAGAAAGGTGTTTCCCACTTTGTATTAATCAGACACTTAGAAGCCTCGGAACAAAGCTTTTTAAAACAAATCTTATGATTTCTCAAAATTTTAGAATAAATAGAATTGTTTTCGCATTGCTGTTTTCTTTTAGGAGGATTTTATTTTATTTGAAAGTGTAATCAATTTAACCAAAGTTGACACTTCACTGTATGTAGGTTAGCAACACTCACTATACAGACAAGTTAATAATCCCCCACACCTTGTTTGACACTTCATAGACTTTAATTTAACACCTTACCAACCCATATAGCCCTTTACTTGACTCAGGTTACCGCTTACCAATACTAAAGAGTCAATCACACCTAGGCTGACATTTACTAAACCCTAGGTTGACATTCTACAAAGCGTTCAATCATATCAAGACAATGATACTAATACACCTAGTTTGATGTTTTAAGCTTCTCAGGAGGCAGACATGATTATTTGAAATTGATATGATATGCATTAAAATTGTATTATTTCTATTGGTTATGTGGCAGATATAAAGACTGTGTTAGAGCTATCAAAGCAGTTGCGCTCAGATTTGGCCGGTCTTAGTGAACCCGGAAAAGCATCTTCAATCCCCCCAAGAAAAGATGAAGCTGATGGGGTTTTAGAAGAAAATGTAGCAAATTGTGATAATAATATTATAGGTAGTGAGGAGACAGTAAAAGATGTGCCTAAAAACCTAGAGGATGGATTTAAAGGGTCGTATGTGGTTGGTGGTTCCCCTGTTGGATGGAATTATCTTGTTTTCCCGGGTAGTAAGCCTGCGTACTATGGACGTAGCAAAGCTGAGAAGCAAGCTTGTCAGATAATGGACAACTAGACAGACAGACAGACGAGTTGATTAGAAACCTGTAATGCATGCGAATGGACCAGATGAGATGAATTCAAACTTGACTGGGTGGGTGTATTTTGTAATAGTTTACAGTTAGTATGGTGATGGTCAGTCAGATTCCGTTCCGTTCCGGTAGGCTGCTTTTATCTAGCTAGTTGACTTATTCGCAATTAAATTAGTATCTTTATTTGTTTGTCCTTTGGATTACCTTGATTTTTTCTTCATTATTTAGAAAAACCATATTAATATTCTTCATTTATGAAATACGAGGACAGAACAGATGATAGGTCTTTTAAGATGTAACTAACGTGACATAAATAAATAAATAATAAAGGATATGAGAGATAACTCTTTAAGTGTGTTTTCCATTGATTACATTACATTACATTACAGGTAGGGGTGTCAATGGTACCTTTTTAGCCGTTTACCCGACCCGTATCGTATTCGATAAGGCGGGTATGGGTAAGATATTTTTTTCGTTAGCTTATTGGGTATGGGTATGGGTAAGAATTTTTTTTCGTTAAATAAATGGGTAAGGGTATGGGTAATGACTATTTCGTACCCGTTACCCTATAGGGTAATTATAAAATTCAAATATATATTCAATTCAATTTCCAACCCACTTAAATGTATATTTAATTCAATTTCTAATCCACTTAAATATATATTTGTGTTTTTAAATTTTTATTCTTTATAAAAAAATAATTTAGTTGAAATTAATTGCAAATTTATTTTAATTTTTTTATTAGAAATGCAATTATATATGTGTTAAAATGAATGAGTTTTTGATGTTTAATTTGTAAAATATAATAAAACTAATTATTATACTAGTATTATTCGTTATTCACCCGCTACCGTTTCGTTACCCGATAATATTAACGGGTAAGGATAGGGTAGGGTAAGATCAATTTTTAATGGGTATGGATAGGGTATGGGTAAGGTCAATTTTAATGGGTATGGGTATGAAAATGTCTCCACCCGATCCGTACCGTACCCATTGACACCCCTACATTACAGGATGCTATTATGTATGTCAGAAAGAAGTTACATAAGAATTAATTAAAGCCCAATACGCACTCTACTCTACTGTCCGAGTCCGAGTCGGAGCGAGGCCGAGGAGTGATATACTGATTGATATTACATTACAATTACAATTAAAGCCCAAAAAAAGATATTTATTTGTTTTATCTTCACCAAAGATTTAAATAGTGTTTATCGCGTCATAGCGGACTGGTTAAAAAAACAGCGCTATGTCCAAATAGTGCTGTTATAGCGCGGAATAGCGCTGATAGCGCCATAGTTTGTATGGTCCGAAAACGCTATATTACGCTATTTAGAACCTTGATCTTCATTCAGTTGCTCAACACTCTGACATTTGTATTTTTACTCATTTTTAAAAATATTTTAATAAAAATAACTAAGGTTTTGAAAAAAAATTTAAAAATACTCAAACCGTGGAAAAAAATTCACGGTCCGGCGGTTTTTTTTTTTGCACTATAAATAGTCCTGATTTTGGCTGATAGTGTAGAAAGAGAGGAAGAGTTCTGGAGAAGGAGAAAAAGAGAAGGAGAGAAGGAGAGGAAGAAAAGGAGAAGGAGAAAGAGAGAAAGAGGAGGAGAAAGGAGTCGTAGTTACTGTTCAGCTTCTAAATCAAGTATTTTTTCTGCAACTGTTCATGCAATGTTCATATACGTATTTACTGTTCATATACTGTACATATACATCTCCACTGTTCATGTAATGTTCATATACGTATTTACTGTTCATGTAATGTGCATATACGCCTTTACTGTTCATATACGACTGTTCAATACTATTCACAACTGTTCACAATTGAAATCAGTAAACTGACAAAATATTTACCATTTACGAATGTAGTTTATTGGCCATGCCTATTGGAATTTCAGTACATTTTGGAGGAAAATTCATTTTTGACCAGAATAGGGTACGTTACTCCAAACCTCCAGTAAATACATATTGGGTTGATGAAAATTTCTCATTTGAGGAGTTGCAATCGCTTATTTATGAAGCGAGCGGCTACAATAGGAATTGCTGTGAATTAGAAATAATAGTCCGAATCATCCAAGCAAGAAAGTATGTCAGAATCACATTGGGAGATGACGGGGCATTGAGAGGTATGATCGTGCGGGTTGTGAGGTCTGACAAAGATGTCTGTGAAGTTTTTGCATGCAGAATTCGTAGAGAGTCAGGGGCTGGAAGTTCAGTCCAAAATTCGGTTGCAGAAAATTATCAACCAAATTATGAACCACACACTCCTTTATTCGTACCCGGACCAATGCCAGTACCAGAACCAGAAATATACAGTAATTCACCCCAATCTCCACCTTTTATCCCACCCCGACTATAATCTTCACCTTTTATCTCACCTATATCTATGTATGGAGGTCCTTCATCCTTACCTGGCCTGAACCAAATCCTCACCCCAGACCACCACCAGTACAGGAAGATCTATACAAGTCAGAATTTGAATTTATGAACGAGGTACTGGAGGAGAATCTGCAAACTAGGGATGAATGGGGGGAAGGAGATTGGGACATTAATGATGAAGAAGATGAAGAAGAATACACACAGCCCACTGTGAGGCAAAATATGAATATGCCGTTAAGTGGTCGTTTTGAGACTCACCCGTTCGTAAACTTCAATGACACATCTGCTTTTCGAGAATCAGATGCTTCTTACTATGGTCATCAAATTGAATACAAGAGTGAGCTCGCAAAAGACCAATACTTCGAAAACAAAAAACAACTGACAAAAAAGATCAGAGAGTACCATGTTGACAAGAATTAGGAGATAAAAACGAAGAGAAGTGACAAATCCTAGCTGGAAATTAGATGCAGCACTCCGGGTTGTCGTTCTGTTTTGAAGGCAATAACAACAAATTATGGAGATACATGGATGATAACTGAGCAAGACACGCCTCACAGATGCACGTTTGAGTACGGAATGACCGACCATACACAAGGACCGACCAGAGGCAAGAAGCATTTATTTTTGTTATTTTTGAACCATATTTATTGCAATGCATTTAGTTTTTTTTAATTCTATCTAATTTTCTTGTTTTTGTTATTTTTAAAGTATGTTGTATTATTGTTCTTAATTTTTTTCTTGTTTAACTTTGTGAACTTAACAATTGATTTTTGTTATTTTTTATTTGTGGTTGTTATTCTTTTTTTAGTGTAGTGTTTTTTTTTTGTTGTTGTATAAATACTACCATAAAATGATAAAAATATATAACATAGCTAAATCCAAAGCATAATAAAACATAACAAAACTAAACTACACTAAAATAAAAACTATAAAACTAAACTCAAACATAATAAAACATAACATAGCTAAACTGAACTAAAACTATAAAAAAACTCTCTATCCATGGAAATCCAAAGGCGAAAATCAGTTAGGTGCTCTACCCCTATTTTCCCTACTGAAATTTCGGACACGCTAGTCATTCCACTGTAGTTCTCCTTCTGGCGCTCTACGAGCTAGTGTAATCTCATCCTCGAGCTCAGCCTCTATGCTCATCGTGAGTGCTCTATTCCATGGATCCTCGGTTGCGTGGGTAGCTGGCGATGGCGGGGGGGGGGGGGGGGTATGGAATAAGGAAGCCTCTGCCGCGTGAGTAGCTGGCGGTGGCGGGGGGGGGGGGGGGTATGGAATAACGAATCCACAAGCTGGGACGCATAGTCAGGTTGAGTCCTGCTACCAGAGGCCTCCCGATCGTGAGCTCTCGCTGGATACGGCTGACGCGGGGAGGCGGCTGTGGGCCCAAATGGATACACCGATGGATCAACACTGATCTGGAAATCCGGAGACTCATGCATAGGCTGGGGGTTCGGAAACTCGTGCTACTCATGTGGCTCAGGCGGTGGCGGCATGTAGGCAGGACCTTGCAAGGATACCAATAATTCAATCTTAATTTACCGAAGGATGAAATTTTAACTAACTTAATTTAACTAACTTGACATAAAATAAAAAATGACATACCTGGGGAAGAACTGGACATCCACGCTCGTCAAAGAAGCCATGCCAACCGGACATGCTTAGTACCCAACGATGGTAGTCCCACTCTAGCTACTTTGAGGGCTGTGGTGGCATCTCACTAGCCCTAACAGATGGCTCGTCGGGCTCGTCTCTTTGTACGCTGTGCCAATCAATTTCCTCTTCGGCGTCTCGCAACATAGTGACTAGTTTTGCCTAGTGGCCGTTGCTCTCAATGCATGGGGCAACCAAGTTCAACATCGCATGACCTACATTAACACTAATTACATCTAATTTGATACCTACATTAACACTAATTACCACTAAATTGATACCGTAATTAATTAACCCTAATGAAAACTAAATTATACGAATTTGGTACCTTACTAACTTAATTAAACTAATCTACAACTATTTTTACACTACAAATAAAATTTTAAAAAATATAGGGACTTACTTGCAAATATGGTGAAGAGATGAGAAATTTTGGAGAAAATTCAGATGGCAGGAGAGAGTTGGATTTTGAGAAAATGAATTTTGAGGAGAGAGAAACCGCAGGTGACCCATTTATATAGGTTCGGGCCGTGGATTTTTTCCACGGTTCCGAATTTAAATTTCGGACCGTAGATTTTTTCCACGGTTTCGAATTTAAATTTCGGACCGTACATTTTTTCCACAATTCTGAATTTAAATTCTGGACTGTGAATTTTTTTCACGGTTCGGAATTAAAATTCGGAACCGTGAATTTTTTTCACGGTTTGGATATTTTTAAATTTTTTTCAAAACCATGGTTATTTTTATTAAAATATTTTAAAAAATAGATAAAAATAAAAGGCAAAGGCTTCTATGGACATAAGGACCTATTTGTAAAATGAACATATTTTTATTTTCAAAGTTCAAACAGTCGATCTGAACCGTTCATCTTGTTCTCCATAATAATATGTGCTTGGATACCAAATTTTACATTTTTCTGAATTTTTTTACTATTTATTAAGATGGGTACAAAAAATATCAAATTCAGACCATTGAATTTTGTACCCATCTGAATAAATAGTAAAAAAAATTCATAAAAATATAAAATTTGATCTCCAAGTACATATTAATATAGAGAACAAGATGAACGGTTCGGATCAACTGTTTGAACTTTGAAAATAAAAATATGTTCATTTTACAGGTTCTTATGTCCATAAAAGCATCACTCAAAATAAAAAATGTCGCCTCAATACTTATCCTGACTCCACTTATCCTCGGACGAAGAATCAATCCGGAGATTCGACCAGTCACAGTACGCAGCGGTGAGTGAGTGAGTGAGTCGGAGAGAATCGAAGGTCGTCTCTCGACTCCCCTAAACGCCGCCAGGTTTTGGAGGTCTTGCTTGGCTTGCTCCGGTGACAGACATGACAGCTCGTGGTAAGAAAAGAATAAGATATTGCCTGCCACTCCCTCTCTCCTCTCTCTCTCTCTCTTTTTTTTTTTGAAAGTTATTTGGTAGTGGCTACCAAGTTCTCTCTCTCTCTAGTCTAGGGTTAATGGGTTAATTGGTTAATTGGTTATTGCTTTCAAATCCCCACTCAACAAATTGCAACTTACCTTAATCTAAGCCTCACAACTTAAATGACCTCAAACCTCTTCCATATACTTCACTTGCCCACAAATAATATACCCAAAACAAAACATTTATATAATTTCACCAAATTAAATTATATCATGAATACTAGCTTGGTTATTCTACAATGAAACACAAGACTTTAGACTATACTACACTCAACCCACTTTGCATAAGTGTATCATTACTGCCATTGCAAAAACAAACTAGTCAATTTTATGCTAATTTCACTACTCTTATATGCTTTCATTTTCATCTCTTCTGTGCAGTAAGTTTAGGTGCTTAAAACTTATTCAACAATTTCTTCTCATAGCTAGGAGAGGAAACACCAAGTAAAGCAAGAAACAAATGGTCGCCTCAATTAGTGCTTTTCATGGCTGTAATCTTCTAAGCCACAAGTTTGCATCTTGTGCTATGCACTCCACAGATCTCCACGTTGCCAATTCAATACCCGACCTTACCAGAAGAAACTGGTGCTTCAAAACTCGTGCTACAAAAGAATCACATCAACATGACGAAGATATTGATGGCAAGACCATATATTTTAATGATGCATGCAATAAACTACCCAAAAGTCTAAGTTGGCTTTTGGCACCGGAAGAGAAGAGCGTCAAAATACCGTTGCCAATCAAACCATTGCAAAAGAAAAGAACACATGATAAGAACTCTTTTGGTGTGATTTTGGAGTGGAAAGGGGTTGTTGTAGAAGAAGACGACACTGAATTAGAACCGACTGTGTGGTACATATTATCTTTAGAACAAGAGAAAACCTTCCCGTCTGATCATATACTAAGAGAAATTGAAGGCATGAAAACTGAACAAGCACTATCAGAAGTTTTAAAATGGTCTGATGACCCAAATGAGGTGCAAATAATAGCATCCCGAAAAGAGTTCATATACAAAACACTGTGTAGAAGACTCTATCGGGTTAGGCCTGGTACTCTGGAATTTCTTTCGACAGTAATAAATTATGATGTGCCAATTGCACTTGTCTCTAATCTCTCTCGAAGGAGTCTAAAAGAAGCAGTTGATTTTATTGGTTTGAAAGATTGTTTTGATGCAATGGTGAGTGCGCAGGATGTGGGGAGAGGTAAACCGGAGCCTGATCTGTATGAGCTGGCGGCACAGCTAATTGGGATTTGTCCGGAAAGATGTGTGGTATTTGGCAACACTGATCTTATGACAGAGACTGCACACAGTGCTGGGATGAGTTGTGTGGCTGTGGCAAGCCGGTACCCGGTATACGAACTTGGTGCAGCAGATCATGTGGTGAGGTGGCTTGATGAGGTCACATTTCATGAGTTGCAAACACTTGCAGGTGGGGACCGGGCCCGGGCTAATAGTATGGAAATGGAAATTGTTGTTGAAGAATAATGGTGTTGTGTTTTGTATCTTAGGTAGAAGGGGAGGGGGTTGGTGATTCCTTTGTTTAGGTATTTTGGTGGTTTGGGATATTGGAAATTGACCAAAAAATATTTAACTGAAATGTACAAATAGATCAGTTATATACTTGTTATATTATGGATTTCAATTGTGTGTGGTGATTTCTTCTTCCTTGCTGTTTTAAGATGGTAATGCATATCATAATATTTGGAGGGATTGAAGTAATTTTGTAGTGTTTTGTATTCTGGTCTTAGATTTGTTGGAGGAGTAGATTTTGAGTGCAACTTTCTTATAATGACGCGATCTAGTAACTAAACTTAGGCTGAATTTGGTGACTTTGCATTCAACCCTTTTCTTTAAACTTGCAAAAGTTTACCGTGGTACCAGTTCACAACCAGTAGACCAAATGGTGAACCCACTAATTAATTAAAGAAACGGCAGCTTTTCAAGTAATAGTTAAGTTTCTTTTGAAATCCATTGATTATTTGGTAGGAGTTGCTTCAGAAGTGCACTATTTCTTTCTTCAGGTCATGAAACTCCTGTTCATTTATTACCAAACATTTAAGAGTATTGTGGCAAGTTACTGCCTAAATATTGATTTGGCAATTTGTTTTGGTCCATCTTTTTTGCTTCAATACTGTGCTTATTTCAATCTGTTGTACCGAGATGCGAGGTGGAGCATTGGAAGTGCTACTGGTCAGAGCTGAAGGACTAAAACATGCTCATTTTTCCGGTCACCTCCCTCCCTCTTATCTTTTTTTAATATTATTTTTCTTGTCTTTCATAGATGTCATTCTGTTTGTTTTTCTCATTTTCTTCATGCAGGATCATCAGGTCATTATGTGATTATCCAATGCGGCAATCGGTCGGTTAAAAGCAAAATTTCTTCAGGTGTCCGCCCCTTCATTTTCTGTAATTTATTTTTTGATATCTACTGGTACAGATGACCCGGGGGGGTGGGGGGGGGGAGGTACCATGGGCGAAAATAAGTAAGATCATCTTGTATAAAGAGGATAATAGAGTTAAATATTGGTAACACAGAGTTGGTTTCAAATGTTTCTTTTGAAGGTGCTGTGCAATAAGTCTAGATATAATTAAATATATCTATAAATTTTTTTCTTCATGCAGAGATAGATGAGAGAGTTTGGTGGAATGAAAAATTCAAATTTGTCCTCCCTCAATTGGAATTCAAAGAGATGCCAAAACTGACAGTGAGACTAATGAAGAGAGTTAAGTTTTTGAAAGATTGCTCCATCGGTGAAACTATGTATGTACTCTAATAATCTAATCCATCAATTCACTTTGAATTTTTCTTGTTAATTTCGAAGTTTTTTATATCACTTTTCTGCCAATAATTAATGGATCATTTTACCAAAAAAAAAAAAATGCCAAAATAGACAAGTGCAGCTAACTCCACTTTAATCAGCTCTTAGGTAAGCAATTACAATCTCTAGTCCACGAGTTGCTGTACCGATCTAATTAGCAGGCAGTGCATACTGAATGTTGAGCCTCACTTTTGGAGAGTTCATTTGACAATTACTTTCTTGAAGTATTTAAAAAAAAAAAAAATGAAAAATACAATTATTTTGTTGGCTAATGCAGAGTTTATTTGGGTGAAATCCTGGCGGAAGGATGCGAGAAAGGCTTTATCGAGATAAAACCGGCTGCTTACAATATAGTCCTTGAAAATGGTACCTACGAGGGAGAGATGAAATTGGGCATCAGATATATACCCAATGTAACTTCAATCATTTCAAAGAAAATTTCAATTAAATTTAGACAAAATTTTGATTTTATTCGACCTACTCTCTCTGTTTGGTTGCCAGGTAGAACTGAAGGAGCAAACATATAACAGCACGAGGAATATTCATCAGGAAGAGAAGCAGTCAATATGTAGAGTGATGCTCAGTATTGCTTTAAAAAGGATACCGTGGTCGAAATTTTTCTTCTTCCGGAAATATAATGCTCCCGAAGAGAGCAGGAAAAAGAAGTAAACTATTATTCTATATGTTAGAAAAAAATCTTGAATTTTATTGAACCTTTGTTGCATATTGTGTTAGCTTCTCTAGCAAAAGAATTGATGTTATATATTACTATTTTTGTACTGGTAACAATGTTATGCACACCACCATTTCTAGCACCATTTTTATTCTAGTCATTTTTTGTTGGTTCACAAAAAAATGGTGGCATTTAATTGAACCCTCCTCTTTGAGTAATACATTTATCTACAAATCTGCACCCCAATCTTCTAAAAGTTTTTTTTTTTTTAAATAAATATGAGATCAAATCATCTAATTTTAAATATTCACAAAAAATAAATTTAGTTTAGTTTCGAATCTGACTTCTACACAAAACATTGTCTTAGTGATTATATCAAATTCTGGTTTCCAAATCTTCTCAAAAGTTTGCTCTGGAGGGTACTTGTCAAGGTATAATCATTTTTGTAATCTGTCCATAAGTTGATTTAAATGTCACGAACTGACAGTTGTTGATGAAACACAAACACAAATACAATTCAATCAAACAATTAACAGTAACACTTTTTAAAATGTTCTTGTCAGTAGATAAGTAAAGCAACAGTAGTAATTAAATCCCTAAATGCGAAACAAAGCTCCGTCTTTTATGGACGTGCATCTTTTGATCCAGAAAAACCACATGCTATGCTAATCTGCCAGAGCCAATAACCAAAAAGTGTTAGTGCCTATCTATCTAATAAAAATAATAATGGGCATCATGCATGATTGCTTTTATATTTGTTTTCTTTTCCTTTTCATGGCATCTATGATAGCTCTTAACATCAAATCTTGGTTGCATATATTTTTATTTAGCAATGATGCCATCAAATGTTTTCTACTGCCCTCCTTTTGGACAAAAATCTAATAAACAAAAGATCAATCTTAGCTTCTCGATAAATGAGTCCCTATAAATATATATATATATATATATAGGGATGGGCTACGCTACTCCATAGAGTAAACGCGTTTGTACTCTACGCCGTATTTTCATTTTGAAAATCCAAACGACCAATCCGAACTGTTAGATGTAATCTCCATATTGAAATATGCTTGGAGACCAAATTTTACATTTTTTTGATTTTTTTTACTATTTATTAAGTATTTTTCAAAATTTATGTTTTGCTTTGAACAATAAAAACAGTAAAATTTTCTGGACCATCGGATCAGCAATTTTTAAAAATGCTTAATAAATAGTAAAAAAATTTAAAAAAATGTAAAATTTGGTCTCCAAGCACATTTCAATATGGAGATCACATCTAACGGTTCGGATCGGTCGTTTGGATTTTGAAAATAAAAATATGGCGGCATGGAGCACCAACTCATTTTACTCCATGGAGTAGCGTAGCCCATCCCATATATATATATATATATATATATATATATAGAGAGAGAGAGAGAGAGAGAGAGAGATGGGCTACGGTGAGTTGCGAAGTAAAGCGACTATTTTACTTCACGCTCATATTTTGCGATTTTTAAGTTCAAAACGTCGATCCGAACCGTTCATCTTGTTCTCCATATTGAAATGTGCTTGGAGACCAAATTTTACATTTTTTGAAATTTTTTTACTATTTATTAAGCAATTTTGAAAGTCGCTGATCTGATGGTCCAGAAAATTTTACTGTTCACAGCAAAAACAACAATTTTAAAAAATACTTAATAAATAGTAAAAAAATTCCAAAAAATGTAAAATTTGGTCTCCAAGCACATTTCAATATGGATTAAACATCTAACGGTTCGGATCAGTCGTTTGGACTTTCAAAATAAAAATACGGCGTGAAGTAGAAAAGCGTTTTACTTCGCAACTCACCGTAGCCCACCTTTCTCTCTCTCTCTCTCTCTCTCTCTATATATATATATATAGATGGGCTATGGTGCATTGCAATGCATGGAAGGGTTTGTGCATTGGACCATAAATCTAAAATTCAAAATCTAAATGGCCGATCCAAACCATTCATCTTGTTCTTCATATTAATATGTGTTTGGAGACCAAATTTTACATTTTTCTGAAATGTTTTACTATTTATTAAGTATTTTACAAAATTGTTGATCCAATGGTGGCTGCTGATTTGACTGTTTTATTAAGCCACCGTTGGATCAACAATTTTGTAAAATACTTAATAAATAGTAAAAAAATTCAGAAAAATGTAAAATTTGGTCTCCAAGCACATATTAATATGGAGAAAAAGATGAACGGTTTGGATCGGCCATTTGGATTTTGAATTTTATATTTATGGTTCAATGCACAAACCCATCCATGCATTGCAATGCACCATAGCCTATATCTCTCTCTATATATATATATATTCTCTCTCTCTATATATATATAGAGAGAGAGAGTGACTAATATGCATTCGGTAGCATATGGACCGAAATACATATGGTCCAAATTTGAAATTTTAAAATCCAAAAAGTCGATTTGAACCGTTCATCTTGTTCTCCATATTAATATGTGTTTGGAGACCAAATTTCACATTTTTCTGAATTTGTTTTACTATTTATTAAGCCACTTTGAAAATTGTAAAATCAGCAACCATCGTAAAAAAATAGTAAAATCAGCAACCATCGTTGGATCAGCAATTTTTCAAGTGGCTTAATAAATAGTAAAAAAATTAAAAAAAATGTAAAATTTGGTCTCCAAGCACATATTAATATGGAGAACAAGATGAACGGTTCTGATCGACTTTTTAGATTTTAAAATTTCAAATTTAAACCGTATGCATTTCGGCCCATATGCTACCGAATGCATATTAGTCACTCTCTCTCTCTCTCTCTATATATATATATATATATATAGAGAGAGAGAGAGAGATGGGCTACGGTGAGTTGCGAAGTAAAACGCATTTCTACTTCACGCAATATCTTCATTTTCAAAGTTCAAAACGTCGATCCGAACCGTTAGATGTGATCTCCATATTGAAATGTGCTTGGGGACCAAATTTATATTTTTTGGAATTTGTTTACTATTTATTAAGCCACTTTGATAATCTGAAAATTCTGATGAACAGTAAAAACATTAAAAATTTCTGGACCACCGGATCGGTGATTTTCAAAGTGGCTTAATAAATAGTAAAAAAATTCCAAAAAATGTAAAATTTGGTCTCCAAGCACATTTCAATATGGAGAACAAGATGAACGGTTCGGATCGACGTTTTGAACTTTAAAATCGCAAAATATGAGTGTGAAGTAAAATAATAGCTTTACTTCGCAACTCACCGTAGCTCATCTCTCTCTCTCTCTCTCTCTCTCTCTATATATATATATATATATATATATAGAGTTAGGCTGGGGTGCTATGGATAGCATAGTGGGCTCTATGCTACGGCTCAATATTCGAGTTTTCAAAATCTAAACGGTCGATCCGAACCGTTCATCTTATTCTCCATATTAATATCTTCTTGGAGACCAAATTTTATAATTTTCTGAATTTTTTTACTATTTATTAAGCCACTTTGAAAATCGTTAATCCAACGGTTTTACTGTTTTGTGCAGCCACCGTTGGATCAACAATTTTGTAAAATACTTAATAAATAGTAAAAAAATTCAGAAAAATGTAAAATTTGGTCTCCAAGCAGATATTAATATGGAGAATAAGATGAACGGTTCGGATCGACCGTTTGGATTTTGAAAACTCGAATATTGAGTCGTAGCATAGAGCCCACTATGCTATCCATAGCACCCCAGCCTAACTCTATATATATATATATATATATGAGGAGGGTTCAAATGTACCCAAATTTTTGTGCACCCAAATGCACCCTATCTTTCAAATCTTTTTTCTTCGTTTTCAAAGTCTAAATAGTCAATCCGAACCGTTAGATGCGATCTATATATTAAGATGTGCTTGGAGACCAAATTTTATATTTTTTGGAATTTTTTTACTAATTATTAAACCACTTTGAAAATCGCTGATCCAATGGTCCAGAAAATGTAAAATCAGCGATTTTCAAAGTGGCTTAATAAATAGTAAAAAAATTTCAAAAAATGTAAAATTTGGTCTCCAAGCACATCTTAATATATAGATCGCATCTAACGGTTCGGATTGACTATTCGGACTTTGAAAACAGAGAAAAAGGATTTGAAAGATAGAGTGCATTTGGGTGCACAAAAATTTGAGTGCATTTGAACCCTCCTCTATATATATATATATATTTATATATTAAAATAGTATACGCAAGGGCTACAACAACAAATAACAGATTTGAATTCTTTGCATACAAACAAGAGGGTTTCCTTAAGTTTTAACTAACTCTTCATATTTTAGAAGGCTGATAATTGTTTCCCAAATCAAATTCTCGAATTATTTAAATTATTTATATCATGAATTGTTTGAGGTTTAACTAATAAGTATTTATTTATAAAAAATAACAAAATGTAGAACCAGTATCCATGTTCTGGATAAATTCCCCTGCCCAAAATTCAAAGTTATTCCATCAGAAATTTTGACACTTAAAATATTAGAAGCTGCTAACAGCCTCCGGACATTAATTTTCATATTATCTTTGAATTCAACTAAGAGTATCTGTAAACTTCTTCACAAAATTATGTAAACTTCAATACTAATTATGTAAATCAATTCAACGAATTCTGCAAACATAACAACTTTTCATTGAGGGCTCAAATGCCCCCATTGCTTCATGTCCCAATCGTATCCCAACATCTTTATTTTCAATTTTAAATTTCAAACAGACGATCTGAACCGCTCAACATGATATCCACGTTAAAATATGATTGGAGACCAAATTTTAGATTTTTTGGGAATTTTTTTAAGATAGGTACAAAATCACTGTTTTCAGAAAATTGTGGACCATGTAAAAAAATAATTTTGTAGTTATTTTAAAAAATAGTAAATTTTTTTCAAAAGATATAAAATTTGGTCTCCAATCATATCTTGACGTGAATATCATGTTGAGCGTTCGGATCGTCTATTTGAACTTTGAAATTTAAGATAAAGATGTTGGGGGTACGGTTGGGGTATGAAGCAATGGGGAGCATTTGAGCCCTCCTCCTTTTCATTATCATGTGGTCCCCAATAAACCTTCAGTTTAATCTCCAGTTTAACAACTTTAACTGCTTTGACTGATACCACTTGTAGATCTTTAACTAGAACCACTGGGACTACATCTAGAAGATATCTAACAATTTTTTAAAACTAATATAACTAACATCAACCACTTTAAAATTCTGTAAACAAATACACATTTTTTTTTTCAAAAATAAATTTTCAAAAAAAATATTCCCAATTTTTTTTTTCAAGCATACAATTAATCCACCCTTAACCATAAAGTGGAATCTACCTCTAAATTACAAGCACACAATTAATTATCTATTATTAAATATTATGAAATCATGAGCGACTAAATACTAGTAAGCTAACTTTTAGAGGAAGCGCAGAGCCAATTCCTGCGGAGCTTTTAATCTGGTCCGTTCGTTTCAGATTAGACGGACCAGATCAGATCTTGCAAATTTTGAGAATATATTTTTTTTAAATTCAGACAAGATATGATCTGATCCGTCCGATCCGAAATGAACGGATCAAATTAAAATCTCCGCAGAAA
Source organism: Carex rostrata (assembly GCF_964058835.1). NCBI lineage: Eukaryota > Viridiplantae > Streptophyta > Magnoliopsida > Poales > Cyperaceae > Carex > Carex rostrata. Next base: position 5,519,446 of record NC_135919.1, on the reverse strand, counting down.
TTGACTCTGCAGAGGATACACTTTTAGATCCGCCCCCTGCTTCCCGCCTCTTTTTGACAAAAATCTCCTAAGCTAACTTTTACTTCCTACCTCCCAGCATATATATATCATAATGTCTAATATGTACTAATAATTATCAGTAATAACCTGGTTAATATAACCATCGTCATTCCCTTCAAACTCAAAATTTATAAAACTTTATTTTATAGCTCGAAATGTGCAGTAATTTGCTAAATGCACCTCACTTGCTATAAAACCGTTTTATTTTAAGGTTGGTGTTCGATTACCTACCGATATATATTTTTAAAAAATTAATACAAAGGAAATGATATATATTTAGTTAACAAAATAACAGAAAAGTAAAAGATAGCAACTATTTAGCTAGCAATTCCATATCCATTCTTCTGCTTATCATCTCTCCCATAATGACGAATATGATACCCCGACGCATTTCGTTACATTTTAAATATATTTAAATTCCGAACTAATATAATCAAGTCGAGTGTTAGGGATACACTAATTTAATTTGCTTTGTAAAGTACATGTCCTTTTGTGTTTTAAGTTTTTATTTCTATTTTCAAACTTTAAATAGTCAATCCGAATTACTTTATATGATCTCTATATTAAAATGTTTATAGAGATCAAATTTTACAAGTTTTGAAATTTTTTTAATATATTTTTTTACAATTTTTGAAAATCACCGTTTTTAAAAAAATTCTGACATATAAGAAAAAACAATAATTTTAAAAAATAAAAAAAATATACAATTTGGTCTCCAAAGACATTTTAATATAGAGATAATATTAAGTGGTTTGAATTGGTTGTTTAGATCTTAAAAATGACACAAAAAAATGTAAAGCATCAAATAGCCTATACTTTATGCAACTTAATCCTTCCCAAATGTTAAAACCTTTTTGCAAACTATTTTTAGAGATTAAAAGCTACAGTTCACCGGAGACATGCCTCAAATATCCTTATTTGAGGTGGGAATGGGGCAAGACTAGTGTATTGAAAAGACCTGTCCAGTCCAGATCCAAACCAACCGAATTGTGACCTGTCCAGTCCAGATCCAAACCAACCGAATTGTGACCTGTCCAGTCCAGATCCAAACCAACCGAATTGTGACCTGTCCAGTCCAGATCCAAACCAACCGAATTGTGGACCATGCCCGTACCGACTCGGATGCTTTACATCAAATAACCTATACTTTATGTAAATCATCAAATAGCCTATATTAATTGGTTTGAATTGGACCGGACTAACTCAAGGGACGGGTCGTCCAAACCCATTCCGCACTAATCCAAGACCCGTCTAGACTCAGATCGGACTAGGACCCGTTTCAGTCCTGTTTTTGATCGAAACAAGACTGTTGTTGGACGAAATAGGTCTGTTCCTAGCCGAAACAGGTCTGTACCTGGACAAAACTGATCTATTCCCGGCCGAAACAGGACTGAACCAAAATACAGTAGTTTTGCAAAGCCCAAAACATGTTGTTTCATCCAAGAACAGAGGCCGAAATTAATAGTTTAGGCTGTTTTGGTTAGTTTAAATAGATTGAAAATAAACTAAATTAAAAATAGATTGAATTATGTTAGATTTTGTAGAGTATTTTAAAATTTAAATTGAATGTTATATTTTAAATTTATTTGGCAGAGAACTTAAAAATAAATTGAATGTTATGTTCAATTTAAATGTTAAAATTTAAATATGTTAGATTTTAGTATGTTATATTAGATTTATTTTTAAATATGTTAGATTTATTTTTAATGTTGTAGATTTATTTTTAAAGATGTTAAATTTATTTTAAAATTGTTAGATATGTTAGATTTATTTTTAGTGTGTTAGATTTATTTTCTAAATATTTTTTTCCTATTTTTCAAAATACTTCTAAATTCAAAGTTAAGAAATATAAAATTTAATTTTCAAAGTTATTTTGCTGCTGTCTTTTTAAAAAAAAAAATGATCCGGATCCGATCCGAATCGGCTCGTGTGAATTTGGACCATGGATCTAGTACAAATTTGGACCAACTCCTCCAAATTAGATCCGCTGGACTCGAACCGTACTAACCCGTAAACCCGTTGGACCCCCGGATCGGACCAATTTGACCCGACTCGTTTGCAATTCACTAGGTAGGGCCACATGAGTGGAAATAGTTAGACACTGTTCAACAATTAAATGCCAAAATCTAGCGAAGATGGATTTGTTGGGTTACGGTCTAGGCTGGCATGTATATTTCAAAAATTTACATAGATCTAGACCAGATCTTACTATATACAAGTAATCAATCACACGCAGTTTATGGATCATGCTACACACATGATCTAGCAGAGTGTTATTAGTTATACCTCTCCAATCAAATGGAACGTGAAACAGTTGCTTGCGCCTTAGTCTCCCTTGATGAAGTTTCCAAAACATGAAACCTCAAGCTTCGCACGCCAAGGTGTTGTCAAGAATAGGAGGAGATCAATGCTAGTCGATTGGATACTCATGCCTTTGCGAATTCGAAAGCTAGCTCACTACTTCAAAGCACTTTGAATAGTATTCGCGTAGCGCATTAACACAATCTCGCAGACTCAAAACAGTGCAAATGACCCCTGCTGACAAATTAATCAATGAAGATCAGTACAGGGACTAAATTGTAAAATATATTTCACCATCAAATAGAATATTGAAAAACACGTGAAATGAACTCAAACTTTGTATTTTTCTGAATTTTTTACATTAAGTTATGAATTTTTGAAATTCATCTTTTAAAATGTGAAAAATGTAGAATTCTATTGTCCAAATGACAACATATGCCCCTGTCAGTGCAAAAATGCTCAAAAATGTAAATGAATTCTCTAAAATCATAAAAAATGGCATAGACATTTGTTACACATCCCTTTACAATCTTGCAAAATAAAAATTGCACCTTGTGTACAAAATTCATAAGGAAAATGGATTAAAATGTTCTGAATATATGTTGAGTATATGTCTTCATACTCCTATATGACTCAAACCTTGATTCAGACCAAATTGAGACTCTTGTCATGTTTCAATCCCTTTAAAATGGTCTGATTAACTCCCTTCAATACTTGAACCAACTCTAAAGCTCCTGCACCAGTCATCGGTACCATTCCAGTATCTATTCATGATGCAAAGTACCCAATCCGAGCTCACATGTTAACCCAATTCTAAATTAATGTTTTTAATGTCCTCTATGACTTCATATGACCTCAAATGATCAGTCGATTGAAGAAAATCACATTGAAACCAGTCAGAACCAGTTCAAGGCCCCATCGATACTGATGGCTATTGTTTAAACCCCTTTGCCATCTCCGGTGATCTCCAGCCGCCAACAGTAGGTGCATTGCACTCCTGGCAACAAGACGATCCTGATGGTACTCATGATCGGCGCCACCGTGGCCAGAACTGACCGGAGTCAGTTTATCCATGATGAACCCTAACCCTTATCGGGTTGCACGAATATCAAAGCACCCGTTTGATCCAATGATCCCATTTCAAATGAATTAAACTGTTTACTGCCAAGTGGGACCCTTCTGTCAGCTATTCGGATTAATTAAGGGATCTGGCACCAATATTAAAGCCCATTGGATGACATCTTGACCACTACACACTGATCAAAGGCCCAATACACTTATTAAAGCTAAAAGCCCAAATCTTGAAGCCCATTTGATTAAATCATGTCCTGCACTAATTTTAAAGCTCAATGATTATGATCTAAGGCCAGTGCACATCTCAAAGGCCAAATATCCTAATCCTGAAGGCCCAGCACTACTCTTAAAGCCCAAAAATGATTCAAAGATGTCCTTTTACATATAAACCACTCTATTTACAAAAAAATTTGCAGATAAGCCCTTGAAAATTTACAAATAAGTCTTTGACTGCATAAAATCTCTGTTTACACAAAATTTGCAGATAAGCCCTTGGAAATTTACAAATAAGTCTCTGACTTCAAACAAGCCATTTCCAGTCATTTTTTACCATAACTTCTTCGTTTTAAGTCCAAATCGACTTAAACCAATTCCAAATGAACCCAAACTCAATTCTCTACAAACCAAAGTAGTAATTGAACATACCCAAGTTTCAGTCAAAACCTGAAATGACCAAAATACTCCTCTCTTGACATATTTTTATAAATAAAATATAAAAATGATGTTCAAGTGTATTTTCTCAAGTATAAATCATACAATAAACATGTTTCACACTTTTTCACATGTTTTAAATATATAAATGCACATGTACATGCACATATGTCCAAGACAAATGTCCAAATCATGTCCAAACCAATTGAGAACCTACCAAATGATCAAATAAACCTTACATGAGCCCTTTTTAGCCCTGATTATCCAGTTTACACCAAAATAGGCATAAATTTTGGAATGAACGAGGTATTCAGTTTTCACCCGAAAGGTCTGCTAATGTAATTAACGGCAGGTGCTTGCGTCCGTTGGGAGTTAAAAGTCCCCACGATCAAACAATAAAACTTTCATAGGCTGATTATGAATTGTAGGCCCGTCACAAGAGTGAACCGGAAGGAATGCTGAGAGATGTTCCGGAATTATATTCCCTATTGCACTAAGGGATCAGCACATATATTCAAATATGATTTTTGCCCCCTTTAATGCAACTCTCAGCGCCCTACAAGTGATAGGAAAATAACAACTTATTTCACCCCTAAGCTTAAACCTTTGTTTGTCCCGAATAAATAATCTGAGAATTTTGTTTGTCCCCGAATAAAATACAAAGATTTTAAGAATGTGTTAGATTTGATTGTCCCCAAGCAAATCTAAACAATTCATTTCTGGGTCACATACCTTGGTTCGAACCTTTAAACATTGCTCTAAACCGAATTACAAGACTTGTTAAATTATTTCAGACCTGGATTTGCCATGAAATTGCTTGCTCAAGCTCTAATTTTGTATTTGAATTAATATCCTTTAGAAATAGAAACCTTTGCATTCACAACACCATTTTTGACTTTAATCAGAAACTTTCGAAAGCAGAAATTTAAAATCATTACTATGAGAATAACTATAAAGAAGATAAACATCCATTTCACCTTTTCCCTTATGCCTTGATCCCTTCTTCGACCATACCTTTATGTTTGGGATAAAGCTAAGTGACTAAGTATGTTAGTAAAACATGACTTATGCAGAAATTTAAATTAAAGATAAAGTAAAAAATAAAATGCATAAATTCGACCATCTCACTTGTTCCGGTTTCACCCTTCTCAAACATAGGAGTTAGGCTGGGGTGCTATGGATAACATAGTGGCCTCTATGCTACGGCTCAATATTCGAGTTTTCAAAATCCAAACGGTCGATCCGAACCGTTCATCTTATTATCTATATTAATATCTGCTTGGAGACCAAATTTTATAATTTTCTGAATTTTTTTACTATTTATTAAGCCACTTTGAAAATCGCTAATCCAACGGTTTTACTGTTTTGTGCAGCCACCGTTGGATCAACAATTTTGTAAAATACTTAATAAATAGTAAAAAAATTCAGAAAAATGTAAAATTTGGTCTCCAAGCAGATATTAATATGGAGAATAAGATAAACGGTTCGGATCGACCGTTTGGATTTTGAAAACTCGAATATTGAGCCGTAGCATAGAGGCCACTATGCTATCCATAGCACCCCAGCCTAACTCCAAACATAGATACAAACGAGAGGTTATGCGTTCCGAATGCACCTAAGAATTTCATCGTGCCTTAGATCAAGTCGGGTGAATGAGAGATCTTTCGAGCCTATTGACAACCATTCTTGTGTAGGCGCCCATACTCATTTTTCTATCTCCATCTTTTATTCATATTTTTGTGTTTTTCTATTTTTTGAATTTTTTTTGGTATTTTCTGATTTTTTTTGTGTGTTTTTCTTGCATTTTTGAAAAAGTAAATATATGTACAAAAAATGTAAAGTACAAATCATGTTTACTATGAATACACACAATTCCTAAATACGCATATCTAGAAATTATCCTTAGACTTTATCAAATTATCAGGATCAAAACTTAAAAAGAATGTAATTTGAACATTTTTGACTTTATAAAAATTCTCACATGTAACAATTCTAGTAAATCTATTTTTGAAATTTTCTTTTCAATCTCAAATATGTTGTTAGCCTTAGTCTTTTTTATTCTAAAAAGATTCATTCAAGTGTCTTGGAGGATATAGATATTTCAAGTTCGACTTAGCAATTTTCATCCAAATCTTTTTCTTTCACAATTCAACAAGTATAGAGTCCCTAAATCTAAATGCAATTTGCTGAAATCAAACATGAACAACAAAGACTAGATAAACATCCTAACAAGTCTTACAAGAGATCCTATTTATGATTAGGTAAAACCCCAGTTTTCACAAGTACAAAAAGTAAACATGCAATGCAAAGATACAAGGTTCTTACACCTTCTCCCCTAAGCTTAGATCTTTACATCAATGGTGATGTTAATCAATTCAGAAACTCAAAGGAGATAGGTCAGAACCAGTGAACTTACATACTTTAGAAGGGATGGCGCGCACCGCGAAGGTGACTCCTTCTTTGATGTAGAAGCTTCAGAATTGGTTGTAGGCATTATTCATGATTGCGTTGTGCATTTCCAAGTTATCCAACCTTCTCGTTACGTCCTAGATTTGATCTACCCTCGTGCGGTTTGTGCGAACCGGATGCGGTTCAGTTGCTGTGTTTTCTTGTCGACTCGGGAGGCTAATGAAGGATGGGAAATGATTGCTGTCTTCATGCTCCGTCTCTGAGTCTTCTTCATATTCTTCATCAATGCTTTCCTCTCCAAGCGTTTTTGAGAACTGTTTGGCTACTCGGATACAGAATCTGTGCTTTTCGCATATTTTGTCTTCTCTAATCCTTATATAGTCTTTATCTACTAGGAATGAGATATTGATTTTTCGTGATCCTTTGGCCTCTTTTTCTCCCTCCCGACAGTTACCCATATGTTCTACTAGAATTGTGATGATTCCTCCAATAGCAACTGGTTTTTCCTTCCTCCTACAATTTGCGATACCCTACAAGTGTTCTCGGATATAGTACCTGGTATTCGGTTGTATCCTTGAGGTTGTTACCGATATACACGCTAGGAAAAACATGTCTCTTTCGTTGACTTCTGTCGAATCTACTCCGGTTGCAAATATCGTGTTTGAAAAATAATGTGTGCGAAGCGAAGACTTGTCAATTCAATATTGTGTTTGATAAAATATTGTGTTTGAGAAGGCGGAAAAGATGTGAGAGGAGCAAGCACAAGATGTGGAGATCAAGGTGGAGAAGGTGGAGAAGGTACAAGAGGCTCAAGAGGTACGAGAGGAGTAAGCACAAGAACTGGAGAAGGAACAAGATATTGAGAAGGCAGAAGAGGCACAAGAGGAGCGAGCTTACAAGCATGGTACGACCTTACGAGCAATACATAAATTAAATAGTAACATCTTTTTCACTCATATATATATGCTACTGACAAAATCGAACATTGTAGCACCTGAGGGCAAGGATTATTCTCCTTCTGATGATGATTAATTAATTTGTCTGTTTAGTTAGGTAAAGCAACCCTGTTTTGGATTTTGTTATCAGTGTTGATGATTTATATGTGTCTGTTTAGGAACAACAACCCCGTTTTGGATTTTGTTCTCAGTGATATCTAGCTAGGGGGTCCTTAATTTTGTAACTACTCTTGTATGAGTTGAATACAACTTGCATGTATTAATTATGTATATGATACAAATAGTTGTTTCTGTTTATATTATTTTTCTATTCATATTAGCTTGCATGGTTTTATATTATTTGTTAATTGGTACCTATTATTGTGTGTTTTTTTAATATAAATGGATGGATACACACACACACCACACACATGTACAGGGGCTAGACCCTAATAAAAACACAATTAAAAAAAAACTATATTCACATTAATTACCAATGGCTCAAAATTAGTTAGTAATAGATGACATAGCTAAAATAATCAAGAGACCTGATAAAAGCACAGTTAAAAAAACTATATTCACATTAATTACCAATGGCTCAAAATTAGTTAGTAATAGATGACATAGCTAAAATAATCAAGAGACCTGATAAAAGCACAATTAAAAAAAAATATATTCACATTAATTACCAATGGCTCAAAATTAGTTAGTAATAGATGACATAGCTAAAATAATCAAGAGACCTACTAAATGCTAACGCAGTAAAATAGATGGCGTAAGTGACATCTGCCATCGGTCGAATAACCGCATTAAATCTTTAACGACGTCAAATATCAAACGCCATATGTAGGATCGCCATTGGTTCATTACCAAAGTAGATTCGATGGTATTTCTACATTAACGACTTATTTAATGACCGAAAAACTATTACTCCCATCGATCCCTAACTTTTCAACATATGCTATTGGTGTTGAACGCCATCGGTTTTCGCCAATGGCATATGTCAGTGCATTTCTTATCGGGTCGATAAGCATCGATTCATAACCAGATGGCATAATGCATTTGCAACTGATATAGAAGTGTTTTTTTGTAGTAGTGGTGAATTCACATGAGTCCATGAGGGGCAATTATATGTTCAGACCGACTTTGCTATTTTTGAAATTTTTTTTCCCCCCTAAAATGATTCGTAATTTGAAATAAATTTAGGATTAAAATTAGAATAGATTCTTTGAATTCGGATTATAAGGTAGAGCATTGAAAATTATAAGTTGGGGCATTGAATATTATAAGTCGAAGTATTGAAAATTATAAGTTAAAGTATTACCTTTTTTTTTATCTAGTATTCGATTAGCTAATGAGTTTGAACCCGATTTGCTAATTTCTTGCCCCTCACCAACAAAAATCCTGAATCAGCCCTTATCTTTGTGAACTTAACTCTAAAACCTATCGGATTAGTTTAAAACAATGAATCTAAATTGTTAAAACTTATCAGATTGATTTTGAAGCTTGTTGATTCTATATGTGCACTTAACATTTTGAAGCCTATTTGATATACTTATTTCATAATGCAGGTATAATTTTGTAAAAAAACTAAAATATGATAAGTTACATGTGAGATTAAAAGACTTTATAGTAGTACCTTAAAATGTTGTAAACAAAGAAATATAGGTATAATTTTGATTCTATATGTGCATTTATAATTTTGAAGCTTGTTTGATTTACTTCTTTCATAATCTAGGTATAATCTTATAAAAAATAGAACATGATAAGTTACATGTGAGGTTTTGATATGCTAATTTTGTTAGTAAACTACGTAGGACTTTGGTTTAGGTTTTACCTTATTTTTTCACCTTTATGTTTAATTAATTAATGAAACATGTTACTATTGCCCAAGTTTGTGTTTTAGTGCAAGAACCATGTTTTTGGGCTATTTTACATCATATAGAGCAAGAGCCGAGTCGATTAGAAAAGCACAGCATCAGTTTTAGAGCTATGTTACGTGTCGTATGACCCTATACGTACCAGAGCCCAATATGGAGCAGGAGATAGCCAAATCCAGCAGTGACACTCTATGGGTACGGGTCGTATGATCCTATACAGACCGTAATCGAGGTGCCCTTTGGTGAATAACTGCTCCAGCTGTATCCAGATCAAATAAATTGGACTCCACTCATTTCTAGGCGCTCCCTCACTCCTCTGGACTGGAGAAGAAGACATCTTAGATCATTTTTGTACTTTACATTTTATAGATTAGTAGAGAGGAGTGTGTAGAGACTAAGTAGGCAAGTACTTCGTGTATGGTTGTATCCATCTTCTTATCTCTTGTAAACATGACATTCAACAGCTAAGCATAGTTCTTAGGGTTAGCAGTAACTTTATTACTCATGATGCTTTGATATATATTTTATTTGATCATTGTTTAGTCTTTCATTGTTCAATTGCTTTTGCACTTTATGTTCGATCTTGCTTGATTTTATTTATTAGTCTAGACTGCCACTGTGATGGCCACACATGGAAGTTAGTCACTATTAGGCTAATCAGATCAGGATTGGGTGAATAAAAATACTAGATTAGTGGTGGAGTCCTTAGTTGGAGAAACCATTAATTGAATCAACAAGAGTATACATGGGAGTCTCGACATTTGTAGACGAATGTCACATTGTTGTGCCTTACCATGGGGACACCCTATAGGATCAGTCGAGGGACCTAGTAAAGTGAAGGTTGTGACTTTGGGCTAATCATCTCCTTGAACTAATCGAGTCAAGCACTAACGGGAAGTCTTGGTTAGTAGTGTGGTTGTGCAGTGCTAGCAGCAGTCACTATGTTTGGATTAGAAACCCTTATACAACAATTGAAAACCAACATCAAAGGATTGCACGTAGGAGAAGACAATCCACTTCAAAATCACCAACAAGGACTACTCCAAGTCCTTTTTGTGATGCTTGAAGCGAAGGAGATTCAGATTTGATCAACATGGAGAACCCACCGAATGAACTGATTTAGAGCAATCCACGGATCAACAACAATCATAACGGACATGAAGAGAACATTGGTGAAAATGTAGTTCAAAATACAGAGAGATCAAAACTTATGCGAGACTACTTCATGCCACGTGCAAATGATCCAATCTCAAGCATAGATCCACCAACAGTTGCACTTAAAAATTTTGAGATCAAACCCACTCTTGTTAATTTGGTGTCCAACAATAGTTTGGAGGACTGGCGAATGAAGATCCATATCTTCACTTGTTAATTTTCCTTGGAATATGCTAGACGATCAAAATCAATGGAGTTACTGATGTTGCAATCAGGCTAAGGCTTTTTCAATTTTCTTTAAGAGATAGGGCTAGAGCATGGTTATTCTCATTACCGCCTAATTTCATTCAAACTTAGAACCAATTGTTCAATTTTTTTTATATGCAAAATATTTTCTACCCTCCAAAACTTCAAAATTCAGAAATGCAATTACTAATTTTGAACAAAAGGAAGGTGAATCATTGTGTGAAGCATGAGATCAATACAAGGATATGTTAAGGTGTTGTCCACATCATGATTTAGAGAAATGGTTAATGTTTAAACTTTTTATGATGGTTTAACTCCAACCGCAAGGTTCTCTATTGATGCTTCTGCAGGAGGAGAAATCATAAATAAGGAACCTGACGATGCTTACAACCCCAACATATAGATTGCAATCAACCAACACTACTGGACCTCGGAGCGCAAGAAGACAAACATAACACCAGACATGCACCAAGTCAGCGAACTCACCGCACTAAATGCAAAGATGGATGCATGGCATACATCATTCAACAACCAAACCAAGCAGCTAACGATAGCAATAGTCAACGCCGCAACTGTTAGATATGTACTAACAGGCCAGAATATTTTTGGCCTTAATTAATAGTTAATTAATTATGGATTAGGTCTTTTTGGGCTGCATCAAACATGGGCCCGAAATAATCTGTTTTCTGATATGATCTGATAAGATATAATTGGATATGCATATCTGAATGGGTGCGAACTGAAAGGATGCAATCAACAGAAGTATTGTATTATAAATATATTACATATGCTATTTTCGGAAGTGCTCTCCAGAAAATCTCTATCTCTATTTTCGGAAGAGAGTTTTATCTCTCTCTGTTGCATTGTTCGGATTAAAAGAGACAGAAAATAAAAGATTAGAATTTCGGTTTTATTGGATAAAAACCAAAAATCAGATCTGTTTGAATTCGCTCTAATTCAGATACCGAAAAGGAAAACAGAAAGACAAGAAGGGGACTGCAAGTTGGCGCTAGCACTTCGACTTGCAGTTGTTCGTCAACCTGTTCGTGTGGATACTAATAGAGACGTGGCTGCAGTTGCTGTTGCGTGGATCCGACACAAGGTGTGCGAACCAAAGAAGATTACTGCTAGGACTTGAAGTTTCCGCTGCGCGTCTAGTGGTAAACTCTGTTTTAATCCTAGGATTAGTTTTATACTTGGATTCTGGTTTTCGGGTAGTAAACAAATCTTGAACTGTTTCGAATTGTTGCACTATAACCTACCCGAAATCCTACAGCAACATCCTGTGGCTATTGTGGAGGAACACATGAGACAAGTGAATATACAAATGTAGCAGAAATTGAGGAAGAAACCGAGCAAGTAAATACCATTGACAATAACTTACGTCCTCAACTTGCCTACAACACGTACCATCCAAACTTCTGCTACAAGGCTGTTGGATGCAAGTGGGTCTTCACAGTGAAGCAGAATCCAGAGGGTCTGGTTGAGCGCTACAAGGCTAGGTTAGTAGCAAAGGGATACAGTCAAACCTATGGCATTGACTATGATGAGACCTTTGTACCCGTGGCAAAGATGAGCACAGTGAGGACACTGATTTCCATGGCAGCGAATGGGGGGTGGCAGTTACACCAAATCAACGTGAAGAATGCTTTTTTTCATGGTGATTTGTTGGAGGAGGTGTACATGGAGGTTTCACCAGGGTTTGGCACAAACCAGACAGTGGGTAAGGTGTGCAGGCTCAAGAAGTCGCTTTATGGGTTGAAACAATCCCCTCGAGCCTGGTTTGATAGGTTCAGGAAGGCTATGGTAGGCATGGGCTATCAGCAAATCAATGCTGACCACACAGTGTTTTCTCGACGACATGGTGGTCACATTACCGGGGATATGATCATTACCGGGGATGATGAGGGGGAAATTGCACAGTTGAAGGCAAAATTAGGGAAGGAATTCGAGGTGAAGGATTTCAGATAGCTTAGATACTTCCTTGGGATTGAGGTGGCTTGCAGAGCAGAGGGGATTGTTCTATCCCAAAGGAAGTATGTCCTAGATTTGCTCACAGAGACAGGCATGTTGGGGTGCAGGCCTGTAGTTTCTCCAATTGATGTGTAGGTCAAGATAAGTGCAGAGGCAGGAGATCAGGTTGATCGTGAGAGGTACCAGAGACTGGTAGGCAGATTGATCTATTTGACACATACATGTCCCGATATCTCATTTGCAGTGAGCGTGGTGAGCCTCTACATGCATGACCCTAGGAAGAGCCATATGGACGCAGTGTATCACATTCTGAGGTACCTGAAGAGTGCACCAGGGAAGGGCTTGATTTTCAGGCAGAATGGACACATGAACATTGAGGGCTATTGTGACTCTGACTGGGCCAGTTGCCAAGATGACAGGAGGTCCACAGCTAGCTACTGCATGTTTGTAGGGGGCAACTTGGTCTCCTGGAAGAGCAAGAAGCAGTCGGTTGTTTCAAGATTGACGACAGAAGCTGAGTACAGGGCTATGGCATTAGGAGTTGCTGAGATGTTGTGGCTGAAGAGGTTATTGGAAGAGTTCAAGGTGAATCACGGAACTAAAATGTATTTGTGGTGTGATAGCAAGTCAGCGATCAGCATTGCTAACAATCCTGTGCAGCATGACAGAACCAAGCATGTGGAGATCGATAGGTTCTTCATAAAGGAAAAGCTGGAAAGTGAACTATTGGAGCTAAGTCATGTAGCTACCGGAGATCAAGTAGCTGACTGTCTCACCAAAGGACTTAGCTCAATAGATCTAGTTAGGTTTTGTGACAAGATGGGCTTGATGGATATCGTTTGCCCATCTTGAAGGGGAGTGTTGAGATTTATGTATGTTTATGCATTTTATAGGACTATAAGGTCCTTTTAGTAAGATAGGAATTATAGAAAATCATAGAGTTATGAATGAAAATGTAACGTCTATATAAACCCAAAAGAACAAAAAAATTAATACAACTTATTTTTCTGATTTTCCACTGTTACCTTAACCGATACGAATTCCCCAATTGCCATCTCCATTCTCTACGTACACACTGATCATATCAATCATCACGTGCGCCTTTAATTCCTTTTAATTAACCAGAATTTGCTGGAGTCCGCATGGTCTGCATTAACTCAAAAGATTCTTTTTTGAGTTAACGCAGAGGATAATACTGCTATGACGTAGCAAGTGCCCACGTCACAAGTAAATAGTTGCTTGAATTAAATTAAGGCGGCCGGGTCTAACAGTGTCTAGACAAGTTGCAAAATTATTGAGCAAATATAGGGTACAAATTTGGAAACACAACGACATAGAAATGAAATGAGAAAGGGTATCTAATAAATTAACACAGCTAGCTAGGTAGCTAGAATATATAGCCCTAGCCCTAGCTCTAGCTCTAGAATTTTCCTACAACTCTCTTGAGGCTCTGCTTGATCATCCCTGGAGAGGCTACTACTGAGTTTATAAACTGCACTCACAAAAAATCAAATACATAATTAAGTACACCAGTATTATATAATTAAAAAGCCAAAATGATGAAATAATTAAGTACATTGTCAAGCAACCATTTTAGTTTTCTTGTTTTTGTTTGAACTCAAAGTAGTACTATTGTTAATTGTGTGGATCGGTACATAGTACCACCGTACCAGTAAACCAGCCCATTTGATGATATATATGTGCAAATGCTAACATCTCAGGCAGAAATTAAACATTCAATATGCGTAAATTTAAATTAATTACCCAAATTTATTATATGCAAATATATAAAATAATAAAATGGATAATTAAAGTAGCCAAACCTTAGCTTTTATTGTAAGACCCAGAATACTGTCTGAAATGGTAGATTGCACTGACACAGGATCCAAATACAAGTTTCCAATTGCCTCAAGTATCTCAAGCAATAAAAACTCTCTCCACTGACAATGCATCACTACAAGTGCCTCTCTATCACTCATGGTCACATTTATATTTAGGTGACCATCTTTGGAGAATACCCAGTGGTGCTCTGTTTCGGTCTCATCGATGTCGCACGCCTTGCGCTTGTTCGAAGCGGTATTCTTCCCGTTTTGCATGGCCTTGACACAGTAGTTGTCAGAAGTTCTCTCAGCTATGTCCAGATGATTCTTTCTTCGTGCCTTGGATTCATGGTCGAATAATTCTCGGCACGATTCAAGTTCTTCGACACGGCTCTCGAGCTCCTTAACGTACTCTATTGTGTCCCCAAGGATGGATGCTTTGTCGACCTATAATGACAGTGAATTTTGCAACATTGATGAATAGATTATCAAACAAATATCACTTTATGTCTGGGTAAAAAAATATATATAATCACCTTTTGTATATTAAAAATGTAATTATTCCTTGAACATTAACAAAACAATAAATGCTAATTACGAATGAACTTTCTGGCCCGATACCAAGAGATCGATAAATTAAATGTACCTTGCTAATAGAAGGAACTATAGATTTTAAAGCAATAAATTTCTCATTCAATTTCTCCCTTCGCCTCCTCTCCGACATCACATGGTTAGCACTAACATCAACCCCTGATTTCCAAACTTGGCTTTGCAAACCAGCCCCTACTTGTACCTCCTTCGCACAATGACCATTGATCCATGCTCCTCCACTAAGCACTTTCTTTAACAATTTTTGAGATGCATCAACAATCACCTTATCTGCCCCAAATTCTTTTCTACACACCACAAAACTAGATTCGGAACTAACAATTAGTTTTGGTGCAAATGAATTCAATGCTTCTGAGTTCTTTAAAACTGCAGCTAGAGTCTTCGTGTAGTGAGAATTATCATCACCGTCGAGATCGAGAGAAACTAGGTCAAGTTCTGTTTTCTCTGTTAGAAAACCAAATGAGGCCTTTGGGGAAAGACTTTCACTTGTAATAAAATTATTATTTACTCCATTGCAAAATTTATCCTCTATTAATTCAGTGTTAAAACCAAAAGAATCGATCATTTGCTGACTATTACCCGGGTCCTTCCAGCTATCATCTGGCGAATCGATATTTAAATTTTCGTAAATATTTGGATGCAATATCTCCTCAGACTCCTCACTTGCATTGTCAATTGGAAGTGAGAAAAGAGCGCTCGGTGAAATGACAGTATCAGTAATGTTATTTTCTTCATCTCTCTCTGGTAAAGGAGGGCTGGAGATTGACTGCTCTATGCAAACAGGGAAGGTTATCTCCCAAAAGGAGGTTGTGATGTGCTTTATCAGAGCTTGATCTTCCAAAACCTTTTTAATGGAAAATGTCAAAAGAAAAGTGTAAATTAAAAGTTTAAGCTTTCATGCATGATTAGTTAAGGTATATGGAGTATCTGCTATCTAATTAGAATCAATAGAGAAGTTATGGTTTAAATTATATATATATACTTTGCAATACAAAAACTAACCATTTCAGTTGTGCCTAACTCAAGGACGCCACTCATCATCGGAACACATACGACTGTCTGTGAATTATTATTTAAACATAAATTAAATTAAATTAAATTAACCTTCTAGTAAAGTAGATAATTTTTTTCTTTTTGCAATTGTAATTCAATTGAGAATATAGAAAAGTACCTGTATAGATGCACTCTAGATGATGGTTAATTAAAATCACGGAAAAAAGAGAGTAATTAGTAAACTAATAAATTAAGTTTGACAAGAAAGGACTACATGGAGATTAATGGGTAAGTTTAACCTTCGCTAAAAGAGAGCGCGTGAAAGTTTTGCTATCAGCAAACTGAGCATTGCACAACCAGATTTGTTCATTGCTTGCCAAGGCTATCCCGGGCAATCTAGCATAAAAAATAATGCACAAAACAAAATTTAGAATTAATTGTCGTGAATAATAAACATTTGACAAATAAATTTAAATTCACTAAACAAATTAAATTAAGCAAATTACCCCCGGCCAGGTCCAAATGTGAAGGACATGCAGACCAAGTAGTACCACTCTGAGTCGGTTAAATCCTCGGGAGATAACGAGGCCGAAGGCCTTTTGCATTGCTGATTACTATCTCCAGCCGAAAGAGAGAGATATAGATCCCTTAGCTGTTCACTTCTTTCTAGACCCAGTTCATCAGCATTGAACTCCATCGGTTGAGTTGTCTTCCGTGTTTTGATGTCGCCATTGTAGTACCCATTGCTCCATACTAAAACCCTATGAAATTAAACGAGAGAGATTTGTGTAAAAGGGTTTCAAAATAAGATGAAGATATATAGCCTTAAACTCTATCAGGGGAATTAATTATATTCTTCTTCTTTAGAAGTACAGTTATGTTAGGTGAGAAAAATTGAAGACAGTTAATGGTAAGTACAAATTTTAAAAATTTACAGGAACTTTCGGAGACATCACAATAATAAAGAAATTCATCAAGACATGCATCACGAGAAATTCTTCTCCATATCATCTCATAAAAAACAATTCTATTAGATCTTATGTAAGTGCTTTTTCATAGTTTTATTCTTCATTCAACAATAGAAATAAAGAAACAAAAATTTGCAAGAATAAAAGTTGGAATTTATCTAGCCGGTTGTTCTACATAAACTTTATGCAAACTGTACCACCCGTGATTTGATTCTCAGAAAAGTAAGGACAAACAAAAAGAACAAAATTACTCTGGTTGTGCTGTTGACATGGACCAAAAGATGGCATAGCTCCACTGGATGTTTCTAACCACAGCTGCTAGTTGTCTCCTGAAACGCTGCTGTTGCACCTCTTCGGCCTCATAAGCACCAGATTCTCCCTCTCCCTCTCCCTCTCCCATTATTTATTTATTTATTTAAGGAATCATCTAATTAAGTGCTCTTCTCTTCTTTCAACGATCGAGTCTCTTTCTCTTTCTCTTTCAGGTGTAATCTGGGATCGACTCTTTCTTGCTTAAGACTTATATATCTCTAATTTAGCCCTGAAAAGAAATTAGAAAATTGAATTCTCTCTCTTAATTAGTAGCTAGATATATACAATGAGCTAGACAACTTAATTCTTTAGAATGACATAAAATTAATGTAGGTTTTTGGAACCAAAGAACATTGCTTTGGTCTATATCTCTCGCTCGCTCGCTGCGCCACAGCAGATCGAGAGATCAAATTTCTAAAAAAACAAAATTCAAAGGAAAGAGAAGAGGAGATGAGAAAGAAGAAGAGAAGAGAAAAAAGAAGTACGCACATTCATTTCTGGTTGATGGTTTCTCTTGGCATGAATTAATTCCTACAGAGACAAATTAATTAAAGCTCTAAACTGGAATTCAAACAACAGCTCTAGAATCTTGCATTAATGACTGAAGTGGTTTTGGAGGGACCAAATAATTGCCAGACTGTAAAAGAAATTAATGGACCAATCACCAATGCGTGTGTACTGTAGTGAAGGCCAAAAAGACGAGGAGGATAGGAGACATTTTTTTTTTTTTGAGAAAAAAAAAATTACTACTGAGAGAGCAGAGCTGCTAGCTAGAAGTGTAGCAAAAGTACTACTGAGAGAGCAGAGCTAAAATCTAAAATCTAAAGTCTAACAAGGTGCATTCATCATGTGTTTAGTTTATTGTCCCGTTGCGACTCTTATCTATTCACGCTCCGTTGTTTTATCCCTCCGGCTACTATTCATGCACGCTACATTTTCAAATTTATCATCTCATATTGGATCATATATACCACGTACGATTGGACCATATAATTAATTAATATCAACAAAATTTTATAAAAAAAAAATTTACTCATGCCGAGGTAAAACCACAGTCTGATCCATCCGTCAATTTTAAATGGATTGGACCATGCATGCATATTAATTGTTTTTTTCAAGTAAAATGAGGGTCAGGCCAGCCCACATAATTAAATGATACCGTGCATGGCGCGGGTGGTTATGGATCGATATTGTTGTTTTCAAAATTTAAATTAATCTCAACTGTTCCATATTGAACTGATTTCTATATGAAAATGTACTTTAAAACTAAATATTACATTTTTAATAGTTTTACTAATTTTTTTATATAAGTAGGAAATCACTACTTTTAATAATCTAGAATTTTTACAACAAATAATTTTTTATCTATCTAAAAAACAAAAAATAGTAAAAATATGGAGGTAGTGTATTGACAACACCCCAGTGGGGCAGCCCATGCCCGCTACCCTGGGGTACCCGTGCCCGAGCCAAGGGTATAGGTGGGTACACGAATACACAGGTACGGGTATAGGACGGACCGAACCCGGCATTTAGGGAAAATACCCAACTATACCCTGACCGCCTTACCCATTTACTCGTGCCCGTGAGATCGTGCCCGTGAACCCGTATACCCGTGCCCGTGCCTGTGCCCGTGCCCGTGCCCGTGCCCGTGCCCGTGCCCGTGCCCGTGCCCGTGCCCGTGCCCGTGCCCGTGCCCGTGCCCGTGCCCGTGCCCGTGCCCGTATACCCGTGTACCCTTACCCATTTACCCTTACCCGTTTACTCGTTAAAATTTGAATTTCAAATTTTTTCAAACAAACTCCCCCCCGCCGGTTCAAATCAAACCGGGCCCTGTCCGGTCAAATTAAACCCGGCCGGACCCACCCGTCAAAATAGGAAAAAACATAAAAAAAACATAAAAAAAACATAAAAAAAACATAAAAAAAAATCGGACCGGACCAGATCGCCTTGCCCCTCAAGGGTACAACGGGCACGGGTATAGGACGGGCAGGGCACGGTTTTTGAAAAAAATATCCGGGATACCCGGCCCGAGATACCCGTCTACCCGTGATACCCGTGCCCGTGCCCGTGCCCGGCCGGCCCGCCCTGCCCCTACCCGAGATCAATACACTATATGGAGGTCATGTTAAACGGTTTAGATGACTGTTTGAACTTTAAAAGCTAAAATATTGATCTATAGACCATCTTAATAAATAGTAAAAAAATTTCAAAAAATGTAAAATTTAGTCTCCAACCACATTTTAATATAGATTAAACATCTAACTGATTGGATCGGCTATTTGGACTTCGAAACTAGAGATATGAGTGCGAATGAAAATAGTACGTTTAATTCGCGAAGTAGCGTAGCCTTACTCTATATATATATATAACTTGTTGTATATATATAGGAATATGCTAGCATGCTATGCATAGCATAGAGAGCCTCCATGCAACGGCTCAATATTCGACTTTTTAAAATCCTAACGGTCGATCTGAACTGTTCATCTTGTTCTACATATTAATATGAGTTTGGAGACCAAATTTTACATTTTTTGGAATTTTTTTACTATTTTTTTAGATTTATTGAAAATCGCTGTTTTCAACAAATCTGGACCATAACAAAAATAGCGATTTTCAATAAATCTAAAAAAATAGTAAAAAATTCCAAAAAATGTAAAATTTGGTCTCCAAACACATATTAATATGGAGAACAAGATGAACGGTTCGGATCGACCGTTAGGATTTTAAAAAGTCGAATATTGAGCCGTTGCATGGAGGCTCTCTATGCTATGCATAGCATGCTAGCATATATATATATATATATATATATATATATATATATAACTTGTTGTGTGTGTGTGTATATATATATATAGGAGGGATCAAGTTACAATAATTTTTGAGTTACAACAAGTTACAACAAGCATTTTCTACATTTTCAAAGTCCAAATTATCAATCCAAACCGTTAGATGTGATCTCTACAATAAAATGTGTTTGGAGACCAAATTTTATATTTTTTGGAATTTTTTTACAATTTATTAAGATGGGTACAAAATTCAATGGTCTGAATTTGACTAGTTTTTGTACCCATCTTAATAAATAGTAAAAAATTTCCAAAAAATGTAAAATTTGGTCTTCAAGCACATTTTATAGTAGAGATCACATCTAACGGTTTGGATCGACGATTTGGACTTTGAAAATATAAAAAATGCTTGTTGTAACTTGTAACTCAAAAATAATTGTAACTTGATCCCTTCTCATATATATATATATATATATATAGAGTTAGGCTGGGGTGCTATGGATAGCATAGTGGCCTCTATGCGACGGCTCAATATTCGAGTTTTCAAAATCCAAAAGGTCGATCCGAACCGTTCATCTTATTCTCCATATTAATATCTGCTTGGAGACCAAATTTTACATTTTTCTGAATGTTTTTACTATTTATTAAGTATTTTACAAAATTGTTGATCCAACGGTGGCTGCACAAAACAGTAAAACCGTTGGATTAGCGATTTTCAAAGTGGCTTAATAAATAGTAAAAAAATTCAGAAAATTATAAAATTTGGTCTCCAAGCAGATATTAATATGGAGAATAAGATGAACGGTTCGGATCGACCGTTTGGATTTCGAAAACTCGAATATTGAGCCGTAGCATAGAGGCCACTATGCTATCCATAGCACCCCAGCCTAACTCTATATATATATATATACACACGGTCCAAATTTGAAATTTCAAAATTAAAAAAGTCGATCTGAACTGTTCATCTTGTTCTCCATATTAATATGTGCTTGGAGACCAAATTTTACATTTTTTTGAATTTTTTTACTATTTATTAAGCCACTTTGAAAATCGCTGATCCAACGGTGGCTTAACAAAACAGTAAAACCGTTGGATTAGCGATTTTCAAAGTGGCTTAATAAATTGTAAACAAATTCAGAAAAATATAAAATTTGGTCTCCAAGCACATATTAATATGGAGAACAAGATGAACGGTTCAGATCGACTTTTTGAATTTTGAAATTTCAAATTTGGACCCTGTGTATTCGGCCCAAATGCTACCGAACGGCTAACGTACTTCCACTAGTATATCAATAATATGCTTCCGGCCTCTAAAATATATCAAATTGGCTTCAAATGACAAATCTAAACTGTTCAAACCAATGCCCTTAACGAGAGCTTCGTTTTTATATAAAAATATTTATGTTTCAAATTTATTTATCATCAAGTCAAGCGGTCAAAAAATGAAGGATTTTGTGCGCATTTTAATGCACTATTTGGTCATTTTTTTGACCACTTGACTTAATAGTAAATAAATTCGAAAAAAAAAATTTATATAGAAACGAAGCTCTCATTAAGGAGACTAGTTTGAACAGTTCGGATTTTTCAATTGAAGTCGATTCGATAGATTTTGAAAGCCGGAAGCATATTGTTGATATACTAGAGGAAGCACGTTAGCCGTACTATATATATATATATATATATATATATATATATATATATATTGGTTTGATTTGTTTAAATTCCTAAGTTCAATAACAGAAAAGGAAGGCAATTAAACGTTTGGTTTTACTTTGATTTTAAAACGAAGTTTCTAGAGTTTCAGATTTCATCATCAACCTTGCCTCTCTGGACCCTCACGCGACTCGCATGCGACCCTTGTGACGCGACCCGCATGGCCCTCGAGTGAATGCAGCATTGAGCTCGTTTCTGAGTTATTCACTTGTGTAAGGATCTATTGACCGTACCTAAAGTTCCTGAGCCTCAACTCTCGTTTATTGGCTTAATGAGCCTAGTAAGAAATTGCAATTTCACCTTCTTAGACCTACAACCTCAAACTTTCGTTTACTAGTGTTCAATCTAAGTCATTTGTTCGGTTTGCTAAGGGTATCCACTATCTCTCAATAGATGGAAATCTCACCTCTCGGTTCAATTGATCTATCTTTTCAGATCTAAGATCTACCTCAAGTACTTGATCAAATTGCAAGAAATATCAAGGTCAAAATACTGGAAGAGATGTAAGAAACATTCAACAATAGACAACAAGATTCAATCAAACAATCTCAATCAAGCAATGGAAGAATAATACTCAATCAAATGAACACAAGAACAACTCAAATTCAAATTCAATGCATTACAAACAAAGTTTTAGATTACATCAACCCTAGAAACAAGATAGATCTACTCAAGCATCATAAAGAAAGAGATAAGAGATAAAATCATGATAAAACCGAATGAAGAAATTGATCTAGCAAGAATCTTCACTCCTCAGCTCCTTCTCTTTCTTGAACGACACTCCAAAGGTCTTGAGGCTTCAAATCTTGAATTTCTTAACCCCACCCCCTCCACAGTGGCAGAGGGTGGTCTATTTATAGCTTTTCAAAAATGAATACTTCAAATTTGGGCCTTTACTAGGCTTCATTGGGCTCCCGCTGTCTGCTCTGGAAACTCTGGACGCGAGTCGCGTTACCAGTGATGCGACCCGCGTTGGAACCTGTCTGATGCGCTTCGCGTCTTGTGGTAGTGCGCCCTGCGTGATGCGACTCGCATGGGCCGTGATGCGGATCGCGTCAAAGTCTCAGAATGCAAGCAACTCCCTTGATTTAGCCAGTTTTTCTGCAAAATAAAAATGAAAGCACAGTAGTACCACATTCAATTGATATTCAATGTAATAGACGCTATTTGATGGTTTAAAATACAGATTTTGGTACGGGAATTGGTTAGAACAATAGATCAAATATGGTGATATCAAATTCCCCCAAGCTGAACTCTTGCTTGTTCTCAAGCAAAGATCTGTTCTTTGTTACCGGGTTGGACTCTAAATGCAAATTAAGTTCCTAAATGTGAAAATTTACATGAGTTGGTATTATCAGGAATTTCGAGAATCATTTTGACAACAATTTGGACTTTTCTTAAACCAATTTTGATTCACTCCACAAACTGACCACTCAAACTTCTCATTCTGAGATGCTTTGATATTTGAAAAGACTGATTACTCGAATTTATCAATATTCATTCTTTATCTGAATCTATACCCTCGTTTTGTGGTGATTTTTACAAGTTTGTCCCCCCCCCAAGCTTGGAACAAGCTTAGGTCAGAAAGTCGCAGACTTAGTGTGTTGATATATGCAAAAGTATGTTTATGTTCTATCGAGCTCAAAGGCATCCAAGTGGATTGTGCCAGTACTCTTTTTTATATATTATTTTTTTTTCTAAATTGGGAGACGAGCTCAAAGGCGCCTCGAAGGACTTATTGCCAGTACTCTTATTTTCTCCATCTTTTCAATTCTTTTCATGTCTCATTTTTTTTATTTTTTTTTATTTGCATATATCATGAATGCACACATCCATTGGTATTCTCTCATACCAATGAATATCCCAATCTTTCTTTATTTTAAATCCATTTCCCTATTTTGAAAGGTACAGTTCAGATTCCAAATGTTTTTTTCGATACAATTCAGGTTTTCGTCTTTTCAATTTCACAAAACAATCTCAATCTAATCAGTTAAGTGGTCAACCATGGTGTTAGTTCTAATCAATTCAAGGCCAAGTTAATCATTACCAAAATGGTTCTCATTAAATCCCTAATTCAAGCAATTCATGCAAAATTTTCACCTAAAAATGCAATTTTTTTTGAAAAATAAACATGACCTACCATGACCTAAATGCAGATATAATTTTCTTCTATTCAACCCCCCCCCCCCCCCCCCCCCCGCCCAAGCTTGAATGAAGCACTGTCCTCAATGCTTGAATTCACACAAGAAAATGTAAAATAGAAGAAAATATGGAAACTTACTAGACATGGAGAGCGGGGGGTGAGGCGGGGGCGCCTCACTGACTGGTGGGAGGTGGGTCGGGTGGATCTGGGCGGAGTGCCCACTTCAGAGGTGTATGGACCGTGTGCGGGTTTGCTGGTAAAGTCCTGAGCTTGCATGTGGCTGAATGAGTGCCTATCACCTTCTCGATCAAGTCCTCAATCACAATTTGCTGAGCTTTCAAATTGACATTTGGTAGAGGTATATCCAAATCTTCTTTTGTAGAGGTATATCCAAATCTTATTTTGTAGATATATTTATGATGCATGAATGATCGTATGAATTGGTTTAATAGAATTAGCATAATAAAGTAGATCCGTAGATGCTTGAAAAGGGATTAAATTTTTTAATTTTACCGCCTTACCGCATCATGAAATCCTTCAAAATATTCAGGATTGGAAGGAGCATTTGGCGCCTCACCAACACGAGTGGATCACGCCCGACGCTGGCCCAGAGTTTGCAATTATTGGTGTAGTGACGCATTTGCTAATCGGAGCTAGAGAAATAAAATCAATAGGGCCGCAGCTGGAGAAAGTTCAGGTGCCACGATGGGCTCTGTGAACATGCTTGTTCACAAACAACGCTTCGTAAGTTGTTTTTCATTAAATTAATTAATTTTTATTTCAATTGAATCGAATCGAACTAACTTCGATAATCTTTTTTTTAATTGAAATTATCTTTCAAATTCTTAACAGGAGAAGAAACACAAGTGCGAACCCAAATGGTCCGATGAGCTCTTCAAGCCGACCCATACGAGGAAGAAGACAGGGCAATTTATTTCCGCCAAAGTCGAAAAGGCACAGGTAATAGAACATAAGAATCATTTTATAAAATTCATTCTTTATTGTATAGAACATTATTGTTATATTTTACAAAATTTGCAAGAAAATTATGAGAGAGCTATAGTTCAGAAGTATGGAGAGGACAGAAGCACATGGCCCCCTTATGACGACGCCGTTTAGTACTCTTCGGTAATTGATGATTAGAATGCTCACAGCGACAACTATGGCCTCGTTGCTCTATGTAAAATAAATATTCCTTGAAATTTTAAATTTATTTTTAAATTTGTAAGATAATACTAATTGTCTTATTTTTAATGTTCCAGGCAAGACGAGGGCCATGTTTCATGATGGTGGGTTTAGCAGTACTCAGTCACATTCTTTATAGACATATTCTTTTGTGCCAGCGGCTCCGTGTCTCAAACAAGAGGATATCGATGCGATATCCTCTCGGGTATTGTCATCTATTATGCTCCAGATCACTGAGCATATCACCTTAGCTATCAGAGCTTTTCAGGTGCGAAATTTAATTTTTCAGTATGTTTTAATTGTGAACCCTAAACCCTAAATCCCTAAATTCTAATTATCTATTGACACATTTACTTTCTTATAACCTCACAGGGAAGTTCGAGCTCGCACCATGTCTCGAGGCCCGATCCTCAAGATGACGTCAGTGATGACGAGGATCATGACGACGACGATGACGTATATGATGGGGAGGAGCATTGGTCGGGTGTCGGCGGAGATGGTAATGCTTAGATGTTTAGATATTTAGATGGTACTGTTAGTGTTTATGTTACTCAATATTTAGATGGTATTGTTACTCGATTTTATGTTACAATTTCTCGATGTTTATGTTTGATGAGATGGTATACTGTTTATGTTTAGATATTATTTATTGCTTGTATGTTTATATTGTTGCTTATGTTTATGTTTATGTTTATGTTGATGTTGATGTTGCATGTATTGATGTTTATGTTGCATGTATCGATGTTTATGTTTATGTTGAATGTATGTATCGTATCAATGTTTATGTTTATGTTGGTACGTGTGGTATCAATTATAATGAAGAAAAAGTAAATAATAAAAAGAACCCAAAAAATTGACAGAAGAGTATTAGTGACCGGTTTTGAGCAGGGCATCAGCAACTGGTTTTGAGTTTCAACGACCAGTCTGATTGGTTGCTGATATCCAGGGAATCAGCGATTGGTTTTGACTACCAGCGACCGATTATTTTGATTGTTGATGCCTTTACATGACGTCAGCAAAACCTAACAGTGACAAAAAAAATTAGTTGATAGTAAGTTATCAACGACCGGGATGACGTCATTCAACGATCAGCAATGTCATCGGGCGAGCATCAGTGATCGGGGTTTCAACAACCGGTTTTTTCCATCAGTGATCGGTGCTGTGGCTATCAGTGACCGGTTTCACCGGTTGCTGATGGTGGGATCTGCTGCAGTGCATGTAATACTGATTTTTATTTTCTCTAGTTTAGTCCAATTAATATTTGTAATTTGAATTTTTAAAATAATATCAGATGTCCAACAATCTTTCTTTAAAAAAAATCTTTGCCACATTATTTACTTATTTTATAATTTTTACAATTTTTATATTTTTTGATATTTTTTTTCTGAATTTTCAACAATTTAAATTAAAATATAAAAATAAAGTTTCACGTGACTAATTTACGTCACATATAGTTATAACGTAACCACTCGTGACGTGACTATTCATGTGACGTGACTGTCTGTCACTATTTTGATCATGTCACATCATATTACGTAATCAAATCAAGGAGAGAGGGGGGTTTCCGATGGGCATCGGACCAAATCCTGTTCGATGGGCTGTTGGAACCGTCGAATCTGCTTTAGGATTCGTGTGTACGGATTTTAAAGCAGACGCGAAATTGCAGGCGCTAATCCTAAAGCAGATCCGACGGTTCTAACAGCCCATCGAACAGGATTTGGTCCGATGCCCATCGGACAGCCCCCTCACCCCAAATCAAGACGCATTTATCATGTTATATGACGGCCTATCACGTATTTCATTCTCTATGCAAATTAAGGGGTTAAATTTTAAGTGGAGCCAAATGAAACAGATTCCAAATTCCAAAAGCTGCAGAAGGAGGACACACTTTTAAACTTTTTACTGAGATGTTGTTGTTGATATTTTTTTTTTCTTTTCTTTTGTAACCTTTTGGTGCATGAAAAACAAGGTCATATGATTGAAGGTCCTTTTTCTAAAAAGAAGAGCCGTTCGTTTAAAGATGATCTAAGCACACATGAGTACATGACACATCTCTGGATCGTGGGATGCACGAGATTTCGACATGACAAACTAATTTAGTACACATCATTTTTTGCGAATCATGATTAGATCCACCCCCGTAAAATTAAGATGAAAAATGGGAAAAGGCAGTTTAGCTATTAAAAAAAAAGAGAAAGCAATGAGGGCTAGGCCTAGGATCATATATCCAGCTTTTTAAAATCCACAGCTGGTGCATTTTCCGATCTCGACTGATTTTTATCATGAGTAAGGTCAGGCTGAATCAGATTCATGACCGAGCCCACCAGTTCGGTCGGATTTTTATTTATTATTATTATTATTATTATTATTATTACTAAACTTATTTAATAACTGTAACAACTATACAATTAATAAAACAAAGTGAAACTTCAGGTATTTTTTCATGGTTCACATGCTTTGTGCCGATTTTTTTATTTATATCCAAAATAATATATAAATTTAAAAAATTAACCAAACCGCTTGTATTTTTCCAAAACTACCCAAACCAGAAAAAAATTTTCCGGTTTCAATACCAATTTCTAGAAATTGGATCCTAAATCTGGAATAATTTTTTCCGGATTTAGGATTTCTTTTTCTTTTCTTTTTTTTGCTAAATCCGGAATAATTTTTTCCGGATTTAGGATTTTTTTTTTTAGGAAATTTATTTTTCGGAAAAATATTTTTATAGGAAATTGTTTTTCCATTTTTCAGTTTTTATTTATAATTTATTTATTTTTTGTATTGAAATATTACAAATATTTAATATATTTTTAAAAAAAATACATGGAATACTATATAATTTGATTTATTCGAAAGACTCTTACAAATAATCCGGATTAACATTTTTCATGCCGGATTTTTTATGACCGTAAGAAAAATTAATATAATATAATATATCTATATGTATATATAATATAATATATATATATATATATATATATATATATATATATATATATATATATATGTATATATAATATAATATATATATATATATATATATATATATGTATATATAATATAATATATATATATATATATATATATATATATATGTATATATAATATAATATATATGTTAAAATGTGCTTGCATATCAAATTTTATATTTTTTTTGAATTTTTATACTATTTATTAAGTATTTAACAAAATCGCTATATTCATACCATTGAATTTTTGTACTCATCTTAATAAATAGTAAAAAAATTTAGAAAAATGTAAAATTTGATCTGTAAGCACATTTTAAAATATCCATCATGTTGAACGGTTTGGATCGACTGTTTGGACTTTGAAAACTTTAAAAATACCGATCGTTGAATGCCTACCGTTAAACGAAAACTTAAACTGAATTTTTAAGACACTAAACGAGGGTTCTAATACCTCATATTTTTTATACCTCATCATACCTCATATTTTATATCTTCATTTTCATATATATTATATTATATATACATATATATACATATATTATATTATATATACATATATTATATTATATTACATATACATATATTATATTATATATATATACATATATTATATTATATTATTTCTTTTACGGCCGTAAAAAATCCGGCATGAAAAATGTTGATCCGGATTATTTGTAGCAGTCTTTCGAATAAATCAAATTATATAGTATTCCATCTATTTTTTAAAAAATATATTAAATATTTGTAATACTTCAATAAAAATAAATAAATTATAAATAAAAACTGAAAAAAAAAAATTTCGGAAAAAAAAATCCTAAATCCGGAAAAAATTATTCCGGATTTAGCAAAAAAAAAAAAAAAGAAATCCTAAATCAGGAAAAAATTATTCCGGATTTAGGATCCAATTTCCGGAAAAAAAATTTCCGGAAATTGGTATT
This sequence comes from Carex rostrata, assembly GCF_964058835.1. Classification (NCBI taxonomy): domain Eukaryota; kingdom Viridiplantae; phylum Streptophyta; class Magnoliopsida; order Poales; family Cyperaceae; genus Carex; species Carex rostrata. Next base: position 5,490,328 of record NC_135919.1, on the reverse strand, counting down.
GAAACTGGAAATTTTTTTTTCCAGTTTGGATAGTTTTGGAAAAAAAACAAACGGTTTGGTTAGTTTTTTAAATTTATATAATTTTTTGGATATAAATAAAAAAAAATCGGCGCTTCTTTGTGTATCAAATTAAAAAATTAATTTATCATCCATCAATTTTTTAATAAAGCAATACTTCAGTTTTATCAACACTTCATTAGTGATCAAAATATTCTCAAATTTCATCAAATTTATATACAATTTATTTAAATGAAACTAAAAGGTATTTACAATTTGTTTTTGTATAATCGTTTTTATTTTTATTTTTTGTTGTTATCAAATAAATTATAAAAATGATTCTCATATATTATTTCCCTTTTATTAAAGGAAGTACACTTAGGTTGAATGTTATATATAACACTTGCTTAGTAAAGTAAATACCTAGACTATTTTAATGTAATGATGTATATGAAATATATGTAATGGTGGTACAAATTTTCATTATTTACTTTAAGATTAAAGTAGTCGACATACTAATTTATAACTATTAATTTGAGGGTATTTTCAGTGCCGCAAGTTTTTTTTTTTTTTTGCCACGAAATGTCCGCAATTTATTTTTTATAAATTTATAACTCAAATGGTGAATCCAAAAACAAATAATCTTGTTCATTTTCACGAGCGACGCATCCACATAAAATTTTACGATTTCCGAGTTCCTTTCAGACTCAATAAGGCATGAGAAATAGAGCGATTTTTTTATTTATATTCAAAAAATAAATAAAATTAAAAAAATAATCAAACCCGTGTTGAATTTTGAAAACTATCCAAATCGGAAATTTTTTTTCCGGTTTTAACATCCAAAACCGGATTTTTTTTTTTTCTGGAAACTCAAATCTAATACCGAAAAAAAAAAATTCCTGATCTGAATCTAGAAAATAATTATCTACAACAAGAGGCTAAATGTATGCTTAAGTGTTTCGTCTGCCATCCTAAAAAATTCGAACAATATTCTAAATCATTTTGAATTTTTCTAAATTATTCTAGACCATTTTGGTATTTTCTAAATTATTCTAAACCATTTTGGTATTTTCTAAATTATTCTACACAATTTTGGTATTTTCTAAATAATTCTAGACCATTTAAACTGGACTAATTAATCATATTATAAATTAATATTAAAAAAATAAAAAAAACCTAGATCGAAGAGCCGATCGATCAGACAGTCAGAGCTCCGAAAAGGATCCGAAAATAAAAGAGTTTCCTAAAAAAGTTCATAATCATTTTTTAAATTTCTAAATTAATCGAACAATTTTCTAAATTAATAGGGCAATTTTCTAGACCATTTTGGTCTTTTCTAAATAATTATAGACCATTTTGGTATTTTCTAAATAATTTCAGACCATTTTGGTATTTTCTAAATTATTCCATACCATTTTGGTATTTTCTAAATAATTTCAGACCATTTTGATATTTTCTAAATTATTCCAAACCATTTTGGTATTTTCTAAATTATTTCATACCATTTTGGTATTTTCTAAATAATTCCAGACCATTTTGGTATTTTCTAAATTATTGCAGACCATTTTGGTATTTTCTAAATTATTTCAGACCATTTTGATATTTTCTAAATTAGTTCAGACCATTTTGGTATTTTCTAAATTATTCTACACTATTTTCGTATTTTCTAAATTATTCTACACAATTTTTTAAAATTCTAAATTATTTGGACACTATTCTAAAACTATTTAAAATTAAATAATTAAATATTATAAATATAAATTAAAAAAAATTAACTTTGGAGGGGAGAAAGAGATGTGAGGGCGGGTGGGGAAGAAGAAGGGGATCCCGAAGCCCTTATTTAGGGCATTTCTGAGTTTGGAATTTTTTTTTTCGGATTCAGAATTTATTTTTCCGGTATTAGATTTGAGTTTCTGGAATTTTTTTTCCGATTTTGGATGTTAAAACCGGAAAAAAAAATTCCAGTTTGGGTAGTTTTCGAAATTCAACACGGGTTTGGTTATTTTTTTAAATTTTATTTATTTTTTGGATATAAATAAAAAATCGAGAAATAGATGTATTAAATTAATTAATCATAGTTGACTAGAATAATTAGCTTTTACCACTTGATTTAGTATAAAGCATCTATCATGGAAAATAACAATATTAACAATCTGAATTTGAGAAACTGGTGGACTTTTACCCACATTATAAAAAAATAAAAAATAAACAGTTTGAATTTGATATTTAACTTTAAAATTTTAAAAGAGTGCGTAGGGATGGATCTAAGACTTAGTCAAAGATGACTAAGCTACCAATATAATTTTAAAATTTTAATTATACACTCCAGTCACCCTCAATAAATAACAATTTTTTAGTTGTAGAATAGTGGTTAAAGTTCTATTTTGTGGTTGAGACTCGAGAGAATCAAAGAAAGTCACAAAGTTTACTAGTCATTTGCTTTCCTCCTATAAACCCCCTCATTGTTATAATGAATAATGTTTTGCGTTAGTGTCCCACGACGCAATGGCAGGATAAACAAGCAAGGGACATCCCAACACCATCCAACTGTGTAAAGGTGACTACTATCGGTCAATAAAGCAGACTTGTATGGAGTCTAGTTTCTTGATTAGAGGTATACAACATAATCAGATACCCATGACCAATTTGCCATTCTTCAAGTGGAATAGAGATTACGTGACAATAACTTAAATCAAGGCAGTGATCTCTTTGTATTGAGCCCTAACAAAAGATTGTTATACTACAGTGGTTGAAGATACAAATGCTGGCATACAAATGCATATAAATTGCCAGTGAAAACTGTATGACTTGCACTTAGACCTATGAAAAGTTGTTATTTTCAAAATTTCTAAAACAAATAGTTAAATAATTCCAAAAAATATAAAATTTGGTTCCCAAACACATATTAATTTAATATGAAGATCTTGTTGGAAGGATCAAATTGACTTTTTGAACTTTGCAAATGAAGTTATGAATGGGAAGTAAAACTATAGGGCCAAAAAGCTCGCAGAGTGGCGGGAGGTGCAAGTGTTTAAAATGTTCCAGGGCTCAATGCTCTCATTCTTAAGACATGGGGGAAGCACCCAACTTGACACATTTTCTTTTCTCTTTACTGTTCCTTACAATTCACCCTCGACGAACTTTGAAGGAATTAGTGTCCTAGAGCAAACATTTTTGTTGCTTTTGATATTGGTCATAGAATGGTTGACTTGTTCAATTTGTTGCCTTGAGTTTGGTTACTTAATAGTTCATTCGAGGTTATGGACCTGGATTGTGAAACACTAGTATTCAAACTCTAAATTATCCCTGATCGAGGTAATTAGCATAGGAACTCTAATTACACATAAGATCAGTGTGAGTATTAAATTATGAAGATTAAGTTGTTAGTTATGTGTTCTAAAAGTTATCTTATGTTAATTATTTTTACATGTTATGTTTATGAATTTGATGCTACATGCATTTTGTTCCATGAAATTTATGTTCATCTATAGAAGTGTTCAAGAAAATGTTTTTGGTCTTGAACCATAGAACTCTATAAGATTACAAACATAAATCTCTAAAATATTCACAAACTTGGTTATTAGCATGGAACACTAATATACCATGATTGAAGGAACTATTGGTTTCATGCAAGAGCAAATTTCAAAAATTTAACCCGAAAGAAACCTACATAGATCTACTAATTTGACTAATTATGAACCTTATTTAGCGATTTAACTTGTTTAAACTTTATACCTCAAATCTTGGTCTCTAAACCAAGAAGTACGGACTTGAGATGTAGGGTTGTTGCCTCCAAACTAGAAAGCCTCCACAAGTATCCACCCGAGATTAAACAAAACCCTTATTTTTCTCTTGCTAGAGATACTAAACCAAGGATCAACCTTAATCTTAGTTTCTATCCTTCAATTAACTATTAATTTAGTGTAGAAGTATTGTGCTCAACACATGAGCAAAAATGGTGGATGAAAATGGTTGCATCTCTCAAATCTCCTCTTGTTCTTTTGTAGCCGTCAAGAGAACAAAAGAGAGTGAAAGATGTGAATGAAAAAGTTAGGGTTTCGGAAGAGAAAATTGTAGTATTTATAATGCTTGCCTAGGGTTTGGTTTAGTCATCTTAACCACAATGAATGGCTAGAATGAAGCATGAGCATAAAGTAACATCATAAAGTTACTTTTGTCATCCAATGGACATCTCCATTAGATGCTTTTCTCTTTCAACTTTATTCACAAACCTACATCAAATGGACTCTTCCATTTAATGTTAAAATCATAAATTCAAATGGGCTTGGGCTCTTTCTCACTTTGCAAATTCGTTTTTGCCATTTATGCCAATTTTCGGCCCACCCGACAATTATTATAATTAATTGTCTTTGCTCAATTCTTGTTGGGAAATAAATTTATATATAATGTCCTACATGTAATAAATATATTTTAAGATAAAGATGATCATCTTCATGACACTTTTATTTGTTTCGCTTTCTCTCTTGGGTGTGACCTCGTAGGATCTATATCGCGTTGACAATAAAATAAAAACTCAATTTTAATTATATAAATTATAAGAGGCATCTAGCAATATGCATTATAATTACTCAACCGATAAAGATGATATGAACCAATCAATATCACGATCCTAAAACAATATTTAATTGCTTGTGTCAATTCACGTGTCACATGATATTATGAATAAATTCAAAGCAGGAGAGTGTCAACCTTGAAAATTTATTCTTTTCTTGATTCCAAATAATTAGTAAATAATGATCAACTACTTGATCATAATTGCATGCATACTTTATTATTCCATCAAAGGGCCCACAAATATCATCACTCATATATAAAATATGAGGTACACTGGTATTCTTGATAAATATATTTTTCTCCGCACAAGAAACATATATTGAGATATTATCCGTATAGCTGCCAGTTACGGTCAGCGCTGGACAACACCTACAGATACATAAATCTCATGTAGGAAAAATATGCATCTCATACTAAAGAATTCAAGACACAAATGAAACATTAATGACACTAACACAATCCATATTATGTTTCATTTTGGATCATGTCCAATCCCCTGATCTCCATCAGGTATTTATGTGATTAAATTGTTAACTCCTTACCACATGATCTGCAGAACATGATCATCATTTAACTCACATACTAATCTTGTACTGGTAAATAATGTTCCTTTCTAATTACCAAGATTAGGAACATTTAGAGTATTTGTTACTTAATTATTATAGAGTTCCACAGTCCAGGTCCTCAAGTTGAACAATCCATAATGTAATTAAATACTCAAGGAACAAATGATTCTTTAATTTCATGAACAAAACATAGAATACAACTATAAATAATTGGCTTCTAAATCATAACACTAACAATGATAAGTTTATCATGTTGATTAAAGTACATTGTAGTTCTATAAATTTTGATAAAGCTTTATCGTTTAATAACATGAGTATATGAAATGTTTCATATATTGAACAGACCCAACAGATGGAAACATTATATGGATTATGTTAGTGTTATTAATGTTTTCCTTGTGTCTCAGAATTCTAAGATATGAGATGTATTTTTTTTTTCACACGAGAAGTATATAATGTAATTAGTATTAAAAGCTACTTATCATAAGTGGTGATAAAAATATTAGTTTCTTATATATAACTTGTGCGGGAGAAAGTTATATGTCAATAGTATCATTGCCCCTCATTTATAATGAGCATCATATTTTATGAGCCCCTTGGTAAAGTAGAATTATAATGCATGCAATATAACTGAAATGCAGTTATATATTTATAATTTACTTAATGAGACCAAGAAACGAATATATAATACAAAGATGACACAGTCCGACTTTGTATAATATTCATAATATCATGTGGCAAGGAATAGACACAAGTGATGTTAATTATAACATTACTTTAAGGGATTGTGTATTGTAAAAGGTACTTTACATCTGTGTCATTTGGGTAACTATAATGTATAGCTAGTACCGCTTATAGTTTATGGTAATAAAATGTTTTATACCATTGCCAACATGACATGGATCCCCACAGGGTCACACCAATAAGGAATTAATTAGAAAGGCTAGCTCCTAGATTTATTTGACATGTATGACATGGCTAATAAATGAGTTTCTCTACTTAAAACATGAGATAAATAATTATAAGAATAATTATGAGATATTTTGGATTTAATTAAATGTTTAATGCAGTCCAAATCTCTAAAAAGATCAAGCGAAAAAAATCTTTACGGGTTGCAAAAGAGAGTTTTTGCGGGTAGTAAAGAGTTTTGAATTTTTACCACAGTTCTTGGCCAAAACAGAAATAGTTTCTGGCCAAAACCAAAGTGCAGAAATACAGTGTGTTCGGCCAGAGCCGAAATAGACAGTTCCTGGCCGAAACGAGGCCGAAACAACTGCATAGAAAATAGTTTTTTGAGGATAATTATTTCTGGCTGAAGGGAACCGTGGGAATAACTTCGAGGACGTGAGAACTGCTTCTATAACTGCATGTAGGTTATTTAAAGAGTTCTCCACTACCTAGAAGAGATATGTTTTGTTTTAGAGAGAAAAATTCTGCCCATATACTCTTTTTCTCCCGTTTTGATCTCTCATGTGTTGAGAAACCACAAACCCTAAACTCAAGATCTTTCATTGAAGTAAGGAGCAACTGAAATTGTACTCTATAGTAAGAGAAAACTTTAGTTTAGGGTTTAATTTCTTGTTAGATACCGTGGAGGGCTTCTAATTTTAAGTCTCAACTTGGTGCAAGACACACTAGGAGGCCATATCGACAAACGAAAGTATCCAAGAGATCTAGAAGAGAATACGACTTCTCTCTATTTACCAAATTGACATTTGGTAAAGGTATATCCAATTCTCATCTAATAGATAGATTTGTGATGAATTGAATGAGTAAATGATTATTCATGCATATGAATTGCTTTAATATGAATTGCTTTAATAGAATTGCTTTAATAGAATTGCTTTAATAGAATTAACGTATCGGTTTTATTTGAGCTTTCTCATAACAAAGCTTGAATCAATTTAGGTGTCACAGTACCTGATATTAAATGCTTCCTCAAGTTATCCCTTATTGTCAAATAAAATAACCTAAAAAACAACAAAAGAAAATTTTAACATTCAGAATAAAAGCAAATTACTTTATAACAAAAATAAATAAAATAAAATGAACTTTGAGTTAAAATGGTATTTCAAAATCACCTTGAACAAGCCATCATACAAATGGAGTCGATGAGTCAACAGTCAAGAACAATAATCCCAATCTATAAAAAAAATATAAAACTGTGATTCAAAGAAGAGTCAAGAAAGGACAATGGTATTTCAAATGTGTTACAACTTATCAAAGCTCAGCCCACTAAAGTCTTCTAGCCCGTGAAGCCCAAAATACAAATCATGCCGATGGCATGTTAGGGTCACATAATTTGCATTTTCTTTCATGTTGTTTGCATGTCTACTCATGTGTTGTGTGTCTTTACTCATGTCATTTGTGTGTCTTTGCTTTTTTGCATTTTTATTTAAGGATGTGACCCTTGTATCTTAGGAACTAAGAGTTAAATGAATGAAAATTTCTATTATTTAAATTTATCTTTACTATTCACTATCTTTATTTCCTTCAACTTATACAAAAATACCAAAAATATCCGACCACACCAGTGCTACTCATCTTTTCCTAAACCAAATCATAACAAATTGGTATCAGAGCCTTGTTCATAGGCCTAGGGAATGCCCATAACACGTCAACAAACCATGGAAAGGCAAGCCAATGATGTCCAAGGGCTGCAAGATCAACTAGAGAGCTTGGAGAGAAGAATAGCGAGTTTGATGGATGACAACGCAAATCACAAGGTATAATTAAGTGGGGATCTTGAGGAAAGGTTTACTAAGATTGATGAGTTTATGACCAAGAGTGATCAATTGGTAATGAAACATGACTTAGAAGTATTATTTGCCCGGTAGTTGGGAAAGCAAGTAGTTAGTGAAGAACTTTGTCCCAATGGTTCTAGTTCTAGTGCACAAACTCCACAAAATCCACCATTTACACAAAACCAAACTCCACTCGGTCCTAACCTCAATCAAAACCTGAACTCTTACAACACTCATCAATGCACTATGAACCAAAATCAAAATACATTTTCCGTGCCATTTTCAAACCCATATAACCAACAAAATGCGGCAATAAGACCAAACGTGTCGTACAACCAGAACCTGATAGTGTAAAATACCCAAAATCAAATTTCAAGACACATATCCACACTGAGAATTGAATTTCCAGTATTCGATAGGACTAGACTTAGAAGTTGGTTGTACAAATGTGAGAGGTATTTCGAAATATACCAAATTCCACATTGGCAAAAATTCGAGTTTGATTCCATTTACATGGTCGAAGAAACTGAAATCTGGTGTCAGGGATTGTGTTTAGAAGGGGGGCAAATGACAAGGGATGTATTTAAGAATGAATTGCTAGAAAGGTTTGAACCCAAATCGAGTATTGGAGTTTTAGGGGAAATAAAAAACTTGAAGCAAGTTGGGGAACTAAAGGCTTATAAGAGTAAGTTTGAAGAATTGCGATTGTTGTTGCTAAGAGAAAACCCAATGTATGATGAGTCATTTTTCACAAAATTTTTTAACGGGTTTAAAAGAAGAACTGAGGTATATGGTACTCTCAACCCGGCCAGAAAGTTTGAAAGAAGTCTATCAAGCATCTTCCTATCAGGAAATGCTTCTGGATTAGCAAAAGAGGGCAAGAAATTCTATCAAAGCCGCAACCGGTCCGAAAACCCTAACTCCAAATCAAAACCAACCCAATTACCCAATAAACTAATAAACAAAGCAACAACTCAAGGCAAATTCGAGACCCTCTGACCACTCCGGGCAAAAGCCTGATAGAGACAAGTGCTTTCGGTGCTGGGATAGATGGTTTCCGGGGCACAGGTGCCAAGCAAAAATACTACATGTGCTGCAAGGAGAGGAAGAAGCTTGGCCAGAATATGTGAGTGATGAAGAAGAAGCAGAATTGCAGACCGAACTCGGCCCAGAAGAGGAGGATGCTCCTAACGGGGAAGAGGTACAAATTTCATTACAGGCCATCAGAGAGGTCAGCTCCACAAATCTGATAAGGCTTAAAGGGAAAATCCAAAAAGAACCATTATTGATTTTAGTAGATAGTGGTAGCACTCATAGTTTTGTAAGCCCTCGTATATTCCAAAAAGTTGGCCTAGAATCAGAAAATGTGTGGGCATGAATTCAAATTTGACTTGAGGGTTATGGAGATTGGGGCCCATGAACTACTTTTAAGAGGAGATTGAATGAGAAGTGTGGGACCAGTTACCTTGAATTTTAACGAATCCACTATGACGATTAGAAAAGAAGGAAAATGGGTCAAGTTATAGGGGGTCCAAAATAAAATCAAAATGAATTTGGTGAATGAGGAAGAGTTAGACCCCGAAATGGAGAAAGGAGAGTTGTGTTGGGTAACACAACTTTATCCCATATAAAGAACTCAAAACAGTCATCCTACCAAAACCTGTCCAAAAATTAATTGACCAATACCAAGACTTATTCCACGAGCCGAACAACTTACCCCCACCACGTGCTCACGACCATAGCATACCCATAAAAGAAGGTGCTGATCCGGTAAACTTAAGGCCCTATAGGTACTCTCATGACCAAAAAGAGGAAATAGAAAAAAATTGTAGAAGAGTTGTTACAATCCTCCGTGATTAGACCCAGTTCGAGCCCTTATGCCAGCCCAGCACTATTGGTCAAAAAGAAAGATGGAAGTTGGAGGATGTGTATTGACTATAGGAAATTGAATTCCATTACCATAAAAAATAAATACCCAATTCCTATAGTTGACGACCTTTTGGATGAGTTGAAAGGGGCAAAAATCTTTTTCAAAATAGATTTGAGGTCGGGTTACCACCAAATTCGGGCCAAAGAAGAAGACATACCCAAAACAGCCTTTCGGATTCATTGTGGTCATTATGAGTTCAAAGTCATGTCTTTTGGACTCACCAATGCCCCAGCCACTTTTCAAAGTACTGGTATTTTTCGATGACATTCTGGTGTATAGCCAATCCTTAGAAGATCATTTGGTGCACCTGGGCGATACATTCAAGAAGTTGAGAGAGCATAAGTTGTACGCCAAAATGTCAAAATGTACATTCGGCATGAAACAAGTGGAGTATTTGGGCCACATAATATCAGAGAACGGTGTGGCAACAGACCCGAGAAAAATCGAGGCAATGGTGAACTGGCCTGAGCCCAAAACCTTGAAGGAATTGAGGGGATTTTTGGGTTTGACAAGCTATTACAGAAGATTCATCTGCAACTACGGTGCCATCAGCAAACAACTGACTGACCAACTCAAGAAAAATGGGTTCGCTTGGAATGAGGTAGCCCAGAAAGCCTTTGAAAAGTTAAAACAAGCCATGACATCAGCCCCAGTCCTGTCCCTGCCCGACTTCATCAAGCCCTTCACTCTCGAAACTGATGCATGTGATACAGGTATAGGTGTCGTTATGTCCAAAGAAGGAAAACCCATTACCTTTCTTAGCAAGGCGTTGGGGCCCAAGAATGTAGGTCTTTCAACCTACGAGAAGGAACTCATGGCTATTCTCATGGCGGTCCACAAATGGAGGCATTATTTGCAAGGAAACAAGTTCATCATCAAGACGGACCACCAGAGCCTCAAGCACCTCCTGGAGCAACGACTCAACCACCATCTCCAACATAAGGCCCTTATTAAAGTCATTGGCCTTGATTATGCGATCGAGTACAAGAAGAGCCGACACAATGTGGTGCTAGACATTCTCTCTCGACAACCCAGGCCCAATCAACCAACAGAATCGGCGCAAATCAATTTATTAGGTGAATTCCAGCTACAACCTTATTGGATAACAGAGGTAAAAATGAGCTATGTAGGGGATGACTTGGTGCCCCAAGTACAAACCGAGCTCAAGAAAACATTTGGCCCAAGTGAGTGGGTGGATAATGGAGGCATCCTCACATATCGGGGCAAACTATATGTGGGAACTCAAGGCGAGGTGCGACAAAAGATCATAGTAGAATTTCACTCATCTGCCATTAGCGGGCACTCGGGCATTCTAGCCACCTATACAAGAGTAAAGAGGTACTTTTATTGGCCCGGACTTAAAGTGCCTGGTACAACACTAGCTACCACTCAGCCTTACAGTGCACTACTTTTGAGGCCTTGTACGGGTATCCACCACCTCACATGGAGTTGGGTGAGCCACATGTTACTTCTCGAGATCCAATAGACCTTTACCTGAAGGAGAGGTCTCAGAAACTTCAGAAGTTGAAGGACAATCTCGCAAAGGCCCAGGCCCGAGCCAAACAAATTGCAGATAAAGGTCGGACAGATAGGGAGTTCATGATCGGAGATTAGGTTTACTTTAAACTTCAACCCTACAGGCAGACATCCCTGGCTTTGAGGAAGAGCCTAAAATTGTCCTCTAGGTACTATGGTCCCTATCAAGTGTTGGGAAGAGTGGGCCCCAGTGCTTACAAACTTAAACTGCCTCAGGACAGCCAGCTGCACCTAGTGTTCCACGTATCACAGTTGAAGAAGAGCCAAGGAACCAACCCAGTAGATCCCGTGCTGCCACCCGTAGGCCTGGATGGAACATTCAAGGTGGAGCCTATTGCAATCTTGGACCAACGAACTCTCAAGCTCAGAAACCGTTCCATTGACGAAGTCAAGATCCTCTAGTCCAATCTACCTGAATCGGATGCCACTTGGGAGGATGCCAACTTCCTCAAACATCAATTTCCCAACTTTCATCCTTGGGGTCAAGGATTTTCTGAGGGGAAGGCAATATTACAACTTATCAAAGCTCAGCCCACTAAAGCCTTCTAGCCCGCGAAGACCAAAATACAAATCATGCCGATGGCATGTTAGGGTCACGTAGTTTGCATTTTCTTTCATGTTGTTTGTATGTCTACTCATGTGTTGTGTGTCTTTACTCATGTCATTTGTGTGTCTTTATTTTTTTGCATTTCTATTTAAGGATGTGACCCTTGTATCTTAGGAACTAAGAGTTAAATGAATGAAAATTTATGTTATTTAAATTTATCTTTACTATTCTCTATCTTTATTTCCTTTATTTCTTTCAACTTATACAAAAAATACCAAAAATATCCGACCACACCAGTGCTACTCATCTTTTCCTAAGCCAAATCATAACAAAATAACAGTCAAGATCAATAAAAATGTGATTCAATAAAAAAAGACCAAGAGTAGTGCCAACTAAGCTGTTAAATGCAGTGCAATTGACCTTGTTAGTGCCAGATGTTTGTTGTTCTGAATCCTACAAAAATAGAAAATAAGAGAAACTTATAAGGGAAGTTCAACTAAGAATAGGAGGCAAAGTGACATTATGCAAATAAGAGTACATCAGTCTAAATAAGCGCTCGAAAGTTGTCAAGAAGCACAGCCTGAACTTGGATTTAGGAACTAAGTCAAACAGATCACTATATGTAAGTCTGTCACAAAAGAATCACATAAGATAGTCAAGTCACCTGCTTTGTATAGTCCAACTAACTTCCTACCATTAAAAGACTAGAAAGTAAACTCGAGAAATAAAAATTAACTTTTATGCAAATTTAGAAATATGGAACACCTTTAGTATAAGCCAGAGAAGGGCTGAAAGGATGTCTCAAGCTCCATGGCAACCAACCACCGCAACATTTTCATCCTAAAATTAGTGGGACTAGCAATCCCAATTTCAAATCCAAGCTCCCAATTCTAATTGCAAATATGAACATTGAAATTCCATCTCAAATTAGCCAAGCATAATAAGTTTTTTAGTGCACAGAGTTCTCATATGAAATTAGGTTCTTTTTAGATATACCACCTACTTAACTAAACTAAATAGAGACATAGGGTTGTGTCCAACAAATAGAACTGCAATTTCCTAATTTTTAGATACATAAGAGAGTTATAAGAAAATTTAACTAACCAGGACCATGAACCACAATGAAGTTGGAGTTCCAGTCATCTAATGAACTCTCTCCAATCTTACTAACGTCTCCCTATTCAACTTCATTTCCATTTCTCGGACTCCAATCCATTCCAATTCCATTTTCACTTTGAGGTGTCATGGCTTCCCTCAGTTGAAGACAAATTGATTTCAAATTTGTCTCATTTATACTTTCTAGTTCATTTTTGTTAGTAATTGCAATTGGTGGAAATAATAGAGAAATTGACGGAGAAAGAGAAAATAACGTATTCCAAACACAAAGGGCTCAGCCCACACATACCATTAACAACCACAGAAACAAGAAAATCAAACACAAAGGGCTAAGCCCTAAATTTCTTCAATAATTCATAGCCTTAATTTCAAGGTCATCAAGCAATTTGAGCCCCAATCAAGCAAAATCAGCGAGCAATTCACAATTAGTAATTTACAAAGTTCAGATTTCAAGCCTTACAAGACACCACATAGAATCAAACAAGAAATAAGAGAGGGATTTACCGAAAAGAAGCTTTGATGGAGTGCGTCTATGCTGGGGTTAGAGGATGTGCGTCTGTACTAGCGCCAGTCTGAGGCAAGAGAGAGAGAGAGGGTGCGGAGAGGTTTTAAGGTTGGGTGAAAAGGGTGCGGTCATAGGTCTGAGGTAAGAGAGTGAGAGAGGTGGGCGATTTAGCGCTGGGCGAAAAGGTCGAGGTCTGGCGTACTCCAACCTGTGGGTGGGTTAGCGGAGAGAGAGGCAGGGATAAAGCTAAAGAAGACTGAGGAGAGTGAAGAGGTACGGAGGCGAGGAGTCAGTTAGTTAGGTTTGGGTCGGAAGGCAGAGAGGCAAAAGGGTTAATTTGGGTGAGCAGAAATTTGGTCTGGAGCGGGTTAATTTGGGTCTGGCGCGGAGAGGAAAGCCGGCGTTTGCTTCTCCAAGCTATGCACCTACACTATTTACCAACGTTTTTTTAATGCCGCTTGGGTTAACGCCGAGAGATGGTTATTTTCTTGTAGTGTATAATTTATCTTCACAAAAATATTTTGTATTTTTTGGGAAAGTTCAAAAACCAGAGACTACGCAACAACTTTTGCTCCCTGCTTTGATGGGTGACATTTTTGCAAATTCTACTTTACTAGATCTTATTAATATGATATAAAAGTGGTGAAAAATTAATTTTTTTAATTTTTTAGAAGTTAAAATTTTAATTAAGTCATATGGGCCAATTAAGGAATAATTAGTCAATTTATGGTTTCTAAATTTTTGCATGATATTTAAATGCTTAAATTGATTCATATAAATTTTAGAACAATTTAGATTTATTTCTAAATTTTAGAAAGTCATTTTTGGTATTAAATAATTTTCTATGAAGTAATTAACTAAGAAAATCATGTAGATATCGCCATAACGGTTTATTTCTTTAAATGATTAAAGAGTTGCTTTATAAACTATGGTATGTGATATTTATTAACTGAAAATTATAAATTATTTTTCTAGGATTTAAATAATTTAGTGAACCATATTTGTATGAGATAAATGATTTAACTAGAAGGTATAAAATGTACATATGTTTGTAATTTTACTCTAACTTTGTTTTATAGGAAAACAAAATGGGTTTGTGTGTCTCTTAATCAATGCCTTGTGTGATGTAATGAACGCTTGTATGAATGCTTGTAACGCAACCTTTGGTGCCCCATGATATTAATTAATCAGATTAATAAGGCAAGTTGTATAGAAAGCCTTCATTTGTTTATATCATATGCATGGTAAAGATGAGAGGGGTACTTTAATACTTGCACTAGCCAATTTTATTTTGAAATAGGATTCAATAATAAAAGTTGGGAGGTTGCATATTTTTTTATGCAATATACACATTCATCCAATGGTGCAAGAGATGCAAGTGAAGGATGAAGAAGATGACGCATGGGACATACAAACTCATGACCTTTATGTTGTGAATTATAACATGTGCTTGAATAACATTTATGATGAAATGTTTAGGATAGGTATGGGTGAATGATTACATGACCTACCAAATAAAATATTGAATCATAAATATAGTCCCATGAAAAATTAAGAAATTTTTCCTTCACATTTTATTTCACCTTAAGCTGTAGATTGAATTTAGCATGCATGAGTGTTTTTTCAATCTATGAAAAGCGTGGAATGTGTTAGGATACGCTATCAGGCCATTGATAGATCATGTGTGAGGCACTTGATTTATTTTTGGAGATAATTTAACCTAACATGTTGACCAAATAAGATGAGTTTGCTTGACAATAAATCAAGATCTAGACTTGATTCTTGGGAAAAGAGTTTGCTAAGAAAATGATTTCTTAGTAAACGACAAGAGTCATAAAGTTAAGGAAGTGAAAATATTTCCTTAAAGGTTATGATTAGTAAATGTTTACTTACTTGAGTTTATAAATCGGATGAGTTCGTTTTATAGATGATACGATCTTGAATTACTGCATTAAGGGACAACTTTATAATGTAGTACGAGGTTTTCTTAAAACTCACTTGTTACATAAACATTAACATCAAAACTTTTAAATGAATTTCGTTGAATGACTAGAAACTTAATGATTTGTATCATAATAAAAAAAATATCCTCTTGAGAATGATGGTTCTAATTCTATGGAATGGGAACTTAAGATTAATCTCATATTGAGACAAGAGATAATGCCAACAAGAAGAGTCTCATATAAGATTAGTCTCATATGTGTTGAAAAAAGATATACCAACACTAGGAGATAATGCCACTCAAGAAGAGAAGGCTGCTAAAGAGAAATTCCGCAAGGATGAACTTGTTGTGCAAGGAATCATACTTAGGAGTATGACAAGTAAACTTTAAAGGAAGTACCTCGAGTGCACTCCCAAGAACATGATCGCATAATTCTCCAAGATGTTCCTTGATAGTGCTCGCAAACAACACTATAGGATCACTCTAGCGTTCACTAGTTGCAAGATGATGGAAATGACTTCCACCAACTCGCACATGCTCAAAATGATGAGTTACCTCAAAATGATGAGGATATCATTCTTAGATGGTTGCCTATCTCTTACAAGGATTTTATCATGCACCTTCATATGCATGAGAAGGCACCGATTATCGATGAGATCCATAAGTCTCAAGCAAGTGGAGGTTAACATGAGCAAAGGAAAGAGTGGGAGAAACGTCTTAGCAGTTTCTTAATGGAGTAAAAAGATCAATAAGAAAGAAAAATGCAAGAAAACTGTCTTTGTTATTGAGATTAACTTAACCACATCTATTTATGATTGGGTAATTGATACTAAAATCATGTGCTCATATTTGTTTAATATGCAAGCACTAAGAGATAAAAAGACTCTCAAGAGGAGAAGACGTGTTGAAGGTGGGAAATGGTGCAAGTGTTATATCGATTGCAATGGGATCCCTTGACCTTTATTTATCTAGTGGTCTAGTTATGATTTTGAACAATATTTATTATGCTTGCTATCTATTTATTAGAATATTATATCTGTGTCATGTTTGGACATAGAGGGTTATAATATTTCTATTTCAAACTCATGTTGAAGTTTGTCAAATGATGGTATGATTTATGCAAATGCCTTTATTTGTAATGGTTTATATTTTCTTAAATTGAATGATAAATATATCCTAAATATCAATAACAAAAGACTCAAGATGTCTTATGAGAATGAGATTCTCTTATAACACTATCGCCTTGGTCATGTAAACAAGAAATGCATTAAGAAATTACAAGAGTTCAATCTTCTTGGTCTCCTTAATTACAAGACAATTGAGACATACGAACCTTGTTTAATTAGAAAAATGACCAAAATACCTTTTAAGAAGAAAGGTACAAGGGAAAATGAATTGTTGGAAATGATACATTACGATGTATGTGGTCCAATGAGCATAAGTGCAAGAGATGGTTACGAGTACTTCATCACCTTCATGAATGGTTATAGCCATTATGGCTATATTTATCTTATGAAGAGCAAAGTAAAGTCTTTGACAAGTTCAAAGAATTCAAGAATGAAGTAGAGAACTAACTAGATAAGAGAATTAAAGCTCTACGAACCAATCGTGGAGGAGAATACTTGAGTAATAAATTTGGTGCATACTTGAAGGAGTATGGTATCATACCCCAACTAACTCCACCTGGTACACCTCAATGGAATGGTGTATCCGAAAGGAGAAATCGAACATTGCTTGATATGGTTTGATCAATGATGTGCCAAACTGAATTGCCTCTTTATCTTTGGAGATATGCACTCCATACTGCGGTTTACACACTAAACTTAGTTCCATCTAAATCTGTCGAGAAAACTCCTTACGAATTATGGCTAGAAAAGGCTCCTATCTTATCATTCCTCAAGATTTGGGGATGCGAGGCTTACGTCAAACGATTGATGTCAACCAAGCTAGAACCCAAAGTGAATAAGTGCTTCTTTATTGGTTATCCTAGAGAAACAAAATGATACTACTTTTGGCACAAGTCAACAAATAAGATACTTGTTGAGGGTGCAATATTATTAGAGAAGAAATTTCTCCAAAGATTGAAAAGTAGTGGGAGTAGTGTAATGCTTGCAGAAACTCAAGAGACACTACAAGATCATGAAGGTCAAGATATCCCAACCATGGTTCCTATGGCTAGTGGGAGCACGTATGAACAAGTTTCTCAAACTATTGAGGAAGATATTCATATATCACCACCAAGTGTTCAACCAATGCAAGTTGAGCTTTAACATATTCCACAAGAAATTGAGGAGGATGTTCAAAAGGTTCAAGAGAAACTGCAAGAACACCGAATACCACAAGAACTGAGAAGGTTAACGAGGGTAAGAAAGAAGTCTGATTTCTATCTAGGCCTTCATGAAATTTCATGAAATTTCAGTAATTGACACTGAAGATCCGTTGACCTTCCACGACACAATGAATGGAGATGACTCCCAATCATGGTATGAAGCCATGAAATTCAAAATGCAATCCATGTATGACAACCAAGTTTGGGACTTTATAGATCTTCCTCAAGGAAAGAAAGTCATTCAAAACAAATGAGTTTTCAAAAGAAAGATAAACATGGATGACAACATGGCAACTTACAAAGCTAGACTCGTTGCAAAAAGATTTAGTCAAGTTCAAGGAATTGATTATGACGAAATCTTTTCACCTATAGCCATGTTTAAGTCCATTCGGATTTTGCTGGTCATTGTCACATCTCATGATTATGAAATATGGCAAATGGATGTCAAAACAGCGTTCCTAAATGGGAACTTGGAAGAGAAAGTGTACATGGTACAACCTCAAGGTTTTGAAGATCTAAAGTATGGCAGTAAAGTATGCAAGCTTTGAAGATCCATTAGATTAAGGATAAGCTTCGAAGATCCAATCCAAGCTATAGATAATTAGCTAGAAATGATGTAATGTAATGCCTCAATGGCCATGATATGTATGTATGAAACCATGGATGAATAAAATGCTTCTTACTTGGAGCTTGAAATCTATCGTCTCATTTTTGTGTTAATTCTTGTTCTTGTTTGTTCTTCTTTTCTTTATTCCATTTTTTGCTTAATTCAATCCACCTCCTTGTTTCTTTCTATTTCTTGCCAAGAAGAGACTTAAAATCCTTGCTTTAACCATAGCCATGGATTTTTTATAAAAATTCTAAGCTTCCTCTTGTTACAATTGATGAAACAATGAGGTTTAATAAAAATATGTGTTTGATTGAGAGGAGGAAATGCAACTATGATAGTTGATAAAATCCAAGGACTCTCCAATATTTGTATACATCCTCTTCTCTTTTCTTGTTGTTGAAATCTAATTGAAAAATCTAAAAATGTGCTTTTATTTCTTTTCTTTTTCATGAAAAATACAAAAAAAACATGTTTCTTCCCCTTTTCTCTAATTTTTCCTTCTTTTTTTCTTTGCTTCCCTTGAATCCTTTGCTAAAGTGCATGAGTGGTGAAGATGTAGAGAGTTGAGCCAACTGGTATCCTCTCTACATCCAATCCATTTGAAACTTTAATCAAAAGATTCAACATAAGGGAAATAAAGTGACTAAACAAAAAGATAAATACACAAGGGTCATGGAGTCGAGCCAGCTGGTATCCTCCATTGATTCCTCAACCTAGTGATCACTTGATGGACCTATTTTACAAAGGAAATCAAGCTAAAAGAAGTGTTACGCTGCTGAAAATTGCAAGATTGCACTTCTTTCATGCCTTCCTTTGTAAAATGGTGAAAATATGAGGTTAAGAATGCAAATAGATATTAGTTATGCTAAAAGATGTCATTTGTACTTTTTAATCCATGATTCTTTGATGATATTGTTCAATGTAAATGAGAAGGAATGCTTCAAGCATGGCTTTGAACCTTTTTAAGGATTTCTATGCTCAAACATTAGCATGGATGATCCTTTGATGTATTAAAATGATGATTTGATGAATCTTTGATGTTTGAACTCCTTTCTCTTTGGTCACCATTGTATAACAGTGACTAAATGCTCTCAAAAAGGTTTTAATTGGTTTAAATGACAAACCACATCTTTGCCTATATAAATGGCATCCTTAAACACATTAAAAATGCTTAATTTGACCTCTGCTGATAAAATATCAAGTCTGGACTTGTACATGGGCCAAATCGAAAAATAGACTTCACAGTTAGATAGAGGATTCAAAAATACATGAAATGGATATTGATTTTATTTTTTAGATTTTTCTACAATTAGTTATGAATTTTGGAAGTTCAGCCTTTGAAATGATAAAAAACCAGTAAAATACCAGTACAGTTCATATCTGCCCCTGTGTTTAACTCTCTATCTGGTAATTCTAGGTAGCTTCAAAATTCATGAAATTTTACCAGAATATAGAGGACTCTATCCTGAGAATTTTGATATAAAGAACATAAAATTTGGTTTAGTATAACTCTTGGAATGAATTTTTGAAGTTGGCTACCAGCATGGTAACAGCAACCATTTACCAGCAAACTCCCCTGTACAAAAACACATATTTCATACATATCTGGATTGAGTTTAACGAAACTGTTTTACGTGCATACAAGTCATGAATCAAGAAATATTTTCATATAAAGAAAATGAAATTTGGTGTAGCCAATTGACGGGAATTAATCTCCAAATTCCAGCTACTCAGAAAAATACTGCTATCAGAAAAATGGACATATGACCCCTGACATTTGCATTGCCAATTTGAGACCCCTAAAAGGGTCGAAATATCAAATAAATTACATATTCAGACACTAGACTTCAAGCCAATCAGGATAGATACCAAATTTGTACCATTTGGGTTCATATTCATCTCTGAATTGAAATTCAAAGTTAAATCAGATTTAAATGCAAAAACTGCACATGGACAACAATGCCTTTGCACATTAATCAAAGGTCCAGCACACATATTGATGCATCAAGCCCAAATCCTAAAGGCCCAGTAAGGATCTCGAAGTCCAGATATGACTAAATAATGACATCTTTCACATAGATCCCTCTGTGTTATTTAAAATATGTAGAGAAGCTCTTGGAAACTTATAAATAAGTCCCTGACGGCATAAAATCTCTTCAAATAAGCCCTTGGAATAAGTCTCTGACAGCATAAAATCTCTTCAAATAAGCCCTTGGAAGCCCAATTTCCATTTCAGACCCTGTCAAAAGCTCAAATTATAGCCTCTAGTCCTTAGAAATTTACAAATAGGTCCCAGGAAGTATAAAAACTTCACAAACAAATACTTTTCAGTCCTTTT
The DNA here is from genome assembly GCF_964058835.1 of Carex rostrata. Lineage (NCBI taxonomy): Eukaryota > Viridiplantae > Streptophyta > Magnoliopsida > Poales > Cyperaceae > Carex > Carex rostrata. The sequence goes on along the minus strand of NC_135919.1, from coordinate 5,469,593 downwards.
TGGCCATAACTTCTTCATTTTAAGTCTAAATCGACTCAACCCAGTTCCAAATTAACTCAAATTCAATTCTCTACAATTCTAAGTAGTAATTGAACATGTCCAAGCTTCAGCCATAACCTGAAAGGACCAAAATGCCCCTCTCTTGACATCTTTTTATAAATAAAATATAAGAATGATGTTTAAGCATATTTTCTCAAATTTAAATCATGCAAACGACATTTTCATGCATATTCATATGTCTTAAAAATATTAAATGCATATGCATATGCCCATAGGACCAAGATAAAATGTCCGAATCATGCCCAGACCAATCGAGAACCTTCTAAATGACCAAATGAACCTTACATGAGGCCATGTTAGCCCCAATTACCGAGTTTACACCAAAATAGACGTAAATTCCAGAATGAACGAGGTATTCAGCACTGACTCAAAAGGTCGTCTGATGTAATTAACGCCCCCACAATCAATAAAACCCCGACAGGCCGATTTTGAATCGCAGGTCCATCACAAGGGTGAACCAGGAGGCAAGCCAAGAGAAACATCGGAACTATGTTCCGTATTGCACTAAAGGGATCAGTCCAAATATTCAAATTTATTTCCCCCTTTATTTTAGTGCAGCTCTTAGCCACCTGCACATGCCATCTAGAGACATTACTACAGTGCTCCAAACACCTTCAATTGGAGTGTTGTATTAGGGTTGTAAATTCGCTATTATCTTGCTATATAGAGTCACTACTCGGGTGCTCCAAACTCCTTCAATTGGAGTTTTGTATTAGGGTTGTAAACGCCCTATTATCTTGCCATCTAGAGACATAACTAGAGTGCTCCAAACACCTTCAATTGGAGTATTATATTTGGGCGGTAAATGCCCTATTATCTTGCTATATAAAGTCACTACTCGAGTGCTCCAAACACCTTCAATTGGAGTGTTGTATTAGGGTTGTAAATGCGCTATTATCTTGCTATATAGAGTCACTACTCGGGTACTCCAAACTCCTTCAATTGGAGTTTTGTATTAGGGTAGTAAATGCCCTATTATCATACAATCTACAGGCACAACTAGAGTGCTCCAAACACCTTTAATTGAAGTGTTGTATTAGGGTTGTAAATGCCCTATTATCTTGCCATCTAGAGGCACAACTAGTGTGCTCAAAACACCTTCAATAGGAGTGTTGTATTAGGGTTGTAAATGCCAAATTATCGTGTTATCTGGAGACATTACTAGAGTGCTCCAAACACCTTCAATTGGAGTGTTGTATTAGGGTTGTAAATGCCCTATTATCTTCTTATATGGAGTCACAACTAGAGTGCTCCAAACACATTCAGTTGAAGTGTTGTATTAGAGTTGTAAACGCCCTATTATCTTGTAATCTAGAGACACGACTAGAGTGCTCCAAACACTTTCACTTGGAGTATTGTATTAGGGCTGTAAATGCCCTATTATCTCGTTATATAGAGCCACTACTCAAGTGCTCCAAACACCTTCAATTGGAGTGTTGTATTAGGGTTTTAAATTCGCTATTATCTTGCTATATAGAGTCACAACTCGGGTGCTCCAAACACCTTCAATTGGAGTGTTGTATAGGATTGTAAATGTCATATTATCTTCCTATATAGAGTCACAACTAAAGTACTCCAAACACCTTCAATTGGAGTGTCGTATTATCTTCCTATATAGAGTCACAACTAGAGTGCTCCAAAAATCTTCCATTTGAGTGTTGTATTAGGGTTGTAGACGCCCTATTATCTTGTCATCTAGAGAAACAACTAGAGTGCTTCAAACACATTCAATTGAAGTATTGTATTCGGGATGTAAATACCCTATTATCTAACTATATAGAGTCAATAGAAGAGTGCTGCAAACACCTTCAATTCGAGTGTTGTATTAGGATTGTAAATGCGCTATTATCTTTCTATATAGAGTCACTACATGAGTGCTCCAAACACCTTCAATTCGAGTGTTGTAATAGGGTACCAAATGCCTTATTATTGTGTCATTCGGAGACATTACTAAAGTGCTCTAGACACCTTCAATTGGAGTGCTATATTAGGGTTGTAAATGCCCTATTATCTTCTTATATAGAGTCACAACTTGAGTGCTCCAAAAATCTTTAATTGGAGTGTTGTATTAAGATTGTAAACGCTCTAATATATTGTCATCTTGAGACACAACTAGAGTGCTCCAAACACCTTCAATTGAAGTATTGTATTCAGGCTGTAAATGCCCTATTATCTTACTATATAGAGTCAATACTCGAGTGCTCCAAACACCTTAAATTAAAGTGTTGTATTAGAGTTGTAAATGCGCTATTATCTTTCTATATAGAGTCACTACTCGAGTGCTTCAAACACCTTCAATTGGAGTGTTGTAATAGGGTTGTAAATGCCTTATTATCGTGCCATTTGGAGACAATACTAGAGTGCTCCAGACACCTTCAATCGGAGTGTTATATTAGGGTTGTAAATGCCCTATTAGCTTCCTATATAGAGTTACATCTATTGTGCTCAAAAAATCTTCAATTGGAGTGTTGTATTAGGGTTGTAAACGCCCTATTATCTTGACATCTAGATATAGAACTACTGTGCTCCAACCACTTTCAATTGAAGTATTGTATTACAGCTGTAAATGCTCTATTATCTTACTCGAGTGCTCCAAACACCTTCAATTGTAGTGTTGTATTAGACTTGTAAATCCCATATTATCTTTCTATATAGAGTCACTACTCGAGTGCTCCAAACACCTTCAATTGGTATGTTTTATTGGGGTTGTAAATACCTTATTATCATGCCATCTGGAGATATTACTATAGTGCTCCAAACACCTTCAGTTGAAGTATTCTATTAGGGCTGTAAATGCCCTATTATCTTAGTATATAGAGTCAATACTCGAGTGCTCCAAACACTTTTAATTGGAGTGTTGTATTAGGGTTGCAAATGCATTATTATCTTTCTATATAGAGTCACTACTCGAGTGTTCACCTTCATTTGCAGTGTTATAATAGGGTTGTAAATGCCTTATTATCATGTCATTTGGAGATATTACTAGAGTGCTCCAGACACCTTCAATTGGACCGTTGTATTAGGGTTGTAAATGCCCTATTATCTTCCTATATAGAGTCATAACTACAGTGTTCCAAATACCTTCAATTGGACTGTTGTATTAGGGTTGTAAATGCCTTATTCTCTTGCCATATGGAGACACAACTAGAGAGCTCCAAACACCTTCAATTGTAGTGTTGTATTAGGGTTGTAAACGCAATATTATCTTGTCATCAAAAGATAGAACTAGAGTGCTCCAAAGACTTTCAATTGAAGTATTGTATTACGGCTGTAAATGCCTTACTATCTTACTATATAGAGTCAATACTCGAGTGCTCCAAACACCTTCAATTGGAGTGTTGTATTAGGCTTGTAAATCCCATATTATCTTAATATATAGAGTCACTACTCGAGTGCTCCAACACTTCCAACTAGAGTGCTCCAACACTCGAATTCAAAGTGTTTGGAGCACTCTAGTTGTGTCTCTATATAGAAAGATAATAGGGCATTTACAACACTCCAATTGAAGGTGTTTGGAGCACTGTAGTAATGTCTCCAAATGGCACAATAATAAGGCATTTACAATCCTAATACCACACACCAATTGAACGTGTTTGGAGTACTCTAGCTGTGTCTCTAGATGGCAAGATAATAGGGCGTTTACAACACAAATACAACACTCCATTTGTAGATTTTTAGAGCACTCTAGTTGTCACTCTATATAAGAAGATAATAGAGCATTTACAACCCTAATACAACACTCCAATTGAAGGTGTTTAGAGCACTCTTGTTGTGACTCTATATAGAAATCTAATAGGGCATTTACAACCCTAGTACAACACTCCAATATAAGGTGTTTGGAGTACCCGAGTAGTGACTCCACATAGCAAGATAATAGCGCATTTACAACCCTAAAACAACACTCCAATTGAAACTGTTTGGAGCGCTCTAGTTGTGACTCTATATAGGAAGATAATAAGGTATTTACAACCCTAATACAACACTCCAATTGAAGGTGTCTGGAGCACCCGAGTAGTGACTCTATTTTGCAAGATAATAAAGCATTTGCAACCCTAAAACAACACTTCAATTAAAAGTGTTTGGAACACTCTAGTTGTCTCTCTAGATCGCAAGACAATAAGACATTTACAACACTAATACAACACTCCAATTGAAGGTGTTTGGAGCACTATAGTTGTGTCTCTATATAGAAAGATAATCGGGCATTTACAACCCTAATACAACACTCCAATTGAAGGTGTCTGGAGCACTCTAGTAATGTCTCCAAATGGCACGATAATAAGACATTTACAATCCTAGTACAACACTCCAATTGAAGGTCTTTGGAGCACTTTAGTTGTGCCTTTAGATTGCATGATTATAGGGCATTTAAAACCCTAATACAAGACTGCAATATAAGGTGTTTGGAGCACCCGAGTAGGGACTCTATATAGCAAGATAATGGCGCATTTACAACCCTAAAACAACACTTCAATTAAAACTGTTTGGAGCACTCTAGTTGTGTCTCTATATAGAAAGATAATCGGGTATTTACAACCCTAATACAACACTCCAATTGAAGGTATCTGGAGCACTCTAGTAATGTTTCCAAATGGCACGATAATAAGGCATTTACAACCCCAATACAACACTCCAATAAAAGTTGTTTGGAGCACTCTAGTTCTGCCTCTAGATGTCAAGATAATTAGGCATTTACAACCCAAATACAACACTCCAATTGAAGGTGTTTAGAGCACTCTAGTTGTGACTCTATACAGAAAGATAATCGGGTATTTCAACCCTAATACAACACTCCAATTGAATGTGTCTGGAGCACTCTACTAATGTCACCAAATGGCACGATAATACGGCATTTACAACCCTAGTACAACACTCCAATTGAAGGTGTTTGGAGCACTCTAGTTATGACTCTATATAGAAAGCTAATAGGGCATTTACAACCCTAATACAACACTCCAATTGAAGGTGTCTGGAGCACTCTTGTAATGTCTCCAAATGGCACGATAATAAGGCATTTACATGCCTAATACAACAGTCCAATTGAAAGAGCCTGGGGCACCCGAGTAGTGACTCTATATAGCAAGAAAATAGTGCATTTACAACCCTAAAACAACACTTCAATTAAAAGTGTTTGGAGCACTCTAGTTGTGTCTCTAGATGGCAAGATAATAGTGCATTTACAACACTAATACAACACTCCAATTGAAGGTGTTTAGAGCACTCTAGTTGTGACTCTATATAGAAAACTAAAAGGGCATTTACAACCCTAATAAAACAATCCAATTGAAGGTGTCTGGAGCACTCTAGTATTGTCTCCAAATGGCACGATAATAAGGCATTTACAACCCTAGTACAACACTCCAATTGAAGGTATTTGGAGCATTCTAGTTGTGCCTCTAAATTGCATGATAATAGGGCATTGACAACGCTAATGCAAGACTCCAATTGAAGGTGTCAGGAGCACCCAAGTAGTGACTCTATAGAGCAAGATAATAGGGCATTTACAACACTAATACAGCACTCCAATTGAAGGTGTTTGGAGCACTCTAGTAATGTCTCCAAACGACATGATAATAAGGCATTTACAACCCTAATGCAACGCACCAATTGAACGTGTTTGGAGTACTCAAGTAATATCTCCAGATGGCTCGATAATATGGTATTTACAACCCCAATACAACACTCCAATAGAAGGTGTTTGGAGCACTCCAGTTCTGCACCTAGACGTCAAGATAATTAGCCATTTACAGCCCAAATACAACACTCCAATTGAAGGTGTTTACAGCACTCTAGTTGTGACTCTATATAGAAAGATAATCGGGTATTTACAACCCTAATACAACACTCCAATTGAAGGTGTTTGGAGTACTCTAGTAATGTCTCCAAATGGCACGATAATAAGGCATTTACAACCCTAATAATAAACTTCAATTGAAGGTGTTTGGAGTACTCAAGTAATATTTCCAGTTGGCACGATAATAAGGTATTTACAACCCTAATACAACATTCCAATTGAAGGTGTCTGGAGCACTCTAGTAATGTCTCCAAATGGCACGATAATAAGACATTTACAACCCTAGTAAAACACTCCAATTGAAGGTGTTTGGAGCACTCTTGTTGTGCCTCTAGATTGCATGATAATAGGGCATTTACAACCCTAATACAACACTCCAATTGAAGGTGTTTGGAGCACCCGAGTAGTGACTCTATATAGCAAGATTATAGCGCATTTACAACCCTAATACAACACTCCAATTGAAGGTGTTTCGATCACTCTTGTTGTGACTCTATATAGAAATCTGATAGGGCATTTACAACCCTAGTACAACACTCCAATATAAGGTGTTTGGAGCACCCGAGTAGTGACTCCACATAGCAAGATAATAGCGCATTTACAACCCTAAAACAACACTCCAATTGAAAGTGTTTGGAGTACTCTTGTTGTGTCTCCAGATGGCTAGATAATAGGGCATTTACAACACTAATACAACACTCCAATTGAAGGTGTTTGGAGCACTCTAGTAATGTCTCCAAACGGCTTGATAATAAGGCATTTACAACCCTAATACAACGCACCAATTGAACGTGTTTGGAGTACTCAAGTAATATCTCCAGATGGCACGATAATATGGAATTTACAACCCCAGTACAACACTCCAATAGAAGGTGTTTGGAGCACTCTAGTTCTGCCTCTAGATGTCAAGAAAATTATGCATTTACAGCCCAAATACAACACTCTAATTGAAGGTGTTTACAGCACTCTAGTTGTGACTTTATATAGAAAGATAATCGGGTATTTACAACCCTAATACAACACTCCAATTGAAGGTGTTTGGAGCATTGTAGTTGTGCCTCTAGGTAGCATGATAATAGGGCATTTGAAACACTAATACAAGACTAAAATATAAGTTGTTTTGAGCACCTGGGTAGTGACTCTATATAGCAAGATAATAACGCATTTAAAACCCTATAACAACACTTCAATTAAAACTGTTTGGAGCACTCTAGTTGAATCTCTATATAGAAAGATAATCGGGCATTTACAACCCTAATACAACACTCCAATTGAAGGTGTCTGGAGCACTCTAGTAATGTCTCCAAATGGCACGATAATAAGACATTTACAACCCTAGTACAACACTCCAATTGAAGGTGTTTGGAGCACTCTAGTTGTGCCTCTATATTGCATGATAATAGGGCATTTAAAACCCTAATACAAGATTCCAATTGAAGGTGTTTGGAGCACCCGAGTAGGGACTCTATATAGCAAGATAATGGCGCATTTACAACCCTAAAACAACACTTCAATTAAAAATGTTTGGAGCACTCTAGTTGTGTCTCTATATAGAAAGATAATCGGGTATTTACAACCCTTATACAACACTCCAATTGAAGGTGTCTGGAGCACCCTAGTAATGTCTCCAAATGGCACGATAATAAGGCATTTGCAACCCTAGTACGACACTCCAATTGAAAGTGTTTGGAGCACTCTAGTTGTGCCTCTAGACTGCATGATAATAGGGCATTTAAAACCCTAATACAAGATTCCAATTGAAGGTGTTTGGAGCACCCGAGTAGGGACTCTATATAGCAAGATAATGGCGCATTTACAACCCTAAAACAACACTTCAATTAAAAATGTTTGGAGCACTCTAGTTGTGTCTCTATATAGAAAGATAATCAGGTATTTACAACCCTTATACAACACTCCAATTGAAGGTGTCCAGAGCACCCTAGTAATGTCTCCAAATGGCACGATAATAAGGCATTTGCAACCCTAGTACGACACTCCAATTGAAAGTGTTTGGAGCACTCTAGTTGTGCCTCTAGACTGCATGATAATAGGGCATTTACAACCCTAATACAACACTCCAATTGAAGTTGTTTGGAGCACCTGAATAGTGACTCTATATAGCAAGATAATAGCGCATTTACAACCCTAATACAACACTCCAATTGAAGGTGTTTAGAGCACTCTAGTTGTGACCCTATATAGAAAGCTAATAGGGCATTTACAACCCTAATGAAACATTCCAATTGAATGTGCTAGGAGCACTGTAGTTGTGCCTCTAAGTAGCATGATAATAAGGCATTTAAAACCCTAATACAAGACTCCAATATAAGGTGTTTGGAGCACCCGAGTAGGGACTCTATATAGCAAGATAATAAAGTATTTGCAACCCTAAAACAACACTTCGATTAAAGGTGTTTGGAGCACTCTAGTTGTGTCTCTATATAGAAAGATAATCGGGTATTTACAACCCTAATACAACACTCCAATTGAAGGTGTCTGGAGCACTCTTGTAATGTCCCCAAATGGCTAGATAACAAGGCATTCCCAACCCTAGTAAAACACTCCAATTGAAGGTGTTTGGAGTACTGTAGTTGTGCCTCTAGGTAGCATGATAATAGGGCATTTAAAACACTAATACAAGACTACAATATAAGGTGTTTGGAGCACCCGGGTAGTGACTCTATATAGCAAGATAATAGCGCATTTGCAACCATAAAACAATACTTCATTTAAAAGTGTTTGGAACACTCTAGTTGTGTCTCTATATAGAAAGATAATCGGATATTTACAACCCTAATACAACACTCCAATTGAAGGTGTCTTGAGCACTCTAGTAATGTCTCCAAATGGCACAATAATTGGGCATTTACAACCCTAGTACGACACTCCAATTGAAGGTGTTTGGAGCATTCTAGTTGTGCCTCTAAATTGCATGATAATAGGGCATTGACAACGCTAATACAAGACTCCAATTGAAGGTGTCAGGAGCACCCAAGTAGTGACTCTATATAGCAAGATAATAGGGCATTTACAACACTAATACAGCACTCCGATTGAAGGTGTTTGGAGTATTCTAGTGGTGACTCTATATAGAAAGCTAATAGGGCATTTACAACCCTAATGAAACACTCCAATTGAAGGTGTCAGGAGCACTGCAGTTGTGCCTCTAAGTAGCATGATAATAAGGCATTTAAAACTCTAATACAAGACTCCAATATAAGGTGTTTGGAGCACCCGTGTAGGGACTCTATATAGCAAGATAATAAAGCATTTACAATAACAAGGCATTCACAACCCTAGTAAAACACTCCAATTGAAGGTGTTTCGAGCACTGTAGTTGTGCCTCTATGTAGCATGATAATAGGGCATTTAAAACACTAATACAAGACTACAATATAAGGTGTTTGGAGCACCCGGGTAGTGACTCTATATAGCAAGATAATAGCGCATTTGCAACCATAAAACAACACTTCATTTAAAAGTGTTTGGAACACTCTAGTTGTGTCTCTATATAGAAAGATAATCGGGTATTTACAACCCTAATACAACATTCCAATTGAAGGTGTCTGGAGCACTCTAGTAATGTCTCCAAATGGCACGATAATAAGGCATTTACAACCCTAGTAAAACACTCCAATTGAAGGTGTTTGGAGCACTCTTGTTGTGCCTCTAGATTGCATGATAATAGGGCATTTACAACCCTAATACAACACTCCAATTGAAGGTGTTTGGAGCACCTGATTAGTGACTCTATATAGCAAGATAATAGCGCATTTACAACCCAAAAACAACACTCCAATTGAAGGTGTTTAGAGCACTCTAGTAGTAACCCTATATAGAAAGCTAATAGGGCATTTACAACCCTAATGAAACATTCCAATTGAATGTGCTAGGAGCCCTGTAGTTGTGCCTCTAAGTAGCATGATAATAAGGCATTTAAAACCCTAATACAAGACTCCAATATAAGGTGTTTGGAGCACCCGAGTAGGGACTCTATATAGAAAGATAATAAAGTATTTGCAACCCTAAAATAACACTTCGATTAAAAGTGTTTGGAGCACTCTAGTTGTGTCTCTATATAGAAAGATAATCGGTTATTTACATCCCTAATGCGACACTCCAATTCAAGGTGTCTTGAGCACTCTAGTAATGTCTCCAAATGGCACGATAATTAGGCATTTACACCCCTAGTACGACATTACAATTGAAGGTGTTTGGAGCACTCTAGTTGTGCCTCTAGATTGCATGATAATAGGGCATTTACAACCCTAATACAACACTTCAATTGAAGTTGTTTGGAGCACCTGATTAGTGACTATATATAGCAATATAATAGCGCATTTACAACCCAAATACAACACTCCAATTGAAGGTGTTTAGAGCACTCTAGTTGTGACTCTATATAGAAAGCTAATAGGGCATTTACAACCCTAATCAAACATTCCAATTGAATGTGCTAGGAGCACTATAGTTGTGCCTCGAAGTAGCATGATAATAAGGCATTTAAAACCCTAATACAAGACTCCAATATAAGGTGTTTGGAGCACCCGAGTAGGGACTCTATATAGCAAGATAATAAAGCATTTACAACCCTAAAACAACACTTCAATTAAAAGTGTTTGGAGCACTCTAGTTGTGTCTCTATATAGAAAGATAATCGGTTATTTACAACCCTAATACGACACTCCAATTGAAGGTGTCTGGAGCACTCTAATAATGTCTCCAAATGGCACGATAATAAGGCATTTACAACCCTAGTACAACACTCCAATTGAAGGTGTTTGGAGCACTCTAGTTGATCCTCTAGATTGCATGATAATAGGGCATTTACAACCCTAATACAACACTCCAATTGAAGGTGTTTGGAGCACCCTAGTAAAGTCTCCAAATGGCAAGATAATAGGACATTTACAACACTAATACAACACTCCAATTGATGGTGTTTGGAGCACTGTAGTTGTGCCTCTAGGTAGCATGATAATAGGGCATTTAAAACACTAATACAAGACTACAATATAAGTTGTTTGGAGCACCCGGGTAGTGACTCTATATAGCAAGATAATAGCGCATTTGCAACCCTAAAACAACAATTCATTTAAAAGTGTTTGGAACACTCTAGTTGTGTCTCAAGATGGCAATATAATAGGGCATTTACAACACTAATATAACACTTCAATTGAATGTGCTTGGAGCACTGTAGTTGTGCCTCTAAGTAGCATGATAATAAGGCATTTAAAACCCTAATACAAGACTCCAATATAAGGTGTTTGGAGCACCCGAGTAGGGACTCTATATAGCAAGATAATAAAGCATTTACAACCCTAAAACAACACTTCAATTAAAAGTGTTTGGAGCACGCTAGTTGTGTCTCTATATAGAAAGATAATCGGGCAATTACAACCCTAATACAACACTCCAATTGAAGGTGTCTAGAGCACTCTAGTAATGTCTCCAAATGGCACGATAATAAGGCATTTACAACCCTAGTAAAACACTCCAATTGAAGGTGTTTGGAGCACTCTAGTTGTGCCTCTAGATTGCATGATAATAGGGCATTTACAACCCTAATACAACACTCCAATTGAAGGTGTTTAGAGCACTCTAGTTGTGACTCTATATAGAAAGCTAATAGGGCATTTACAACCCTAATGCAACACTCCAATTGAAGGTGTCTGGAGCACTCTAGTAATGTCTCCAAATGGCACGATAATAAGGCATTTGCATGCCTAATACAACACTTCAATTGAAGTTGTTTGGACCACTCTAGTTGTGACTCTATATAGGAAGATAATAAGTCATTTACAACCCTAGTACAACACTCCAATTCAAGTTGTTTGGTCCACTCTAGTTGTGACTCTGTATAGGATGATAATAATGTATTTACAACCATAATACAGCACTCCAATTGAAGGTGTCTGGAGCACCCGAGTAGTGACTCTATGTAGCGAGATAATAACGCAATTACAACCCTAAAACAACACTCCAATTGAATTTGTCTGGAGCACTTTAGTTGTGCCTCTAGGTAGCATGATAATAAGGCATTTAAAACCCTAATACAAGACTCCAATATAAGGTGTTTGGAGCATCCGATTAGGGACTCTATATAGCAAGATAATAGCGCATTTACAAACCTAATACAGCACTTGAACTCAAAGTGTTTGGAGCACTCTAGTTGTGTCTCTATATAGAAGGATAATCGGGTATTTACAACCCTAATACAACACTCCAATTGAAGGTGTCTGGAGCACTCTAGTAATGTCTCCAAATGGGTAGATATCAAGGCATTTACAACCCTAGTAAAACACTCCAATTGAAGGTGTTTGGAGCACTCTAGTTGTGCCTCTAGATAGCATGATAATAGGGCATTTACAACCCTAATACAACACTCCAATTGAAGGTATTTGGAGCACCTGATTAGTGACTCTATATAGCAAGATAATAGCGCATTTAAAACCCTAATACAACACTCCAATTGAAGGTGTTTAGAGCACTCTAGTTGTGACTCTATATAGAAAGTTAATAGGGCATTTACAACCCTAATGCAACACTCCAATTGAAGGTGTCTGGAGCACTCTAGTAATGTCTCCAAATGGCACGATAGTAAGGCATTTACATGCCTAATACAACACTTCAATTGAAGTTGTTTGGACCACTCTAGTTGTGACTCTATATAGGAAGATAATAAGGCATTTACAACACTAGTACAACACTCCAATTGAAGTTGTTTGGTCCACTCTAGTTGTGACTCTATATAGGATGATAATAATGTATTTACAACCATAATACAGCACTCCAATTGAAGGTGTCTGGGGCACCCGAGTAGTGACTCTATGTAGCGAGATAATAACGCAATTACAACCCTAAAACAACACTCCAATTGAATTTGTCTGGAGCACTTTAGTTGTGCCTCTAGGTAGCATGATAATAAGGCATTTAAAACCCTAATACAAGACTCCAATATAAGGTGTTTGGAGCATCCGATTAGGGACTCTATATAGCAAGATAATAGCGCATTTACAAACCTAATACAGCACTTGAACTCAAAGTGTTTGGAGCACTCTAGTTGTGTCTCTATATAGAAGGATAATCGGGTATTTACAACCCTAATACAACACTCCAATTGAAGGTGTCTGGAGCACTCTAGTAATGTCTCCAAATGGGTATATATCAAGGCATTTACAACCCTAGTAAAACACTCCAATTGAAGGTGTTTGGAGCACTCTAGTTGTGCCTCTAGATAGCATGATAATAGGGCATTTACAACCCTAATACAACACTCCAATTGAAGGTATTTGGAGCACCTGATTAGTGACTCTATATAGCAAGATAATAGCGCATTTAAAACCCTAATACAACACTCCAATTGAAGGTGTTTAGAGCACTCTAGTTGTGACTCTATATAGAAAGTTAATAGGGCATTTACAACCCTAATGCAACACTCCAATTGAAGGTGTCTGGAGCACTCTAGTAATGTCTCCAAATGGCACGATAGTAAGGCATTTACATGCCTAATACAACACTTCAATTGAAGTTGTTTGGACCACTCTAGTTGTGACTCTATATAGGAAGATAATAAGGCATTTACAACACTAGTACAACACTCCAATTGAAGTTGTTTGGTCCACTCTAGTTGTGACTCTATATAGGATGATAATAATGTATTTACAACCATAATACAGCACTCCAATTGAAGGTGTCTGGAGCACCCGAGTAGTTACTCTATGTAGCAAGATAATAGCGCAATTACAACCCTAAAACAATACTCCAATTGAATGTGTCTCGAGCACTTTAGTTGTGCCTCTAGGTAGCATGATAATAAGGCATTTAAAACCCTAATACAAGACTCCATATAAGGTGTTTGGAGCACCCGAGTAGGGACTCTATATAGCAAGATAATAGCGCATTTACAACCCTAAAACAACACTTCAATTTAAAGTGTTTGGAGCACTCTAGTTGTGTCTCTATATAGAAAGATAATCGGGTATTTACAACCCTAATACAACACTCCAGTTGAAGGTGTCTGGAGCAATCTAGTAAAGTCTCCAAATGGCAAGAATATAGGACATTTAGAACACTAATACAACACTCCAATTGATGGTGTTTGGAGCACTGTAAATTTCCCTCTAGGTAGCATGATAATAGGGCATTTAAAACACTAATACAAGACTACAATATAACGTGTTTGGAGCACCCGGGTAGTGACTCTATATCGCAAGATAATAGCGCATTTGCAACCATAATACAACACTTCATTTAAAAGTGTTTGGAACGCTCTAGTTGTGTCTCTAGATTACAAGATAATAGGGCATTTACAATACTAATACAACACTTCAATTGAATGTGCTTGGAGCATTGTAGTTGTGCCTCTAAGTAGCATAATAATAAGGCATATAAAACCCTAATACAAGACTCCAATATAAGGTGTTTGGAGCACCCGAGTAGGGACTCTATATAGCAAGATAATAAAGCATTTACAACCCTAAAACAACACTTCAATTAAAAGTGTTTGGAGCACTCTAGTTGTGTCTCTATATAGAAAGATAATCGGGCATTTACAACCCTAATACAACACTCCAATTGAATGTGTCTGGAGCACTCTAGTATTGTCTCCAAATGGCACGATAATAAGGCATTTACATGCCTAATACCACACTTCAATTGAAGTTGTTTGGACCACTCTAGTTGTGACTCTATATAGGATGATAATAAGGTATTTACATCCCTAATACAACACTCCAATTGAAGGTGTCTGGAGCACCCGAGTAGTGACTCTATATAGCAAGATAATAACGCATTTGCAACCCTAAAACAACACTTCATTTAAAAGTGTTTGGAATACTCTAGTTGTCTCTAGATGGCAAGATAATAGGGCATTTACAACGCTAATACAACACTTCAATTGAATGTGCTTGGAGCACTGTAGCCGTGCCTCTAAGTAGCATGATAATAAGGCATTTAATACCCTAATACAAGACTCCAATATATGGTGTTTGGAGCACCAGAGTAGGGACTCTATATAGCAAGATAATAAAGCATATGCAACCCTAAAACAACACTTCGATGAAAAGTGTTTGGAGCACTCTAGTTGTGTCTCTATATAGAAAGATAATCGGGTATTTACAACCCTAATACGACACTCCCATTGAAGGTGTCTGGAGCACTATAATAATGTCTCCAAATGGCACGATAATAAGGCATTTACAACCCTAGTACAACACTCCAATTGAAGGTGTTTGGAGCACTCTAGTTGTGCCTCTAGATTGCATGATAATAGGGCATTTACAACCCTAATACAACACTCCAATTGAAGGTGTTTCGAGCACCTGATTAGTGACACTATATAGCAAGATAATAGCGCATTTACAACCCAAATACAACACTCCAATTGAAGGTGTTTAGAGCACTCCAGTAGTGACCCTATATAGAAAGCTAATAGGGCATTTACAACCCTAATGAAACATTCCAATTGAATGTGCTAGGAGCCCTGTAGTTGTGCCTCTAAGTAGCATGATAATAAGGCATTTAAAACCCTAATACAAGACTTCAATATAAGGTGTTTGGAGCACCCGAGTAGGGACTCTATATAGCAAGATAATAAAGTATTTGCAACCCTAAAACAACACTTCGATTAAAAGTGTTTGGAGCACTCTAGTTGTGTCTCTATATAGAAAGATAATCGGTTATTTACATCCCTAATACGACACTCCAATTGAAGGTGTCTTGAGCACTCTAGTAATGTCTCCAAATGGCACGATAATTAGGCATTTACACCCCTAGTACGACATTACAATTGAAGGTGTTTGGAGCACTCTAGTTGTCCCTCTAGATTGCATGATAATAGGGCATTTACAACCCTAATACAACACTTCAATTGAAGTTTTTTGGAGCACCTGATTAGTGACTCTATATAGCAATATAATAGCACATTTACAACCCAAATACAACACTCCAATTAAAGGTGTTTAGAGTACTCTAGTTGTGACTCTATATAGAAAGCTAATAGGGCATTTACAACCCTAATCAAACATTCCAATTGAATGTGCTAGGAGCACTGTAGTTGTGCCTCTAAGTAGCATGATAATAAGGCATTTAAAACCCTAATACAAGACTCCAATATAAGGTGTATGGAGCACCCGAGTAGGGACTCTATATAGCAAGATAATAAAGCATTTGCAACCCTAAAACAACACTTCGGTGAAAAGTGTTTGGAGCACTCTAGTTGTGTCTCTATATAGAAAGATAGTCGGGTCTTTACAACCCTAATACGACACTCCCATTGAAGGTGTCTGGAGCACTCTAATAATGTCTCCAAATGGCACGATAATAAGGCATTTACAACCCTAGTACAACACTCCAATTGAAGGTGTTTGGAGCACTCTAGTTGTGCCTCGAGATTGCATGATAATAGGGCATTTACAACCCTAATACAACACTCCAATTGAAAGTGTCTGGAGCACTCTAGTAAAGTCTCCAAATGGCAAGATAATAGGACATTTACAACACTAATACAACACTCCAATTGATGGTGTTTGGAGCACTGTAGTTGTGTCTCTAGGTAGCATGATAATAGGGCATTTAAAACACTAAAACAACACTTCATTTAAAAGTGTTTGGAACACTCTAGTTCTGTCTCTAGATGACAAGATAATAGGGCATTTACAACACTAATACAACACTTCAATTGAATGTGCTTGGACCACTGTAGTTGTGCCTCTAAGTAGCATGATAATAAGGCATTTAAAACCCTAATACAAGACTCCAATATAAGGTGTTTGGAGCTCCCGAGTAGGGACTCTATATAGCAAGATAATAAAGCATTTACAACCCTAAAACAACACTTCGATTAAAAGTGTTTGGAGCACTCTAGTTGTGTCTCTATATAGAAAGATAATCGGGTATTTACAACCCTAATACAACACTCCAATTAAAGGTGTTTGGAGCACTCTAATAATGTCTCCAAATGGCAAGATAACAAGGCATTTAAAACCCTAGTAAAACACTCCAATTGAAGGTGTTTGGAGCACTGTAGTTGTGCCTCTATGTAGCATGATAATAGGGCATTTAAAACACTAATACAAGACTACAATATAAGGTGTTTGGAGCACCCGGGTAGTGACTCTATATAGCAAGATAATAGCGCGTTTGCAACCCTAAAACAACAATTCATTTAAAAGTGTTTGTAACACTCTAGTTGTGTCTCTAGATAGCAAGATAATAGGGCATTTACAACACTAATACAACACTTCAATTGAATGTGCTTGGAGCACTGTAGTTGTGCCTCTAAGTAGCATGATAATAAGGCATTTAAAACCCTAATACAAGACTCCAATATAAGGTGTTTGGAGCACCCGAGTAGGGACTCTATATAGCAAGATAATAAAGCATTTACAACCCTAAAAGAACACTTCGATTAAAAGTGTTTGGAGCACTCTAGTTGTGTCTCTATATAGAAAGATAATCGGGTATTTACAACCCTAATGCAACACTCCAATTGAAGGTGTCTGGAGCACTCTAGTAATGTCCCCAAATGGCTAGATAACAAGGCATTCACAACCCTAGTAAAACACTCCAATTGAAGGTGTTTGGAGCACTGCAGTTGTGCCTCTATGTAGCATGATAATAGAGCATTTACATGCTTAATACAACAATTCAATTGAAGTTGTTTGGACCACTCTAGTTGTAACTCTATATAGGAAGATAATAAGGCATTTACAACCCTAGTACAACACTCCAATTGAAGTTGTTTGATCCACTATAGTTGTGACTCTATATAGGATGATAATAGTGTATTTACAACCATAATACAGGACTCCAATTGAAGGTGTCTGGAGCACCCGAGTAGTGACTCTATGTAGCAAGATAATAGCGAAATTACAACCCTAAAACAACACTCCAATTGAATGTGTGTGGAGCACTTTAGTTGTGCCTCTAGGTAGCATGATAATAAGGCATTTAAAACCCTAATACAAGACTCCAATATAAGGTGTTTGGAGCACCCGAGTAGGGACTCTATATAGCAAGATAATAAAGCATTTAAAACCCTAAAACAACACTTCAATTAAAAGTGTTTGGAGCACTCTAGTTTTGTCTGTATATAGAAAGATAATCGAGCATTTACAACCCTAATACAACACTCCAATTGAAGGTGTCTGGAGCACTCTAGTAATGTCTCCAAATGGCACGATAATAAGGCATTTACAACCCTAGTACAACAGTCCAATTGAAGGTGTTTGGAGAACTCTAATTGTTCTGATATCTCCATATTATGTCTTAATTACGGCCCGATTTACACTAAAACCTGTGTTTTAAAGCCTAATAAAGTGGACTTTGTACTTGTATTTCGATTAAATATGGTACTGCTATGCTTTTTTGGTATTTTGCAGGAAAAAGGGCGAAAAACTGGATCTGACTACTTTTCATACGGCCCGTATGACATTCCCTACGGACCGTGCAAGATCTGCCCAGCCACACAGAAGATTCCACAACAGAGGCACAAAGTCTCCAAGATAAAGCATAGGCATACGGCCCGTACGGGGTCTCCTACGGGCCGTAGGACGCTAATTCGGAAAATCAAGCTGTAATCTGAAATGAGCATAATTTAAGGAGGCCGAAAAGGAAGCCTTTTGGGACGTGATCTGGGGCATTAAAGGAGATATTCCACACCAAAAAAAGGGGGGAGATCATTCTACATCATGGGGGGATCAACCTAAGGTTTGGGAGCGAGGGCTTGGCTTGGAGAGTAAAGGAGGAAAACGAGAGTTTTGCCACGGATCTTCTTCCTTCTTCGAGTTTTGCGATGAGCTCCCTTATCATTATCTTTACTTGTTTTATTTGCTTTCTTTTTTTTTAGTTTCTAGGGCTAAGATGTAGTTTCTAGTTTGGTTTTCTTTGTATGCTACTTGGATTTTGTGTTGAATGCTCTGTTTTTACCTTGTTGTGTAGTATTTTGATTGCTTTATTTGTGCTTGCTTGAATCGATTAGTCATCCCGTTAGATGAATGCGCACATCTAAGTGTTAGGAGCCAAGTCTATGACATTTAATCCAACCGAATAAAGTATATGAAGTACGGTGAAACCAAGGAGTACCCGAAAGGTGAAACTTTCCTTGAGGCGAAAGTCCTTGGATACTTTTAGTAAACCGACAAGTAACTTGGATAAATTAGGCCAAAATGCGAAAGTTGAGGTTTAACGCATCTAAGAGGGAAGTATTTGAGTCCGGTAATCGGGTACTAGGCCAAAATGCGAAAGTTGAGGTTAGGTATCTAAATCTGGTCGATAGAAACCCTAAACATTAGCATCAACGCAGAAAACAGTAGCTGCAGCATTAACTCGGGGTCCCCTACGGACCGTACGGGAATCCGTACGGGCCGTATGCCTCGGGGCTGAACAGAAATGAAACTGAACCATGGAAACGCCTTTTTATTCTTATTAAACAAAACCCCAAAAATATTTATTGTTTTGAATATTATTATTTATCTTTTTAAAACACCAAAATCACATTTTCAACTTCTAGAGTTTATTTAATTTAAGTAAAGTCCAGTTAAGTTTCAACCGTCCCTGTGGATCGATACCTGATAATACTACGCGATTAGGATTGTACACTTGCAATCTGAGTCAAAAGTGTAATCAAGGTTAAAAGGTACAGCTTGCTGTACTGAAACTTTGTGCATACTTTTGTGTGAACATGTTCCTCTAGATTGCATGATGATAGGGCATTTACAACCCTAATACTACACTCCAATTGAAGGTGTTTGGAGCACCCGATTAGTGACTCTATATATCAAGATAATAGCGCATTTACAACCCTACTACAACACTCCAATTGAAGGTGTTTAGAGCACTCTAGTTGTGACTCTATATAGAAAGCTAATAGGGCATTTACAACCCTAATACAACACTCCAATTGAAGGTGTCTGGAGCACTCTAGTAATGTCTCCAAATGGCACGATAATAAGGCATTTACAACCCTAGTACAACACTCCAATTGAAGGTGTTTGGAGCACTCTAGTTGTGCCTCTAGATTGCATGATAATAGGGCATTTACAACCCTAATACAACACTCCAATTGAAGGTGTTTGGAGCACCTGATTAGTGACTCTATATAGCAAGATAATAGCTCATTTACAACCCTAATACAACACTCCAATTGAAGGTGTTTAGAGCACTCTAGTTGTGACTCTATATAGAAAGCTAATATGGCATTTACAATCCTAATGCAACACTCCAATTGAAGGTGTCTGGAGCACTCTAGTAATGTCTCCAAATGGCACAATAATAAGGCATTTACATGCCTAATACAACACTTCAATTGAAGTTGTTTGGACCACTCTAGTGCGTACTGTGACGTGCCGTGCTGTGCCAAAGTTTCAAAAAATAATCATGACACGAGACATGCAAGTCAAGACATAGAATTAAAATAAATACTGCAAGCCCATCATGCATCACTGGTACACAGCTATACTACATAATATATACCAGCCATGATATATGGGTAAAGGCATATGTAGGCCCATTAAAACCCAGCCATGATAAGATAACCATATGGTAAATTGGACCTGATTAACAACACAAAGTTCATGTATTGGGTAAGTAAGTACAAGCATGATCTTGGTCTCAAAGGTATATTTTCACATTATTCAATTTGTACAGATATCAAAAGCTAATATTGATTAATTATGAAGCATGTAAAATGTAAACTCCTTGTGAAAATTAAGTGTGGTGTGTGGATCATGTAAAATGGCTACTGTACTGGTGGGGAAATCAATGTACTAAAATATTAACAGTATGATACAAGAGGAGGGTTCAAATGCCTCCATTTTTTAAAACTTTAATAACTCAAAATTTAAAACTTAAAAGTCAAAACAAAACCATTAGATGTGATCTATGTTATTTTATCTAGGTGCTCGTAAAAAATTATCACATTCCAATTTTGTTTTTATGTGAATCAATAAGTAGAAAAAGCAACGTCTACAAATTATCCATATTAGTACGTTTTTTACAAGCTCTTGATGATAACCAAAATAAAATTGAAATGTTATAATTTTTTACACGTGCATAGATAAAATGATGCAGATCACATCCAATGGTTTATTTTGAATTTTAAGTTTTAAATTTTGAATTATTAAAGTTTTTAAAAATAGAGACATGATGGAGGCACAAAAAATGGAGGCATTTGAACCCTCCTCATGATACAATTGTCGAATTGTATGATTTAACGGCCTTTTTCATGGATTACTCATTTCTACAGATGATATATATAGAGATTTTCCATTATTAAGTTTTCTAAAAAAAAATATCTAACATTAAATTTGGAACTGTATTGACTCAAAATTAAGTAATTAATATGAATCTTACGCAAGAAAGTTTTTGAAATGAATTATGTCATTGGAAGAAGCCAAAATAAATTAATGAGAATAATTTTAATTCTCCATTGTACATTTCTCAAGTTACTTCTCTCCAGACCATCACTAACCACTTGTTTGTTCCAGCTTGTTTAAAGAAGTTAGTGACACATTTCAGTATATATTGATGAGTTTTTGTTAATTGAAAAAAATATAATGGAATTAATTATCCGGAGATTATGCCTTGTAATAATTAAATAAGGTTCAAGAAACTAGTGACACATCTCAAGTTATTTCTCTCCCTCGTTGTTCGCCTATATTTTTACAATTTATTAGAGATTACTATGTAGATTTGAATTTCCATTTCAAATAAAAAAAAGCCTATATAAAATACATGATTTGTTGTAACAAATTTTGAACGGGATGGATAAGCATAGAACCACTATATATTTTGTGAGGCTCTTTAATCTGTGTCGAGTCTACTTTTTGTTATTCTGAATCCTTTCGTATCAAATTATTTTTATTTAATTACTTCTAACAAAATACTATTTTTGTAAACACTTAATTAGCTACCTTTTTAGCATTCTTTTAGTCGGTTAACTCTTATATATTATAGTTATCTATCTCATATTACTTTCGTACCACTAGACATATTTTGAGACTTGTAATTATATGTATTAAAAAATTAGAAACTTTTAACATAAACTAACTAAGTGGTTACAAGATCAATATTTTTTAAAATAACTCGTTCAATATTTTTAAAAACAAACAATCACATGATCATATTTTTCATAATTATATATTGAAACTTAAAGCATAGCTTTGTGCTTCTTATGAGCATAGTCACAAGATTCGCGAATAATTCGTTTTTTTTGTGATGGCGAATCAAATGCTGAATTTTTCGGTTGACTGGATTTTGACCGAATTATTTGCGAATAATTCGCGAATTTTATGAATTTTTTCCGAATTTTTCTCAGAACATTTTTTTTATTTTTGCTCCCTTATGGGACTGGAATCTCTGATCCAGATAATTTCAAATCACGAACTTTTTGACCCGCCGAATTATTCAATTGTCACTATGCTTATGAGAACTCTTACTACAAATAGTGTGATAGGCCCTTGCACTTTTTTTCTTTTCTAAATCAGCCCCCCTAACCATTGCAGATATGAATCTGTTGCTTTTCTATAAGAAAAGCAGCGTGCTGCTTTTCCGAATCTAACCATTCAAAATTTTATATTCACGACTTTACGTATCTCTATAAAAAAAACTTTTTTATGAACAAATCTTAACAAATTTAAATTATTAGATTCGTAAAAGCAGCCTGCTGCTTTTCTTTATAGAAAAGCAGCAGAGTTGATTCCAACCATTGCAACCGAACACACACACACACACACAAAATGTTTAGATGCAAATCCGTACCAAATGAGTGAAATGGGCCGAACAACGAGGGAGTTCTCCTGCGAAAGTTAGGTGGATACAGGCCTAGCTAGACCTCATTTTCATTCAAGGCCTCCTCTTAATTACATGGCAACCTGAGAGAATGGTACAATTAATTTTAGGGATGCAAACGGATCGGATACGGATCGAAAGATCCCCGCTTCATTTAAATAAGTTCATCCAGTCAAAATGTCAAAACCCTCAAAATCATCTCATCTCAGGCTCCACTTGTCGGAAACCCCCCGCCGCCTGTTGTGCTAAAAAAAGAAAGAAAAAGAGAAATCACCTCCGCTTCTTAGACGCCACGACTCGACAACCATGTGTTCCCATCTTCTTTTTAAGAGAGCAATCTTCACCTCTTTCTTCTCTCCTTTCAACCCAAAGTAGCAAGTGCCAGGAGTTTCCTTTTATTGCTGATTATCTCATGTCCTCCTTCGGCTTCTCTCTCGATCGAGCACTCAAGGTCTCAGCGGACAGTCATCTTAAGGCGATCAAGTCCCCGGCACGGCCTGAAGCAGTGGTAAAGTTTTTAATTGATACTGGTTTATCCCATACTCAGATCAAATCTGTTGTTTCAATCCGACCAACTCTTCTGGGATCCAATGTGGATAAGACCCTGAAACCAAAGGTGCGTGAAATGAAGGAAGAGGGGATCCCTGGAGAAGTATTGGTTCAACTGATCCGACACAACCCGGGTGTACTTCAAATGAAAGACACAATTGCCCGCCTACTGTTTTGGAGAGATTTTATCGGGAAAAGCGACAAGGCTTTGTTGAAGACTATTGCAAGAAACCCTTTCCTGTTTACATTTCACATTGACAAGCATATTCTTCCGAGAATAAATTTACTGAAAGAATACAGATTGTCGAATGAAGATATGGTTTCATTGTTGGTGTTAAGAAGCTGCCTTGGCCGTAACCTTGATTCTATAAGACAGCTACTTGATCTAATTGAGGAGCTGGGGATTCCAAGGGGATCCAGGATGTTTCTATGGGGGTTAGAAGCTTTTGCTAAGTTCAGCATAGGTAAAATTAAAAGCAATGCCGAGTTCTTCAAGAACACATATGGCTGTCACAGGAAGAGGTGTGTGCTGCCTTCCGGAAGTACCCTCCGGTACTCAAATATTCAGAGGAAAAAGTTAGTTCGAGTATGAACTTTCTTATCAGTAAAGCTGGAATTGAGGCAAGGACCATAGCTTCAATACCACGGTTACTCGGGTGTAGCTTAGAAAAGGTATTGATCCCGAGGTTTACTGTACTGAGTACATTGCAAAGCAAGGGACTGAAGAAAAAGTGCAGTTTTTTCAATGCTTGTTTGGCTTCTGAAAGGCCGCTTCCGCGAGATCTATGTCATGCCGTATGAGAAGGATGTGCTTGGGCTCGGTGAACCTTATGCTACTGCTTATGGTAGAAAAGTGCCAGTCTGACTAATGTTATTCTGGGGAAGAAATTATGTGTATCAGTTTACAGTTGTATATTTCATTATAGCTGATACTAACCAGCTATGCTTCTATTATTTTGTAATTTTAGTTTTTGTTAAATTACTTTTCTAGTCATTAGAAGCTTGTAGTTCTTAACAGGTACCTCTTTGGTTCCAGTATCATTTCAGTAATTGAAAATTGGGTATTCTCAATTCCATTCTTCTAATTTAATTGTGTTGCATCTTTCTCTTTTTCATTTTATTTGCAAATGTCACTTTTTAATAAAGGGACAACTGTTGTTTTCTAACTTCTTTTTCTTTTTGACAACTTGGACTCCAGATCGGATATGCGTAATATTTTATTTGGCAGCTGTGCGAATATTAACACAGAATAAAATAGGTAAAAAGCTATTTGGTTTTTTTTTTAAAGAAAAAAAAAATTAAACAAAGATGTAACCTTTTTTTCAGATGCTGCTGTTATAAGGACGAAAAATTCACAAACTACATTGAATCAATGCCATGCTTTCCATCGGCTGTACAAACCCAGCACTAATGGAACCCCCAAATCCAAAACCAGTGCAAAAACTACAAGAACTACAGTCTAGACAACACACCACCAAAAAAAAAAAAAAAGTCCTACTACAATTGTAATTTTCATGCTGGGACAATATGATCTTGTCTCGGATGCTGATCGGTAATTTGCACGCATGGCCTTGTGCAGGGCAATATCTCGGCAATGTGCTGTACCAAAGAGGGGTGATACATATATGCAACCGAAATGACATATGTAAACACTAAACCCATCAGGAGAAAAATATAAATGGAAGATGTGACCAAGCGGCAGCTGCCGGCTGCGTAAGCTGCCATGAAACTAAACAGATCCAGCACCATTGTAATCTCCAAGACATTAATTTTTCTTCTGTCACTGTAGAAATTCTTGTTCATCAGCAAAATAATAATTACCAGAGACGATAGGAAGGAGATTGCATTGCAATAAAAGAATGCCTGGTATCGGCGAAAAAACTTGTCATGCAGAACCGGCGTACCGGCCACAAAGCCGTGTTTTTCATCGTCAGTTTGCCAAACGCCCCCAGGCGGGTTAAGGCCAGCTTGGTAGGTCGACCCGGCAGCTAAGATGGCCACAACCATAAGCCAACCCCTCATTTCCTTGAAGAATTCTCTGTCCTGAGGGGGACCAGGAGACCCGTTTACTGCAAGAGAGCCATTTGGCAAGGAATCTTGACCTGGGTTCTCAGAGTTGGGGCCATTTGGTGAAAGAGACATTTTTTAGCTGAGCAGGTGTGATGTTTTGGACCTTGAGGAAGAAGATTGAAAGGGAATGGTTCTTTCTCTATAAAAAAGTGTTTGGGTTTTACAATGATCTCCTCACTCTTGAGTTCTTTTGTATTATATATAGGAAATTGACCCAGATTGACCGGTCAATATATATTTAACAACGACTTACCTACCGAGTACCGACATTGGACTGCTGAGTGCTGCTTCGCTGCAGTTTCTAGCTACTTTCTACAATCACAGGGGAAGGCATCGAGTGATATTAATTAACATCACTTTTTATTTTATTAACAAAACATTTTCAAATATCTAAGTTTTATTCTTTCATAAATGTTATTGTAGTTGTCATATCTTGTCTTTATGTAATTACATGTTACGATTTTTTAATATTTAATTAATTTCGATAATTGTTAAATTCTCTCTTCTTATTTTGTAAGTCATTTAAAAGAAGAAAAATGTATCTAAAATCTCAAGCATTGAGTTTGAGTGACAGAAGAAAGAACTAATTTATTATCTTGCCTTTTCTTTTTAACAAATTTAATAAATAATTTAGCACATATGTATTTTGAACAGAACTAGGTGTTCTTATTTTCACTAATTTTTTTATAAGCTTAACTCCAAAATATACCAGATTGACTTCAAACATTGAATCCAAATTATTAATACAAACTTTTTGTAGCTGATAACGCTTATACCAGATGTGTATCCATCTTTCCATGAGCAGATACCAATATGAATACAAATGGTAAACAAATATTAAAATTTTAAACCAAATTCGCATTAAACAAATTCGGATATGCAGAGTGGATAATCCATGAATACAAATTTAAATACTGATATGAAACAAATAATTGAGTCATAAATTAAGGTACAAAAACTAATTTAAAATATTAAGAAAATGAAAAATAATTATAAAAAATTGAAATGCGTGAGAATTGAAGAAAAAAAATTAAGATACAAACGAAAGATGTAAATGGAGAAGAGAACCAAAAAGAGGTAAAGAAAACACTGAGCAGCATGTGCCAACGTCAAACCGGTCCGGAACCGGAACCCAACTCGATTATTATTATTATTTATTTTTTTTAAACTTGAGATGGATGTCTGTCTTTTAAATTATGTAATTATATTATTATAATGAAAGATTTCTTTCATTCAAATTTTGAATTTATAATTCGATTATAGGCAATTTGGTGGGATAAGCTAAAAAAATGGAAAATATTTTCATGATGTTTCATGCTCATAGAAAATGTTATTGGTCCCAAAGACACATAGGGAGGTGAATATAGACATTTTTAAATTTTAATCTAAGTTACTTTTAATTAACGTGTATATGAGTTATTCTTGACAAAAACTATAATAATTTTCTTTCTTCTATCACTCAAACTCAATGCTTGAGATTTTAGATACATTTTTCTTCTTTTAAATGACTCACAACATAAGAAGAGAGAATCCAACAATTTTCGAAATTAATTAAATAATAAAAAATCGTAGCATATAACTACATAAAGACAAGATATGACAACTATAATAAAATAAAAAGTGATGTTAATATCACTCGATGCCTTCCCGTGTGATTGTAGAAAGTAGAAACTGCAACGAAGCTTCAACAACAACAGTACTCAGCAGTGAGGTCAATCCGAGTCAATCCGGGTCAATCCGGGTAAATTTCCGGGTAAATTTCCTATATATAATAGGGAAAAGCCGAAGACTGAGGTGATCATTATAAAACCCAAACACTTCTTTATAGAGAAAGCACCACTCCGTTTCAATCATCTTTCTCAAGCTCCAAAACATCACACCTGCTCAGCTCAAAAATGTCTCTTTCACCAAATGGCCCCAACTCTGAGAAGCCAGTTGAAGATTCCTTGCCAAATGGCTCTAATGCAGTAAACAGGTCTCCTGGTCCCCCTCAGGACAGAGAATTCTTCAAGGAAATGAGGGGTTGGCTTATGGTTGTGGCCATCTTAGCTGCCGGGTCGACCTACCAAGCTGGCCTTAACCCGCCTGGGGGCGTTTGGCAAACTGATAAGGATGGCTTTGTGGCCGGTACGCCGGTTCTGCATGACAAGTTTTTTAACCGATACCAGGCATTCTTTTATTGCAATGCAATCTCCTTCATATCGTCTCTGGTAATTATTATTTTGCTGATGAACAAGAATTTCTACTGTGACAGAAAAAAAATTAATGTCTTGGAGATTGCAATGGTGCTGGATCTGTTTAGTTTCATGGCAGCTTACGCAGCCGTGGTCACATCTTCCATTTATATTTTTTTCCTGATGGGTTTAGTGTTTACATGTGTCATTTCGGTTGCATATCAGCACTCTTCAGTACAGCACATTGCCGAGATATTGCCCTGCACAAAGCCGAGCGTGCAAAATACCGATCAGCATCAGAGACAATATCATATTGTCTGAGCATGAAAATTACAACTTGTAGTAGGATTTTTACAACTTGTGGTTTTTTCACTGGTTTTGGATTTGGGGGTTCCATTGGTGCTAGGTTTGTACAGCCGATGGAAGGCATGGCATTGATTCAATCTAGTTTGTGAATTTATTGTCCTTATAACAGCAGCATCTGAAATGTATTATTAAGCACGAACAGATTTTATTTTGAATCATTCTGGAGTATTTCAGTTAATAAACTGATCTGATCGATGCTCATATTTTCTTTTCAGGAGGAACAAGGTAGTGCTAATTTATTAATTCCTGAAAGATACGTTTTAAGGCCCAATTTAATATTTGGACAATTGATAGTTTAAGAAAATGAAAATTGGATTTTTTTTTTTTCTTTCTTAAAAGACCCGAAGTCTCCCACTTAGGGCTGGCAAAAAAATTCGAGGTTCGTGATTCGAGTTTAATTCGATTCGAAATGGGTTCGAATTGAAACGAACCAAACCAGGTTCGGTTCGGAATTAATTCAAACCAAACTCAAACTTAGCTTGGTTCGATCGAAATAGGTTCGTGATTTTTTTGTGTTTCGAATCTCATAAAATCACCGGCCATCCATTTACCTGATGAAATTAAAATTCAAGATAGAGAGTCATAATTTAACTTAGCCGACACTCCCTCGCTCTCAAATCTCAATAACCTAGTTCTCTCTCCACCTTTCCCTAACTCACTCTCCCTCTAGCTCTAAAATCTAGCCGACGCTCTTGTCTCTTCGGCTATCACTCCTCTCTCCGGCCTAGATGACTGTCTCTCATCTCTCTTCAGTCGTCTCTCATAGTTCATACCAGGAAAGCCGTATTTGATATATTTTTTCATGAATAATTTTTCAACTTAAAAATATTTATTTCATAGTTCATACCGGTAAAAGGAAGTCATGTGAATTTTGTCCCGCGAGAAAAAATTAATGTATAAAACTACCGGTATAACTAGGGCTTCTAAAAAATAATTTAGTTCGTGATTCGATTCGGGTTCGATTCGAAAAATGTGTAGTTCGTAATTAATTCGATTCGAAATGGGTTCGGTTCGAAACGAATCAAACCAGGTTCGGTTCGAAATTAATTCAAACCAAACTCAAACCTAAGGTAAGTTCGGTTCGGTTCGGTTCGTTGCCACCCCTACTCCCACTCACACTCTTAATTAATTGAATGCGTATGCTCTGCATCAACTAAAAAGGGAATATTTTGAGTTAATGAATCTCAACTTTTTGTTTATAACATAGGGATTTTTTAATATTAGTACAGATTTAATCTGTACGAATTTTAAAACATATCGAATGGATGACATACATTAACTCAAAAAATTTCTTTTAAATATTAGTGCAGATCTAATCTGTGCGAATCTTAAAACATAAAAAAAATACCCAGCTATAATAAGACTTAATCTTAAGATGAAGGCCTTCAATATTTATTTTATTACCGTACAAAAATACCCAGCTATAGAGCAACAGTGAGTCAGTGAACACCACTACTTCCGTACCGGCTTTACCTCTGGTAACCAGAAATTAACAGCGATTTTTAATTAAATTTATTTTCATATTTCTGTAAAGACTCTAGTGTTTGAAACCAATAACTTGATCACATAAGATCACTCTAAATCTTACAGACATATTGATAATTGGTTGAATATGCTTGATATTGTGTACAAGCAACAATAGTTTTTTTTTTTTTAAATCTGAAAAATCAAATTATTACAGTTGAGGGTGGCTAGAGTGATCATCCAAACCTTGATTTTGCTTATATTTATGGAACTGTTACAACGGTTATCCAACTTACTCAGATTTGGCTGTCGAGAAACCATAATGATTAATGAACCATTGTAACGGACAAGTAGATTCAACAAATATCTCAAGACAAGAAAACTGTAAAATTCAACAAATATATGTTTTGTAAATTTAATCAAACTGACAAAAATCTAGTTGAATGAATTACATATTCAACCTAAGCACTGCTAGCAGGGCCGGTCTTGAATATTTTGGAGTCAGGGGTGGGAGAAAATTTGGGTCCGGGGCATTTGTGCATTTTCAAAGCCCAAACAATTGATCCGAACCGTTCAATATGATATCCATATTAAAACGTGCTTGGAGACCAAATTTTACATTTTTTTATGAATTTTTTTACTATTTTTTAAGATAGGTAGAAAATCCATTGATTCAAAAGATTCTCAACCATAAAAAACAATGATTTTCTACTTACCTTAAAAAATAGTAAAAAAAATTAAAAAAAATGTAAAATTAGGTTTCCAAGCACGTTTTAAAATGGATATCATGTTGAACAATTTAGATCGACTATTTGGACTTTTAAAACGCAAAAACTATATGGAAGCAATTAGGGGTGTTCATCGGTTCGGTTTGGTTTCATCTGAACCGAACTAGGCAAACCAAAGTTATAATTTGGTTTCAAAAATAGAACCGAACAGAACAAAAGTTTTATTTTGGTTTCTTCGGTTCAAACCGAAATATATTAATTTGTTTATTTAAAGCAATTGATTTATAATAAATCGAAGTATATTAAGAAATAATTAAAATAATACATACCTTTTTTTTAATTGCCAAGAAGACACCACCTTCTTGGATAATTAAAATGTATGCCCTGCTTTAATATTGTATGAAATGCATCTTCAAGTAAAAGTTTAATTAGTTCTAAAAAACAATTTGCCATTAACACAGTTATTTATAGTATATACTAAAGATGTTGAAGACTGACTAGGTTCAGGTCTTTGCTGATTGTTTTCATCATTCTAGGTGCTTTTGTGAAACTCAATCACAGCATAAAATTATTTTCTCCATCATTGTAAGGGCTTTTCTCCTTTGGTGCTTTGGCGTGCAACCATGCAGCTATGTCCCGATTATTATTTTTCTAAATTTCTCCGACTTTCAAAATTTCTGTTAAATAATTTATCTAATAACTCTTATTTTATATATAGGGTGAGAGATATATGCAGTTAAACTGCTGGGAATGACGTTGAAGCAGTACAAGAGATTGTAAACCAATTAATGCCAAAGCTTATTCGTAAAACCACTTTTTTAATCAATTGGATTCATGCTTGATATGGGATGTCTCTTTTATGCCTTGGAAGGTATCTCATGATGTATTACTTGCGAGCTTTGTTCTTGACAACTAATTTGATATATGTGAAGTAGTCATCAATTGTGCATTGTAAAAGTCCTATTGTTACTGATATCTATGAAGTAGCCTGTTTGATGCCATTTTGATAACATCACTTTGACATCTACAACTAATTTGGCACTACATGAAATAAAGCTTGACTGTCACCTAAGTTATTGCATCGTGTTCGACAATCACCGTCGACCTTGGTACATAGGGAAGGTAGGCAATGCTTATGTGCTATTCCCAAATGTTTTTAAAGGCTTTCTGGTGGAGTTTTCATATATGTCTCAGTACAGGAAATGTTAGACTTGATTGCACATTTAAAAAAATATATTAAGTTCAATATTCAAAAGACTCATATTTACTATTCTGCGCTCTTTAAATACAGGAAATGTTAGACTTAATTACAACAGCAAGGTTAGGATGCTGGAATTTCTCAACTTAGGTTCTGACTTTGGTCTTCTCCTCTTCTGCGAGAGAGGGCCAAAACACCTACAAAGGACGCTGTGATTTCTAAAATTAGATGCTGAGATTTTTGAACGTATGCATTGACTTTGGTTAGTGTTTATCTTTGTTTGAAATTATTTTAATGTTTTTGAATTGGCCTTATTGATTTCTTGATATATTTTTTTCCTGTTTTTTTCTCTAATTGTTAGAATTATGTTCTGTACAAGGAAAACATATCAATGCACCGTACTTGATCTAATAAAAGATAGTTTTATTGGTTGTTCCCAATTCCATTCATTATCAGCTGAAAATAAATGACTAAAATTAGAAATACCTACTTAAATTTTTAATCTGGATAAAAAGTCTTCCAAAAATTTGACCTAATTTTATAATTGATATTTTACTAATCGGATCTAATACAGAAAAACAAGTCAAATTCTTTAGAGGTAGATTGTTTTAATTGTTTAATTTGAACTTTTACAGCGTCAATGATTTTGGCAAACTGGTTCTTTGCCACTAATTTATAACTTCCTTTATGTAATACAACAAGGATTTTACAGTATGTACCGTTTTAGAGTATTGATTTTGCTTCCAAAAAAGTATGTACTTCCATCACTAATTATTATAGCCATGGGCGGAACATAGTGGTGGGAAAAGGGTGCTAAGCACCCCCTATAGTTTGAAAATTTGTGATTTGGTCCATTAAATTTTGTAATTTTTACATGCATTAATATCTTTTAGCTCCTTTATAAAATAAAATCACACTATATTTGATTATTCAGCCCCTCAATCTCTCTTTTCTAGTTCCACCCGCCTTTCTTTCTGGGTGGGTGCTGCGATTGTGAGAGTGGAAACATACTCAACATCGTGCAACACTTTGCCATAGAGGAGCATAATAGAAGAAAGCTAGTTGATTTTTCCTTTCGTGGCGAAAGTTTAGTTTTGTCATGTTGCTTTGATATATGCAGCACACTCTCCTTTAACCCCCACCACGAAATAAAGAATTTGGGCTAATTAGTGGGAGTGTAAATTTCTGAACTGAGTTATAGATCTAATTAAGGAACTTTCTTCATTTCTCAAGCTATTAGTTTTGTAGCTTTACTCGATTAACTTGTCAGGTTTATGGGTAAAATACCAAAATGACACCAATTATTACAAAATTATTTCAGCAAAAAGCACACATAAGTTCATTCCATCAACTTAACTCTTAAAAGATTATCTTCTTTTTTTATTTTTCCTTTATAAATAAAAAATGCCATTTATCAAAGAAAATATAACTATATCTTCTTATTATATTTTTATTATTTTGTTATTAAAAGATTGCTGCTATAGCAAATGCAATATATGAAGTATGGGTTAGGTGCCAGTTGCAAATTACATGTTTGATTTTTTTTCTATTGTATCCAAGACCTGTGTTCTTGGCCATTGGATACCTGACCAGTATTAAACAGTACCAACATTCATGCAATAAAGCACTATATTTAGAGGTAATGTGAATGAAGAGAAAACAAAAAAAGGCTAATTTTATGTTATTAATATTAAATGCATCCACATGTAAAGTATGTTAATTAATCAAGTTAATTATAGTCTTTTTAAGAGCAGAAATTCAACCATTAATTCTCAAATAGGAACAATACCATAAGCAAGAAGCCAAATAAAAAGTAACTGCCTTTACTTGCAGGTTGCCATTAAAAGTGGTTCTAAAATATAGAAGAGAACTTGATGAAGTCGATCACTCTCTTTTTGCTATATTATTGATTGGAGTTAAAGATTTGTGTCATAGAGAAGCCCATTAGGTTATCATCAATATCAACATTCTAAATATTGGAATCCGGTCTATACACAATTATATATGTATGACACTCCAAACGAATTAGAAGTAGATTAGATAATTTTCATAGTCTTCAGAAATTGCAAGAACTTCATCTGGATATTGTCTCAGATCAAATATAAATGTGAAACGGACAAAATGTCATAGTCCAATATTTAGAATGTTTAAAGACGCTTCCTTGAATTTGATATGTAAAAAATCACTCCTTAACTGCCACTACCGAAGCAACGCGAGACTAACCTCTAGTAATTAATAATACTAAAAGTAGCAGTTAGATACCTTTGCTCTCTTGTTCAACTATTTGATAGTGTGAACTGCAGCCGATTTTTTTTAAAATACTCAAAAAAAAAATTATTTTATTAAAAATAACTAGGTTCTAAGTGGAATTTTAAAAATACCCAGGCCGCAGATTTTTTCCGCGCCCCGGAATTTTTATTCCAGGCCACGAAAAAAATTCGCGTCCTGAATTTATTTTTATTTTTTATTCTAGAAGCGGATTTTTTCCACGGCCCGGATTTTTTTTTAGAGTTTGGAAAAAGAAAATATTATTTTTTTGGTTTTTTTGGCCCAACTTTGCACCTCTGGTTAACATATCAAAACACCTTCAAAAATCATGAAAATTTACCAACATGCATTTTTGACTTCATAGAATAATACTGTGAAGTTTCATACAAAATCTCAAAACAGATCGTGAGATATCGGCTCTCAAAAATTGACCGAACTGCTGAAGGAGTGCTTTTGAGCCCAAATTTGCACCTCTGATTAACATATCAAAACACCTTCAAAAATCATTAAAATTTACCAACATGCATTCTTGACTTCATAGAATAATACTGTGAAGTTTCATACAAAATCTCAAAACAAATCGTGAGATATCAGCTCTCAAAAATTGCCCGAACTGCTGAAGAACTGCTGAAGGAGTGCTTCATGATTTTTGAATGTGTTTTGATATGTTAATCAGAGGTGCAAATTTGGGCTCAAAAGCACTCCTTCAGAGAGAGTTCAGTTTTGTTATGTTTGGGTTTTGATTTGTTATGTTCAGTTTTATTATCTTCTTAGTATATGTTTTATTATGTTTGAGTTTTCAGTTTTGTTATGTTTCATTATCTCACAATCTGTTTTGAGATTTTGTATAAAACTTCACAGTCTTGTTCTATGAAGTCAAGAATGCATGTCGGTAAATTTTCATAATTTTTGAAGGTATTTTGATATGTTAATCAAAGGTGCAAATTTGGACTCAGAAGCACTCCTTCAGCAGTTCGGGCAATTTTTGAGAGCCGATATCTGACGATCTATTTTGATATTTTGTATGAAACTTTACAGTCTTATTCTATGAAGTCAATAATGCATGTCGGTAAGTTTTCATGATTTTTGAAGGTGTTTTGATATGTTAACCAGGGGTGCAAAGTTGGGCCAAAAAATCAATATTTTTTTTCTCCAAACTCTAAAAAAACAAAAAAAAACAAAAATTCGGGCTGCGGAAAAAATCCGCGCTCAGAATAAAAAAAAAAATTCGGAGCGCAGAAAAAATCTGCGGCCTGACTATTTTTAAAAATCTACTCAGAATCTGGTTATTTTTAATAAAAAAAAATTTTGATATTTTAAAAAAAAATCGGGAACTGCAGACTTAGCGCAGTTCAGTACAGTACCGGGTCCTTTAATAATAAAAAAGAAAAAGTACTGGATAATGAAGGCCCTCTTTGAAAAATCAACATACAAGGACAGAATTTTTCGGCTCTTGAAAAGTTATAATGATGAGTTTCAGAAAAAAAAAAAAATTAGAGCAGTGTTGTCTCTTCTAACAAGATGAGTGCACCCAAATTCATTTTTCTTTTATCTTAAAATACAGCTACTTCATGTTGGAGTGTGTTAATTTCATTTTGTTTAATCATTCATTTTGAAGATGCATGGACATGATTCCTCCATTGTTTCCAGAGAATAACACTTGTCTGCAATTTTTTAAGTGATAGCAGAGACGGAACTTTCTGAAAGCAACTAATGTGGGTTTCCCGGAAGTATGTATAGCAGTAGGAAACTCTGTTTCTGACTTCCCAAGACCTCAAGGAAACAAAAAGAAAACAGAGGATTGGAGACTTGGGACTCTGAATTTCCAATGAAGCTTCCTGTTTCCTGCCATATTTCAATAGTAGACTGACTGCTAGTATTTATTCTTGCACATTTTCACCAGGATTCAGATATTGTTTCATCCAGTCAGAAATTATTAGTAAATCAGTAGTAATGTGTACTGTTATCAAAATGCATCATATATAGCCAGAATCCACGGGCCCATAATTGTTGGGCTATAATAAGACTTAATCTTAAGATGAAGGCCTTTAATATTTATTTTATTACCGTACAAAATACCCAGTTATAGAGCAACAGTGAGTCAGTGAACACCACTACTTCCGTACCTGCTTTACCTCTGGTACCCAGAAATTAACAGCGATTTCTAATTAAATTTATTTTCATATTTCTATAAAATAGCAACACGTTTATTGCTTTTAATTATTATTATTATTTGTGTGAACTCTTTCAAATTGAATAACACATAAAACCCTACTAATTAATTTATTTCACTGCGTATTTTCTACGGGTGGTCCGCAGGAGATTGATTTCTTGGCACAAAAATATAATTATAGCATTAACATCTCGAGGCAGGGGCGGACCTAAGAACAAACAATGGGGTAAATATATATCTATCTATTCGTGCTTAATAATACATTTAAGGACGACAAATTCACAAACTACATTGAATCAATGCCATGCTTTCCATCGCCTGTACAAACCTAGCACCAATGGAACCCCCAAATCTAAAACAAGTGCAAAAACCACAAGAACTATAGTCTATACTATACACCACCAAAAAAAAAAAAATCCTCCTACAAGTTGTAATTTTCATGCTTAGACAATATGATCTTGTCTCGTATGCTGATCGGTATTTTGCACACACGGCTTTGTGCAGGGCAATATCTCGGGAATGTGCTGTACCACTCCGGGAATGTGCCGTACCAAAGAGTGGTGATATGCAACCGAAATGACATATGTAAACACTAAACCCATCAGGAGAAAAATAAAAATGGAAGTTGTGACCAAGCGGCAGCTGCCGGCTGCGTAGGCTGCCATGAAACTAAACAGATCCAGCACCATTGTAATCTTCAAGACATTAATTTTTTTTCTGTCACGGTAGAAATTCTTGTTCATCAGCAAAATAATAATTACCAGAGACGATAGGAAGGAGATTGCATTGCAATAAAAGAATGCCTGGTATCGGTTAAAAAACTTGTCATGCAGAACCGGCGTACCGGCCACAAAGCCGTCTATTTTATCGTCGGCTTGCCAAACGCCCCCAGGCGGGTTAAGGCCAGCTTGGTAGGTCGACCCGGCAGCTAAGATGGCCACAATCATAAGCCAACCCCTCATTTCCTTCAAGAATTCTCCGCCGCCGTTTTCCGATTCATTTGGGGGTTCAGTTCTGGTACCAGGAGACCCGTTTACTGCAGGAGAGCCATTTGGCAAGGAACCTTCAACTGGGTTCTCAGAGTTGGGGCCATTTGGTGAAAAAGACATTTTTGAGCTGAGCAGGTGTGATGTTTTGGAGCTGGAGGAAGAAGATTGAAAGGGAGTGGTGATTTCTCTATAAAGAAGTGTTTAGGTTTTATAATGAGAAATTGACCCAGATTAACCGGTCAATATATATATATATTTAATGACGACTTACGTACCGTCATTGCCTCATTGGACTGCTGAGTGCTGTTGCTGTTGAAGTTTCGTTGCAGTTTCTACTTAATTTCTACAATCACACGGGAAGGCATCGAATCATATTAATTAACATCACTTTTCAGGGTAGTAGGTTCTACGAAGGAAAAGCTATGGTTCTTTTGAATTTAGAAAACTTTTTTTTTTTTCAAATACAAATGGAGTTAAGTTTAATATTAAGTATCGACGATAGATTCTTCACTTTAGTTAAAAAAAAAAAATTTATAATAACCATTAGACTGTCAAACAAAGTAGATTTGCTTTTACATCTTCTTTCAACTTTCTATGGTTTCCTGGCCACCAAAAGTTCAATATACCTTTTAATTGCCCTTATTTTTTTTTTTAAAGTAAAGCATGTTTAACCTTCAGGCTTCAGCGTACTTAAAAGTACCTATTATTTCAGAAAAAAAAAAAGAATATTTCCTAACAAAGATGAATTTATTCGATTTGGGTGTAATCCCCCGACATTTTTATTAATATCCGACTTAAAATATAAATTTTCAAATCTATCCATAATCCAAAGTTATTTTTAAATCTATCCAAACCATAAAATTATTTTGCTGTTTGGTTTTTTTTTACCAATTAGATAAATTCAATATTTTAGATATATATATTATTTTATTTTATGAATATTTTTCACCAAAGGCCTTACAAGTTTAATCGCCGATAGCTCTAAATTAATTTTTATTACAAAAAAAATCCAATAACATATATTTTATTTTATTCTGTGATTATTTTTCACCGTAGACTCTAGAAGTTTAATCGCCATTAGCTCTAAATTAATTTTTATTACAAAGAAATCTAATTTGGTTAGATATCTTTTATTTTATTTTGTGATTATTTTTCACCGAAGACCCTAGAAATTTAATCGTCGATAGCTCTAAATTAATTTTTATTACAAAGAAGTCTAATTTGATTAGATATATATTATTTTATTTTATAGTTATTTTTCACCATAGATCCTAGAAGTCTAATCACCGATAACTCTAAATTAATTAATTTATTTATTTATAACATCTAGCTTTTGACTCAAAATTAAATTAACAATACTGAAAACGACGGATTTGTGTCTAGTCATTGAATACTAGATTGTCTATCTTTTGATCTTAAAAATTTAATCGCCGATAGAAATTCAATTCAATTTTACTACATATCTTAAAATCTCAACTAAACACATATATGTGTCCGTACTCCGCGTGAAAAGAGACCTTTCTCCGTGTGATATATATGTTTATTTCCAAGGACTTTCCTGAGACGTGTGAAATGAGATGTACTTAGTCAGTCAGTGTCAACGGGTAAGATACCTTAACCACATAATCCCCACAACTTTCGGTTCTACAATGATGTAATTATTTATGAGCACACATGCATGCAGACATGCATGCTGTAGTGTACATGTACTGCAAACGATTATCCCTATCATGTATTTTCCTTCAACGTTCCAATCTTACGGAATGTTGACTACTAGTCTAACTAGTTCTATATAATTATGCATGAAAAGAGATAAATTAAAACGACAAGTTGAGATTCAGAAATGATATTTAGTTTTAGATAAGATTGAACCTATTGTATATGCATAGCATAGTAGTCTAACTAGTTCTATATAATTATGCATGAAAAGAGATAAAAGCGACAAGTTGAGATTCAGAAATGATATTTAGTTTTAGATAAGATTGAGCCTATTGTATGCATAGCACATTGGTTCGTGCTTTGGATTCAACGTGATTTCCATATTAAAATGTAATCACAAATTAAATTTTACAATTTTCTTTTTTTAAATTTTTACTATATTTGAGATTGATAGAAAAGTACTACTTTTTGAATGGCCTACAATCTTATAGATTAAGTGATTTTCTACCTATCTAAAAATAGAGGGGGGCTACTTCATGCTCTAATTGTATGTCAACATCTTTATTTTCGATTTCAAAGTTCAAACAAAAGATCTGAACAACTCAACATGATATTCACATTGAAATATACTTAGGAGATCAAATTTTATATTTTTTGAAATTTTTTTACTATTTTTTAAGATAGATACAAAATCATTGTTTTAGATGGTCTTCAATTTCCTGAAAAAACTGTGATTTTGTACATATCTTAAGAAATAGTACAATAAATTCCAAAAATATAAAATTTTATCTCTAAGTACATTTTAACATGAATATCATGAGCGGTTCAGATCTTTTGTTTGGACTTTATAATCGAAAATAAAGATGTTGCAGTAAGATTAGAGCATGAAGTAATGGGGCATTTCGGCCTCATCCTAAAGATAATGTAAAAGAATATTAAAAAAAAAAAATTTTGATCTACAAGTAAAATTTCATATGATGATTATATTAAACAATTTAGATCGATTATTTGAATGTAAACAGCGATATTGATCCAATGTACTGATCAAAATAGCCTCACTCCTTGTATAATATTTGTGTAGGTTGCCCCAAATTTACTCATCCAAAGTATAGACGCTTGATGGCATCCCATCAAAGAGAGACACTGGCCATCTGCCGAATAGGTCAATTACATCGGTTTTTTTTTTTGTAACATTAAAAAAAAAAATTCATAACTCTGAATTGAAAAGAAAATTCAAAACATAGTACAAACACAATCTGTGCTTTGTTTTTCTCTATAAGAAATATATATACAAACACAGGTTATGTTTCTAGAGCAGGGTTCAACCTTCTTATGTCTTTCATTGCTTAATCGTGCTTTTCAGCTTTATTTTCGTTTTCAAAGTACAAAATTACTATTTTTGGATTTTCCAGAATATTTTGAAAAACCATAATTTTGCACCTACCTAAAAAAAAATGATACTTTTTGTTTCAAAAATATAAAACTTCTATCTATTAAGTAAAGCAGCAGCTGGTGAAGTTTTGGATAAGAGGTTGCATATGGCTTTGAATGTGGTACATATCCGATAATTTGTTTTCCAATAATTTTAATACAAAGATTATATTTAATAGTTCAGATTGATTGATTGAATTATCTGTTTTTAAATAAAAATGTAAGATATGATTTAGACATAAAAGACACGAGGTATTTCAACCTTCATGTTTTGTGGTTTTATAGCTGACCATTTCTTTTAATTAAATCTGGTACAGAACTGGATATTACATATGTTTCAGAACTTCATTGAATATAAACATTGGGAACCTTTTGTTTTGCTTTTTTATTTTTTATTAAGCATTTAAATGATTACAACAGATCTGATAGCTACTTTTGTAATTGATTATCTTGTTGTTTTTATCTAATCATTATCCCAATCCTCTTTTCTTCTTCTTTAATACGATTACCTGCCTAGTACATGCAGTAAATTTATCTTTACCTCCAATCAACTTTGACCTCTAACAGTAAAATTGAAGGAAGCAAAAGTTACCACTTATGTCCAAAACAAACCACAAAATTAAATTATCGCCGGAGGATAAAAAAGAAGATTATAATTACAATTAGTTATATAAAAGCATTTGGGGGGGGGGGGGGAGGGGGGGGGGGGGGTTAACAAATAGTACTATTTTCTGTATATATGCAACTAATATGATCAATTTTATGAAAGAAAACAAAATTTAAATGATCATCATATATTTATCTATGTTTTAATTTTTTAAATAATAAAGATATTATTTCAATGAATTTTAATAATAATTTTATTAATTTAAAATTGATGTTAAAAATTGTAAAGTATTATAATTCATTCAAATATTTAAACAAGAAGTAATTTGTCAAGGATATTCTAATCGTTCTATATATCATAAAATTGATATTATAATCGTTTTATATATTCTAATTAGTTTCATTATTTGTTAAACTATATTTTTTTCTATAAAAATATGACAACATACAAAATTAAAATTAAATAAAAAAACTAAAAGCTGAAATAGCTAACGTCTCAAGTACAATAAATATTCCTAAATAATAGTTTAAAGAAAGAAAAACATTTTTCTGTTTCAATAAGATTTTCTACCAAGAGAGCGCTACAGAGTTGAGTCAAGGCGGGACAGAGTTGGTATGAAAATTCGTCAAATAGAAAGGAGAGAGAGAAAAGATTGGTGTGGCTATCTGTGTGGTACAGATCTGAACACATATGTGGTTCAATAAGTTTTAAAATTTCAATTTCTTCTAAAGTTAGGTTAATCTACAGCGTTCTAATTGAAACTTAGATTTAAATTATTATGTGTATTTTTATGTGTTGTTTATATAATGTTTCAACTTCAAGGGGACTATTCTTTTAAGTTTATGTTAGATAAATTCATGTTTAATTCATTTAAATTAGCGACAACTATTTTTTTTTAATTTGCATAAATTTTAAGATACTTAGTTGATGAATTGATTTGTTTAAATTTATTTGATTTTACATTGTTGGTTTTATATTGTTACATTTAAATTAAAACTTTTTAATCAGTTGAAAACAATAATAACAAATATCTATTAAGTTTATTTTAATCAACCTTTAATTATGGTTATAATTAATTAGAGGAGGGATTCACTTACAATATCTTACAACAATTGGTTTGGCAATTTTTAAAATCAAAACAGTCGATCCAAACCATTCAACCTGTTCTCTATATTAAAATGTGCTTGGAGATAAAATTTTACATTTTTTTTGAATTGTTTAACTATTTATTAAATATTTTACAAAACGATTGTTTTTAGACAATTTTGAACCACTGAAAAACAACAGTTTTGTAAAATAGTTAATAAATAGTAAAAAAAAATGTAAAATGTAAAATTTTATCTCCAAACAAATTTTAATATAGATATCATGTTGAACGGTTTGGATCGACTTTTTGGACTTTTAAAATTACAAAATCGAATTGTTATATAAGATGTTATAGCTTAGAAGTTAGAAATGTTATAAGTGGGTCTCTCCTCAACTAATTAATCATTTTTCAAATTCTGAGTTATGACAGGCTGTGCTCAGAGATGAAACAACGGCCGAAAAAACTGATCAAAAGGTAGAGGAATGATATTACATTGTAGATATACAATACTCAAATATTCTTACTTTGAATACCAGGATGAGGTGTTGTGTCGTGTTGTACTGCACATAAATTCTTTTGATTTCTTAACACAAAATTGTTAGTTGAGCGTAAGCTCGCTAATCATTAAAAAAAAAAATTCTGATGTCAAAAGAACCATTCGTAAAAAGTTTTTTTTTTCTTTTTCTCTGCAAATACATTCGTCCAATTTCTAATATAGAAAGAATATATTCCATTAAAACATTTAGATTCAGAGAAGATCGGATTACATGTTTTACTTTACAGGATTCATCCCCGTTCTATTTTCTTTATTGTCACTTCCTGAATTTAACCTCTGTTTTGTTATATATATTTTTAATAAAAAGGCTTGAAGGGTCGTTTCATTTAGAAACATAGAATCATCACACCTACATATATAGCAATAAGTACTAGCTCAGATAGACAACTGAGCTACAAAATAAACCAAGTTCATACAGGTCTGCACTGAAACAAGTGAAACATCCAAAACATAAATCTCCACGCAGAGAGTACTTAAGCTATATATCAGGAAGTTAATTTGTTATAATTTGCAAATACAAAACGTCTGATGCCACATGCATTCTCTAGTCAGCATCAATGACCACCAGAGGAAACTCTTTGTGCACAACAATGCAATCCATATCATCAGGCATCGAATCTTGCACTTCTTCCTTCACCTTGCCTACCAAAGGTTCTGTCCAATAGGTAACAGTAGAATGTATGAGTAAAACCATATTTCTATCGGATTTAATTGTTATAGTTCTAAGAACACTTAATTCATTCATGTGATTCCAAACACTCCAGCACAGTGCACACATCATGGATTCATGATTAGGAATGGTTAATTGTTGTGACACCTTAGGTAGTGAAAAAAATCAAACTCTTCAAAATCCTGAATACTATCCCAAATTTTAAACACGTCTTGACAGAAATTAATCATTCAATAATTCACAGTTCAAGAGAGAGAATCACGTTCTTTGGTTAGAGGTAAATTGAGGCAGCAGGTCATAAAATAAAAATTAAATGTACAACAAGGATGTGAAAGCACTATCTTTAAATCGAAAAGGCAGTTCCATATATCAGCATCTACAAATTCTCAAGACACACAACAAATCGAAAAGGCAGTTCCATATATCAGTATAACAAATCAAGCTATGTCTTCTTTAGCATAACACTTCAACAATGAATTTTGGCACACAAGACTAAATCAGCCAATGAGGCTTATCGGGTTGCAAACCCATAAGAAGAAAAGAACAGGAGAGAAGAGAGCAATGATTTCATCCTCAGTCAGTCTATTAAAAGGGAAGCTACTAAGAAGGGGGGTTACCTTTGCTGCTGGAGCCACCTGAATCTAATTGGGATACCCTCTCCTGAGCTTTGTCAATATTAGTACCACCCTCTTGTTCAACTCCTGCCAATCCAGCCTTTATCTCCTTTGCTCTCTGCTGCTCAACCCTGATAACTGCTAGTTTATAGTGCACACTCCTCTTTTCTCTATTAAGAGCTATGCTTTGTAGGCCTCTCTTGGAATTTCCTTTTTGTTTCCTCTTGGTCCCTTGTCTCTTACTTACTGAACCTGAAGAACCCGCTATTTCTGAAGCAACAGGGTCTATAGCAGTATTCTGAGTCAGAGGAGAGGTGAAAGAAGCAGGACCAGGAATAGGGGATGTCTCTTCTATAGTAGTCTTCTCACCTTCTAAATTAACACAAAGAGAAAAAATATTTAGATTCTAAATGCAAAAGATATGATAAGCAAATTAAACTATCACTCCTGAGATTTACTCCATAGTCCTATAAATTAAGAGGCAAAAATATGATAAGCAAATATCATGCAAAGAAAATAGCAAATATCATGTCCAGGACTTGAGATGCACTAAACATGCAATGAAAATAGCATACTAGCTAATGTCCAGGACTTGAGTTGCGGTATACTGCCTCCAAAAGATTAGATCCACAATCATTTTCTACTCTTAACTCAACCAAAAGAAAACAAAAAAAAAAAAAATTCACACAGATGATAGTTTTCCCACTAAATGATTTCACATATGACATTTCCTTGTCATCACCAAAATTTGAAAAAT
Organism: Carex rostrata; assembly: GCF_964058835.1. Classification (NCBI taxonomy): domain Eukaryota; kingdom Viridiplantae; phylum Streptophyta; class Magnoliopsida; order Poales; family Cyperaceae; genus Carex; species Carex rostrata. The sequence goes on along the minus strand of NC_135919.1, from coordinate 5,425,588 downwards.
TACCTCCAAAAATGGGATCAGATTGGCTCAATTTCGAGAGGGTGGAGCACATCTCTTGAAGATCTTTCTTCTTGGTGTCATACTCGGATGCATCCTTCGGCACATCATGCTTGAGCCATTCTATCATCTTGTCGACAGCTTCAGCAAGGTACTTGGCGTATCCACCTGATGCCTTTGAAACGACCTTATCATCCTTCACCAACTTCCTCAAGGAGTATGCATAGATTTCCAGCGAGTTCTTGGCTAAAACCTTCTTTTTAAATTGTTCATCCTCCAACCTATATTTTGCTGCTTCCTTCACCATCCTATCTATCTCCATCTTGCTGAGCTTGCCTTTTCTATTGATCAAGGTGATTTGTTTCTTTGTACCGCTGACTGGCTCCTCAGCAGATACATGTAATATGCCGTCGCTGTCAATTTTAAAAGTTACATTCATCTTTGTTTCACCTCTTGGAGCAGGATGAATCCCAGATAGTGAAAACCAGCCAAGTAAATTGTTATCTTTACTCCGCACTCGCTCTCCCTCATAAATTGCAATGGGGACTTCATATTGGAAATCTGAAGATGTGATCACCTCAACCGACTTGTGTGTTGGTACTGGTGTGTTCCTTGGAATGATGACCAAAGTAATATCACCTTTAAGATTAATGCCAAGCGAAAGTGGGGCAACATCAATGAGCACCAAACTTTTGATCTCCTCGGTACCTTGCCCGCTTAAATTTGCAGCATGTACGGCAGCACCATATGCCACAGCTTCATCTGGATGGATGCTTTTACATAGCTTCTTACCACAAAAATAATTCTTCAAGAGTTGTTGCACTATCGGAATCCGAGTAGAACCACCAACAAGAACCACCACATCAATGTTGTCCTTGTCTATGCCAGCATCCTCATGACACCTTGCCACAATTTCAATAGATTTGTTGAAAAGATCCATATTGAGCTCTTCAAACCGTGCACGGGTTATTGTGGAATAGAAATCAGTCCCCTCATAGAGACAATCAAGGCTTACAGCAGTTTGGGTTGTGGTGGAGAGGATTCTCTTTGCCTGTTCACATGCGGTTTTGAGACGCCTCAAAGCCCTCGGATTGTTGTTAATGTCCTTCCTCTGCTTCCTTGTAAACTCTTCCACCAAATGATTCACCATACGGTTGTCAAAGTCCTCCCCACCAAGGTGGGTGTCACCAGCAGTGGCCTTCACCTCAATTACACTGTTGCTAATACTAAGCAAGGAGACATCAAAAGTGCCACCACCGAGGTCAAATATAAGCACATTCTTCTTCACCGGAGAGTTAACATCATTTGTATCAAAACCGTAAGCCACAGCAGCTGCAGTCGACTCATCCATTATACGCATAACATTTAGGCCAGCAATAAGACCAGCATCTTTGGTGGCTTGACGCTGGGCATCATTGAAGTATGCAGGGACAGTGACTACGGCATCTTTTACAGTGCAACCGAGGAATTCCTCTGCCACTTCTTTCATCTTCGTAAGAATCATTGCAGATATCTCTTCAGCAGCAAATTGCTTCTCCTTACCTTGATAATCGACAATGATGTTGGGTCTGTCACCATTGCCCTTGATTACCTTGAAAGGCCAGTGCTTCTTGTCACTTTGGACGCATTCATTTGAATAGCTTCTGCCAATCAACCGCTTGATAGCTAAAAGAAAATGTAAACAAGCAAATCAATATGTTAATTTTATGCCTCAAATAAAATACTATTTTTATAATATGTCAGAATCTGTAATTCAATTATACTATAAATAATTGATCGATACCTCCTAGCAAATGCTCAGGTAAAAACAAATTTGTCTAGTTAAAAAAAAATTCACAAAACAATGCCACATTTTCTATTGGCTACATCCAGTCACTCATTTGTTACAACAAATGGAATATCATATTCTACTCGTATATGTGTATATTTAAGTTATAATAGTCTTGATTTTTGGTCAACTATGATGCATGGATTAATGTCACAAAAGTATGTTCTAGTCACTTTATTAGAGTTCAGTACAGTAATCAGTGTTTTAAACATGAGAACATAGCAAAGCGTTAGTTACATGGTAAACTTCAATGAACTAAGACTCTGTTAAGTCAAAATATGAACTTTGATTTCATCTTAAGAAGCATCAAGCAGAGCACCAAATGAAACAGCTAAATAAATGAAAAATGAGCAAATTGATAAAGTACTAGAGTTTTATTGTCCTGAAACTGAAATTTTGACCTTTGCAGATCCCCATTTTTTGGCTGGACTACTCATCGAATGTAAAGGTTCATGACATGTTGGGTTAAAAGACATCCAATTTTACAAAAAAAAAATGACACATTTATTGTCCAGCGCGTCAAGTGAAAAATGAAAGGAGACGATACGTCGATACCTATTAAAATAAATATGGTAAAAGTAGGAGACATTTGATGCTTTAGCTAGCTTTTACTTTTGTGTACTGACATATGCCTCCAAAGTCCAAATATGCAACATTCTAGTGAGAAATTAAATAAAATGGCAGTTCAAGCGATAAATTAATACGAAAGCTCTGTGCTTGATAACAAAGAAGAGAAGCAACTAGGACACTGGGTTATTTACAAATAATGAAAAAAGACAGTTTTAGAAGAGCGAGACGCACCAAAGACAGTATTGGTAGGGTTCCTTGTAGCCTCATTCTTAGCTGCATCACCAATGAGTCTCTCGGTTTCTTTGAATGCCACATAAGAAGGCGTCGTACGGTTTCCCTGGTCATTGGGAATAATCTCCACTCGATTATTCTGCCAGACCCCAACACAGGAGTACGTCGTGCCGAGATCGATTCCGATTGCGGGACTAGTGTTTTTCTCAGCCATGGCCTAATTAATTTGATTGGTTTGTACTAAGTAAGAGTGTTTTTGTATGAATTTTGGAAAGGAGGACTGAGACGGACAGAGAGGCGGCGGGACAACAGATGTGTGTTGTCTCTTCGTTCCCACTTCCCAGTTCCCAGTGTAAACTTTTTTTTTTTTTGCGTGAAACTTCTCAGTGCAAATTTAATAGCTCAGATTTTATCCTTTGAATTCAAGAGTAAAATCATTGACTGCTTGTTGTATCTTGTCATCAACAGTGCAGCTGCGTTGAATACGCGATCAAGCACATGATTCACTGTTAACTGATTCGGCAAATTTACTTCTTTTTATTAGATCATGAATTAATTCTATGTGCATATATAATTTGAGTAAAAATAGGGTGTTAATAACCTCAATTAGGGGTGGCAAGGAGATACGAAATGTATGTTTTGTGATTACATAGAGAGTACAGAGCATCTTTTTGTTCAATATTCTTTCATTAGCTTAATCTGGAACTGGATAGCCAATCATAATAACTTTAGTTATAATTGTCACACTTTGGAGGATTTATGGATGATTGATGTTTCTATTCCTTTAAAAGATAGATTATTAATTGAATTATTACGAGGTGCTGTTATATGGACTATTTGGTTAGAACGCAATATATTATGTTTTAATGTTAGTTCCCCTTATTCTATTAAGGTTATTGGTACTAAGATTATAGCTTTGACTCAATTTTGGTGTAAATCTAGAGAGGATGATTCAGTCTCTAAATTAAATCTTATATTGCCTTTTGATGTTAAGAATCTTTCATATCTCCTTCTGCTGGAAGAGGAAAGAGGCTCAGACACGACCCAAACTTTGGACCTCCTGGTGCAGGGTTCTGGGGATGGCAACCCCCCATATCCAATGTTTGGCGTCGAGGAAGAGGATAAAGACTTATTAGATTTGTAATACTTAGTTTTATGCATGTTATGATGTTTTTGTGTTTTTTTTAGGTTTGTTGCCTTCTTGTGTTGTGGCATGGTATGATGTTTTGGTTTTTTTTTCTATTGTTTTCTGCTTATGTTTTGAACAGCTGTAAAAGACTCTACGTATTTGATTCTGGTACCAATTTTAGGTACTAAGTCAAATATGTTATGGTTTTCTTGATTTCAATGAAATCGGTGGTAAATACCACTATTTGTAAAAAAAATAAAAATAACCTCAATTAGCTTCTTAATTAGTTTAATTTTAAACATATCAGATTAATTTTTAATAACAAATTCAAATTATTGAAATCATTCTATAAGTTAATTCAATCGTTTATGTGTCAAATTTATAAATTTTGTAATTAATTTAGTACAAAGTCAAGAGGTAAAAAAAATTATAAGTTACTTTTTGTCGTTTATTTTTTATTATTTTTATGACTTTACTTTATACTAAATTAATTAAAAAATTTATAAATTTGATATAAATGCAGATTGGTTTCAACTTTTAACTTTGTCGTTTCAAAACCAATTTGATAGTTTTTAAAATGAGCTGATAAAAAACATTGTTTACGCAAATTTATAAGTTTTTCAATATCGTCCACATTTCTTACAATATATGTGAAATTTTGCAAATCTAAAACCACGAATATATTATACGCAATTTTATCTTTCAAATGAGATCTATGATGACATACTTTCGGGCTCATCATCACACAAGTATTTATACCTATACTTGTAAGTATTTAACTTCCATAAACTAATTTAACTAACTAGTTTAATTAAATTTATTCAAAACACTGTGGTCTTCCAAGTTTAATTAAATTCATAGATATAAATACTTGAAAGATAATAAATTAATACTTGCAAACTTAGATATTAATACTTGCATGTCTAACTTGATATGACTATATGAGGAGACCACTCAAACTACATGGGAAGAATAATCATACACGTTTTTAGAAGTGAGTTTTTTTCTTTTTTTCAATGTCATCCACATTTCTCACGATCTATGAGGAATTTTACGAATCTAAAACCATAAACGTATTCTACGCAATTTTATCTTTCAAATGAAATTCATGATGATATACTTTCGGGCTCATCGTCACACAAGTATTTATACCTTATCGTACAAGTATTTATACCTATATTTGTAAGTATGTATCCCCAATCGTGGACCCCACATCTCCGCATCAATTGACCCCAATTGACTCTTACTTCCTCCGCCTCTGGGAGCTCTCCCCCTGGATTTTCAAAAACAGTGCTAGAAATCTGCTTATTTCAGTTCCATGAAATTTAAATTGCCTTTCTAGAGTCCAATATAAATTATTTGTAGTCCAATCTGGAGCCCAACTAAGATTTGACGGAACGGAACCTTTTTTTTGCGCCGAGCGAAACCCTACTTACAGAATTGGATATTGACCTACTTAGAGCATCTCCAATCCAGCAATTGAAATTAATTGCTAAATTAGCAATTATGAAAATTTTAAAAATTAAGCAATCCACTCTTACATTGGTGCAATCAACCAAACAATTGAGAATTAAACATTTGACTAATAAAAATTAAACAAAATTAAATATTTGGCCAACTCATCTTTAGAAAATGATTTCTTATTAAGCAATTATTTTCAACAATTGCTAAATAAGCAATAGCCATACAACCCAGCAATTACAAAAACAATTGACACATCAGCATAAGCAATCACTGTTAGAGATGCTTTTACATCTCGTATTGGGTACATTTGCAAATTGGAATAGGGTAATAACAGAGAATTCGGATACGAACGCGACAGCAAGTTTCCTTGAACCAGTTATCTATCCTTTCTTTTTCTTACCACATGACAGAAAACAAGTCTATTTACCCGTAATCATTTATTTTTCTCCTTTTTAACAAAAAAATGGTAACTTCCTGGGAGGTCACTAGATTTGACCAATTTTACAAACAGTTTGGTCCAATTTTCCTTCATAATCGTTTGATTCATATGAAAATTTACGCTGACAACTTTAAAATTCGTGCGAATCAATTACGCATGAATTTTAACAGAAATCAAACGAGGCCGACTGAGTAACGAGCATGGAAAATTAATAATTAATAAATTTCAGAAATCATTCCACTCTTAGTTTATTTATTTCAGTTTGAGATTTTTCTATGTGATTCAACTGGGACTTAATTAAATATCATTGATGTTACAGTAGTCGGATTGTAATTAGTGTGTTGTAAACAATAAGTTATTTGATGAATATTTAAATCTGAGTACTCAATTAGTTAATGAATTTAAATCCGATTCGATATTTTTTTACCTCCCTCCCCCTACACAAAAATCCTGGTTCCGCCCCTGATCATGTGACCAGCATTATGTGTCGTACCTTGTTGTTTAATATCATCAATAATTATCTTGTGAAATGACTAGATTATCTTGATATATTTATCTTTGTTAATTATTTTTTAAAACCTAATAACAATATTCTTTCAATGAAATTTTAATAATAATTTTATTAATTTAAAATTGATATTAAAAATTGTAAGTATTATAATTCACTAAAATATTTAAAAAAATAAGTAATTCATCAAGGACCGACATTTTAAAAAATATCCAATTAGCTAAATCTTTTAATAATAATAATCATGTTTGAGCCAGTTTAATAAAAATGCTCAAACCGTGAAAAATTTCCACAGCTTGGAATTTTAATTTCACGGTTTTGATTTTTTTTTTTCAAAGTACAAATTTTTTTATTTTTTGTATTGAAATATTAGAAATATTGAATATATTTCTTTGAAAATAGATGGAATACAATATAATTTGATTTATTAGAAAGACTAACAAATAACCCGATCAATATTTTTTAGGCCGGATTTTTCGCTTGTTACAAAAAAAAAAAAAAAAAAAAAAAAAAAAAAAATTTCGTAAAACGTTATAACGTTTTTAAAACATTACGTAACGTTTTTCACTGTAAAACTTGATTAAAAATGGCAATTTTATGAAGGCTGGATTCAATTAAAACGTCATAACGTTTTCAGAAAACGTTATAACGTTTTATACACCAAATTATGCGTTTTATACACTATTTCCTGCGTTTTTCACCAGCTGAATCGTCATAACGATTTACTAAAACGTTGTAACGTTTCATCCCACAAAACAAGGGTCTATTAGTAAAATTTCTGTGTCTCTTTCTCTCCCACTCCGTCCCTTCCCCTTTCTCTTGTGTGTTCCACCAAAGGAAGAAGAAAAAGAGAGAGAGAGCTCCCTCTCCCTCTCAAACCACCGAACCTCCCAAGAAAGTGAAGAAGGAAGCGAGAAGTCGGCCGAGCATCTCTCCTAACTCTCCCATTGGTACTCATTTCTCTTCTCTCCCCCTCTCAAAACCCAAATTTTCGCCATTGTTACGATTCTTGCTTAAACCCGAAATTGGTGCATCATTTGTGAGTAATCCCTCTCCTTTGAGCTTCTTCGTTGTTTATTTGTCGATTATTCTCTCGATTTCATCTCAATTTCATATTTCCATTTTAGGGTTTTGAACCACATCCGAATTTTGGGAAAAATTTGTGAATTGTTTAGTCCAATCCAACCCAATTAGAGGTGTTAATTGGTAAGATTTCTTTCTCTCTTGCCAAATCCGAAATTATTTTGGTTTCAAATTGATTTAAGGATAGTATCTTGGATAAATCGTTGGGTTACCTCTCAAACCCTATATATGTACAACCAACCAAATCGTTATGAAAACTTAATTAGTAAGATGAGAAATGATTAAACGGGTATTCTTGCAAAAGGTTGCATAATTAGAATTGTATATGGTTTAGAGGACCCAAACGTAAACGGGATGAATTTTATAGGTGTGAGTAATAAAGACGAATGACAAGGGTATATGGATTTCGTTCAGAAAAGTATAAAGCAACTCATATAACTCAAGTAAGGGTATCAATTGCCGAACAATGATTAAAAGCAAGTATATATGTAATATAGGTGTAGGCTCGGTTGAGATAGACGTTGCGGGACCATTCGAGACGTCCGAACCGTAAGCGCGATATACGCTCGTCGTAAACAGGTGCGGGATTCTTGGACTTGTTTGATACTTTATTTTCAGGAATTAAACTGTTTATTCGTTTGTCATGTTGAATGCTTAATTGTTGCATACTTTGAAATTCATGCTGCATATTGATTTTCGCATAAATGAGAATGATTGAATGGTTAGGTTAAGGTAAATTGGCATGTTGGTATGGTTATTATTTGATTAGTTCTATTAATTGTTCTATACGTGAATGGATCTGCCAGGCCGACCTGTTTAGGTGGCTGGATTCAGGTGACGCTGCTGACTTATGCGTTGACCTGTTACGAATTTGCCAGACCGACCGGTTTAGGTGGCTGGATTCAGGTGACGCTGCTGACTTATGCGTCGATCTGTTTCTGAATTTGCCAGGCCGACCTGTTTAGGTGGCTGGATCAGGTGACGGTGACCTATCCGTTGATCTGTTTCTGAATTTGCCAGGCCGACCTGTTTAGGTGGCTGGATTCAGGTGACGGTGACCTATCCGTTGATCTGTTTACTGAATTTTGCAAGGCTGGTAGCCGACTTTGGTTCTCTTTGAATGAAATTGCAAGGTCGAGCAGTATGGCTGACTTTGATTCCGTGTGATTGCATTTGTGTCAAGTTGACCTGTATAGGTGACTTGTAACCAGACCTTAGGATATGGTTAAGCCAAACAGCTACAGATGGGTGTCAGATAAAGGGTCCAGCTCTGTTGGCCATCTGTAGGCGTCTGTAACCCTACAGATGTGGGTTTGATAAAGGTCCAGCTCGAAAGAACATCTGTAGTTGTTACAAGCCCTAATGTGTCGAGTTAAGCCAAATATATATATTGTGTTTGAAATTCACCTTGGAAATTCCGTGAACCGTGATCCGGTTTTATTATTTGTTGTCGAGCATGCGCATTCCTTTTTATAATTATGAATATGAATTGATTTGAATTGCTATGGTTTGGGTTTCATTTTTGAACATGGAGTTTGATTGCAAGTCCAATAATCTAAACTGTGGCAAATTTCGCACTGAGAATTTATTCTCACCCCCTCTTCCCGATTATTTTCAGGTTCATTACACGGACGCAGCAAATGAGGATATTGGTAATGCATATAAAAGATCCACTGCCTTGCGTGTATATGTGACACTAGATAAATACACGCGGCAGGCTGTCAAACCCGGTGGATTTGGGGTGTGACATCGCTGCTGTAAGAAAAATTAATATATTTATTTATGTGTCATTGGAAAAAAAAAATGCTTGGATTCCAAGTTATTGATGCCGGTTCAAAAGTCACTTCTAGGTAATATAGAAAATATTGTGATCCTTCTAGTACATTTAATTTCTAAAAAGTTGTATCTATTTTGAGAATTCTTTTTGAATAACAATCATTAAATAATTTAAAGTTTTTGTTTTTTTCTCAAAAATAGATACAACTTTTTAGAAATTAAATGTACTAGAATGATGACAATATTTTATGTATTACCTAGATGTGCCTTTTGAACCGGGATCAATAACTTAGAATCCAAGCATTTTTATTTTTTTCCAATAACACATAAAGAAATATATTAATTTTTTCTTACAGCTGTCAAAAATCCGGCCTGAAAAATATTGATCGGGTTATTTGTTGCAGTATTTCTAATAAATCAAATTATATTTATTTCATCTATTTTCAAAAAAATATATTCAATATTTCTAATATTTCAATACAAAAAATTAAAAAATTAAAAAAAAATTCTATTTTGCTAAAAAAAACACTGGTTTCAATGTAACCGGATGAATTAATTGAAACCGGTTTTGGCTTCTTCTTTCTTTTTCTTTTTTGAAAACAGATTTTTTTTGTATTGAAATATTAGAAATGTTGAATAAATTTCTTTGAAAATAGATGGAATACAATATAATTTGATTTATTAGAAAAACTGTAACAAATAACCCGATCAACATTTTTCAGGCCGGATTTTTCACAGCTGTAAGAAAAATTAATATATTTCTTTATGTGTGATTGGAAAAAAAATAAAAATGCTTGGATTCTGAGTTTTTGATCCCGGTTCAAAAGTCACTTATAGGTAATATAGAAAATATTATAATCCTTCTAGTACATTTAATTTCTAAAAATTGGTATCTATTTTAAGAATTCTTTTTGAATAACAATCATTAAATAACTTTAAATTTTTGTTTTTTATTTAAATAGATACAACTTTTTAGAAATTAAAAGTACTAGAAGGATGACAATATTTTCTGTATTACCTATAAGTGACTTTTGAACCGGGGTCAATAACTCAGAATCCAAGCACTTTTATTTTTTTTCCAATAACACATAAAGAAATATATTAATTTTTCTTACAGCCGCGAAAAATTCGGCCTGAAAAATGTTGACCTGGTTATTTGTTGCAGTCTTTCTAATAAATCAAATTATATTGTATTTCATCTATTTTCAAAGAAATATATAAATATATTCAACATTTCTAATATTTCAATACAAAAATAAAAAATATATAAAAAATTTTGTTTTGCAAAAAAAAAACACACACCATGGAAAATTTTCACGGTCTGGACATTTTTATTAAATTGGTTCAAACCTGATTATTATTAAAAGATTTAGGTAATTGGGTATTTTTAAAAATGTCGGCATCAAGGATATTCTAATTGTTTTATCTATCATAAATTTGCTATTTTCATGTATAATTGGAATAGTTTTATTATTTTAATTATTTGTAGAACTATATTTTTCCTATAAAAATAAGACAGCATACTGAAATAGGTAACGTCTCAAGTACAATAAATATTCGATACGGAAAACTGAAAATCAAAATAATAGTTTACAGAAAATTATGCGCAATTAACAAATGTGGATGAGGCTTTAATCCTTAGCCTCGTAGCTTTCATTAAAAGCATTTTTTTTCTTTTTTTTGGTAAAAACTCGTATGCAATTGTATTGATTCAAAAAATTACAAGCAGTTGTTACATAATATTAGACAACAAGCATCTTTAAAAGCATTCGGCTATAAAACAAATAAAAAACACACTGAGATATGTGCATCATATGGATACAAATTTGATAATCCTTGCTTGATTGTAATTCTAGAAGCCTTGTGATTATTTCCTCTGTATGCCTATTTGTCTTGTTCCTTCTGACATACGACACCAAATCACAATTGAGAAGGTACTGAATCAAACCGAATCGGGACAGTCACCTGCTCAGAGGAAAGTGCAACCGGAAAGACACTGAATCAAACCGAACCAGGAACTAAATCAACTGAACCGGAACAGTCACCTCTCTGGAACAACTAGTGTGAACGCTAGAAAAAGAAACTTAGAAGCAGAAGGAGAAGGAGGGGATTGAAAGAAGACAACATCTTAACATCAAAACACCAAAACACGTACCTTGTATATATTACGGAAGTGGAACGAATTACAGCCAGTGGCGGAGTATTGCTATTTGATCCTGCCCTACCCTGATTTCAAAACTGCCCAACCCTGGCCCAAATATACAATAATTATAACAGCCCATATTAAAAAGTTTTGCCACAGTCCACGTCTCTTGGCTCCATTGTTGGAGCGTCTCTGGTCTGAGTCTCTGAACGAAGCGATATAAAGGAAACACTCTGAACGAAGCAGCGAATAGCAAAATAAAAAACAGATAAAATAGCGAAAGTAGCGAAATTAAAAAGTAGAAAGAAGGGTTGAAGGTTGAAGAACGAATTGCAAGTAAAAAGCGAAATTCAGAATCTTTGAATGGTAACTCTAATTTAGAATTTTTGAATCTTTGAATCTGTGATTTAGTAACTTTTATATTAATAAACCTAATGTGTTTGCAAATTAGCAATTAGAATCCCTGATTTCTTAAGCGGAGTATCATTATGAGGCCGTTTGGAATAGTAAGGCAGACCTGATCAGGTCTGAGTCATTTCAAAGTAAGACTAGTAACACTAATATAAAAGTTGTTGTGATCCTTCTCTACTCTAATTTGATGAATTGTTGAATTTTTTAATTTATTAAAAATTTCGTATTTATAATTGGATTGTTGGACTTATTAGATCATTAGATGAATTGTTCAATTTATCAAAAATTTCATAGTTATTGTTGAATTGTTCTGCCCACCTCTGACTCAAATCCTAGCTAGGCCACTGTTCACAGCACCCTTAGTCGAACTCGGAATCGAAAAGATGAGAAAGCAGCAGTCACACACATGCTTAAACGGAGTAGAGGATTAGAGAAGAGAAACGGAGGTGGAGCTGGGATCCGACCGAATTGGAGGTAGGGGTGTTCAAATGGTTCGGTTTATTTGGTTTTTAACCGAATCAAAAAATTTCGGTCTAAATGGTTCGGTTCTGTTTATTTTTTTTTATTTCGGTTTTTCTTAATTGGTTCGGTTAAAATGCTTTTTTCTTTCGCAGACTCTCAAAGCGGCTAGCTAAAAAAAAATAATAATAATAATAAAATATATATATATATATATATATATATATATATATATATATATATATATATATATATATATTAAAAGCATTTTTCTGTTTCAATATGGTTTGTTACCGAGAGAGCGCTACAAAAGGACCTGGGACTAGGGGTGAAAACGGAGCGGATAATGTTGATACCATATCCGCATCCGTCGGATAATGAGCGGATACGAATACGGATACGGATAGTAAACAGATATCAAAATTCAAAACCAAATCCGCCTTAAACGGATACGGATACGGAACGAATAGTCCACAGATACGGATTCGAATACGGATATAAAACGAATAATGTCGGATAATTAAGATATACGAACTTCTAAGATACAAATATTAATTAAAACATTAAATATAAATATTAATGAACTTATAAGAGATGAGAGATAATCTATTCATATAATATATATATCAAATAAATAAATGATAACAAAAGATGTTGTGGTCTAGTGGTTTGAAGCTTAGTCCAAAAACCATGAGATGGGAGGACATCGGTTCAAATCCCACCTATAGCAAATAATAATTCCTTTTTTATATGGGTCCGGCCAAATTATCCGAATCCAGATAATCCGGATATCTGCTCCGTTTAGGACTCCGGATCCGAATCCGGATCTTCTATGAATTTTTGATAATTATCCGAATCCGGATAATCCGGATTCGGATAATTCCCGGATACGGAGCGGATATCCGCCGGATAATCCGACTCCGTTTTCACCCCTACCTGGGACCCATTACCTGGGCCACTGAGACACGTGTCGCAAATATTGGCTGCTCCCCGCTGCGGTGTTGGTCACGTGTGCTCCACGCTCACGCAGAAATTGTAACAATTTTGGGCTTTATTTTTAAGCCTTAAAAGGAAAACATGCAAAAATTGTAATAAAATTGTCATCTAAATAGTATATACACAATAAAATTGATTTGTCCAAACCCAGCAAAGATACATTCTCTTTTGTAAAATACAACAGCTAGTACAACACTTAATAAATGCACAGAAATTCAACTAAAAAAAATTTGAAGTTCTTTTAATCGTGTTTAAAACATAATGCACATGGGACCTTTTAATTATCCCATAATACAAGTGAAAAAAGAGTAAAGGTTCATATATATGCTAAGACGTTTTATGTACCTATAAAAAAAATTGTGTGCGCTAAATTTCAATAGATTCGTTTTAATTCAATACAAATATATATATATATATGTCTAAGTGCACTTGCAGCATATTACTTGTAGGTAATAACAAGTAAAATTAAGCTCATATATATGCTCAGAGCATTTGTAGCGCCCATAGAAATTATATATGCTAAACGAAATAAATCGGATCAAAAGTAATGTAAATTTTATTATTGAAAAAACAGAACAATATTTTGCAAAAGAAAAAAACAAATTAATAATTTTTAAAAAATATGTGAGTCGAATAATACACGCGAGCGCGCATAAGCAATATTTACTAATAGGAAGGTCAACAATTATATTCACACCAATTTATACATATACATATTAGATAAAAAAAATGTATACAAAAGTATAATAATAAAAATGTAAGAGCATGTTGTATTTCAGTATTTGTCAATTGATGTATGTACTTATATAGGATTTAATTTTGAATCTAATTTTGTCAATTGATGCAAGAGTATGTACTTAGACAGGGCTGTCAAAAGTTAACGAAGATGTACTGTTGATGACATGATAGAAGCCAAGATTTGACTCTTGAATTAAAAATACAAAATCTGAGCTATTAAATTTGCACTGGGAAGTGGGAACGAAAAGACAACACACATCTGTTATCCCGGCACCGTCTCAGTAAAATGAGCATTCCTTCTCTTTTCCAAAATTCATAGAACAATAATTAATTCATAGAACAATAATTTTACTTTTTCGTCAAAAACAATAATTTTACTTGCCATGGCTGAGAAAAACAAGAGCCCCGCAATCGGAATCGATCTCGGCACGACATACTCATGCGTTGGGGTCTGGCAGAATAACCGAGTGGAGATCATTCCCAATGACCAGGGAAACCGTACGACGCCTTCTTACGTGGCCTTCAAAGAAACCGAGAGACTCGTCGGTGATGCGGCTAAGAATGAGGCTACAAGGAACCCTACCAATACTGTCTTTGGTGCGTCTAGCTCTTCTAATACTGTCTGTTTTCATTATTTGTAAATAACCCAGTGTCCCAGTTGTTTCTTGTAGTACTGCTTCACTTCTTTGTGATAAAGCACAGAGCTTTCTTATTAATTTTTCGCTTGAATTGCCATTTTCTTTAATTTCTCACTAGAATGTTGCATGTTTGGACTTTGGAAGCATCTGTCAGTACACAAAAGTAAAGGCTAAAGCATCAAATGTCTCCTTTCATTTTTCACTTGACGCACTGGACAATAAATGTGTCATTTTCTTGTAAAATTAATTGGATGTTTTGTAAACCCACATGTTATGAAGCTTTCCAATGGGTAGTCCAGCAGAAAAATTGGGATCTGCAAAGGGCAAAATTTCAGTTTGAGGACAATAAAACTCAAGTACTTTATCAATTTGCTCATTTTTCATTTATTTATTTGTTTCATTTGGTGCTCTGCTTGATGCTTCTTTAGATGAAATTAAACTTCATATTTTGACTTAATTGACTCATAGTCCAATGAAGTTTACCATGGAACTAATTCTTTGCTATATATGTACTGCTGTTCGAAACAGTGCGGCCTTAACTTGATTTCTGTACTGAACTGTAAAGTGGCTAGAACTTGTATGCTTTTGTGACATTGATCCATGTATTATTCATAGTTAACCGAAAATCAAGACTATTATCACATAAATATATACATGCGAGTAAAATACGATATACAATTTGTTGTAAAAAAATGAGTGACTAGATGTGGCCAAACCAATTGTTGCTAATAGAAAACGTGGACATTGTTTTGTGATTTTTTTTTTGGACTGGACAAATTTGTTTTTACAATTTTACCTGATCATTTTCTAGGATGGTACTGATCAATTATTTATAGTAGAATTGACTTGTGTACAGAATCTGACATATTAGAAAACTAGTCTTTTATTTGGGGCATAAAATTCACATATTGATTTGCTTGTTTACATTTTCTTGTAGCTGCCAAGCGGTTAATTGGCAGACGCTATTCAGATGAATGCGTCCAAAGTGACAAGAAGCTCTGGCCTTTCAAGGTAATCAAGGGAAATGGCGACAGGCCCAACATCATTGTCAATTATCAAGGTAAGGAGAAGCAACTTTCTGCTGAAGAGATATCTGCAATGATTCTAACAAAGATGAAAGAAGTGGCGGAGGCATTCCTCGGATGCAATATAAAAGATGCCGTAGTCACTGTCCCTGCATACTTCAATGATGCCCAGCGTCAGGCCACCAAAGATGCTGGTCTTATTGCTGGCCTAAATGTTATGCGGATCATGGATGAGCCGACTGCAGCTGCTGTGGCTTACAACTTTGATAGAAATGATGTTAGCTCTCCTGTCAAGAAGAATGTGCTTATATTTGACCTCGGTGGTGGCACTTTCGATGTCTCCTTGCTTAGTATTAGACACGGTGCAATTGAGGTGAAGGCCACTGCTGGTGACACCCATCTCGGCGGAGAGGACTTTGACAACCGCATGCTCAGTCATTTTGTTGAAGAGTTTAGAAGGAAGCAGAGGAAGGACATTAGCACCAATCCGAGGGCTTTGAGGCGCCTTAAGAACGCATGTGAACAGGCAAAGAGAATCCTCTCCACCACTACTCAAACTGCTGTCAGCCTTGATTGTCTCTATGAGGGGATTGATTTCTATTCCACAATAACTCGCGCACGGTTTGAAGAGCTCAATGCAGACCTTTTCGAGAAATGTATTGAGACAGTTACAAGGTGTCATGAGGATGCTGGCATAGACAAGGACAACATTGGTGTGGTGGTTCTGGTTGGCGGTTCTACCCGGATTCCAAAAATCCAACAACTCTTGAAGAATTATTTTAATGGTAAGGAGCTATGTAAAAGCATACACCCTGATGAAGCTGTCGCATATGGTGCTGCCGTACATGCTGCAAAATTAAGCGGGCGAGGTTGTGACGAGATAAGAAATTTGGTGCTCATTGATGTTACCCCACTTTCTCTTGGAATTAATATTTCAGGTGGTATCACAGATGTCTTCATTCCAAGGAACACGCCAATACCAACACAGAAGTCTCAAAAGCACTTAACAGTATCTGATTTTCAATCTGTAATGGCCATCAAAGTTTATGAGGGAGAGCGTGTGCAGAGTAAAGATAACAATTTACTTGGCCAGTTTAAACTATCTGGGATCCATCCTGCGCCAAGAGGTGAAACCAAGGTGAATGTATCTTTTAAAATTGATAGCAATGGCATATTGCATGTATCTGCTGAGGAGCCAGTCAGCGGTACGAAAAAACAAATCACCTTGATCAATAGAGAGGGCAGGCTCAGCAAGAAGGAGATAGATAGGATGGTGAAGGAAGCAGCAAAATATAGGTTGGAGGATGAACAATTTAAAAAGAAGGTTTTAGCCAAGAACTCGCTGGAAATCTATGCATACTCCTTGAGGAAGTTGGTGAAGGATGATAAGGTCGTTTCAAAGGCATCAGGTGGATACGCCAAGTACATTGCTGAAGCTGTCGACAAGATGATAGAATGGCTAAAGCATGATGTGCCGAAGGATGCATCCGAGTATGACACCAAGCAGAAAGAGCTTCAAGAGATGAGCTCCACCCTCCCGAAAATGAGCCAATAT
Organism: Carex rostrata; assembly: GCF_964058835.1. Taxonomy (NCBI): domain Eukaryota; kingdom Viridiplantae; phylum Streptophyta; class Magnoliopsida; order Poales; family Cyperaceae; genus Carex; species Carex rostrata. Next base: position 5,408,598 of record NC_135919.1, on the reverse strand, counting down.
GGTCCCGTTTGTGGAGGTAAATTTTTAAATTTTGGTGATGATCATTCTGAGATTGAAGATGTGGACTATGGAGTAAATCTCAGGAGTGATAGTTTAGTTTGCTTATCATATTCTTTGCATTTAGAATCTAAATATTTTTTTCTCTTTGCGTTAATTTAAAAGGCGAGAAGACTACTATAGAAGAGAAATCCCCTATTCCTGGTAATGCTTCTTTCACCTCCCCTCTGTCTCAGAGTACTTCTATAGACCCTGTTACTTCTGGAATAGTGGGTTCTTCAGGTTCAGTCAGTCAGAGACAAGGGACCAAGAGGAAACAAAAAGGGTTATCCCAATTAGATGCAGGTGGCTCCAGCAGTAAAGGTAATCCCCTTCTTACTAGCTTCCCGTCTAATAGACTGACTGAGAATGAAATCATTTCTCTTTGATGTAAATGACATACAGTTGGGTACTGATAGAGATCAACAATTAGCTACTATCAGTAAAATACAATATATGGATAGGGCTAATTTTCAGGGAATAATTCAACACATATTAGGGAAAGTTAAGGATTCTGAGACCAAGTTTTGTATGGAGTGTTCGGAATCAGAGAAATGAATTAAGTTTTGTTAGAACTACAACAATTAAATCCAACAGAAATATGGTTTTGCTTATATATACATTCTACTGTTACCTATTGGACAGGACCTTTGGTAGGCAAAGTGAAGGAAGAAGTGCAAGATTTGATGCCTGAGGATATGGATTGCATTGTTGTGCACAAAGAGTTTCCTCTGGTGGTCATTGATTCTGACTAGAGAATGTATGTGGGATCAGACGTTTTGTGTTTACATATTATAACAAATTAATTTCGTGATACTTCCTGCATGGAGATTTATATTTTGGATGTCTCACTTGTTTCAGTGCAGACCTGTATGAAGTTGGTTTATTTTGTCGCTCAGTTGTCTATTTGAGCTAGTACTGATTGCTCTGTAGGTGTAATGATTCTATGTTTCTAAATGAAACTGTCTTTCATGCCTTTTTATTAAAAGAAAAAAAAAAGATAACAAAACAGAGAGGTTAAATTAAAACAAGTAAAGAAAATAAAGAAATAACAAAAAAGAGAGATGACAATAAAGAAAATAGAACCGGGATGAATCCTGTAAAATAAAACAAGTAATCTGATCGTCTCTGAATCTGAATGTTAAATGGAATAATATTATTTCTACATTAGAAATTTGACCAGAGGTATTTGCAGAGACTTGTGGTTTGTTTTGTAGCTCAGGTGTCTATCTCAGCTAGTATTGATTGCTATGTAGGTGTAATGATTCTATGTTTCTAAGAAACGGACTTTCAAGTCTTTTTATTAAAAAAAAAAAAGACTTCCATAGATATAATTATATTAAAAACAATCAAAATTTTATAACAAAGCAGAGAGGTCATATTCAGGGAAGTAGTAATAAAGAAAATAGAACGGGGATGAATCAGGTAAAGTAAAACTAGTAATCTGATATTTTCTGAATCTAAATGTTAAATGGAATAACAAAGGTATTTGCAAAGAAAAAAGAAAAAAAAATTCATGCATGAATGGTTCTTTTGACATCAGAAATTGTGGTGTTATATATTGGGATAACTGGATAATAGATGAATTAAAAGAAGAATATTTGAGTATTGTATATCTACAGTACTGCAAGATGTTTCCTCTACCTTTTGACCTGCTTTGAGGCGTTGTTTTATGATCTGTATCCAGCCAACCATCTGATTTGCTTATTCTATTTCTTACCGAAGCACTTAAGTTTTGGTTGGTTCCATGTCTGCTTGTCACGAAACACGTGTTTCATGAAAATTCGTACCCCGAGTTAACTCGAATTTTGAGTTAAGATCTGGACCGTTCGATTTAAATCCACATCAGTATTAAAGAAAAGAGTTCCGTGTGTTACAGGTGTAGATGATGCGGATTGTTTCATGAATCCTTTTTTTTATGGCTGTTTCGCGGGGTTTTAATTAACACTTGGTGGGATATGATGCTATGGTTTCCACATTATTCATAATATAAACTATACATTTTTTTTTAAGTTTTCAATATCTCCCAATTATGTTTAAATTATTTTTTTTAAAGTAAAATTGTAAAAAATGTGTACTAATTGGATGTATATATTATAATAATCAAATATGTATAACGCAATAGTTAAACATGTATTTTAAAAGTGATTAACATATTAAGTGTGAAAGTTTAAAATAACATATATGTAGTATCAAATAATCAAGTGTACATTTTGGAAAGATTAAATCTAAAAATTCAAAATAATTATAATAACATCAAAATGCGAGAACCATCATGTGGTCTATTAATTAAAGAATATGATTTTTTTTGTGAAAGATTACAAATTCAAAATTCCAACAAACCATTCTTATATATATATTTAAATATAAGATTTTATCTAACAGAGGACTTTGAATGATATAGAAGTTTTTATCTCAAAAATAAAGGTTCAACCTCAATTTTTCTAACCATGTATTATCCTACATATTAAATCGGACGGTTGAAACCTAACCGGATGAAGATTCTCACTACATTCAAAGTTGAAAGTGATGAGTGAACATGAGATGTTATAAATTTATGTCTAGACGATTGTAGAAAACACACTCCGTACCGTTTTTAAAGAATTGAATCCTCACGAGACATATTCAGCTTGTTTTTCCTGGTTTTCTAATCAAATTTAGGAAGTAAATTCTTGTCCACTTGTATCGTAATTGAGTTTGGTTTTAATGTATCATGTTGTGATTAAAATTGTGAGAATTAAAAAATAATTGTTGTACGTGAATGATCACAGTGTGTTAGTTATATTGTCATCAAATATGACGTAATTGATCATATTTGATCACATTAATTTTTTCTTCAAATTTCAAGTTTATTTAAAAAAAATATATCACAAAAAATATATACAAAATGTGAAAATTTTATAACAATTATAAAATAAAGAAGCGTGGTTGTAAAAAATAGCAAATTTATGATATATAAAACGATTAGAATATGCTTGATAAATTACTTCTTGTTTAAATATTTTAGTGAATTATAATACTATATTTTTCCTGAATAGTTTTATTAGTTTAATTCTTTGTTAAACTATATTTTCCCATAAAAATAAGACAGCATACAATATATAAAAAAAAAAAAACTAAAAGCTGAAAAATAGCTAACGTCTCAAGTATAATAAATATTCATAAAAGATATGGAAAACTGAAAATCAAAATAACAGTTTACAGAAATTTATGCGCAATTAATAAATTTGATGAGCCTTTATCCTTGTAGCTTTGAATGTGGCGGATAGAAACAAAAGTATTTTTCTGTTTCAATACGGTTAGCTACCAAGGGAGCGCTACAGAAGGACCTGCGACCCACTATTGGGGCAGCTGGGACGCGTGTCGCAATTGGTTGGCTGCTCCTCGATGCGCGGGACGTTCCTGGCCTTACTTTCAAAACGAACTTCTGTTACCCGTTCTCTTGTCTTATATTAACCCGCTACACTTTTGACTACAGTGTGTTTCGTAGAAAATCAAAAATAAAATTCAGCTCAAAATAAGATAAAGTCGGAGAAATTTCGGAAGGAGCAATATGAAGGTTAGACTATATCAAATTTGATGCGAAAATGTAATATATTAGTTGCACTTGCGCCGCATTTACAGTTTTCTTGCACACACCTGCGGATGTTCTTTCAATAATTTTGGCCTTTATTTTAAGCCCTAAAAGGAGAATATGGAAACATTCTTAAAAATTGTCATCTAAAATACTAGTAGAACACTTAGGGCGTGTTCGGATGTCACGGGATTATGGAGTGGGAATGGGAATGAGAATAGGAATTCACTTTTGAAAAAGTGGGAACCCACGGGTACGAAATGGGAGGGATTAATTATGGGAATATGAGATAATGAGTGTTCGTTTGCATCATGGGATTAATTGTGGGAAATCTTTATTTATTTTAAAATATGTATATTTATTTAATTGTTTTAGTTTAGTTTAGGTATAAATATTTTTTTTAATTTAATTATTATTTTTAAATAGTATAGTGTTATGTTATGTATTGATTTTAATCAATTAAGTTAAAGTTAGCTTAATATAAAAAGTAATTAAATATAAAATTGCAATGAAAAAAATTGTTCGTGTCACCATCTATTTATTTAGACCAATAATATATTGTAAATTTAATATTTTAATGGGTTGTAAATTGTAACATTTGGTAAACATAACTTTTTTAAAAATTATGTTAATGAAATTAAAAAAATTGATTAAATAATAATATTAAAAAGATGAAACATTTCTAATAAAAAAATATTACTAGAATGGTACAAATAAAATAAGAAAATATTTATAAATAAATTAAAAAATAAGAAAACAACAATTAAAAACATTTACAAATATGCGGTAAAAATTAGATTTAATTTCTTACTTTTTTCAAATTAGGCAAATAATGTTGTAAAAAAACTTTAAGTGCATCCCAGTTCTCGAGGTAGAAACCACGAATTTATTGGAGCATATATTTAAATCATAAACTGAAACTTATATAAGAAAGTTCAGATCCATATTTGGATTGTCTTAGTCCCACAATAGACAACAAACAAAAAGAGAGCTCTTTATATATACATCTCTGATGTGTGTGAGAGAAGATAAGTTCAGTGAGGAGAGAGAATGAGAAAGTCATTAAAAATTTGTATCATTCTGAAAAGATGATTAGAGACAGGAGAGAGAGCGAATGGGGAAAAGAAAAATTGAGTCTGAGCTCCATTTTTTTATCCCAAAAAATTGCACTGGATTTAGAGTTGTTGGGAACTCCCCACTGAAAAATTTTGAGAAAAAATATGGCCGCCGAACACCCTTGTAGGATTATGATCCTATATCATCCAAACCCATCAAATTTCCAATGGGAATAGGGCTGCCGAACACGCCCTTAATAAATGCACACAAATATAATAGGATATATTACCATCTACCAACATGGGATTCAGGAGCGGACCCATAGACCAATGGCTGCCCCTTTCTGGGTTTTAAATTTTTATAGAGATTTATCGGTAACGATTAATTTTGAATTATCTTGAAAAAAAAATTTCTTCTCTAAAATTATAATTTGTAATTCGAGTTAAATTTAGAGTTGAAATTAAAATAAAATTTTCAAATTATAATTAGTAATTATAATTATAAGTTGGAGTATTAAATATTATAAGACAAAGTGTTGAAAATTATAAGTTAAAGCATTATTTTTAATTTAATATTTGATTAGTTATAAGTTTGAATCCGATTAGATTTTTAAACCCCATTTACTATTTTTTTACCCTTCTAGCAAAAATCCTAAATCCGTTCTTGACAGGACCTTTTAATTATCTCATAATACTAGTAAAAAAGAAGTAAAGATTCATATATATACTCAAAACGTTATACGAGTCTTTAATTAAAAAATTAGAGTGTGCTAAATTTGAATAGATTTGTTTTAATTGAATACAATTATACAAATATACATATAAGGAATAGAACTAGGGTGTTCTTAAGCTCACCAAGGATATGTAGAACTATGGTGTTCTTAAGTCTAAAACCCGTTAAATCGTTTTCAAATGACGAATTCGAATTGTTGAAACCCGCTTACCTTACGAGTGATGTGTCTACATGTGAAAATTTTAAACATTCGAATTAATTTAGTACAAAGTCAAGCTATCAAAATTAGAAGGTTAATAAATTAATTTTAATACATTTATTTTTTGAATGTTTTTTTATCACTTAAACTCTATACAAAATTAATTTCAAAATTTAAAATTTTTACATATAGATGCATCACTCGTAAAATAAACAAATTTTAACAATTTGAATTTATCATTTAAAACTAATTTAATAAATTTTAGACTTGAACCCTAGTTCTACTCTACATATAAAAAATAGTAACTTTGCCGAATCAGTTACAGTGAATCATGTGCTTGATCTCGTATTCAACGCCGTTCCGCAGATGCACTATTGTTGACATGATACATCAAACGGTCAGATTTGACTCTTGAATTCAACATGTAAAATCTGAGCTATGATAGTAGAAAAAGCGGAAACTTCATTTTTCCCATGCTTAGATATTTTCCGAAGAGGAGGGTTCAAATGCCTCCATGTTTTTGTGCCTCCCTCATGCTTCTATTTCTTTCCATTATTTTCAAAGTTCAAACAGTCGATCCGAACCGCTCAACCTAACCTCCATACTAAAATATGTTTGGAGACCAAATTTTATATTTTTAGGAATTTTTTTACTATTTTTTTAGATAGATACAAAATCAGTAAATCTGAACCATCTAAAAACAGTATTTTTGTATCTATCTAAAAAAATAGTAAAAAAATTTCTAAAAATATAAAATTTGGTTTCCAAATATATTTTAGTATGGAGGTTAGGTTGAGCGGTTCGAATCGACTGTTTGAACTTTGAAAATGATAGAGAGAGATGGAGGCACGATGAAAGCACCAAAACATGGAGGCATTTGAACCCTCCTCTTTTCCGAAAGCGAAAGTTGTTTTTTTGCACATGACTCTTTCCCGCAATTCCAAATTGCACATCCTATGGCGCGCAATATATGGGAAAATATTTTAACAGAGCAGTATTAGCGTCATACAGCGTACAGAATCAAATCAAAACAGCACTGTGTAAGTCAAAACTGCTCTGTCAAAATCTTTACCCCGCAATTTATAAAGAAACGCCCCTTTATTTCACGAGTAACCCGACGCTTGAACTCCACCATCCCAAATCTCTCCGTATCTCCACTTTTCTTCGAACTCAAGAGTCGGTCGATAGCGAATCTCTCAACGAAAACTACTTATACAGCCTTCCTGATTTGAATTTGAGGTAATATTTTGTTCGATGACGAAGAAGAAGTATCCCAACCGAGCAGAGGAGTACCAGCTGCTTGAGCTGATCGGAAATGGAGCAACGGCGTTAGTGCACCGAGCTCTGTGCGTACCATTTGATGAGATCGTGGCGATTAAGATCGTGGATCTTGAGGGCTCTAATGGTGATTTGGTAATGATTTACTGCATTTAATTCCTCTCTCTCTCTCTATTTAGCATTTCTGTTCTTTTTGTTTCATTTTTCTGTTGCTTTTAGCATTTGATCTGACGTGCACGAATCTGTAAAAGGGGAAAACTTTAGTCGGCGATGCTAAATGCGTTCCTCTCCATAAACTCTATAATTTTTTTAGTTACCACCTTAAACTTTGATAATTCACATTTTCTACCGTTTGATGCAAAATTCATAACTTACCACAAGGTCTGCGCACGATTTTTGTGGTAACTAAAAATGGTACACCATACAAAAATGATGTACAGATTCAGTCTGCGCACCAAACAATAATGATGCGCAGAGTCAGTCTACACTGAGTCTGCACACGTGGCAAGTTGTAAATTTGCAACAAACAATGGTAAATTGTGAAAATGAGAGTTTAAGGTGCTAACAAAAAAAAATTCGCCCATAAACTATATTTGTTTTGTTTTATTTGAACATTTATTATGTTTTCAGATGAGGAAATTGAGGTGGTTGCATAGTCATCGCCCATAAGCTATATTTGTTTTGTTTTATTTCAACATTTATTATGTTGTCAGATGGGGAAATTGAGGTGGCTGCATAGTCATCGTTGTGAGGTTGTACAATTCAAATTGGAAAGGTGTTCACATTAAGTCAAGGGGTAAAGATATTAACAGAGTAGTTTTAGCTTCATACAGCTCACAAACTATAGAATTAAAACAGCTCTGCATGTGGTTAGTGAGCTGCAGGAAGCTAAAACCACTCTGTTAACACACCTAAAGGAAAGTTTCGCAAACCAACTTCAATACTTGAACATGTAAGTCCGTTTTGTGAAGTGCAATTGGAACTAGGAATAGTTTGGTGGGGTCATATCATATGAGTTATTTGCCATTAATACGAGTGGTGTAAATATTTCTGTTATTTTTGTTCGTCTGGACACTTCCAATTTTATGTTGAGAAATTTAGATATATACCCATCATAACTTGGTGATTTAGATATTTCCCCATAAAAATTTAAAAATTAGTTATTTCGCCATCTAAACTTAATTTATTTATACCCCATTATTTACTCCAATCAATTAAAAACACAAATTAATATTAATAAAATAGTGACTTTCTACCTATTTAAAAAAATAGTAGAAAATTCTAAAAAAATATATAAAATTTAGTCTGCAAGAATATTTCCATATGAAGATCATGAAGGTCATGTTAAATGGTTCAGATCGACTGTTTGGACCTTAAAAACAAAGATATTGATCCATAGTATGAACTAATCTGCGCTATGCATAGTACTATAGCTTCACTCATACCTTGGTGTTATGGGTATTAAGAGGTGAAAGTTTGTTTTTGATGTTTGCCAACTTGAACTCCATTGCCATCTTTTTATAAATTGTGTCCTCCACTCTAATAACAAGAACCTGATAGTTGCAGGTAATACTCGAAATTTAGTTGTAACATATGTACTCAAGATTACTTTAGTTTGTTATCATGTCACAATCAATTTAAAATAGGTAAGAAGAAAAAGGATGGGAAATAATTGTTATCATGTCACATGCAAAAAATTGAGAGAAATAACTGTTACTTTCCGGTACTTCCAAATGTTGGTCAATCCTTGGTTTCAACTATGTTTAATATCAGATTCTATAGCAATTCTTGACTACTGAAACGGTGTATAAGAAAATTATGGTTCAAATTATCACGATAAAATTGTGGTCAACTGTTGGTCAAGTCTGAAGCTGAAGCCTGAATTTGGGTTTCAAATTGAATATGTAGAAGGGGTTTAACGCTTCAATGTCAAGGGCCACTGGAACACTTGAATTTCATAAATTGATAACATTATTAATTAATTTGTATAGCTTACTGTTTAGTAAAGTCTTGCAGATTTCCATTTCGTTCTGGAATTGAAATTTTCTGGGTTGATGTAACTAAATTTAGTGAAATTGTAGTTACATATGTATATTCATTTGGTATAGAAGGCTGATGGTGATAGCATTAATGTTATCTATCAACTTAAGGTTTTTGTGAAAAATGTATTTGTTGTCAATTCGGGAATATTGATATCATGAAGGTTTGTTATTCTAAGTTAAAAGAGTAAAATATCAGGAGAAGCATAGAGTTGGCCACCCCATAAAATGGAAAAAAATAACAAACCAAATAATGGAAAATATTGGAAAAAAGAAAAGGCATTTCAAACATTCTAATTGATGATGGAACTGAGCAATGAAATTATCAATTACGGATAAAATTGTAGTCTAAATAATTGGGAAAAAAAGAGGGAGAAAATAACTCTATAAATGGGAAATACTTGAAACAAATGGGTCAAATTGATACATGGGGCACTTGTATTCAGCCGCCATTTATGATTGAGTTAACTAATAAGGATATTTTTTTTCTTGTTCAATTTTCTATATGCAGCATATCAGATAGTTAATCGAAACATTGTTTTCTTGGTTTCAGAGTAAATTCTCGCAAGAAGCGAAGACAATGATACTGATAGACCACCCTAACCTGTTAAGTTCCCACTGCTCGTTTGTGGTGGGCCAGGACCTCTGGGTTGTGATGCCATTCATGGCCGGTGGGTCCTGCCACCACATCATGAAATCCGCATACCCGCTAGGCTTCACTGAGACATTTATTGCGACTGTACTAAGGGATACACTTAGAGGTTTGGATTATTTGCATCAGAATGGACACATACACAGGGACGTAAAGGTGAGAGCTGCTTTTTGGCTTATTGTGATATATACATGTAGAAAAATGTCTAAGTTCCATTTTTACTCTTCAAAATGAGAATTCTCATGCTTGCACCCACAGAAACAAGAGGTGAGTTACAGTTTCTTCCCATTTGTTTGGAATTGTCCAAAATACCCCTAATATAGAGGGATAAATTCTGTTTTTTTGTCATTTGTCTGGAAACTTGGAGATGAGGGACATAAATACTACTATTGTGTTAACAAGATTAAATTATTTTTTGGTTTTTACTTTAATTTTTTTATTGGGCTATATTTACTAATTGTTCGATATGCTTATGTAGGCTGGCAATATCTTAGTGGATGCAAATTTGGGAGTGAAGCTAGCAGATTTTGGGTCATCAGCTTTTCTTTTTGATTCGGGTGATGCTCAAAAAACGAGAAAGACTTTTGTTGGGACCCCAAGCTGGTACTTTATTTATTTCAACATTTAATTTGTTGAAATTACGACAAGGAAATTCTCATGCATGCCCCTGGTAGCCTTTGAAATAGCCTTCTTTTCCTTCTACCCATGTAATGGAAAATAACAGTTATTGTTTGATAATCTCTTTAAATAAAATGGGAAGTCGAGAGGCAAGAGTACTTAAGATTTTTTTGTGTTTGCTGTATGTTTTTTTTTTGCCAGTTTATGCATTATATTTCTCATTTTTACAGGATAATTTTGATATTCAAAATCGTGGGCTTAAACATGACTAATTTAATTTTTTTATCACATAGGATGGCCCCTGAAGTGATAGAGCAAAGTGATTATGATTACAAGTAAGAGTTCCATAAACCTGACTTTTCATTTATTTAGTAATTTTGTTTTACTAACAAATTTATAATGAAGATTATTCTCAGAGCTGATATCTGGTCTTTTGGAATAACTGCACTCGAGCTTGCTTATGGTCATTCTCCCTTTAAGTCTCAGTCTCCTTATCAGGTGCCTCTTTTGTTTTTATAAAAAAAATTTCATGTTATTTAAAGGGTAAAATTTACAATTTAATTGAGAATTTTTCAATATGGAGCAGATATTGATTGAGACATTGACACGTGAGCCTCCATCCCTCCATAACACAAAGGAAAAGAAGTTTTCTAGAGTATGCATTTCATTATTTGTCTTTTAAATTATATTGGGCAAAAAAGGTTGTTAATATTTTAAAAGAAACTTCCATTTGACTTGTGGCTTTATTAGGTCCTTAATCTACAGCTTCAGCCCAGTTTAATGAAGAATTTGAACTTAGGCTATCTTGTTGGTACTAATTAATGAAATGGCATAAAAAAATCAAACAAGACAAAATTAGGTTATGTCTTCATCTTTTTTGCAGGATTTTAAACAGGTGATAGCTATGTGCTTGTTGAAAGATCCATCGGAAAGACCATCAGCACATAAGCTTCTGAAGCATTCATTTTTCAAACAAGCAAAGTCTCACAGCCGGATTATAAAGGATGTCTTGGATAAATTGCCTTCTCTAGTAGATCGCTTTCACTCACTGAAGGTTCACAAAACTTTGTTCAAAACTAGAACTTCTTTTTGGATTTTTGCAAGAAAGATACACAAAACTATAACTTCGTTTTCACTTTCTCAGAATTTGCAAAATGCGCTAGTCATTGTCGTATTTTTGAAGATCACCCAAAACTAACCTGATCATGAGAGGGGTTTGGAATTTTGGATGAAGAAACAAACAATAATTACCTTAGTCTTAAATTTATAATTTTAATACATTTTAACCCATGTAGTATGTAGACCATATAATGAAGCAGACAAAAATGGTTGGCCCTTATATATGGTTCCTATTATTCTATATCTCATTCTTTTTCCTATTGGTCTAGAACCTTAGACCTTGTGTCTTATTTAGTAAGATGAAATAGAAACAAAATGTGATGTTCTCAAGGATAATAAAAGGGTGAATTTTATACTGAAAACAATTGTGATGTCTGCAAATAAAAGGATAAAAAATGGATTTCTTTTGCAAAAGATCTTCTTTGTGGTTTCTGCAAAATGTTGATTGATTGATTCTCACATATCTTTTTGGCTTTTTATGAACAGGACAAGGAAACAGAAATAGTTTGTCAAATGGAACAGTTAATTGAACAGGAGGAAAAATCAAAGGTCTCACCTATTTATTGTTCTGTATCTCATAATAAATCCCAGTGAAAGTATCTTTTTAGTAGTACTGGTATTCACTTCTACTAAACAAAATTTAAATAAAAAGAAAAAATAAGTATGTGAAAGATAAAACTGGTATAGAACAGTACATGAAATGCATGTTTCGGATTGAATAGCATTCGTGCAGGTTTGAGTTTGTTATAACCCTTCACTTCTGATGCAGATGGAATACAGGAGGGGAGTAAGTAACTGGAACTTCGATATCCATGAATTAAAGGCTCAAGCTTCACAGGTATTATTAAATACAAATAAATACACATGGCAACATTTTCTGGTCTGGATTTGCTCATTTTACTGACTATTTCATTTCTTCTTTTTCTTTCTTTTTTAATTCATCCAGGAAGATAATGAAGAATTAACTGCATTTTTAAGATCTTTATTTGAGCTTGATACACTGCATGAAGACGGCGATCACAATCACCCCAGTGATGCACTAAATGTTAGTCTTATATATTACAGTAGTTCTTCTACAAATTGATAAATATATATCATATTGCAGCCAGCACAAACATTTTTTATTACTTAATATTCTAGAAAATTAGGAGTTTTTGTATTGCTAACGTGAGACATGTTCTATCTTCTTGTTACAATTAAATATTTGGGGACAAATTTAAAAACTTTATGTTACATTTTTCTTGAAGAATATCTTGCTACCGGAGAATGGTGTAGTTCTTCCAAATTATACCAATGGCTCGTCGGAATATCATGCTCCTGTAACAAAGAGGTATTATTTATTTTTTATGTATATATTGTTTGCATCTTAGTTAAATGTATACACAATATGAGTGTCTTTTTTTGTAAACAGAGGTGATGATCTGGGTCAACATAGTAAAGGTGTCGACTTACACTTAGTCAAAGCTGATTTGACAACTGATGCGCCAATGGATCGTGTAAACAGAGGTGATGATTCTCATGTAATATTATTAAAATTAGTAAGAGAAATAAGAAATTTTCTCCATTGTCTTTGCTCATCATTTTTTACATGGGTTCAGATCAGCATGACTTGGGATTAAAAAAAAAATGGAGAGAGGAGAAAAGTATAAATTTAATTGATTATTCTTCCTTTCTTTTTTTGGATAGATTGCATATTTCATTTTGTTTTATATTTTTATTCAGCCAATGGTGTTAATAAACAACATGCGAGTTTAGAAGGTCGAGTCCTTGGTCAGAAGGGCCGCTTCACTGTTATTTCTGATAATCTCGAGTCAGACTAAGGTAGTTTCATTTATACATCTTGGAGTATGACCTAATATCAGTTCACTATCTCTATATTGAGTGTGGCTATGGTACTATGCATAGCGCAGATTGGTCCGTCCTATGGATCAATATCTCCGTTTCAGAGTTCAAATAATCGATATGAACAATTCAACATAATCTTCATATAAAAATATACTTGCCAACTAAATTTTACATTTTAAAAAAAAAATACTATTTCTTAGATAGGTAGAAAATAACTATTTTACCTATCTAAAAAAATAGTAAAAAAATTATAAAAAATGTAAAATTTGATCTAAAAGTATATTTTCATATGGAGATCTTATTGAACGAATAAGATTCAGATTTACCGTTTGAACTGTGAAAACATAGATATTGATCCATAGTACGGACCAATCTGCACTATGAATAGTACATAGCCTCACTCTATATTTATGATTACCATGAATCAATGTTTATGATGGTTTTTGAATTTTCAGGTGGTCAATGAGCAATGCATGTGACTGGTTTAGTTTCTATTCTTTCTTTCGTGACTTTGTGTAGTTTATCTTGCATAAATGTAACTTCCTCAAGAAATGACTAATAATTTGGTAGGAAATAAATAGGTTGTGTTGCTATAGATAGGAACTTTTGTGTACTAATATACCATAAAGTGTCTATTTTCTTTCTTTTAGGGTGCGGAGCTTGTCCAAAGCCCTTTGGACCATCTTTGTCCAAAGGGTGATAAGCACCGTGTGATGCTAATCGATTCATACTGCAAATTAATTGTTCTTTAGTGAAGGAGTAAAGTCTTGCTTTCCATTGTAATATTTTCTCCATTACTTAAAAATGGAAGTCTCCATTATTATCTTAAATGTTATATATCTTACTAGCAGGATGGAATGAATTGGTTTGTTTAGAAATGTAAAATTAAAAATATCATAGTTTAATATAAGTCATAACCTACTTCATAAAATTATAAGTAAATAACAACTTTAATTTCGTGAGTTAATGAATTTTATATACGATATTTCATTTTATATATTATAAATAAATCAATCTCTCTAATTAATAATTACTAGTATTAATAATTAAATTTATCTATTATAGAAGAAATCTTTATAATCATACAACAAATTTATTAATAACGAAATTAAATTGTTATATACTGCATATCAAAGAAAGAACAATGGATGTCTACAAAAAATTGTGATTTCAAATAACATGTTGTATGTTGGATTTAGATTTCAGAAATAAAGATCGAATTCCTTATTTGTACACGACATTATGTAAAAACGGAAAGACTTACTACTATATCAACCTCTTTGGACGAAAATGATCCAAAGGGCTTTGGATAAGTTCCGCACCCTTTCTTTTATTGATTTATCAGTCCAAACCTGATCCTGCCACAGTATATAGTGCAATAACTTGGCTATGAATCTTTTATTGCTAAGTATTACATATTAATTTGGAACATAAATATAATATTATAGTAATGCAAAGTTCTCACTCCTAAATCTTCTAGATCTTCAATTGGTCAACTTCAAAAAAGTAAGATCGATCTGAATGACAAGTGTGCATAAAAATAATTTGAACAATGAACGTAAAAGTTCAAAATAATAAGTGTGCATTTTATAATAATTACAGGTGTATTTTGAAAGATTCAAAACACAGTTGAGAAGTTTAAGTTAAATGTTGACAACTATTAAAATACATACTGACTTGGTTAAAACATGTGACAACTATAACTATCAATAGTTGTGTTTAAACTAAAATAGTCATGTATGTTTGCATTATGCAGTTGTTTAAGCCTAAGGTACATAAAATTTATAATAATTTCACGTGTGTTTTAACTTTTAAGGTACACAAAATAGGTATGGAGTTGTTTAAAAGGTGAGTCTAATTAATCACATGAAGATTCTAATTTGAAGATCAAACCATCACATAAATTATATATCAAAGAGCATTTTGTGATTTTCAACCACTAATTAGCCGTTAAAACCGTTTAATTGGCTAGTCTTCACTTAACCGGCCAACTACTAATTAAATATAGTTTGGATTATGAACAATAATTTATATTTTAGAAAACCAAATCGATCTCCGAGACCAATCAACCGGTCATATTTTAATTAATCAGTTGTATAATATGTAACATTATCAAAATTATGATGGTTGGTGTTAGAAACTTTGTTATATATATTGACAAGAATGTCAAATTATCTAAAAAAATCTGATTAAAAATACCGAATAATTTATTCTCTCCATGCGGCGAGCGCAAACTATCTTTTAAGGTACTCTATCTAGCGTATTGCAAACGGGCCGGTCCACGGTTCCGCAAGGTTCACGGGTCCACGGGTCTATATAGTTTGAGTCTGACGGATCTGACTTGAAATGGTTGGCTCAAACCCGTGTTAGGACTATGGTCCAAAATCACGTGGTCCGGTCCTGTCCGTACGGGTCTATGAGTCTTTTTTTTTTAAAATGGTTAAATTGTTAAAAAATAAAACAATTAGAACCATTAGATTCAAAATTCAATTTAGAGAAATTGACTACATGGTTTTTTGTTTTCTTTATATCAAAATAAAGATATGGAAATCTAGTTTCTATATAATATAACTTCTCTATGCAGAAATAATACAGATTGGTACAGCTTTAATGATTAATTGACAGAGGTCAGAAATCTGAAAATCTGAAATTCCAGTGAGCAGTTCCAGTTTTTTACCATATTCAAAATTCAATTTAGAGAAAATAACTACATGAATTTTATTTTCTTTATATCAAAATAAAGGTATGAAAGTCTAGTTTCTAGATAATACAATTTCTTTATACAAAAATATTACAAATTAGTACAGTTTTAATGATTAATTGACAAAGGTCAGAAATCAGAAAAGTTGAAATTCCAGTGAACAGTCTTAGTTTTTGACCAAATTCAAAATTCAATTTAGAAAAAATGGCTACATGGATTTTTGTGTTCTTTATATCAAAATAAAGGTATGAAATTTTAGTTTCCAGATAATATAATATCACTATACAAAAATATTACATATTGGTACAGTTTTAACGATTAATTAACATAGGTCAGAAATCAGAAAAACTGAAATTCCAGTGAGCAGTCACAATTTTTGACCAGATTCAAAATCCAATTTAGAAAAAATGACTACATGTATTTTTTTGTTATTTATATAAAAATAAAGGTATGAAAGTCTACTTTTCAATAATATAATTTTTCTATACAAAAATATTACATATTGGTATAGTTTTAACGATTAATTGACAGAGGTCAGAATAGTTTGAAAGGAGGCATATTTAAAATCCGAATTCTAGCCAATGGTTAGTCCGGTCCGGTTCTACACGGTTCTAGTGAAAAATTTTGACCCAAATCCTTAAAACGTTCAAAAAATGAATGCATTAAAATTAATTTATTAACCTTCTAATTTTGACCGCTTGACTTTATACTAAATTAATTCAAATATTTAAAATTTTCACATGTAGATGCATCACTCGTAAGATAAGCGGGTTTCAACAGTTTGAATTTGTCATTTGAAGCCGATTTGATGAGTTTTAGACTTGAGTTTACCAAAAGACTAGAACACCCTAGTTCTACTCTACATGGCAAATTAGAAATCGTTCGAGTAAAAAGGAGCATTAAGGAAAATGCATGAAGAGAGATAGAGAGAGAAACAATAGGAATATGTTTTAATTAATAAAAATTATACTTGACAGTTACTATCAAAATAAATTAAAAAGAAAAAAGAAACTATAGGAATATAATTCTTTAGCTAGCTCCTTTATCTTTGGAATAACATTAAATAATTCAATTCCTTGTCGACCCGTTCCCCTTACCTAATTTACAAGAGCTTTCTCAGTCGATTTTTGCACTATTCCATGTCATGATCAAAAGTTAATTTAAACTTGCATTTTGATTTCGTCCTTAGAAATCATGCTGTTGAAGATTCGATAATAACGCCTCACGGATGTTTACACTTTTTCCGTCCCTTTTTTCTAAAATGCCACAGCCATTTGTGTTATCACAATTTCACATGCATTGCACTTAATGTCGGTTATATATATTTTAGAGTAGGACTGGGTGTTCTTATGTTCATCTTTGGTGAGCTTAAATCTAAAATCTATTAGATTGGCTTTAAATAATAAATTCAAACCGTTGAAATCAATTTACTTCACAAGTGATGAGTTTACATGTGAAGTTTTTAAATTTTTGAATTAATTTTGTATAAAGTCAAGTAGTAAAAAAATATTTAAAAAATGAATACACTAAAATTAATTTATAAACATTCTAATTTTGACTGCTTGATTTTATACTAAAATAATTTAAAAACTTAAAATCTTTGCATTTAAATTCATTACTTATGAAGTAGATGAATTTCAACAATTTGGATTTATTATTTGAAACCGATATAATATATTTTAGAGTTAAGTTCACCGGACACCTTGGTGATCTTAAGAACACTCTAGTTTTACTTTATATTTATGCACTTGTGGCTTAAGAAGAATATCGCTTTTTAGTCAGCTCTTTTGCGAGGCTATTACTCTACAAATCCGATCCAATCTAAACTCAAATTCAAGCAAAAACAAGACGATTGAAATCCAAACACCTTGAAACTCAAAAATAATCCGAAACAGTACGCTACCACATGTACTTGACCTGACTTCATCCGTATGTTTGTCACCTCAAAAGAAACGGAGGAGATCAAAGGAGAGAGAGAGATTTTTTTTTTTTTAAAATTCAAGGGCATATATGACAATTTTTTTTTAAAATTGAAGATTAATATTTTTTTTATTTTATGGGTAAATATGTAATTGTAATATTTAAAAGGATAAATATGATATTTCAAAAATTTAGAAGAAAAACTAATGAAAATTTGAGATTTTATAAGAATATCGTGAAATTCTCACATAATTAAAAATATTAATAAATGCACTTTATATATTATAGATTTATTTCAAAGGTATTTATTTGCATAGATATTTATGCATCACGTATAATTAGCACAATACAAATATTAATACTGTTTTAAGGACAATTATTAGTTTTAGTCATTTTAACTTTAATTTATTAAAATATGAAAAGACAACTTCCAATAAATATATTATTTAAGATTTTGATTGCATAAATGTTAATGTACGATGAAGTTATTTATCTTAATATTAAAATTAGTGTATATTTTGAAATGCTTCCCAGCAATATTATTTGTTGGAAATATTTTGATGAGGAAGCTAATTAACCGAAAATTTAACAGACTAATCCCATAACTTTAAACTCGCAAGAGACACCTACGATACAGCCTAGTGTCATTTAGAGTGAAAAACCGTACCGTGCCGTAATTACACGTCGTGATTTTGGTTTTGTACGTGTTATGCTGTGATCAAGTCAAATTTTTATGTACTGTGTCTATGTTGTGTTGTGTTGTGATTAACCAAACCGAACAGTCTATGTTGTGTTGTGATTAAAATATCAAAGAGTGGTCACAGTATGCAAATGGTTATACCACAAATCACGTGAATCACGCCGTACCTAAACGTACTGTGACCAAACATAACTCACACGATTCGTGTGATTATTTAATCATAATTTAGGTTTATTTATTTAAGATTAATTACTTGATCAAGATCTAACGGTCCTAATTAGACGTGACTTGCATGACTACGTGTCGTGCTGTGATCAGAACTTTCGTGTGAAGTGATGTATCAAATTTTCAAAAGATAGTCACAACACGCGAATAATTACGATACGAAATATGCAAATCAGGACACATAAACCGACACACATATCGTACTGTAATCGTACCGTTCCGTAAAAGAACCGGCTCCGTCGTGCTATTTTTTCTCTCTTTAGGGCGTGCTCCAGACGGGGGTACACGGAGGGAGGGGAAGGGCGAAATCACTGTGTGGAGGTGAATGCACACCAGACCGGATATGACCGGGCGAGTTTACTTGCTCCAAAAGGAGAGAATCAGAGAGGGAGCGGAGGGGAGAAAACACTGTTCGGAGGTGAGTTTCGTGTTCAGTTTTGACGAAATCATTACCTCCCAAATCGGAGTGTATAGATTACTGTTTGAAGAGGAGTTTCCACTCTATCTCCTCCCTTTTCTTCTCTTTAATGAAGTTTTACTCTCAGTTTGTGAAGCACAGCCCTGGTGTCAATGACTCGATGTAAATTAGCAACAATCAAATATTAGATGAGGAAATGCAAAACGCAAAACGCAAAGAATGAAAAAAAGAAAGAAAATACTAATAATAATAATAGTAGTAGTAGCAGCAGCAAAAGAATACGGGAGTTGCTGTCGAGCATCGACTCACTTTCAAGTTTTCAAGCTAGGAGAGAGCTGGCCCAAAAATTGTGGAGACACGATCAAACAGGAGTCCTAGTCGCTAAAGTAACTTAAATTTTGAGTTTGTATTTGAACCGTCCGATCAGAATCCGAACCAATCCAATCCGAGGTGAAATGGCCGGAGTTCCTTTAATATTCACGCCAATGCAGATCAGACGGTCCGAATCCAAACTCAAAATTTGAGGGACCTCAAGTTATTGAATTCAGTTGTGGGACCTACCCGTCAGTGTCAACTGTTATTGGCCTGGTCCACAATGGAATTTTGGAATCAGCCACGCGACCGCTTTCAAGGTTTATTTCGAGACCTCTCTCTACTATTCCTTTCGCACCGCCGCCGTGCACTCCTCTTCACCTCCACCTCTCCTCCGCCTCTTATTCGGCACACACTCGCTGCTTCCAGATGGCCGCTCGCTTCTGGCGGAGCTCCATTAAAGAGGCCTTGGAGAGTAGCCTGAGACGCAGGGCTGCAGGAATGGGCCCCAGTGTCAGACAGCTATCTTCCTCTGCTGCCTCAGAGTTGCCTAAACTGAAACCTAAGATCCCACCATTGTCCAAGAAGGTTTAAAGCGAATTTCTTTCACGAGCATTTTATCATACACCTTACGTGCATACTAGTTATTACTTATTGATCATTTTCCTTGTATAATATAGGGAAGGATTTTAACTGGAGGCGTGATTGGCCTATGCATTGCTGGTGGTGCTTATGTAAGCACTGCTGATGAAGCCAAATTTTGGTATATCTTTTCTCACTCCTCACAATAACACTTCTAAAACTGAGTACACTTATAAACTGTATCTTATTGGTTATCTGTTTACAGTGGTTGGTTGTTCGATTTTACAAAGGTGATCAACCCTGTGTTTGCACTACTAGATGCTGAGTTGGCACACCGGCTGGCTGTGTTGGCAGCATCCCATGGACTGGTCCCAAGAGAGAAGAGATCAGACCCACCAAGTCTCGGGTTAGAGGTCTGGGGGAGAAAGTTCTCAAACCCAATTGGGCTAGCCGCTGGTTTTGACAAAAATGCAGAGGCTGTTGAAGGATTGCTTGGGTTAGGGTTTGGTTTTGTTGAGGTTGGGTCGGTGACTCCACTCCCTCAGGAGGGAAACCCTAAACCTCGTATATTTAGATTGCCAGAGGAACGGTTAGTGATTAATCTTATTCGTACTTCCAAATTTTATTTGAATATGAGCTCCATAATGTTACTGTGTTACCTGTTGGTATGGTATGGTATGGTATGGTATGGTTGTCAGTGAAAGCACAAAAAGAGAATGAAGTTCACAAAAATAAGATATATTCGTAGAAGCCCCTAAGATTGCAATGGAATGCATAAAAGCCTAGCCCATTTCATTTCCACTATATATAATGGCATTGCTGTTTTATTGAATGATAAAAAACTATGTTCCGTGTAAGTTGGGTCATTATCACTGTCACTCTTTTTCATTTTGACGTTGTGATTATCTACAAGAATAAAAAGTTACTCTTACGAAGCATACTTAGGTCATGTCAATTCGGAACTAGAAAATTCACTTAGGGGGGCTGAAATGTAAAATGCATAATGTTGGACAGTCAGGATTTGAGCCCCAAGTCTCCACGACCACAAAGTGGAGTTCTAACATCTAAGCTATATGCACACATTAGCAATTTATGACGGGGCTATACCATATAAACACTTTTAATCAAAAGAAATTTAGCTAAACCATATAAACACTTTGAATCAAAAGAAATTCAATTAAATTTCAATATACATGATTAAAAAAATTTAAATCATGGGGTTGTCTAAGCACATCCAAGTCAAGCAGTAGATACACCCCTGGTCAATTCAGTTATGTGCCATTTCAATAATATGAATGGTTCACCTCATTTCATGTAAGGCTATTTTCTGTTATCTGAAATATTCAAATTTTTTTTATTAAGGAACAATAGATTGAGAGGCTTACTTTTTTTATATGAGGCATTGACTCCTGCAAATAGTTTCTGCTTCTTCTCGCAAGCAATGTTTTTTTTGTCATTTTCCCCTCAAAAGTAAACAAGCTACAAAACCTGATCGAAGCACATAACAAAATCACACTTTACATTTTTGCAAATAAATGTACACAGAACATCAATGATAGCAATTTTGTTTCGCAAAGTTGCAATCTACTTCTGGAGTATTATTGGACCCTGATGTATTGCAATGAATCCATTTAATTTTTATTTTCTCTCTCTCTTTTTCGGCAGTGCTGTGATAAATAGATACGGGTTCAATAGTGAAGGGATTGTGGTAGTTGCTAAAAGGCTCGGTGCTCAGCATGGTAAGAGAAAGATGGAAGAAACATCCGGTTCTTCACGCGCTTCTAATCCTGCTAGTACTGCTGCTGCCGATGATAATCAAATAAAGCAAGGTGGTAAAGCGGGCCCCGGCATTTTAGGGGTTAACCTTGGAAAAAACAAAAACAGCGAAGATGCAATGGCAGATTATGTGCAAGGAGTACATACTTTGTCGCAGTATGCTGATTATCTGGTACGTTTTTTTTTTTTTTTTGAAGGTTAGGGGGCAAATTGCCCACTAACAAATTGTATTAATGAACAAAAACTTTACAACCTAGGGATCTATTACAAGTAAGTCACAAAGCAAAAAGGAACTGCAAGCATAGAACAATAGTGATTCACAAAAGCCCTCCCTCAACCTAATCTTAGTTACGATAACTGTCGTACCACTCGTGTATTTCATTAGCTGTATCATGAAATTTGCAGAAATGTTCCTGCAGTATCATGACATTGTATGGCCATCCTTCTTTTTACAATAAATGAGAAAAGCTCCTTGGAGTCTGGAGACTAAGAAACCGTGTGTACCATCTTTGAAATTCTCCAATAATGGACTCTCTTACAGTTGTTGAGAAGGACGGCTTTTAAATTTTGTGATAATTTCAGGACTCTTTTGCAAATTTTCTCTTGTTATTTTTTTTTCTTTTTTGCAAAGAATTACTTGTGGATACAGGGCTACACAGTTTGTGGGTTCTTGCTTGTATAATAGCCTTTTCTTTGGAATTTGAGAAGATTGCATCAGTTTATTGCAAGTTTTCTGTTCTTTGTTTAAGACTAACTTCAGTTAGTATTTGAACAAAGAAGGATTTCCATGCAGCTATTGTAGAGATGATTTGTGCAACTTTTTTACAATGTCGGGGCTCTTTGGATATTAGTTTTTCTATTGCTTGTGTCTGGTTAGGTTGTGTTATTTTTTATTGTCTGGTTGAAATCTGAAAATGTAAATGCCAGGTTCAGTGCCAGAATACTTCCAGTATAACTGGTATTTTGTGCAACCTGTTTCGTACAGGACTGGTGTTGTGTTCTTTTGCATTTTGTCTAACTTATCTTTCCAAGTTCAGGTAATTAATGTATCTTCCCCAAATACTCCTGGACTCCGGAAGCTTCAAGGCCGTAAGCAGCTCAAAGATCTAGTGAAAAGGGTTAGGACCTTCTTTCTCTCTATCTCTCTTGTGGATTTTAATTTATGGACTTACGAGGTTTTCTGATTAAAAGGTGCAAGAGGCACGAGATGAGATGCAATGGGGTGAGGAGGGCCCACCACCGTTGCTTGTAAAAATTGCACCGGATTTGACTAAAGAAGACCTTGACGATATAGCTGCTGTAATGTTTATTTTTCCTGAAATAATATTTTTGGACTGATTTAATGTTCCAGTCTGCTAAAAGAGAATGTTCTAATATTTCCATTTTACTTGTTTTGACCCATATGTAGGTAGCTCTTAATCTTCGATTGGATGGTCTGGTATGTTGTATTTTTTTTTCTTTCAAATTTTAATTTTGACCAATTAAATTATCTATCTTAATATATAGTTGCTAGAAAAGCTACTGGCAATTGTTTTCTGGCACAGGTTCTTGTCCTTTATAATGTTCGCCATCTTTTGTGATACAATACTTAAAATATAAAGAATAATAAAAAAGAAACAAGTATATGTAATGTAAAAATTTGGCACGAGCTTTAATTGTTTAACATTGGAGAGTTTTGCATTTTCATCCAAGAGCTTTAGTGGTGAAAGTAGTGCATTTTGATTGTTATATGGTTGAACTTATGCAGATAATATCAAACACTACTATCTCAAGGCCACCGCCTGTTGATCAATACCCTATATCAAAAGAAGCCGGTGGTTTAAGTGGAAAGCCATTATTTGATCTGTCTACTAATGTTTTGAAGGAGATGTATCTTCTTACAAGGGTAAATTCTCAATATATATTTTTTTATTTCCTTGTGAATACATTCAAACAAATGCCATTTTTAAAGCAAATGTGTGATAGACCTTGTGTCTTGGTCAAATTCTCTCAATTATAATTTGCTCAATTTTCTCAATGAAAGAAAATCCAATTATTTTATTATGATTGTGACCATTATCATAATGAAGATGTGAGGTTCAGATTAAACTTCTATTTACTGTTTCTCAATTGTCCCTAATTATTTTCAGGGAAAAATTCCACTTATAGGCTGTGGCGGTGTAAGCAGGTGATAAGATCATTAACTAGTTTATAGATTGATTATTATTTTTCACTTTCAACCTCAAATCAATGGTTGATTATTTTTTCTTGTTGATAATAATTTAGTGGTGAAGATGCATATAAAAAGATTCGAGCGGGGGCGACGCTTGTTCAACTTTACACTGCCTTTGCTTATGGTGGGCCTGCTCTTATTCCTCAGATAAAGGTTATTACTGGACACTGATATTAAACTTATTAGGCTATGATTTTTCAAACATATCTGGTTTATAGGGCTACTCATATCTCCGTTTTCAAAGTCTAAATGATCAATCTGAATTGCTCAACATAATCTATATATAAAAATGTACTGCAGATCAAATTTTATATTTTTTAGAATTTTTTACTATTTTTTTAGATAGGTAGAAAAACACTTAATTTAAAATTTCTGGACATTACCTATCTAGTAAAATAGTAGAAATTCTAAAAAAAAAAAAAAATTTGGTTTCCAGGTACATTTTCATATGGACATCATGTTTAACGGTTCGGATCGATTGTTTGAACTTTGAAAATAGAGATATGGTTCCATAGCACAGGTCAATCCATAATTTGCGTATTACAATAGCCACACTCAAAAGGTTGAAGTAACCAGTACAGGAGATCATAAGAAAATTACATTTTTTTCGTAAGGGCACTTAATATTTTCTCACTTTTTTTTCTGGCACATAAATGATTGTTGGAGAATATGTATGGACAAGAATGGATTGTTTCAATTTGTACAAAATTGCTCAAAAAGACCACTTCCAAAGCCTTTATTGTCATTGGACTGCTCCATCTTATCAACTCTTTCATGCAATTGTTGTATACTTGGGAGTATATTTATGCGGTTTTGAAAATTCTATCTATACTTTATTTAGGCTGAGCTTGCTGAGTGCTTAGAAAGAGACGGTTTTAAATCTGTTCAAGAAGCTGTGGGTGCAGACTACCGAGAAATAAATTAACAGGTCATTCATTGTAAGATTTTTCAAGACAATTTTGAAGAGGATTAAGAATTTTGATCACGGGTAACATAATTTTGATTCAAATGTTAATATAGTTTCTAGATTATTTGCGAGCCACCAATAATGCCATGCCAAACATCTGAAATTTTTTGTTCTGATAAAATGTCTAGTGTTGATATGTTATTCTATAGGCTTATTTTGGTTATTTGGGGGCTCTTGTTGTTCTCTATTTTTTTTATCTTTGTTGCAAGTGTATCACCTGCCTAGTTTCAAATTATCAAAATGATGTATTGATCTTTGTTGCTGCTGCTTTTAAGAATGTTCAAGAAATAAGAAGAATATTAAGTGACCTATAGGCAAATATTTATATTGCCAGGAACTTGTTGATTGATCCACCTAACCACTCAATCACTAATTGTAAGCTGTAAGGAGCTAACTCATGAGTCATGATTAAGCTTTTGAATTTTTCTGTTGAAATGTCTGTTATTCATATTATTATTTTTATTAGACTATTTTATCTATTTTTTGATAGCTCTTTTTTAACTATAATATTAGAGAGAATTCTCTAATATTAACGGTAAAATATATTAAGTTGCTATGATGTGTACCGGATGCATTCATCTACCTGATGCATGTATGTTTCTATCATTGGTTATTCAGTGTTAGTTAAACATCATCACAAAAGGCCCACACAATGCCTCAATATTCTATTTTTGACAATGGTTCAGTTTTCATATCCTTTTGAATTTTTCTAATAATGTTATTAGTGTCTTTAGAGTTGTGTTAGTTGAAAGCTACATGATTATGCACCAAGCCTTTTATAAATTCCATTTTAGGACATATGATGACAATTCTTTAAAGGTGGTTTTTGGGGTCCTGTTCTTTGCGTTTCATCCTTATCCATTAGTGCCTTACTGCCTCTGCATAATTAGAGATATTCTTTAAGAAAAATATGTACTAACTCTGTAATTAATCTAGTTTTTATGTGGGACCTACAGATTGTTGAAGAGTCCCTGGCTATATGTATTTTTCTGAATAGAAACCCTTTATTTTTTAGTCACTAAAATAATACATTACATCAGGTACCCCTCTACATTGAAAGTTCACGCTCAAACTAACAATGGATCAAAAGGTGTACACCAAAAAGCAATTTGTTACTTTTCAAGTATTCTTAAACCAAATTAACTCGGAATTACTGTTTTTTTTTTTTTTTTTGCCAGAAATAACTCAAGTCACAATACCAGTTAGGGATTTAAACGACATGACTGGAAATGGCACGACAAGCGAAAGATCTTGTCACAACACTGCATGTGGTCACACGAGTCACGTGTAATCGTTAGATCTTGATCGAATGGTGAATCTTGAATAAACTAATCTAAATTTTGGGAAAAAAAAATAATGAAATGTGACATGTGGTCGTGCTGTGACCATTCTTCCAAATTTGATCACGACACAGTATGTATAAATCTAACTTAATTACGACATGACACGTATTTAGATCCCTAGTACCAGTCCAAGCTCTGTAACACAAAATATAACATGGATACCTTCTGAATGAGGTTTAGATTTTCTTTTGTGTGCCAAAATCCTTTTGAAATGACTTGAACTGATGCGCTTGAGATATTTCTATTTTTAGCCAAACACCCAATAGTGTTACAACAAGAGAAACGTGATCAGACTACTAATTAATAAATTAATTAATATGTGGTCTATAATTCATGAACCATTTAATATGCTCTCCATATCAGTTCCTATGATCCTATCTGCTCCGACACACATCTCTATTGACATCTTATTAGTTATATTTCCAATCCAACAGCTGTTTGCCATAAGCACTTGTTCTCCTTTTTTTAGTGCCTCAAGCGGATGGTGGTGGTAGACTTGTAGCCTGTGGTGGATCAGATGTATTGTCAGGTACGGATTCAGGATTTTTATCAAATAGAGATAAAAAATAGCGAATCGGATTTAAATTTATTGTTTAATCGAATACTTGATATAAAAAAAAATGCTCTGATATATCATTTTCAAAAATTCAAAATCCAAAATTTTTACAAAAATTCAAAATCCAGAAAGACAGTTGTCCCCGAACATCTTAATTTTTACAAAAATTCAAAATCCAGAAAGACAGTTGTCCCCGAACATATGTGGTCCACCCCTGTATCACAAGCTTATATGAAACATCAGTTTAATTAAGTAGATACCATTTTTTTATTACCAGAAGCATCTGTTCTATTTTAGATACATTTAAACATTTTCTATCTATATATTAATGTTGCAACGACTTTGCTGTGAGATGGGTCTTTTTCTGCAAATTTTAAGTCTTTGTTTTTTTCAATGCGCGTGGAAAGCATAAAAAGGAGAAAAGGAACATCGTTTTAAACCGAAATGATGGACACATTTTTGGGTTATTTTGGTAGAAATTTTGTGCAAATTAAATATGTTATTTTAAGTAATCGAAATACTCTATGTTGGGTTTTTGTTCCAATATATATTTTTAAGCTAGAAATTACAATAAACTTCTTTAAATTTTTGTCAGAATTGCAAATTCATAGAATAGACGATGGACCCCATTCAACAGTCAAACCTTTTGTTCTAGATTTTTAAGCTAGCCTCTGTTGATATTTTAATATATATATATATATATATATATATACACACTTTAAGCTAACAACTAGAACAAACTTTTTAAAAATATTGACAGAATTGCAATTTAATAGACCGACACCGTGAGTCCGCATCGTCTGCATTAACTCAAAAGAGAATCTTTTCAGTTAATGAATATGGGCCGTCTGATTGAAAACAGAGCCCGTCTGGTCTATGCCTATAACATAGGGGATCTTTAATATTTGTGCGGACCTAATTCGCGCGAATCTTAAAGCTTATTGGACGGTCATGGTGTATTAACTCAAAAGATTCCTTTTTGAGTTAATGCAGAGGATACGAATTCCACCGGGGCACGCCATTGAACAGTAAAGACTTTTGGGCTTTTCTTTTCTTGTCAGTGGGCCCAGCTACAAGTTATCTTGATGGTTCAATGATCTAAAATTTGGAACCAAAAAGCTCCCCTATGAATCTATGATCTAGGTTCAGTGTTAGCACAGTGTGTTACGGCTATGAATTGCCTTCAAGATTGCAGTTGGCAATGCGCTAGCCATTTTTTAGAGCCTCAAACCTTTTTTGTTTTTCTTTTTTCAATTGTGAAACTGTGAATATTTATTTGAGCTTCAATGTGTTCTAGCATGTAATAATGGGTCTAATTCTATACAACTAATAGCTCATATTACTTAGCTAATTCTTAGCTATTCCAATTGTGGAATTCTACCACAGAGTATGAAATCAATTATCAATCTATGATGACTAAGTAATGAGTGAGGCTATCTTACTTTGCAATGCGCGGATCGTTCCGTGCATTGGATTTATATGTTCGTCTTCAAAGTTTAAATAATAGATCCGAATCACTCCACATTATTATCATATGAAAATATACTTGAAGACCAAATTTTATATTTTTTGTAACTTTTTTCCTTTTTTTTTTGGTAGGTAGAAAATCACTGCTTTTGAATGGTCCAGAATTTTTAGATCAAGTGATTTTCTAATTTCTCAAAAAATATTAAAAATTTCCAAAAAATTATAAAATTTAATCTTGAAGTATATTTTCATATAATAATAATATTGAGCGGTTCAGATCAACTATTTGGACTTCGAAAATAGAGATATGAATAAGAAATGACATTGCTCTCCACGTGAGAGTTCCTAGGTTCAAAATCAATCCTCAAAATCTTGATGGAAACTTATAAATATTGAAATTTGGAAGATCAAATCTCCATCTTTTTTCTAAAAAGAAAAATATAGAACTTGTATAATTAAATGACTTAAAAACAATTCATGAAAAAACAAATTCATAACAGTAAAAAACAATGTGATGTGCATTGAAAGCTTACAGTACAATAATGTAATATATGTGGTATGTGCACCAACATTATAAAAAAGTTGACGATGCATAACTTTTGTTGATTAAGTCGTTGATATGATGATATGAAGATGATTTTGTATACCAAAATGTGCCAACCTTGTAATCCAAGGCTTTGGCCTCACCACTATACCCGCTACTTTTGTAAAAGAGAAACTTGGAGAATAGATTGCAATGGCCACCATACACCGGCCTCCAATTAAAAGAGACTTTTCTCTCTCTCTCTCTGTCTCTCTCCGGTGCTTTTGTTAGATGGGATGTTCTTCCAGCCCAACCGACAATTCTGTTTGTTTATAGGGTTCGGATCCTGCATTTAGGATCCGTTAAATTGACAATTTTCAATTTTCAACATGATTGGATATATCTAAGTCCGGATTAGGGGTGTTCATCAGTTCGGTCCGGTCCAAACCGAATTAAAATAGATACATTAAAGTTTTATTCGGTTTTTAAAAATCGAATTGAATCGAATTGAACCGAAATATAATAAGAACTGAACCAAACAAATCGAAGTAAATTTCGGGTTGTTCGGTTGAACCGATATAGGATATTAGTTATCAAAAT
Organism: Carex rostrata; assembly: GCF_964058835.1. Lineage (NCBI taxonomy): Eukaryota > Viridiplantae > Streptophyta > Magnoliopsida > Poales > Cyperaceae > Carex > Carex rostrata. The sequence continues at coordinate 5,379,148 of NC_135919.1, read as the reverse complement.
AAACATTGTTTTTGTAAAAAAAAATATTTTTTAAGGATAGATTTAAAAAATATATTGGTTCAATTTAACCAGTTTTAAACCAAACCAAGTAATATACATTATGTCGTAATTTTTTATATTTTATAAATGTTTGGTTCAGATGTGAGATGGGTTTAAAATTTCCAGTCAGTTCGGTCTAATTGATTTTGAAATTTCTTAACCAAACCGAACCAAACTATTAAAACCGGTTTAATAAATGAATCAAACTGATCTATTTAACAGGAAAAACCAAACCGTTTAAACTGAACTTGTTTAGTTCAGTTTAAAACTGATTAAACTGGACCTGATGAAAACCCTAGTCCAAATCCTCTAAAGTGACTCAAATTTGAGCTTAGATTCGGATCGTCCGATTAGAATCCGGACCAATCCAACGGAGGTTAAATTTAAAGACACTGTTAATTATTCGTGCATATTATGATCGAACGGTCCGAATCTAAACTTAAATATTGGGTTACTTTAGAGGATCCGAATTCAGTGTTTCATGCATTTACAAAATTAAACGGATTTTGGGTCTACGAATCCAATAGGAAGTGATGGTTCTTAATCATGATTTATGAGGTTGTTTGTTACCTTTATTTTAATTAATTACACAATTTGGGGAGAGGCAAGGAATAAAGACGATATTAAAGCGATTGATACCCCGATATAATTGTTTGTGTTCATCATCTAACTGGATGTACGGACGAATTCAAACCCTGTTTTTTTTAAATTCATTATTTGTGCCAGACCCGAAAATTATTGTGGATTGAATAAAATCCATGTTTATAATTCTTGCTGGACACAACCTGTCTTTAATTATGAGATATCTACTTTTTTTTAATTTCACAAAAATTAAACTTTTGTATTTGAATAAATTAGATTAATTAAGTCACGCAATGCAAATATGAAATGTTAGTTTGCCAAGGTCAAATAAGATTCTTGTAGTGCTACATTTTGACGAGGGAATGTAATTCTGTTTCAGGGAAACAGTTTGAGTCCAATGGCCATCGGATCTAAAGTGGTTTTAACGGGTTCTTTCACCGTCAGATTTGCTTTAGGATTCGCGCCCGCAATTTTGCATCTGCTTAAAAATTTGTACACACGAATTCTAAAGCAAATCCGACAGTGAGATAACCCATTGAAACCACTTTGAGTCTGTAGCCATCGGACCCAAGCTGATTCCATGATTCAGATTTCTATTATAAAGTTAATTCTAGCTCCTATTACACTGAAATATTTCTTTTCCCCCTAAAAGTTCATAAATACACCGAAGTACATATACATTATTTCTTTTCATGTAATAACATTTCCTATAATTTTGAGGTTAACAAAAAACAATGAAAATAATATTTATATGGCCATAAATATATATACTGGACTTATTTTATATCAATAAAATAATATTTCATTTTCACTCCAGTTATTTAAAAAGAGTGCAGATAATGTCAACCCGCCTTGTTGCTTGATTTGGAGTCATTAGCAGTGTTGTAAATAACGGAATGCGGTTATCGGACAAATAGAGTACCATCAAACGATTAATCGGGAATAATCGGGTCATAATTGAAAACAAGACCTATTAATTAAAAAAAATTCATGACGGTTTAGTTACCACCAACGACTAATCGGTCTAAACAGATGTCTTTTATAACACTGATCATTACAATGCAAAGATATTGACAGCTGGTTCGACGTTATATAGCGCATCAATCACTTACTCTTTTATTTTGTTCTTATTACAGTGCGTTGTTTGAAGTTAAATAGTTTTGTTAATATAAACCGTAGTTATACTATATTAGCACAAATCGAATTTATTGAAATTGTAAAGAAAAAGAGTGAGAGTTTTTTTTTTTTTAGTTAAAAAATTAATGAGAGTTCCCAAGCTGGGAGCAGGAAGCCCCACATCCTCTTTTATTTATTTAGGAGCAATTTTCTTTTATTTGGATGAAACAAAAAATAGCTCGAAATAGCTGCTAACCCAACATTTCAATGAAATAGCGAAATAACAACTAATCCGAGCTATTTCTTGTGTTGAGAATAGCATTTTTTTTTTCACCCAATCGTGAAAACATTGAAAATAGCTCTCAAGGAATAGCAACTATTTTCTGAGTTAGCGCTATTCATGTGTCATCCAAACGTACCCGAATTCATAGTTAGCTTGGTTCTTGTAGTATATTAATTTAACTATTGTTCTTTTGGCCAAACCTTGAACGGTGTAGTCATGTACAAATCATTTGTTGTGCAATGATTGTATGTACATTATTCTATTCTATAGTAATAGGATATCACTTCAAAAGTTCAACCTCATTTTTTTTTTATTAAAGGTTGGGAGGTCAAGCAGTGGAAATTGTTAAAGTAACTATTTTTTTTAAAGATTGGATTAATCGTAATTATTGTTACCAAATTCAATAGTTTTATTTAAAAGATAGAGGTCTATTTTCTAATTATAATATCTATATATAAAAAAATCATCCTCATTCAGATTTTTGAACTTACAATCACTTATACAAAAAAAACATTACTATTAATTTGCTACTATATCAAAGACTGATTCTTATCTAATTCAATAGTTATTCATATTGATTAAATTATAATAACTTAAATTTTAGAGGAACACAGATTTTTTGAACTTTTATTAATAATAACTAAATTCAATTTGAAACTTTTAAGCCATTAAAATTTCTGGCAAATCACATCCAGCTAGAATCAACTTAGCAACAAATACTACCTTTGTTTTCTTTCTTTCTTTGGGAGTATATTACCTTTGGAATATAAAATAGAAAAGCCCATACCTTTCCTGTTGGCTGTTGAGTGGGTCTCCTCCTCATTATTTCCAATGCTGCAATGCGTTGGCCATTGCCATTGGCTGCCTATAATTGCAGCCGTTTGATTTATGGGGAAATTACTATTTTTTTACCTGTCTACCTTTTATTTTTATTTTTGTGTTTTTTTAGGGATCAGGAGAGGACTCAAGTGGGGGCTGGATTTTAAAATTTTATGTTGATTTATAGCTTATAGGTCCAAATTAACTTTTTCCTTTCTTGATATTTTATTTTTCGCTTCTCTCTAGAATTCTCTGCTATGTAATTTGAATTAAAATTTAGGGTTAAAATTATAATAAATTTCTTATATTTGGATTGGTAATTATAATTAGAAGTCAGAACATTGAAAATTACAAGTTAGAATATTTTTTTTTTGTCCAGTACTCTATTAGCTAATGAGTTTGAATTCAATTAGCTATTTAAATCTGATTCACTATTTCTTTTTGCCTCTTAACGAATATTATGAATCCGTCTCTGAATAGAACATATATTTTCCTTTAAAATAATTTTTTTATTATAACATTCACATTTTGCTTACAATAGTACAAGACTACAACTTTATGATATCCAGTTCAAAAAAAAAGGTCATACGTAATGAAAAGAGAGCAGGAAAAGAGGAACATGTTTGATGTGGTGGTTAATTAAATAATTAGGAAAAGCCAAGCCACTGAATAAAATGACAAATTGTTGGCTTTTGACCAACCAATCAGAAGAAAAATAAAAATAAAAATAAAAAATGAAATACTTACAAAAAATTTGGTATTGACATTTATTGACCTTTTTTGTAACATTTTTTTAGACACGGAACGGCGGAGCGCCGTACGATGCTTTTATAAAAAAAACTAAGAAAGAAAGGAAGAAAGGGGAATTTTATGTATACCCTTCAAAAATATTAAAATTACGTATTTTTTTCTTCTACAATCCATAAATCAAATTTACCCTTCGGAATTTCAAAAACTCACATATTTACACATTTATTTTCTGCATAGTAAAACTCATTTTATCATTTATTAAAGAAATAAAAAACATAGCATGTTTAATAGAAATATTCAATTTGCTAATTGTGTCACAGGTGTGCAATGCGCACACAAATAATTTATTTTTTTACTTGTAATGCGCACACAAGTGTGTTCCTAGTGTGTATGTGTCACAGGGTATAAATTATTTGCCTTCGAAAAAAGATTAATTAGAAGACTGGATATTTTTGTTAAACGGACTGTATATTTTTTTTTTGAAAGAGTCAAATGAAAACTTTAAAAATTTAAAATGAGTTCTAATAGAAAAGGTAATAAATTGGGTCAAATTTGTGATTTTTTGAAATTTAGAAAGGATAATTATAATGTTAATAATTTTAGAGGAAAAAAATGTAATTTTGAGATTTTAAAGGATATACATTAATTTTTTTTTAAAAAAAAAACAGAGAGAAGAGTAATCTGATTCCTGCCTCAACTGGTATGTGGTTTTCTCGAGTGGTTGACCACTTTTCATGAGAAAAATTTCCTTTTGGGACCAACAAGGACCTTTCCATATATGTCAGATATCAGATATATATAACTAATTAATGGGTGGAGGAAATGAGTAGCATTTTTCATTATAAATTAAATAATTCTCCTATGAGGCTAGGCATTGGTGCAGACAGCTGCTGATGTCATAGTTCTATTCTTCTACTAACACCTTGTTTGGATGGAGAGTAGAGAAAGGGAGAGAATGGAAAGGAACAAAAACTTTCCGTTGAATCGTGTTTGGTTGTTAAAATTATGTCGGAGGTGAAGGGTATAGGAGGTAAAATGTTTAACCTTGTATCATTATAATTAATATAATCGGGTTCCCTCCCAAATTGGAGTGTAACGGATGGAAAGAAATTTTGTTACAAATATTTTTAGAAAAAATAACACAAATGCCCAACCCTATATTTTACATATATAATTCTTATACAAGATTTTTTTCCTCAAACTTACAACATTCACCGAATTTCTCATTAACCTCCTAAATTTTAATCAACCAAACAAGAAATAAGACGGAAATGAAAGTTAAATTTATTTTCTCTCATTAATTATCCAAACACGAAGAGGTTAAACATGTTAATCTTCTCTTCTATTCCATTTCATTCCCTTCTATTCTTAACCTCCCATTCCTCTCTCTACTCTCCATCCAAACATGGTGTAATGATAGCTTAAGCTCACCAGATAATTAATCATTAATTCTAGATGCTATATAGTTGTGTGTTTTGCTAATATTTAATTAGGTTTGTCACACGCTACCAGAGAAAGGTTTTTGTGAAAACCGGATTCAGCACTAAAATGCCAAATTTCATTACAGCAATTAATGTCTTTATGATTATTTTTATTTATTATTTTCCACTATTATTTAATTAAGTATTCATCACAAATAGACATTTTTGAAAATTATAACCTAAAAAAAACATCTACTGTAAAGTACGTAAGCGGTTGAGAAATCAACGAAATAAAATTCAATTGGTCATTTTTGTTAGAATTGTTCTATATAGGCCGAAATTATTTGGGACGAAATTGATATTTTTTGAAATTAAATACGGTGAACTTAATTGAGTTGTATGAATAAATGTGTCCGAAATTTTTGCTCTCTCGATTACATTTGAATAAGTAAATCTGGATAAATGCATACTGATGGGTGCAATCTAGTGCATATAGATGCACAGTTTCTTTTTCGGTTGGCTATTTTGTTCACTCCATTTTAGGAACCGAAAAAGACGAAGACAAAGACAAGAGAGGACTGTCAGCTGACGCTAACACACCGACTTGCGATTGTTTATGAACTTGTTTATGTAGATAATGATAGTGACGTGGCTGTTGCTGATGTTACATGAATCCGACGCGAAATGTACGAAGCGAAGTGAAGAAGATTAATGTTAGAACCTTAATTGAATGGTTGCACCTATAACCTATATATATCCAAATCCCTACACATTGGTGGGTGCCTTGTATGAAGTGGTTTAAATTGGGGTTGTCCTAATGATATTTTAAAAGACAATTTAATTTGGACTTAACTACCTAATTATCGCCGTGACCCCAAAGATATATATGCATACACCCAAATGGGTACCAATAACTAAATAATTATATAGGCTGGAGTTGTTAATTAATAAGGTCGGGAAGTGGGGATATTTTATTGATAGTGATATCTCATCCTATCCGAAATATATATATGGCATAGGTATAGGTGAAGCATGGACAATAGTTTTATTTTATTTTACATTTTGGGTAGGTAGAGAAAATCATTCAATTGTCGTCAAAGGCTTGATGATAGGGGTGCAAACGGTCCGATAGTGGTAAAATTATATCCGTATCTATTTGTTTTTTTAAATAATTTATAATATAATATATATTTACTATTTAAATACGGATAATTAAATTTTAAAAACTATATATGAATCCGTATCCGTACAAATAATCGGATATCGAATATCCGTATTTAATTTTTGAATACATATTCAAATACAATCGGATAATATCCGACCTGTTTGCACCCCTACTTGATGAAAGCTGTGTAAAAGATGAGACAGGATCTAGCATTAGATTATTGTAAAAATATTTATATTTCAGATGAAATATTAATTATTTTTATTTTTATGGTTTAAATTTTGGGTTGTTATTTTGAGTGCTGAAATCACAATGTTGAGATTTTGTTTTTTAATTGTATATATTTTGTACATCTCTATTTATTTAAAGAACTTTTATATATATATGTCATTTCAGTGCTTATTCAATGTGTTTGATTTGTAATATTTGAACTCTAAACAACATATTTTTGTTATTTTTTATTTTCTAAGGGTATTTAAGAAAAAAACGGGATCTGGATTCTGGACCGCCTGATGATCAGGTGAAATATATAGAACCTCTTTTATATTCGTACGAATTCCGATCGAACGGTCCGGATCTAAACAGAAATATTATGCTACCTTAGGTGACATGAATAACTTCATTTGGGCATGGCGCCAAAAACGACGAGTTTCCCTAGACCGGGTCTTTGTAAGGTTCAATTGTCGCCGCGGGATTGGAACACCGGATCATCTGCTGCACCGAGACCGCAAATTTTTGTTGCGTCGTCCAACTTCTTCCGCCAAGAAAAATCAAATTTTCCTTTTTTTTTTTTTCCTCCTACCCCAATTGTTATTCCAAATTATATAATAATCCATGGACTAAACAAATGAGCACAACTATGTTGAAATTTGAATGTTACCACCCCAATCTTTCAAAATTCAGACATTAACGTCAATTTCTTCAAAATTCAGAAGTTTCCATGGATGCCAAATCAATCTAAGCACCAATTTGAACTAGTGCGCAGAATCATATGGCGCACTAATTGGTGGGTCAAATTGATCTGCGCACCGTATTTTTTTTTATTTTTTTTATGTTTTGTTTTGTTTTATTTTGTTATGTTAGGGATTAAAAAAAACAAAGTGTTATATTCGAATTAAACAGAGAAATTATAGAGCTAACTTGATTAAGAAAAATAGAATTCAAATTAAACACACATAGTTAACAAATAAAGTTTGTACTAAGTTTGAACTAAAAATTAGAATCCAACTTACTAAAAATTAAACACACAATGTGATAAGTTTGTACCACAACATAGCTAACAAATAAAATCTAGAAAAATTACAACTTTAATGAAGATTACAAATACGTACATGATCATCTCTTGGATGTCAAAACTGCAAAACACCACAGTAGAAAATAAATATATTGTTAAATTTCTTGATTGTTAATTCGAAACATGTAAATTTAAAAAAGAAAAATCTTATTGTGTATGATTTCTGTCATTCTTAGCATTTTTAGCATTCCTTTCGAGTGTTGCTTTGCTGCACTGATGTTCCCTTCATCTCCCTTTTAGTATGTTCATTCACATGGAGATCCGATTGTATCTTCTCCTATCCAACTTGACTAATCAGTGCTCTGGAATTAAGATCAGTCTAGTGTGTGTCGTTCAATCACACTAATTATCATGCGCATGGAATTTACCACTGCATATGTTGATGAGTGTCTGAATGGAGTAGTAATAATTTATGCACAAAGGCATTTCATCAAAGTTGATGGGTTTTTTTACAAATTCGTTTTTAAAATTTAAATAGTCAATTCGAATTTCTCAATTTAATATTGAGTGATTTCAATTTTTCATATTAGGTTGAACTTAGCTGGGATTTTCAAAGTTTTTGAAAACAAGTAAATATAAATAAATTTGGTCTCCATTCAGACCTAACAATAAAGAAACTTCATCCTAATATGAAAAATAGATGTTTTAAATATATTTTGTTGTTTTCTAATTTTGAAAAAAATACACTAATTTGAATTTCACATTAGCTCGAATTTAACAACTGAACCCCCCGCCCCCGCCGAATTCGCATGCTCTGAGATATCTCATATTTTGCGTGACTTTTTGGAAAATCTCAACTGTTGCAATACTTTCTGCGCGAATCTCAAAGCTCAAATAATACTGCCCCTACGTCACCTCCGAATAGGCACCGGACACGTCGGTCACGCAAAATATGAGATTATCTCAGAGGTTGCGCACTCCTCCCCGCCGCCCCACACACACATTGACACACACTTAACAGCTGTCACATGTGCATTTTAGTTTTTTTTTTTAACTGATGCAAGAGAGGAACTAAACAATTTTTTTTTCAACTTCATACAACTAAGACTTCCAAATTTTGGAGTTATGTGTGGTCTGACTGGATTCAGTACCGGCCCTTCTTGTTTTAAATTCCACTTTCTTAACTTATTCCGTATAGGAGCACAATTAATAAATGCAGTACCCTTCAATACTTGAATTCGTATCCTCTGAGATATCTCAAACTTTCCGTGACTTTATGGTAAATCCCAACCGTTTAAATACGTTATGCACGAATCTCAAAGCAACATAATTCTGACCCCGCATCACTCCCGAATAGGCACCGGACACGTCGGTCACGCAAAAGTTAAGATATCTCAGAGGATACGTACCCGTACAAGTATTGTACTGGTACGAACTCAGAACCATTTTTATATGCAAAAGAACGTACGGCTACATCGTGGTGGCAGTGTGGGTGTGGCACATTGCCAGTAGGGATAAAATGGTCAAGATCTCCCTAAAGAGAAAAGACAAGTTACGTACAGTTTTTCTTTCTTCTTTTGAAATAACTACATACAGTGGTCCAGGTGCAGCTATAATTTTTTTCTCCACAATATCAAACCCCATGTGGCCGAACTAATCGCTACCCCTTCAAAGGGTAAACATTTTACCAGAGAAGTTTTGGCTTCATGCAACGCTGTTTTGATTCTATATTCCATGCGCTGATGCACTGCATGAAGCTAAAACTGCTCTGATAAAATCTTTACCCCCTCCAACCTTACAGCTGCCATCCAAGTATCCAACGGTCCACCTTGGCTTCCATTTTTTAAATTTCCTCAATCTGTCTCTTCACCCATTTCTACGCAACATAAAAGGTCAACTAAATCGCGCCACGTTATAGTAGTAAACTTGCGTAAATATTATGCGTAACAAATAATTTTCCGACTCTCCCACCGCTTCTGATATATACCAACCCACTCTGCCCCTCGCATCTTTCTTTCACTCTCCCTCTATCAATGTTCTCTCTTTAAAATCCACTGCCAACTGCTCGAACAAGCAAGGCATCCTTTTATCAGAGATCAGAGAAGAGAATAAAAACAATGGTGAATTCGCGAGGAAATTCTAACGGATTTGTATCTCCCTCATTGGTTATCAAAATAATCCTCGTTGTAGTCTCCGCTGTTTCTCTGTATTTCCTCGCAAAGCTCTCCGTTCCTTACATCTCCAGTCTCCTCTCCGTTGCTGTACCGCAAATCTGGGCCGTCATTTCGGCCTGGTTGGCTCCTCCTTACCTCTTCATCACCGTTCATTTCATCATCCTCGTGATCTGGAAACTCTCCGATCACAAACCTTCCCGAGACCACCTGATAGCCCCACACCAAGCCCATCCTGTTCCTGTCGTGAAACCAAAACAACAGCAGCTTCCCCGTGAGATATCTTCCGAGATCCCACGAGAAATTCCGACGAGGGCTGAGGAGTGGGCCCCATCTATAGGAGAGCCAGCTTTGCCTAAACACAATCTCTCTGCAGAGATATTGCCAGTGACGATCTCAAGAGAAGAACCTAGGTACTTCCAGTGGGCTCCACGGGAAGAGCAGACCTTACCGATGCAGAGCCTCTCTAGAGAGATATCCCCTAAAAACTCGCATGATAAGTCGTGTCTGACAGAGGAGAAATCTGAAGAGAAATCAACTGCGTCATCACATATCGAGATGAGAAGAAGTGAGAGGCCACAGCTGGCGCAAAAGAGGGAGGTTGTCAGACGACAGAAACCTGAACGTAAGGTACCGTCACCGTCACCGGTGGTTGTTGAAGAAGGGGAGGTTGACGTGGACGATTCGATGGACGCCACGTGGAAGGCGATCATGCAAACACCAAGGCCAGTGGTCCCCACCACGGACCGGGCCGAGGAGTCAACAGAGACATCAGTCGGGGCCGATGAGATGAACCGACGCTTCGAGGATTTCATAAAGAAGAGTCGAGACAGACTTCAGGTGGAGGAGCCGACCCGCCATGGCCATGGGGCCCGATTAGCCATGGCTAAATAGGCTAATGCTGCTTTTTAGATTACTTTGATCTAGGTAGTGTGTTTTGAACTTTTGGGGGGAAAATTTGGAGATCTTGATCGGCGCTGGTGAGGACGAAAGGAAGCTCATTTGTCTAGGTACAGTACAATTTGTTTTTTCTGTTTCATAATTAACTACAGTTTAGTAAAAATTGCGTTGTTGTTAATTGTGTTTAGTTTGTTGATATAACAAATATTATACGAGGGGCTGAGGGCTTTTAATTGTAAATATATGAACAGTGTAATTTTTGCTTCACGCAGCGATCAATAATAAATACAAAATGAAAAAAATATGTGAGGTGCGCTGCGTGAAGCCAAAATAGCTCTGTCAATATCTGTACCCGGCTTTAAATAAGCGACCAAATGGGAGTATGGGACAACATGATAAAATAAAGAAGCTTCTGGAATAAAAAATAGTAATTCTGGTTAACGTTGCAAAAATAAAAAATTGCACATTAATCCTAGATTTAGCAACGTATTTGTGGAAAGGTTCAATTTCTGGGAATTACCTATCTTAGATGAGGAGCTATTTTGTCAGGTACCGAGTTCTAAAAGTGTTTTAGATTCGATGGCTGTACCGCTGTCCTGGTCTCTCCCTTAGTCCCTTTCCCTTTCCCTATTCATTTATCTTTGTCGTTTTGTTGAAACCTTTACTTCAAATAGAAATTTGAAAATTTTGAGATGTCTTGGTACTAAATTTGACCGATTGTAAGGATTCCATTCCTTTATCTGATTCCAAAATTTTTTATATTTTTTTCAGGATTTTGGAGGAAGTGACTTGAGCTGATGGAAATGATGGTTTCTTTTGTTTATTATTTTATTATTTTTTCTTTTCTTTTCTTGGGTTTTGGTTGGTGTCATCACTATATTACTTCCTTTTTTTCTTCTTTTTAAACAGTTACCTACCAACTAATGCTTGACTAATTATCTATCTAGCATTAGTAGTGTTTATAGGAAAGCCCACAATAAATTAAATGGTATTGTATTTGTTTGCGCTTTTCAGGGGATATATTTTTATTTTCCCAAATGCAAAATCTCAATAGTTAAATTGCTCGTTGCTAGCTGGAGCCTGGAGTGTGTTGTTCTGTTTTATAGAAAATTATAGATGTCACTATCAGTTGTATTATAATGTGTGGTACTTGTTGATGTTGTCTTTTTCATATGTGAATATGCTTATACCAGTTAGTTATTCTGGCCTGGAATAAACTTGTTCAAGCTATATGACAATTCCAAGTTTCCAACTGATACATTATAACTTGAGTGACGCTATGGTACTTCGCAATGTGTAGATCATTCTGTGTATTAGATTTATATCTCCGTTTTTAAAGTTTAAATTGTTAATTTGAATTATTCAATATTATTACCATATAAAAATATACTTAGAGATCAAATTTTATAATTTTTTGAAATTTTTTAACAATTTTTTGAAATAATTAGAAAATCACTTAATCTAAAATTTTTGAACCATCCGAATGTATTGATTTTCTACCTACCAAAAAAAATAAAAGAAAAATATCAAACGATATAAAATTTGATCTCTATTATATTTTTATATGATTATATTATTGATCAATTCGGATTTGATTATTTGAGTTTTAAAAATGAAGATATAAATCCAATGTAATTATATTTTTATATGATAATATTATTGTTTAGTTCGAATTGATTATTTGAATTTTAAAAATGAAGATATAAATCCAATGTACGGAATAATATGTCAATTACAAGTATCATAGCCGCACAGCCCTCATTTTTATAACTTTTCCCGCTAGTTCCAAACTTGTTCAGTTTTCTTCAATTTCATGCATTTTTCATCAAAATAACTAACAACGGAACAATTTCATTGTATTAGTTCAAATTAAGAACTATTTGAGAGGAAATCAACTATTTTGCATATATTTTTTTTTCATTATGTGTTGGGTAGGTAAATGGATAAGTATATTTTTTGAGCAACTTTTAATTGTAAGATTTGTCTTCATCTCATGCGATTGGATAACTAATTAAAAATTAATTATTTTCTTCTGTGATCCCAATCCCAAACCTAATAATCTAAGAACTGATCCAAACCGCCCCACAAATTGGATCAACCCCATCTCCACTTATAATGCATTAGGGATGTAGATAAATTAATTACCTTTTGAGACATGATAGAAACATCGACTTCTCGCTTGGCGTGGAAGTAAAGACTCGATCGGTTTAGTAATCAAAAAAAGGAAGAAAAGATTCGATTTCTTCACTAAAAAATGCAACTATTGGTACAACTTAAAAGAGGCAGCCACAAGGCCATTGTTATCATTACTTGTCTTGACCCCTAAACAACAACAATCAACAGAGTGATCTCTATCTCTGTCGGTGAATCAGCATTTTTAAATATGTATCAAGCAGCGAAACCCAATAAAAAGGGATCGAACCTTCCAGAGGGATAAAGAGATATTAAAAAAAAAAAAAAATAGAATCAATTTTAATTATGTTAACATAACAAACACTATTGATTTGATTTGTATAAAAAACAGCTCTACCTAGAAATAAGTATCCGATTCATTACTTTAACAAAATTTAAATTTCTGAATCGGTGGAGCTGTTTTTTTTTTAAAACTAAAACAACTATGCTTGTTTTATTAAAATAATTAAAATTGATTTTATTTTAAAAAAATATCGTAAAGAGACGTTATGAGACACAAGTGATGTTTTGATACAATCTAAATAATTCTTTTTCTTTATAAAATAGCGTTAGATTATTATTATTTCACTGATTTTGCAATTTTACAGAAATAATGAATTAAAGATTGTAGATATATTTGGTGTATGAGATTGACACTAATATTTTTCTTCATCAAGTAGTTTTTTTTAATTTTATTTTGATAACCCAGAAATTTTAAAGTATCAAGTTTAAACTTAAAATCTAACATTATAGGCGTGATCTATATTTTGTATCACGTCCATAAAATATGGTGACCTAAAATTTCGACGGTCCAAAATTAATGAATTTTGATGCATCATTAAATAATACTTAACATTATAGGCGTGATTTATACTTTGTATATCACTTCTGTGAAATATGGTGACTTAAAATTTTGACGGTCCAAAAATTAATGAATTTTGATGCGTCATTGAATAATATTTAAATTACATAAAATTTGATTGTTAGACTATTTATATATTCAATATCATATATATAAATTTACTTTCTAATGTATAATTTTATTTAATTTTGTAAAATAATAATGTTAAAATTGTTAAAATAATTGACGTCAAGTGATTCCACATCATCTAGAAATAATGCTATTGTTATGCCAGCAAAGCTAGGGTGTGATGGAATTCGTATCCTTTGCATTAACTCAAAAGAAAATTTTTTGAGTTAATGAATCTGATCATCCGATTTGTTTCAAGATTCGTGCATACTAGATCTGCACTAATATTAAAGGACCCTTATATCTTAAGCAGGAATCGGATTGGCTTCGTTTAAAATCAAACGGTTGAGATTCATTAACTCAAAAGATTCCTTTTTGAGTTAATGTAGAGGATACACATTCGGATGTGATGTGCTCATCAAGAAAGTTTGGTGAGCACAACTCCAAAAGTATATCAAATTGATTTCAAACATTGAATTCAAACCGTTGAAATCCATGTACTTCATAAGTGATGCATGCAAATGTAAAATTTTGAAAGTTTCGAGTTTATTTGATACAAAGTCAAGCGGTCAAGGAAATGATAAAAATTGAATATATAAAACAACTTATAAATTAACTTATAAAAGATTAATTTTTTGATTGCTTGACCTTGTAGTAAATAAACTTGAAACTTTCAAAATTTTGGATATATGTACATGCATCATTCATGAAGTACGTGAATTTCAATAATTTGAATTCAACGTTTGAAGTCGATCTGATATACTTTTAGAGTATGACTCATCAAATCCTCTTGGAGCATGTCACAACCTAGCTTTGCTCTTGTTATGCAAGAAGAGGAGATATTACTGATAATATATATATGAGGAGGGTTCCAATGCCTCATTTTTTTCATACCTCATATTTTATATTTTCGTTTTCAAAGTCCAAATTGTCGATCCGAACCATTCAATAAAATATTTATACTAAAATATGCATGGAGATTAAATTTTATATTTTTTGGAATTTTTTTGCTATTTTTTAAGATAGGTACAAAATCACTGTTTTTGAACCGTTCAAAAAACAGTGATTTCCTACCCATCTTAAAAAATAGCAAAAAAATTTCAAAAAATATAAAACTTCATCCCTAATCATATTTTAGTATGGATATCATGTTGAACGGTTCGGATCGACAATTTAGACTTTGAATATGAAGAAAATGTAGATATAAAATATGAGGTATGTTGAGGTATAAAAAAAAATGAGGCATTGGAACCCTCCTCTATATATATATATATATATATAATTAACCGCTAAAGTATATTACAATATTAATATATCTGGAGCAGTAAATAGGGGCGGAAATACAACCAAGCCAAGGTTACTTAAAAATCTTCACAATTTTATAATTTTAAATTATCTATATTGAAACTTGATTTTTTTTTAAGTTTCTACAATATAGCTTATATAATTCTTCGGAAAATGTCTGTGTACTTGTAATTTAGTGGTTAAAAACTTAAAATTCATTGTGTGATTTTAAATACTTGAGTTTAAATATTAATAATCATACATCATATAATAAATCTCTAAATGATATCGATTGGCAAGTGCTGATTGATAAGATTGAAAAAAAATTGCAAGGATGGAAATGCTCTTTACTATCTTTAAGAGGTAGAGTAACCCTTTTAAATTCTGTCATTTCTACTATTCCCTTATATTGGTTATTCATCTATAGATTACCTACTAAAATTAGACATAAAATAGATAAAATTAGACGTAAATTCTTATGGCATGGAGGTAACTCTACTAGAAGAAAATACTCTTTAGTCTCATGGAGAATTGTGTGCAAAAGTAAAGATCAGGGAGGCTTGGGGGTTTTAGACCTTAAGCTTATGAATAAGTCCCTTCTGGCTAAATGGTGGTATTGGTTTCTAGATAATTCTGATTCTGGTAGATGGAAAAATATTTTCCTTAGTAAATATGGAACTAGAACTACTTCTTCTCTTTGTTCACCATTTTGGAGATCAATCCTAAAAGATCATGTAGTTATCAATTTATGACTAAATAAAGAAATAGGTAATGGTAAAACAACTTCTTTTTGGTTAGATAGATGGTGTAGCGAACATACCTTAAAGAATCAATTTTCCAACCTTTATTCTATTGTTACTGATAGGTTTATTTCTATAGCTAAGGTATTTTCTACTTCTCATTTACGTTTGTCTTTTCAAAGGCAAATAACTGGTATTTATCGAGATGAATTGATTACCTTGCACCACAAGTTTCAACATTTTACTTTGTCTTTCCACTTGGAAGATAGATTGATATGGCGATGGTCACAAGATGATCATTTCACTGTTCATTCTTTTTATAAATGGTTAGAATATGGTGGTATTCCAAATTCTTATTATGATACTATTAGGAAATCTCATATCCCTTTAAAAATCAAACTCTTTCTTTGACTCGTCCGTCGTGATAAAATTCTCACTAAGGTTAACTTGGCAAAAAAATGATGGACAGGAGATCTTACTTGTGCATTTTGTGACCAACATGAGAGCGCTGACCATTTATTTATACATTGTTCATATGTACGCTTGATATGGAATTGGATTGCAACATACAATTCATTCCCCTTTACATGTAATTCTTTAGATGATTTATGGTTACTTGATGCTTTATCCCCTTAAAGGATAGACTCCTCGTAGAATTGTTAAGGGGAGCTATCTTATGGAATGTATGGTTAGAAAGAAATAGAGATATTTTTAATGATAATACTACTCCTATTTCTGCTAAATCATTAGGATTTAAGATAATCTTTTTAGCTACTTTTTGGTGTAAGTCTAGATTTGATAATTCATACTTGAAATTAAATCTAATGCTTCCATGTGATGTTAAGGACCTTCCAGATCAGATACTGGAGGAGGAAGAGGAGTCCACCCAAGCTCTTGGAGCCGGCAACCCCCCAGATCATATGTCTGGAGACGAGATGTCGGATGAGGATTTATTGGATTACTAGTCTCCTAGGACATGATTGTTTTTTGAGACTTTTTACTTAGCTTAGTATTCATTTTGTTTTCAATTTAGCTTTTGCTGCGGTATTATCTCTACTTGTATGCTTTTATGATTGTTGATGGTGACTTGATGTAAGACTTTTCATATTTTATTTAGGTACCATATCAGGTATGCTTGATTTCTATGAAATCGATGGTAATACCACTATTTTTCAAAAATAATCATACATCATACACATTATGAATTTTACGTTTCAATTTTTAATATAAATTTTCTAATTCTGTCCTAACAGTCAGCTTAATATTGTTATAAGTTGGAGGTTGCAGACCCAAATTAATCCAATATTCATATTAAAGTAATTTGAATATCATATATATCTATCGGTTGGTGCATACGGAGGGACTTAAATCAGCTGAAATCTGAGATCATCAACAATAACGCTGAAATTTTTGAAATTCTGAATCCAACCATTAAACTGTTTCTAGATACGTACACAGAAAAACTATCTGTTTCAAGATACGTGTACAAAAAAAATTAAACGGCTGAATTCAAAATTTCTGAAATTTCAGAAATACTATCGATGAATCTTGAATTTCAGCTGATTTGAATCACATTTGGAGAGCTACCACCAATATGAAGAACTTGGCGGCTTATGGATATGTATGCATGCTGATAAGATTCCACTTACAACATTGACAGATGAATATATATACCGGTATAAACTCTTGGTAGAGACGCAGAAAGTGATCTGATCCTTTTTCTACTCAGGAGTCAGGAGTCAGGAGATATCATGTTAAGTGATACGGTTGGTCAAATCGAAGGTGACATTTTGGTTGAACAAGTTGGTCGACAGGCGTGCATCACACATTTTATTCATTGAAAATATCTCTTTTTTTTTAAAATAAGTTGACAGCAGCTGTCAAATGTTGAAAATATCTCTTCGTTATTATGTAGATTGAATTCAAAACACCGATTCCTTTCATTTATCCAAAACAATACAATCATATGCAGACTAAATTAAATTTGCGCATCTCTTATGAGAAAGACGTCGTAAATTTAGTTTGCATATATATCCCCTGTACTGAGGTGTCTATATCTAGTCTGCTTACATGTTAAATTTCGAGGTTTTAACAAATACATGTTATTTTTTAATTTTTTTTAAGTGTTACAAAAAAAAAAAATATATATTGGGTCTAAGTGTAAACAAGATTTTAAAATATTCTCGAAAGAAAACTTTAAAATAAAACATAATTTTATTATCGATAAAAATATCTTTTTATAACTTTTAATACAAAATCATACAAATATAAATAGCCGAAATTTTTAAATATACCATAACTCCAAAAAAAGAAAAATCAAACCACTACATTTTTTAAAAATTTCGAATTTTGACATGACCGCATTCCCTAGATTCTGCGGGCCGCATCTAGGAATTGGTATCTTCTGCATTAACTCAAAAGGGAATCTTTTGAGTTAATGAATCTAGACCATCCGTTCCGCTTTAAAATTCGTGCGAACTAGATACGCACTAATATGGAAAAATCCTAAGTTAAAATCAGACGGCCGGATTGGTTCCGTTTAAAATCAGTCGGTCAAAATGCATTAACTCAAAAGATTCCCTTTTGAGTTAATGCAGAGGATACGTGTTCCGCATGTAGGAGATGCGGCCACCTTTTTTTTTCGTGCGGCAATTCAATCTGAATGAAAAAAAGAGGTGGCCGCATCTAGGAGATGTGTCCGTGTCAAAATTCGAATTTTTTCAGAAATTGTAGTTGTTTAGTTTATCTTTTTTTTGGGATATGGTATATTTAAAAATTTCAGTATAAATAGTAAGAGATATCATACAGTGAACTTGTATTTTTAAGAGGACAACCATGTATCTGTGATCTATTTTGTCAATGAATATGTATTCAAACAGTTTAAATTTATCTACTCATACTCATGATTCATGAATATTGTATTTGCATATAAAATTTATAAATTAATTTAGCAGTCAAAATATATTAAAAATATTATTTAGTATTAAATCAAGTAATTTTCAAATTAATTAATTTTCAGCCGATTTTGAACTCATAACCACATATTAATTCTTAATATCAGATATTAAATAACATTGGTAATTTACGAACTATTTTTTATAATTATACTTTTTTTATTTGATAAGATAATTTTGTACGTATCACTTATGAAGTAGACTGAATAAGATACTATATTTTTTTTTACAGTTACCACTATTTGTATCCGCTTCTGAAAATACATCATTCATATTCGTTTCTACATAAATTATATGTATAATTGTATCCGTATGAAAAAAATATCATATTTGATTATTCCAAATCTGCAGAAATTTATATACGGATCCGTATACACGAACATGTATTATTCGTCGATTTGCACGCGTAGGTCACAGGAGTCCGTGTGCCCCCGGTATCTGAGACACAATTTTAAAAAAATGATGGACCAGATTAATTCTAGCTGAGCCAAACTCAATCCGGAACCAGTTGAGACTGTATAGGATCTGCTTTGAGATTCGTGCCATATGAAAAGAACAGTTCAGATTTGTGACTTACACCTCAGGTGCCGGGGGTGATACGGATTCTAGATCACAGTGTCTCTGTCAGTAATAAAAATATCTGGAAACAGGTTAGTTCTAAGCTTTTAATTTCCAGTTATTTTTTTTTTTTTTTACTGGTAACTAACAGTATTCCCTTTTCTACAAGTACCAGCTTGTATAATTATTCAAACTCATGTTGAGATTCAATACAAGTGTGCTTAAGGACTTATTCTAAAAAAATAATAATAAAAATATATATATAACAACAATCGAACACAGCCATGGCAGGTCTCGTTGTCGAGCTCTAAAACAACCCGACAAGCCTCGTCCAATTAAAGCCGCCGAACAACCCAATTTGGCCTTTTTGAACTTACACGCACCACAAAACTATATATATATATATATAAAACCAATAGCGACTCATCATATAATACAATGCAAGTGTGTGCTGTGACCACACTAATAATAAGTCGGTGACCTTGATCGGGATGTATTGCTGTTATGTTCTCTGGATAGAGATTAATTGTCGATTCTTCTAGAAATAGAGACATGGCATTGGCCGGGGTTTGATGATGCTTTTGAGAAGAGATTGTGATGCCTCAACGCTTCTTCAGGGAGAGCTAATTGGCCAGTGATAGTAGCTTGTGAGTCACCCAACTAGTACCTCACAACTGGGGACCTGGGATCGGAATCAAACAGATTTTTGTACACGTCGTATTCATACGTACGCTAAACAAAGGAAATTTTTATCCGTAGAAATTATTAAATTTATGCGTACGGAATCAAAAATAATATCTTATTTTCAATAAATATCAAAATATTTAACTCAATGAGTTCAATTCAAATATATAGATCGGACTCAATGGTCTACAACCATCACTATATAGAGAGAGAGGCTGGCTACTCTACTTACATAAGCATATGAGAGTATATGCTTATAAGTAATTTTTTTTATTTTCAAAATCTAAAAAGTCGATCCAAACCATTAGATGTGATCTCTATATTGAAATGTGCTTGGAAACCAAATTTTACATTTTTCTGATTTTTTTTTTACTATTTATTAAGCCACCCAACTAGTACCTCACTCCTGGGGACCTGGGATCGGAATCAAACAGATTTTTGTACACGTCGTATTCATACGTACACTAAACAAAGGAAATTTTTATCCGTAGAAATTATTAAATTTATGCGTACGGAATCAAAAATAATATCTTATTTTCAATAAATATCAAAATATTTAACTCAATGAGTTCAATTCAAATATATAGATCGGACTCAATGGTCTACAACCATCACTATATAGAGAGAGAGGCTGGCTACTCTACTTACATAAGCATATGAGAGTATATGCTTATAAGTAATTTTTTTTATTTTCAAAATCTAAAAAGTCGATCCAAACCATTAGATGTGATCTCTATATTGAAATGTGCTTGGAAACCAAATTTTACATTTTTCTGATTTTTTTTTACTATTTATTAAGCCACCCAACTAGTACCTCACTCCTGGGGACCTTGGATCGGAATCAAACAGATTTTTGTACACGTCGTATTCATACGTACACTAAACAAAGGAAATTTTTATCCGTAGAAATTATTAAATTTATGCGTACGGAATCAAAAATAATATCTTATTTTCAATAAATATCAAAATATTTAACTCAATGAGTTCAATTCAAATATATAGATCGGACTCAATGGTCTACAACCATCACTATATAGAGAGAGAGGCTGGCTACTCTACTTACATAAGCATATGAGAGTATATGCTTATAAGTAATTTTTTTTATTTTCAAAATCTAAAAAGTCGATCCAAACCATTAGATGTGATCTCTATATTGAAATGTGCTTGGAAACCAAATTTTACATTTTTCTGATTTTTTTTTTACTATTTATTAAGCCACCCAACTAGTACCTCACTCCTGGGGACCTGGGATCGGAATCAAACAGATTTTTGTACACGTCGTATTCATACGTACACTAAACAAAGGAAATTTTTATCCGTAGAAATTATTAAATTTATGCGTACGGAATCAAAAATAATATCTTATTTTCAATAAATATCAAAATATTTAACTCAATGAGTTCAATTCAAATATATAGATCGGACTCAATTGTCTACAACCATCACTATATAGAGAGAGAGGCTGGTTACTCTACTTACATAAGCATATGAGAGTATATGCTTATAAGTAATTTTTTTTATTTTCAAAATCTAAAAAGTCGATCCAAACCATTAGATGTGATCTCTATATTGAAATGTGCTTGGAAACCAAATTTTACATTTTTCTGATTTTTTTTTTACTATTTATTAAGCCACCCAACTAGTACCTCACTCCTGGGGACCTGGGATCGGAATCAAACAGATTTTTGTACACGTCGTATTCATACGTACACTAAACAAAGGAAATTTTTATCCGTAGAAATTATTAAATTTATGCGTACGGAATCAAAAATAATATCTTATTTTCAATAAATATAAAAATATCTGACTCAATGAGTTCAATTCAAATATATAAATCGGACTCAATGATCTATAATTCTATATCCATCACTATATATAGAGAGAGAGGTTGGCTACTCTACTTACATAAGCATATGAGGGTATATGCTTATAAGTCATTTTTTTCATTTTCAAAATCTAAAAAGTCGATTCGAACCATTAGATGTGATCTCTATATTGAAATGTGCTTGGAGACCAAATTTTACATTTTTCTGATTTTTTTTACTATTTATTAAGCCACTTTAAAAATCGCTGATCCAACAGTGGCTTAACAAAACAGGAAAATCAGAAGCCACCCTTGGATCAGCGATTTCAAAGTGGCTTAATAAATAGTACAAAAAAAATCAGAAAAATGTAAAATTTGGTCTCCAAGCACATTTCAATATAGAGATCACATCTAACGGTTCAGATCGACTTTTTGGATTTTGAAAACGAAAAAATGACTTATAAGCATATACCCTCATATGCTTATGTAAGTAGAGTAGCCAACTTGTATATATATTTTTTGAACTGTTGAGAAAGAGAAATGCAAGTGTCACATTTCATCAGATTCATCTCAATAATGGAAATCTGACCTTTTTTTTTTATTTGGTAGAAAAGAAGAATTTGTAGCTATCACATTTAATCAATTCAGAATTGGATCTTCATTATTGAAGCTGATCCATTTCTAACTTGATTTTATGTGAGATCTATATTTCAAATTTTCCCATCAACGTCTATTATTTTTTAAAAATAAAATATATTGATGGATCTGGACCATTGAGTCCGATTCATATATTTGGATCGGACTTATTGAGTCAGATCTTTCTATATTTGTTAGAAACGAGACACTCTTTTCTATTTCCGTACGTGTGGTTTTAATAATTTCTATAGATAAAATTTTTCCTAAACAAACATTTTTTTATTTTAGAAATTAAAAAAATAATTAATTAATACAAAGATGTATTATTTTTTCTTTGATTCATAAATGAGATCGAACTAATAATTCAGTTTCATTGTGGTATTACAAGGATCGAATAAATAATTCAATTTCAGAAATTTAAGTAAGTTGCAGCGTTACTTCTTCACAACAAATTTATAAACTATTAGAACCGAATTATTGATTCAATAAGCTGAAAATCTGTGAGCTCTCTCCTCTCCTTCCTTCTTTTTTTCACCCGGGTCGTCATGGAAGAAGTCGTTATGTTAGTGTGGTAATTTGTACAAATAAGCGGAATATAACCAATAATTTATCTCATTGACCTCTTTTCAATAAAACTGAATTATTGATAGTCTTATCCATTTATCAAGAAAAAAAAAATCCACTTTGTTTTTGAAGAATTGATTTTTTAATTTCTAAATTTTAAGAGAAAAAATCAATAATTTGGTCACATAGCTAGTATAATTTTATGAGAAAATATTTTCCGTTTTTACATAAAATCTTATAAGACTGAATTATTAACAAAATATTATTATGGGTGAACTCAGTATAATTTTTTTTTTGTAAAACGAAAATTATATTGATACTTTAACAAAATTCATATTTAAAAAAAATATGTTGTAAAAGTTCATGACAAAAAGTTTGTTAGCATGTCTCAAATTATATTCTCAGAATTGCTTTGTATATATGAGGGATGAGCTTCCATAGTTCTCTGTCAAATAGACTCAATACCAGCCTTCTTACCGGGACCATTTATTTTTATAATTGATATTCATTTTTCAACGCTGCACTACAAAAAATTATTATATATTAGTGATATACTGATATAGCCCTTTTTATCTCAAATATAAAAATCTAGAGAAGATTACATTATAGAAAAGTAGAATCATATCAATATTTGTATCCTCTGACAAGTGTTGATAAACTCATAGATGCTGTCAATATCCACATTTTAAGTGTTGATAAATTCACAGATGTTGTCAGTTGATATATTATCATAAAAAAATATTCCAAATCAAGTATGGGCAACATATCACATTGATACGTGGAGTCTTTTTATCTCAAACATGAAAATCCAGAGAAGATTATATTGTACAAAAGTAGAACCATATCAATATCCATATCTACTGATAGGTGCTGATAAATTCACAGATGCTGTCAATATCCATATTTAAGTGTTGATAAACTCACAGATGGTGTCAGGCGATATATTATCATAAAAAAATATTCCTAATCAAGTATGGGCAACATATCACATTGATACGAGGAGCCTTTTTATCTCAAATGTGAAAATCTAGAGAAGATTACATTGTAGAAAAGTAGAACCATATCAATATTCATATCCATTGACAGGTGCTGATAGACTCACAGATACTGTCAATATCCATAATTTAAGTGTTAATAAACTCACAGTTGTTGTCAGTGGATATATTATCATAAAAAATATTCCAAACCAAGTACGGGCAACATAATGTGATATGAGGATAATATATATGCAATTTAAGTGTTGATATTTGTAAATTGAAATCTAGGTTCAATTTATGTTAGATTCACATCCCGTCTTATATATTGAAGGGACTTTGAAGAGATATGCAGTTCAGAATGTGACTAATTAAAACTATATTTTTGTATTCATTTCAGACCCTTCAACCAATGTCGTAAATAAAATTAAAATAAAAACAAAAAATTAATCATTTTTAAAGCTCAGCAATTGATCACTAGTTGATAAAATATAAATATTATCAAATAAATATTTTATTTGAAATAAATATATCAAATTACTTCATATTTAATTTGGTAAGAGCAAATAAAAAAAATCTGATTATCTTTCAGCAAACAAGCGGTTCAAAAATTCAAATTTAAATTACAAGTTGTAACAAGTGTTATAGAATCAGAATTCCCTCGGATATGCGCTTCAAATTGTCAGTCCTTGTTAGAGGTAAAAACGGAGCGGATATTAGTAAAATTATATCATATTTATTTTAATTTTTCATAATTAATATAGATATGGATCGAATATCGGCTAGATATAAATACAGATATAAATTGAATCGGATATTTATTAAAATAATATAAAAATACTAAAGTTTATAATATTTATCTAATATAATTTTTTAATATATAATAACTGAAAGTTAAAACCATATTCACATGAATATTCCGATATTAAATTTTACATCTAATTTTTTTTTAAAACATATTAAATACGTATCGGATACATACCGTTTTCACCTTGCTTCTTGTTCTTTTTTTTCTCCCTTCTTTTATTTTATTTTCTCTTTTTTTTTGGGAAACGATAAATTAGAGAAAAATGGCAAGTCATGTAAAGGGAAGGGGGCACGTAAGAGGGCAGGTGGCAAACTGGTAATTAAGGGAAAATAAAAAGGGGGTGAGCGGTGAGGTGTCAAACAATCTCAATTCACCGAGTTTGAAGCAAAACTTTATTAAGAGGAATATATTTGTGATTTTTTTTTAACCGAAATGGATAATTATTTTAAGCATTCCGAGCAGATAATGTATATTGAAGTTATTTTTTATTTTGTCGTTTTACATAATTAATTCGTGTTATAAGTGAATAATATAATTGTTAGATATTAAGTTGTCATGTTTATTAATTTACTATTATCATTAAATCTACATCAGTACTTTCGTTCTAATTTTAAATTCTGGATAACAATTTTTTTTGCAGTTTCTGAAAATTATGATAATTTAATAAATAGAAAGATTTTCGTAATGAAAGTGCTTTCAAGACGTCATGTTATTGGCAAAACTATTAATTCTTATTCGCTCATTCATTTCAAAATTAATTTTTGAGAAGTATGAAATTTTCTTTTTGAATTTATGAACACTAAAAAAAAAAATCAAAATTAATTACGTGAGTGCAATGCTTTTAAAGATAATTTTAAATTAATTTCAGTTATTTCTATTCTAATTTTAGTCGAATTTCGTTAATGTTGATGCTCTAAATACTAATTAGTAATTCCAAATTTCATCCAAAAAAATGGAGAAGCGGAAGATATTAGGAGTTATCCTAGATAAACACGGACAAATCTATGCAGTGGAAATGAGTGCTTGGCTACCCTTACGATTTTAAATTGTTTTAATCATGTATATCAATTTTTTTAAGCTCCGAATTTTTTATTTATACAATGATAAAAAAAAATACGGGAAATTCTACATTTATCCGGGCCGCTAAGTCAATCTGCGGCTCCATTCATGGGGGGGGGGAGTGCAGATTGGCTTGGCAGTCCCCCAAAAGACCAAAAAATAAACTATAATATTAAATATATTTAAGTTCTGAGGGACCTCTAAGCCAATATGAGGCCCCCATAAATAGGCCGCAAATTGGCTTAGCAGCTCGGGTAACGTGGAACTCCCCATAATGTGGGATTTTTTTTGAAAGGGTATAAATAAAAATTTTGGACCAAATCTCCTACCTTGTGAGCTGAAAATTCCTGTACACAGAGTTCATCTATCCGTATATTTCATACTTGTTTCAATCTGAACTGTCATATTTAAAGTATTGATTGTGTCTTTTCAAAATTGAAATACTTTCCATTATTTAAATATAACCGTTCAAATTAAAGCAAATATGAAATGTATGGATGGATGGTTCTTGTGTGCAGGAATTTCTTGCCCACATAGGAGCATGTGATTTGGCTCTTTTTAAACCTCATAAAAATATTAAATATGTATTTGTAATCTGAACTAGCATTCGATATAGCGGTAAAAATAATGTTATATGTGTAAAAGGTCATGAGTTTGAAATTCAAAAAAGATAATTTTTTTTAAATATTAGATAGTTAGGTAGCTTGATCTCTAACTTTTATTAAAAAGAAATTATATATGTGTAATATAGTGACTAGAATTCTTCCTTGTAATTATAAAATCTTAAGGTCAAATTTCACTATCACATATTTTATGCATATTTTCAATCCGTCAATCTATTTTTTCTAATTCCACATGTGTAGATAAATGTTCTTCTTTATTTAATAGATAAGTTAAAGTATTTAATAGGCCTTACGGCGTCTTAGTCTCAGCCTCTATGAGGTAACATCATTACAGCTTGCGGTGCTTGTATTGTCAATACCATAAAACCTAGATTCTATGTATAGAGACAAATGACTTCAGATGTCACTTACAATAGTTGGTAATTTGATCTATCTATCATGTCATGCATGTTCTTTCACTGTATTTTAATAGGTGTCAATGTATAAATTCCTGTTGCATCTTTTGGAGGCCAACATGCACTGACCAGCAGATGTCATGTAATGTAACTGTTTTAACTTTTAAGTGCAAAAAGTACTGTTACTTAACAAAAGAATAATATTTTCCTAATGACAGCATATCAGATCCAAGGGAGAGGGGGGCGTCCGATGCCCATCGGACCATCGGACCACTTTTGTGTTCGATGGGTTCTCTTCACCATTAGATCTGCTTTAGGATTCGCGCTCATAATTTTGCATCTGCTTTAAAATTCATACACACGAATCCTAAAGTAGATCTGATGGTGAGAGAACCCATCGAACACAAAAGTGGTCCGATGGCCATCGAACAGTCCCCTCTTCCCAGATCCAAAGGTTCTGTCACCATTGCAAAAAATTTCTTTTATTTGTAATCATCTGCCCAGGGTGATATTTTTTAAATAAAAAATTAATTCGTAAGAAAAGAGAATAATAATTTTTTTTCTTTGAAATGTTACAATTTTAATATTTTTTAGACGTTAAATTCTATCTTAATTACATATTTGTTCGAAAACTTTTGTTCTTGGTAGAGCTGCACTATTAGTGTGTTTTCATCTATTTTCGAAGAAAAAAAAAACAATCAATGACTTTTTCGTGAAAACAATATTGATAATAACCGATCCGTATTAAAAAACTTAGATGTGGATATCGATATCCGAATATCCGTGTGGATAAGGATACTGATATGATTTTACGTTTCAAAGATAAATACTATATATTTTAATATATATTATAAAAATTTATGTTATTTACCATTATAATTAGATAAATATTATGAACTTTAATGTTATTTAATATTTTTTATATTATTTTAATAAATATCCGATCTGATCCGAATCTGTATCCGTATTCGTTTGATATATCTGATATCAGCTCCGTATAAAAAAAAAAAAAAAAACAATGTATTTATGATTTTACTCCTATCCGCTCCGTTTTCACCCCTACTTTTTCAGCATAAATTTATTTATTTTACTTTCTAAAAAGAAGCTCCGACGAGCCTAAAAAAGAAGACTATAATAAATGCACAGTGCTTAAAATATTTGTAGAAATTATGTTCTGTGCTGAAACTAAGTTACAATCTTAGTTATATGGGCTGAAAACAAGGCCTCAAATTTTCGGCCCATCAAACTTTATAACTGTCCTCGGATATAAAGTTATAAACAAAATGAGCTCTGTAGAGACTAGAGAGGCCTTGGCCTAGCAATTTCAATTATTACACAAAAATAACAGTAATGAAATTAATAACAACTAAAATCACTAGTAAGTTCAATTTTAATTTTAATTTCAGAAACAAATTAAATATCTTATCCAGGCCATTAAAAGGATATAATACAAGGAGTCAAAAGCTCAATTTCAGATAATAGATGTCCCAAAATTTGTAGCTAATGATATAAATTTTTTGAAAAAAAAAAAATACTAACAACCAAGAAATTAAAACCAATCACCACTTTGCTTCTAGTTATCCTAAAATTTGAAATCTTAGCTCTTGAGGAATATCCTGTTCAGGCAGCTTAGATCTCTTCTCCCCTTTTACAAACTACAGTATGAAAAAAACAAAACAAAAACACATTCAACTTAAATTACATTACAAAGTATATAACATGTAGTGCATCTAATAGGAAATGCAACAGCATTAACTGGTAAATTTCTCAAATAAAAGCTTGGGTTTACTGCATTAAAACAAATGAAAGAGCGACGTACATAAGTTGCCGAAGCTGGGTTTCTGTGTATGCTTAGAAAATCACCGGCTTGTAGTCCATGCTTCTTTACAAATTCACCTGGAAAAAGAAAATCATCGATATTTATTTCGGTAAGATAGACATTAGAAATTGATCGCACCTTGAATTTTTTTTGGTAAAGAACTCTGTTCTTGTACCTGTGTTTTCAAGAATATACATTCTGCTTCTGTTGTTTGGCCAAAACCTGCAGAAGTTTGAAAAAAAAATAAAGCAATAGAAATAAGCTATGTTTTAATCTCATGCTTGTTATTTTCTTGTTTGTTGAATTTGATTTTTATGAATTTAATTTCAAATTAGTATGATTTTGTTCAAACCTCTGAAACACAAGAAATCCTTTTATTTTATGAAGCAGTTTTTGGGCATTTTTCAGTTAACAAAAATAATATTTGAATTTACAAGGATGCACAAGTAAATTGTCCAAGTAGAAAAGGCAACTATACCTATACTTAAATTCCCAAGTAAAAGGTACCACCATATCATCCATGTGAAGCATTATCCCCTCTCTTTCAAACAATGGAGGGAATTTAGCCTCTGCATCCTTCTACAAATCAAATATATAGAATAACATTATTAGTTCGTGATATTAACACCGCATAGTACAGTACTGTACTGGTAACAACTGGTTAATTATCCCCGTAAATGGCTAATTCTTTACTGACTAGAACCTTGTGAAAAAAATTTATTAATAGAATGTTGAGCATACAGTAAATACCTTTGGTATAACTATTCTTCCTATACTTCCAACATCGCTTTTTGTCAACTCTTTTCGCATTACTATCACTATCTCTTGATGACTTGACCTTTGCTAGATTAAAGAACAAAGAAAAAGATAAGGAAGCATAAATAATGACATGATTATATAAAATTGATGCATCTAGATTAAGACAACAAGTTTGTCTGAAATATAAATCCCTTTTTCATAAAATGATTATGTAAATATGCTCAAAATGGAAAGCATTTATCACATACATTGATCAAATTTTGAGATTGTGAGAAGATTTGATTTCCTGAAACCTCGCATCTATCGAATTCTTGACAACTGTTCATTGTTGGAGAATTCTGAAAAAAAACTGTTTCATCATTGGCAAGTCAACTTGGAAGGCATTAAATTAAATATTTATATAGCTATTTCATAATTTGTAGGTTAAATTTCTTATATTTTACCTTTAGATTTATTGATTGCATGATTTCTACAGTACTGTCAGGCCTTGGCAACGGCAAGTTGACTGAAAATGCAAATCCAGGAATTGTGGCTGGTGCAAATTGTGAGCTAGGTGCCATAAAGACTGTAATTAAAAACAAAATTTCAAAAGATACTATAGAAATTTAGGTAGTTAATTTGTACTAGAAACCATTGAAAATTCACAATTAGTACTAAAAAAATTATACTATGACAGAAAGAGTTCCTGTCTGTTTTTTTATTCAAATGACGGTAGACTACATGTACCAACCTTGTATATACAATGCTGGAGTACTTATTATAAACTAGAACACACAAAAAAAAAATTGCGTCTAGATATAGGAGAAGGTTCTTTCTTTTTTTTTGAAAAAAATATAGGATAAAGTTACCTTAATTTTGATCTACTTTGATTCTGTTAATTGTCATGAAAAAAAAAAGAACTAATAACTTCTTTTTACGCCATTAATTTTAAAAAGAAAAAAAAAATGAGTTGAGAAGGAAACAGGGTCTGGTCCAAAACAAAGGTAATTCAAGTCGGTACCAACAACTATATATATGACCGAAACTTTTACCAGTACCAGTCACCAATATCATGAATTGAGAAAAATCAAAGATATCCAATGTGCTATTTTGGAGATATCTATTACATAGAGACCTGCCAATTATAATTATAGAACAAATCTAAAACCTGAGTTATTGTACTCGCTTCTCGTATTGATAAAATTGTTATCTTGTTGAATGGAAGGTGGCACAGTAGAACTTGAGTTGAAATGTGACGACAAATGTGAATCAAAGCCATTGTATGTGCACGAATCTTGAAAACCATAAGATGCATTAGGTGCATAATCATTTAGCATATGTGGCCTACATAAACTGTTGATTGGTGAAGTGCAAGGAAATGAGAACTGACACTGGAAATGATTCGGCGAGGACTCAAAGTGAGAAAAGCCTGAAATAAAATCAATGAATTATAAAACAACTTTTTTTAGACACAACTAATAATAAAAACGAAAAAAATGAGATGAAATAATGCTAAATTATATATAATAGAATTTAGAAAAAAAAAAAGGGTTGCAATAATGGGGGCAAAACCGCAAAAGGTTACTATGGCCTCCTTTTTTTCCCAAGTAAAATATGACAAATATTATAACTAATTAAGTATAGCTGAACTATGGTTAACTATATAGCTGTAAATAAATAAGAGCTCTGTTGAAAAGTAATTTTACTGGGTTGGAACGACATTGCAGCTGGGACCGCCATGCTCTCTGGCACAAATGAAATGAACTGGCTAGATGAAACCAGGTTATTTTTGCATCTTTCTTTCTCAATTGGCATCATATTCAATTGTTCATCATCATTTGCCATTAGCATTTCATAAGAGAATATAATATGTCGGTTGTAGAGGTAGTTTTGAAAGAGGCTTCTGAGAGAAGATACTGATATCCAACAAAAATATAAATTAGAGAGAAAAAGAGATGTATTATTGCTAATAAAGAAAATGGTGTGGAAACCTAAACGCCTCCCGTCCGTTTTTTGCGTGCCCAACCACTATTTAATTCATACAAAGAGGTGCGTCCATATCATTTCATGGTTCTCCTCTCCATTTTATCATAAAAATGCTAATGCAAATTCAACTATACCAATTCGTTATTTTATATACTTTACATCAATGTACATGTACGTACATTTTCTTGAACATAGAATTAAATTTATTTGGAATTAAAGTTCTGGTACTAACAAATGATTAGTAAAATGTTAGGCATTAAATAGGAAAATGGAGGTGTACGTCTATAAGTGAAATGGAGAGGATGGGTGGATATTATTTCATTAATCTTTGGTCATTAATAGCCGTTTTGTTTATGGGAAAAAGGAGATTAAGGTGGCTTTGCTAATCCTTCGCTGGATATTAATGGTGGATTTTAAGAGAAAAATGTGCTGGACTGGAATGATGCTGCGTGGCTGTCTTTGATTGGACGAGGTGTAATGCAACCATTGTCTTGATCGATTCTTGGAAAGCTGTTGTTTGCCAGCTTGGGCTTGAGGCTTTGATTGGATCGAGTTTAAGCCTTTCCATATCAAGGATTTGGGTTAATGTATCACCTTTTTGCCTTTTTGGTAAATCAGTAGGTTTCGGCAGCTCAATATTTAAACAATTTAAAACATAACTTAAAAACGATATGAAAATAAGAACCCATGTTGGCCTTTTCTCAGTTGTTGTCATATTGTTTTTCAAAGTAAATTGATTGTATGAGAATTAAAACATAAACAGAACATTTTTCTAAATTAGTTTAATCAAACTAATGTGCTTTGGATTACTTGTACAGTTTTTATTGTATGCCAGTTCGGGATATCGGGACAGAAAAGAAAAAAAAAACACGATCAAGTCAATTGTGGTTCATACCAGTATGCTGTCTATACTACCTCATGTGCAAAACTGAGCTATAACATTAGAGGGCTAATAGCAATCTCAAAAAAAATAAAAATAAATAAATAAATAAACGATAATCCAATAGAATGATAGATAAATAAGGTCTATTACAATCATCAAAGGTATTCTGCTTTGAAAGGTATAACTATTGAAAAATTTGTATGGTATGCTCTGCCACTGGCATGTCCCAGGATCATTCCCCTTCATCATATAAATTTTTTCAGTTTTTATTTTTTCAAATCTACAAAATTGCTCTTTCTTTCCAATTATCCAAAATTGAACAAGAAAAATACAACAAAGCAAACACAGTATCATAACATTAATCTAAACCAGCCACGTACCAGTACAAATTTATTTTGCTTAGAAAGATACCCATCGAGAAAAACATTAACAGAAGAAGAATAGTCAAGATTATTATACTAAAATGGGCCTCGAACAAAAAAGCTACTTATTTTGTCACAGGAACCGTAGTGCTTGATGCCTTTTGTGGTTCCACCTCAGAGCATGCCCTTATCACTGCCTCATTCTGCAATGCAAATTTACAATACAGTGGAGTGATTAAACCAGTAGTAAGAGCTCATGTCAAAATATGCTTCTCATTCTCCCCAATTTACAGCACTAAATTTTCTCACATAGATTCTGTATGTATCTATGTAACAATGACAGTCAGTCTGGTCATAATTGAGTAAACCTCAAGGTATCACTACAATACTGTGGCTACAGTAAAGTGCCAATTGGTCAACACTAGGTAGGCGAGGTAGCACAGATTTCCATTTAAAATTAATCAGCATGCCCTTTTATATTGTAAAATATTGACAGCATCGGAGTACTTTTTCTGCTTTGTTATTGTTGATCAGTCAATACCCACCTTATGATTTAGATAAATGTGTATCGGTTGATCTTGTTTCACTTGGTTTGTTTTATTTATTAAACTTAATTTTATTGTATTAGAAATTAGCATTGATTAAGCACATGGCGAAACAGAAAAATGTGTTCTATTTACTTAAATGACCTAGGTTCCAAAATGCAGGGTCCATGTTAGTCCTGCACTTTCATTATAGATTAAGTTTCAAAAATACAAGTAATCTAAGTTGAAATTGGGCTCCTTTCAATTTTATAAAAACAATTAAGATATAGAGGTCACAATTCATTTCTTTTCAAATTGGTGCGATTATGAAAACATCTTCAGTTGAATTGAGTCTGATATGCGCGATGATGCTTTTTTGAGTTATAAAGAGAATTCCTCAAGTCAGGGATGGATACAATTCAATTATTAACAATATTATATTTATTTTCAGATATCCTAACAACCGGTATTTGAAAAATGAATCACCATTTAACCATTACTGGTAAAAAGAGGAGCATGTATTTAACCTTTGGTGGTTTTCTAATCAAATCTAAACAATCCCCAGATAAACCCAATAAGAGAGAAATTAAATGCGGAATTGGACCTGCCAGACGCGTCGTAGGCGCTTCTTGGCGTTGGCCTTGCGGGTGGTGGTTAGCTTAATCCGCTTCCAGAGCAGCCCCGGCGAGTCGTTCTTCCTCACTATCTCCATCACTCGCGTCCCCCACAATGCACCCAGCATTCCCCCTCCGCTCATCTCGCTGAGTCGCTTTCGCTCTCTCCGTCGTCGCTTCAGTCGAGGAAGCTTGCGGCGCTTCTGGGGACACTATCAAATTCTCACAATTCTCGACCATCTCAAAACCAACAACTTCACAATTCAATGGGCCCAGTCCAAGGCCCATCAATGAGTTTGTGCCCTGTTAAGGAGGATGTTCTTATTTTTACAGGAGCATCTGCGTACCTTACTGTAGATTAAAGTTATTTTGATTGTTATTTGAGTCTGTGTTTCTTTAGATTGAAATCTGAAATAAATAAATATAATCTTCCTTTCTTTTTCAGTTGGAGCGTATACACTTGGTAAAGTGAACAACTAAGATATATAATTTTGAGTTCCTTTGTCGTAATTGGATCGAGTTTAAGCTTTTCCATGCCAAGGATTTGGGTTAATGTGTCAACATTTTTTGCCTTTTTTGGGGAATTAGGAATAGAGCAGCTCAAAATCTAGACAATTTAAAGCAAAACAAAACTTAAAAATGAAATGAAAATAAGAGTGAGACTAGTATTTTGCAAAGCTCATATCAATCCTACTATGGGTTCATATTTTCGTTTTAAAGTTCAAACAGATCAGAACCATTCAACATAATCTTCATATGAAAATGTACTTGGGCATCAAATTTTTACATTTTTTTGAATTTTTATACAATATTTTAAAATAAGTAGAATATCACCTGTGTATAAATTCTGAACCACCCAAAAGGCGTATTCAACCTATCTAAAAAAAATAGTAAAAAAATTCTAAAAAGGTATAATCTCATGTTCAACTATATTTTCATATGAAAATTATCTTGAGCAACTCAATTAACTGTTTAAACTTAAAAATAAAGATATAAATTCATAGTATGGACCGATCCACGTTTTGCAAAGTATCATAACCTCACTGGTGAAAATAGTATGAAGAGTTCAAGCAATAAACATGAAGAATTGAACTCAGTTTCTTCTCAAAGCCGCTAATAAAATGCCATTAAACTACGTCTCCAGTTTCCGAAAATCTTTTAAACCTTAGAATACACAATAACCATCATCTGCAGATATACACCGATTTTCATTATTTCTCCCATCAAAATCCTACCTGATCAATAGTCTAAATTACTCTTTTATTATGATTACACATTGTTCATTAAATTAACCCTGAATAAACACTAATTTAACACATCTGTCCCACTTCATCGGTGAGATGCAGGAGGCATTGGGTACGTCATAGGTGGGGCGACCGGTGCAACTGGTGCACCAGGTACCATCCCCCCTGCAACAGGGGCCCGCACACCATATGCCATGTGGGGTGGAACCGTCACAGGTGTTCCCACTGCTGGGCCAAGAGGACCGACAGGCTGCCCGATAGTTGTACCGTACATAGGTACGGGGACTGGTACAGGGACGGGGGTTTGGGGAGGTGGTTTGGAAGAGGCCTTGGCAGAAGAGGTGTTGGTGGTGGCGGTGGCAGCGGCAGTTTGGCCGGTGATGGGGGACGAGAGGTCGGTGGAGGATGTGACGCTGGTGATATCGTGGATGCTGGAGCGGCGCCGCTCCTTGTTCATTGAATTGAGGCGAATGAAGTACTTCTGTGCGTGACTAGCAACCTGGGTTGGTGTGCGAGAGATCACAAAGTTGCGAGAGATGCTGCGCCAGTCACCCTTTCCATACTTGTCCAGCCCCAAAAGAAATAGCCTGCATGGGAATTAACAAAATTTTCTTTAAACTGTATGGACATTGTTTTTTTAGGGAGATATCTGGTACCAAACAGAGATCAATTTTACTTCTTATAGACTTGGTACCTCCTTTTTAATAGTATACCTTCCAAAGTAGAATACGTTTGATGACAAATTATGTTATGGCTAGTCTATTGGATTATTGTTTGTTCTTGAGGTTATTTTTATAAGATTGCTATTAGCCCTTTAATGTTATAGCTCAGATTTGTAGATACAGTTAGTATAGACGCCATACTGGTATGAACCACAATTGATTTGATCATTGTTGTTTTCTGTCCTGATATCCCTAACTGGCATACAATAAGGAATCCAAAGCACATAAGTCTGATTAAACAAATTTAGAAATTATGTTTTAATTCTCATACAATCACCTTACTAAAAAACTTAGGCCTTTTAACTTTTTGTAATGATTTTTTACTGAAAGGTTCAGTTAGGGTTTTGAAAAACAAAATGACAACAACTGAGAAAAGGCCAGCATGGGTTCTTTCAACGAAGTTACAGTGAATTCACACTACTTTATTTAGACCCAAGCACATAGAAACTAGTCACAAACTCGGTCAGACCATATAAACCAAAACATAACTGAGAGAAATAAAAAAAACACAATGCTACTAGAACTGAAAAGGAGAAAAACACATTCCTTAAATGAAATCCATTATGGATTACTTACCCATATTTTATCAGCCCTTAATAGCTGGCCACTGTTATTCGGTGATTATTTGATTTTCTTTGACCAATTTTCTACTGTAAGATCATATGACAGCAAACAATTTGGACAATATTAGCATTAGAAGATAAATAGCACCAAAATTTATCATCTTCTAATAATGGATTTTCTATAGCTAGCAATGTATAGCTGTACTACTTGTCGGCTCTCTAGAGTAGCTCTTTGGAAATTTAATTATGTGCTACTACCACTCAAGAAATTTATAAATTATTCTTGATACAAATCAATCAAAGAAGTAAAATATGTAGAAACATCTAAAAGCTAGACGAGCCATGTTTTGTCACTTACGAAATACATGTTTTTTTCATGTGATTTACTTTTTGTTATCTTTTATTATAGCTTCTTAGAATGTGTCATAGTTGGAATTTATATCACTTGAATGAACCCTAAGTAATACACATACATATATAAAATATTTAATGGCAACTATAAAGGTCTTTCTTACGCCAACTTTTCATTGCGCCTCATGGAATTAAGGCAGTTAGGCCTCAAAAGTGCCCTTGCCTGTGGCTGCATTGGCACAGAAACAACTGTTCCTAAGCAAATATTTACACCAGACCTTAACTAAGAGAAAATTCAATTATAAACTATTATTATTCTTTCCTTTATAAAAAATTAAACACTTCATTGCTTACAAAGCATTTTCAAATGCATAAGAAAAGTATATAAAAATTTGAGCACTATAACATGTTGACCAATCAAATTCAGCTTTTAATGAAAAACTTAGATTTGATCTAAAAAGGAGAATTGCAATTTATGCATTTCAACTAGTTTTGACAAACAAATCAAATTTCCAAAATAACTTAGAAAAAACAATAAGGAATGAATAAATAAATGCAATAAAGGTTTTAAATATTTCAAAACCCTGTTCTGCACCAGTTAATGTATTTACAGTGTGACATGTAAGATTGAGGTCAGATCTGTCCTTTGCCCCAACCAACCCATATTGACGTGATTTCATTACGGCTTCATTGATCTATGCATCCCTTAAATCGAAACAATAGCTGGTTCTTTTTGCTTCAAACTAAAAGATTAGCCTGAAATAGAGAAATCCTTATGACTTATTTGCTAAATTTCAAGAATTGACATGTTTCTTACCAAAGTAACCCTAAACCTAGAAAGTTTGCACCTTTGCAAATTTTCCACCTAACCCTAACTCTCACTAATTCATACTCTCCAAATGTTAGATTCAATGAGACCTGCCCTCCTAGAAAGGAAACATATTTCAAATCAGGCTGTAAAAATTTGATTACCATCTCTTTCACACTATAAATTAGCGAGAAAAAGATTACTGCTGGTCCTAAACACGGACAAGTCAACGGCATGTTTCTTACTTATCTGCTAAATTTCCAGAATTGACATGTTTCCAGGGTAACCCTAAACCTAGAAAGTTTGCAGCTTTGCAAATTTTCCACCTAACCCTAATTCTAACTGATTCATACCCTCCAAATGTTAGATTCAATGAGAAGTACCTGCCCTCCTATAAAGGCATATTTCAAATCAGGCTGTAAAGATATGATTACCATCTCTTTCGCACTTTAAATTAGTGAGAAAAAAGGTGGTTACTGTTGACCCTAACACCAGATGATTCACCGACACAGAAAGGGAAAATGGGTGGTATTGATTGTTATGATTTTTTTTTTCTTTCATTGTATGTCTTTATTTTTATCAATTCAATCTCTCTAATTTTGCTTGTTTCTTCCTTCCTGCTTTAGGCTTTATTTCTTTTCTCTTCTCTTCATCTCTTTCATACCCCAATGCTAAAAACTTTCTTATTTAAGAAATGCTTGTTGTCCTATGTTGTACGGTTACAGGTATGAGTACTGTATCCAAAACGATAAGGATACAATTATACAGCTTTTCAATTTCAGGATACCGTATGTTTTATATATGTCTACTTCATATTTCTTATTTAATATAATATATAGTTTTAAATATATGAAAATATGTGTTAGTAGATAAAAGTGCAAAAATATTCATTTTGTGAAATGTTAAAGTTCTCTATCTTCAATCCTTCAAATAATGAACAAGTGACATGAATCCTAAACATAATATAGATAACTTAAGATCCCACAAGCAAGATTACAATTAGATAAACTAGAGAAGTTAACCAGTGAAGGCATGAAATATAGACAAAGGGAGCAAAGTTGCAAAGGGGCCAGGTCCGAAAAGGTCATAAAATCAAAAAGTAAAGAAAAGAGCGTAGTCCGGTTTGAACTATGCGGCTGCTCTAGTCCCACAGTAGGGGAATTTACAAAATATCCTAATTTCAAAAATAGTTCGACAAAGTACTCTCAAAATTAAGGGTATTTTGTCCGAACTTTTTTTAAGGTATTTTACAAAATTAAGTTAATTAGAGAGAAAGGAACTAACATCAAAGAGGGTCATTTTGTCCAGATATTTGATGGGTGAGGCCTATTTGATGATATTTTGTAATTTTGATGGGTGAGAAAGGAACCTAACTAACTCAAAGATAGGTTATTTTGTCCAAACGGAGATTATTTGAGAGTATTTTACAAATTAACTTAATTTTGAAGAAGGGTATTTTGTCCGAACTTTACAAATTAACTTAATTTTGAAGAAGGGTATTTTGTCCGAACTTTTTTTAAGGTAGGTCATTTTGTAAAATGCCCCCCCCCACAGTAACCAATGTTAATTTTGAATACACTGGTCACTCTATTACCGCATCTGAATGAGCAATCAATTAGTGAACCTATGCACCAAAAGTTTTACCAGTGCTTTTTTCCCCTTGATAAGAAGTCGGAGTTGCCAAAAATAACTAACTTCAGATTGTGAGCATTGTCAAGATTCAAACCTGGCAACCATAACTGATCCAATTTCATGAATTATGAAATTCATTGGACAAACAATGCCACAGATCATATTCCATTTAAACAGTACCCAGCATCATAAAATCAAATTCTGAATTTGGAAACCCTATCCTAGACAAATTTGATACCTATCCTGAATTTGTAATAAAACCGTAAAAAATGAAATCCAAAATTAGAAAAAATTGGTCTCTATACAACTAATTTAACCAAATATAAAAACCAAATTCATGCCAAGAAAGTTAAAATTGCTCAACAAATCAAACCAATTATGACATAACCTTCCTTATAATCAATGAAACAGTAAACCCACATGTAAAAAAAAAAAAAAAAATCGAATTTAACAAAATTGGTTGCATACCTGTGCTCATCTTCAGTCCAAGCAATTCCCTTTCTCCGTTCCTGCTCTGACCTAGAACCCTTGCCTCCATGACCAGAGTCACCACCACCTCCCTTCTTACCGCCACCACCTCCTTCAACATGGTCACCACTCTCCAGTCCACTAGAGTACGGCGGTAACTGGACACGTCCAGCCTCTATTCCATTGAT
This sequence comes from Carex rostrata, assembly GCF_964058835.1. Lineage (NCBI taxonomy): Eukaryota > Viridiplantae > Streptophyta > Magnoliopsida > Poales > Cyperaceae > Carex > Carex rostrata. Next base: position 5,339,541 of record NC_135919.1, on the reverse strand, counting down.
ATCCTCGACCAAGAGGTCGTAGTGTCTCTTTATCTCGTCTAAGGTTTTACTCGGTACAAGCGCCGCTATCTCGTCCCAATTGTCGCCGTGCGTGGCCACGGCGTTCTCAAAATCTTTCTCCTCTTCTCTGCTCCACGTACCAGTGCACGTGCCACTATTGCTACTGCTCGCTTCCTCCATTCGTGAGATTTCCCAGTTTTTCTCCTCTCTATCTCATCAGAATTCGCGCCCAAGGGAAGAAATTTCGGGTTTTGCAACTTTGGGCAGTGTGTCAGAGGATAGAGATTCGATTTTTACAAAACAGAAAAAAAAATTATAATGAGTACGGGAGAAAGAGGAATTCGTATACCTAAGGTAACAGAATATTTCTGTTTAGATCCAAACCGACCAAAAAGAATTTGCACGAATATTAAAGAGACCGAATTGGCCTGAATTCTGATCGGACGGTTTAAATATAAACAGAAATATTCTGTTACCTCAGAGGATATGGGATCTCAGAGAGAACAAATGAAAGGGCGTTTTCTAGAAACAAAATAGATGACAAAAAGGGCTTAACAAGATCCATAGCGAACTGGAGAATGAAATGGGATAATATTTTTTATTTAATCCTTAAGAAATTGGTATTTTAATAAACGAATTAGGATAATATTTTTTATTTATTAGAAGTATTTGAACTTTTTTTTTGTTTCTTTTCAGTTTTTCGTCTTGATTCGTTTTCTTTCTGTTTTAAGTTTTTAACTAATGACAGGGTGGTAAAACTGCAAAAAATATTTCCAAGGGTAAAAATGACAAATTGACAGTGTCTGCGGTGACAGTCAGTAGATTCGTCTCCATTTACAATTTCAATGGAGATGACCGTATGAAAAGGGTGGTATATAATAGAAAAACAAGTAGCATTTTAAATGGAGAAGATCCGCTCCAGTAATAAAGTCAAAAGAAACCAGAAAAAAAAAAAGGAGGGGGGCTAATGATTTGAGGCCATTTGTTATTTGTTTGGTTATGCAACAACCGAAAATGATTGGGTCCCCTTTTCGCTCTGATTGAAACCCAATCAACAGACTCCTCCTCGAGTCTTCTCTAAGCAAACCTATACAGTACACGATCCCGATTCTGATTTCTGGTACCTTCGTTTGTCCTCCAATTGTACTGGTAAGATCAAACGGTCCAGATTTGACATGATCTACAGTATTTTATACCGTCTGTCAGATATATTAACAGAGCTACTTTAACTTAATGCAGCGCATCATTTATATCCTCTTTCATTTCTTTTTACTAGTTTGTGCTGCATAGAGCTAAAATATCTCTGTTAATATAGGTACTAGTTTGTTCTGCCACGCGGCACGTCTAGGTCTAGCCCCTAGGATAGTAGGCTCGGACCGGTGGCAGTCAGTTTCCCCGGTTTTTTTATTAATAGAAATAAAATAAATTAAATATTTAAAAAGAACACTACTTTTGAGTTTTTTCGAAAACTAAGTAGATCGGGTTCTGTAAACCCGTCCCACCGGATGGGTCTAATTGACCCGTCCCGGTTAATTGGATTAGCCGTTAACCAACATCACGAAAAAAAAAAAAATTCCCGGACGGGTTTAAGCATCCCGTCCCGGGCCTTGAAAAAAAAAAATAAATAAATAATCTGGACGGGTTAAGTAACCCCGTCCAGAATTTCAAAGATTTTATATTATATTATATTATTATATTATATTATATTATATTATGATTTTATATATATTATATTTTTTTGTTTTTTATATTATATTATTATATTAATATACCTATATATATATATATATATATATATATATATATATATATTATATTATGAATAGAACTAGTTTAGTTGTGCTTAAGTTCACCAAAGTGTTTGGTGAGCTTAACTCTAAAACTTATTAAATCGGTTTCAAATGACGAATCCAAACCGTTAGAACCTGCCTATCTTGCGAGTGATGCGTCTACATGTGAAAATTTTAAACATTTGAATTAATTTAGTATAAAGTCAAGATTAAAAGATTAATAAATTAATTTTAGTGCATTTATTTTTTGAACTTTTTTTTACCGCTTGACTTTATACTAAATTAATTTGAACGTTTAAAATTTTCACATGTAGATGCATCACTCGCAAGATAGGCAGGTTCTAACGGTTTGGATTCGTCATTTGAAACCGATTTAATAAGTTTTGGAGTTAAGCTCACCAAACACTTTGGTGAACTTAAGCACAACTAAACTAGTTCTATTCATAATATAATATATATATATAAGTATGTTAATATAATAATATAATATAAAAAACAAAAAAAACATAATATATATAAAATCATAATATAATATAATATAATAATATAATATAATAATATAATATAATATAATATAATATAATATAATATAATATAATAATATAATATAATAATATAATATAAAATTTTTGAAATTCTGGACGGGGTTACTTAACCTGTCCAGATTTTTTTTTTTTTTTTTTCAAGGCCCGGGACGGGATGCTTAAACCCGTCCGGGAATTATTTTATTTTTTATTTTATTTTTTCGTGATGTTGATTAACGGCTAATCCGATTAACCGGGACGGGTCAATTAGACTCGTCCGGTGGGACGGGTTTACAGAACCCGATCTATTTAGTTTTCGAAAAAACTCAAAAGTAGTGTTTTTTTTAAATATTTAATTTATTTTATTTCTATTAATAAAAAATTCGGGTCAGTTTCCTTTTTGGTTTGTTTAATAAATTAAATAGTGATGGGTTGATTGGGTTCGACTTGGTTGGAGTAGGATAAGGTACAACAAATGATGCAGGGACAGTGTATTCCGGATTTGTGACAATCACGAGAATAATCAGGAAAGCTTAGACTTTGCGGCGCACGGTTTAATTCAATGTGAGGAGAATATGTTGTATCATTTTGGCAACGAATAATATTGAATTTCAAAAATAATATAATGAATGACTAGATTTAAATCAACTGATTTCATTAAATATGAATTATATGCAAATGATAATTTTATATATGGTTTTACATATATTAATGATGTAATTCAACAAAATTAGTACCCGAATTCGAAAGAGACCTTCAATAAAATTGACAGTCAACTTGACGACCAAAAGGATAAGAACAGATTGCATATAGCTGGAAAGGGTCAAATAAATCTTTTTGTGTTTTTGCTTTCCTTTATAAAAGCCATATCGTTTTTCTTCTTCAACTCCGAGAACTAGCTAGAATTGGAAAAATGGTATGGCTAAGTCGGCTTTATCACAGAACGATATGGTTATAGCATGAAATGGTACGGTTATGGTATATATAGAACGACATATTATGCATGTCAGTTACATGTTGTGATTCATATGTCTCATATTATGCAAAGAAAAAGCGTGGAAAGAGATTGTTCGATTATATTTGTGGAACAATTATGCAGAAAGTTAAAAAGAGAGAGAGAGAGAGAGAGAGAAAAGAGGGATCATGGATAAATTCGGTTTATATCCTGAAATCGATTGTATTAGGTTCGTTTCAATCCCCAACAAACGGGCATGATTAACATTTATATATTTGAAAATTAAAAGTGTACCCAAATAGATCACAGATTTCTACATCTAAAATACACAACAGTGGAATTTTCAAAATTCGGATACCCCCGCCCCATATACTACCGCTGGCTTTTTCATCTGTAGATGCATTTTTCGAATTTTTGAAAAATTGAGGACAGTTTGAAATTTCTTTTTTCTGAGGATAAGAATAAAAATTTCGGTACTTTTAGTTGCTAGCCAATTTGGGAGAAAAATTAAGAAGAAAGTACAACAATGGGCTATTGATTACGGGCCTACGGCAAGGCTAGCCCAATTTGGGAGAAAGGTTAGAAGAAAGTACAATAATGGGCTACGGATTACGGGCCTACAGCAAGGCTAGCCCAAGTTGGGAGAAAAGTTAAGAAGAAAGTACAATAGGAAAGCCTATACTGTGCAAGTTTGAGGCGTATTGGGCTATCCAGTTTAGTTCTTACATGGGTTTTTTTCATTGATCTCAAAATCTGACAAATTTTCGGCTCTAAATAAAGTCATCTAGGATATATTTTTAAAAAGAATGCAATTGCCTATTATTTAAAATTTTAAAAACAACAACTTTTAGATTTGAAAATACATAGTATGAACGGATACAAGAAAAAAAAGAATCGAGGAAATATTTTTTCTAGATATTTTCTTATATATATGACTGAAATCAGATAAATCAAAAGTTCATGTCATATAGTAGCAGTGTCAATCTAACTATGCAAATAGATTATGGCTGATAGCATCGTAAGGCCCTGTTTTTTCACATGATATTACAGTCTTCAAAGATCATCACTACATATAGGAAACAACCACACGAGACAATATAATTCAAATGTCTGCACACAAAGAAAAGCAAAAACATGTACAAAAAAGGCAGAGATACATGTGCATATTAACTCGAAGAAGAGCTGGACACAAGTACGATTCCCAAGGTCAAAGCAGATGCAAACTGGATTAGTAACAAGATGTTCTCTACAAGACGGCGGTGTTGGCGGGGGTTATCCTTGACAAACAAGAGCCAGCCGACTGCCATTGCAGTGATCCCAGAGAAGAAGGTGAAACCATGAACGACTGAGAGGGTAACACTCATGTAGGTTGGAAGCGGAGATGCTAAGTTTCTTACCAGCAGATTGATGAAGGCTTGAAATGCGATTGCAGTGTTGATTATCCCCATTACCGCCAAGTTACTACCTACGATGCGAAGCTGCATGTTCTCCTGGTCTGTTGTCCTGGAACTGCCCGCACGAATGATAGCTTGGTGTGCGTGGTGTTGGGCGCGTATCAGGTTGCCCATCAAATTGTCTACATTGGCTTCCCTGGGTTGTTTATTTTTCCGAGTTTATAAGAAATGTTATTCGGGCCTGCAGCCTTTTTATAGGAATAAGTTAAGAGGACACTGTGTCTTATAACACTGTTCAAATACTGTCCAATTAATTACTGTTACAGGAACATATGTTAACAGGAACATCTGTCCTGGGCGGCTGGGCACATGGTGAAGCCTTTGGGTATTTTGACACCAATTCCACCAATTAATGAGCCTGGAAGGCTGGAATCCATGCATTGATTATAAATTATTATTTGTAACATTTCCGTTTAATTTATTGATGCATCTGCGAATAAATTACTTATTGATACATCTGCGAATAAATTATTATTTGTAACATTATTTCCGTTTAATTTATTTGTAACATTTCCGTTTAATTTATTTGTAATATTTCTACTTAACATTTTAAACAGATTAATATTATTGACAGTGCTAACAAAATCATTATATAAACGATAATTGGCAAATACATCGATCCTTGCTATTTAAAAGGGATCATTTACATTCTAGCATTTTAACCAGATTAATATCCCATTTAGCGAAATGTTTCTCCTCTGAGTTATAATAAGGACGGGCGAAACTCGATTTTGAGTATAAGGAGGCTAATTAACTAACTAAACATCATATATTTAAAAAAAAACTTATAATAAAAACCAAAATCTATATAACACGAGATAATATGATTATTCACTATTTGATTTTATAAAAGTTACAATAAATAACTAACACATGTTTATTAAAAAAAAAAAAGCATAACATATTCATATACTTTCCTTATTTCAAATTTTTCTATAGTTCGCTATTTCTTTTTTAATCCGTGGCTTCCCTTTTCTTTTATCTGCTTCTAAATTTCTAAATTTAAAAAAGTTATTAGAAAAGAAGTTTTTTCAAATTTAGAATGCAGTTATTAGAAAGAAAAGAGAAGAAGTCTTTTTTATTTATTTAGAATGCACGGTTAGAGAATCTGTAGCTTTCTTATTTTAAATTTCTAAATTTTCAATAGTGAAAGAAAAGAGAATTTTTCTGCTTTTTTTTCTTATTTTAAGTTTAGAAGTTTCTTCTTTAAAAAAAAAAGGCCTAAGAATATAATTTAAAAAAAAAGTTATTTTATCTGACCGTACATTCTAAATTTCAAATTTTTTTACTTGTATTCGGTAAGCGCTAAAAGAAGGAATACGCTACTTTTATACATATGTCCTTCAATTTTTTTGGTATTATTATAAGAGTGGCTAGTACATCTATAATTAATAACAATTTTAGTAAAATTTCTTTAATTGTAACTGTTAGCAAAATTTGGAATTTTGAAGTTCCGTTAGACGCTCTTTTTAAATAATAATTCAAGGATGCATCTGTCGGTTCTCTTTTTAAATAATACTGGGGCTTGCAGTTGCACAGTTAATGGAGGCGCGAAGCTGCAGTCTCATGGGGGTTGTCATTGTCTAGTCTCATGGGGGATTGTCATTGTTTATGGAGGCGCAAAGCTGCGCTGCAGTCTCATGGGGGGTTGTCATTTTCAATACTCTAATGACTTGTAGCCTAAGTCTACCAGGGTTTGAATCGAAACTTGTATCTTCTACCAGGATATCTCAAAAAAGTCTTTTGGGTAGAAAAAACAATTATAACATTATGTCTCACTGTATTGTTTTCAAACTATGTATTTATTTATGCGCTTTTCTAACAAACAATTTATTCTTAATATTTAATACAATTATAAAATTGTGCATCATTCTTAAATTTTGTCCATCCTATTAATTAGAAAAATCTTAGTTCCGGTCAAAACATGATTCTATCCAAGATTCCAAATTAATTGGATAGCAAACATATATGGCAAGTCTCCTTTTCATTTTGCTTCACTATATATTCATGTAAGTCATGTCATTGATGACGTGTCATGTATATTAATTGGATGGCACATGGCTTCTCCTTTTAATTAATTAAGGAATTGTTTAGCAATATCCGTCTAAGTATTGTATCTGAAAAATAAAAACGGATACATATATGATTTTACCACTATCTAAGTCGTATCCGATCCGTCTACACTCCTAGGTAAACCATATATGTATCCGCTTTTATTTTTCAGTTACACTTTTATTTTTTGGATACGGATATAAATTAGATATCTGTTTTTCGGATACACTTTTATTTTTCGGAGATACAGATCGATTGAAAATTTTGCAATTGTTAATATTGCAACTACAAAATTGATGCTTACAAAGTAAGACACTTTCAAACGAAAGATGAGTATCATATAATCAGCAACTACTTCATATTCTTGCATTTGAAATTATAATTATCACATCAAAATTTACTCAGTTTTTCAAAAAATGAAAGTTTACTGAACACCCACACAATCTCAAAAGACAAAGTGGAATAGAGATGCCGTAAAATTTTCACTTCCAAGCACTTTAATATTCCGAGCAATATTCAGATTATTGGTTTCAAATTTCAAACTGATCGGTTTTTGCAAATTTATCTGTACATCGATTAGATGGTTGCCAATAGGGTGTCAATGAAACCCTTTTAACCGTTTACCCCATCCGTACACTGTATTCGATAAAGCGGGTATACATGGATTATATTTTTGTTAGTTTATCGAGTATATATGGGTATAAATAAGAATTTTTCTTTTTCATTAATTAAACAGGTAAGAGTACGGACAAAGACTATTTCGTACCATTACCCTATAGAGTAATTATATAAAATAAAATTATATAATAATGTTTGAGTAATGATTAGCGACGGTGAAATTTAAATGCGTGATATATTATGATATTGTTTGAGCAATAATTAGTGATTTATTTTTGTTATTTAGTGTATGTTTTTTACTACAGAAAAATGTTAAACATATTATTTTTATCTGCACATTTTGTTATTTAGTTAAATAATTTAATGTATCTAATTAGATATTCGTGTTTTTGAATTCTCTCGTTTTATAAAAAAAATGGAATTGATTGCACATTTTTTTTATTAGTAATGTGATTGTATATGTGTGAAATAAATAATTTTTGATGTTCTATTTGTAAAATATAATAAAAATAATTATTATATTATTATTTTTCATTATTCATCCGCTACTATTTTGTTATCCGATAATTTTAACAGATAAGTATAGCATAGGTTAATTAAGATCAATTCTTAATGAGTATTGAGTAAGGTATAGATATAAAACTTTCACTCTATCCATATCATACTCATTGACACCCCTAATTGCCAATACTGTATAGTATAATTATAGTATAATTAGGCACCTGATATGGTATATGAGCTATCTCAAGACGAAGGCACGTGATCATGCAATTCTTAAACGACAAAAAATAATAAAAAAAAGGAAAGAAGAAAACTACTGCAATGGATGGCAAGAACATTCAAGTCCAAAAGGCTCGTGTTATTTCGGTCTATTTACCTTTAGTTTTATGGGCATAAATTCTATAGTTCGGAATATAAAACGTGTTATACAATTTATGAGAGTAAGATTTAAATCATTAAACAACTTTTGAGAAAAAAAATTATGAATTAATATTTTTCACAAAATAAGACAAATTACAATATTATGTTAATCAAACATTAGAACAAAATAAGATGCGCATATTTAGTAAACATCCACATCATTCATCAACATTATTATATTTATATTTAACAAAGAAAATAAGTAATATAACGAATCAAAACAAATACGAGTTTTAAACACTAGTATAACAACAAACTAACTAACAGGGCTTTAAAAATTAAAATAAATGTATAAAGTTAAAGTTCAAATGGGCCTGGCCCGAACACCTTCAATAAATCTCAGCCTGTCAGTTATGACGAGTTTGGTTCAGACTTCAGACATTATGCGGTAGGAATTCAGATCCACGGGTAAAGATATTAGGAGAGTAGTTTTAATTTCATGCAGCGCACAAACCATACGCAGTGCTGTTTCGATTCTATTGTTTATGCGCTGTATGAAGCTAAAACTTCTCTGTTTAAATATTCACCTATATTCAGTCGGGTACCTGGCCTGGTAGAATGAGATCCAAACCGTTTATTGTAATATGGCACAAATCTCAATGACACCCGTTCAGGCCTGAATTACAACCGCTCGGCTGAGATTATCTCAGATAGATACGACAGATGAGCTTGACAAATAGAACCGAATTCACATCAATTTCATGAAATCCAATTCAACTGAATTCATACGCGAAATGCAAAATATCGCTGCCTAGTAAGTACTACTGACTGTCGTCTACTGCCAACAAGAACTGAATTGAAAATCATTTTCGTGGAGCATTCTCCGCAAAATCATTTACTCCGATCCGGGCGCCCCTATCACTCGGTCACCAAAAACCCTTCTAACGATGCAATCGGGGTATAGCAACGGTTACGGCGGGGGGCACACTCACTCGCGGCGGCGCTCGCACCGGTCGGCGACCGGAGGGGTGTATAGGGTTTGCTCGTCTACGCTTTCTCCTCCTCCGACCGCCCCATCTACTCCCAGTACAACTTCGTATACGCATAGTAACCACACAGATACAGAGACAGCTGTGGCCTCCATGTGGGAGGGTTACGACGAGGCGTACTTTCAATCGTACGCCAACGTTGGCATCCACCAAGAAATGATCAAGGTTTGAACTCTACTACTCAAGTTTTGCATTGTGATAGCTCATTGCTGCTTCAAACATTACCCTTTGTAAAAAAAAATCAAGATTTGTAGTAACACTGGTATATTACTAGATTGGCTAGTGCAAATACTAATTTCAACTTCTTGATTACCATGATAAAAAAGAAGAAGTATGGAGCTAAAGGTTTAAGACTCAATTTAGATGAATTTAGCAATCAATCAGCACAAGTTCGAGAAACACAAATAATTTGAGGGGGGAAAGCCTTGAGGTCAACTGTACCCAACTGGTATGGAATTATACCAGGTATAATGTACAAAGAAAAGCCAAGAACATAAATCAGTAAGATACTGGTAAGTAAATCTTAGTAGATAATTACTACAAATTATTGTTTTTGTACTAAATAGATTTGTGCTTTGCAGGATCGTATCAGAACTGACACATACAAAGCTGCAATCATGCGCCATCAGAATTTAATTTCAGGCAAAGTAATTATTTATCTCGGCTTAAACTTTTAAAAGGCTATGATATAACAATCAGAATTTAATTGGAAGTTTGAAATTATCAGGTTGTGATGGATGTAGGATGTGGAACAGGCATCCTCTCCATTTTTTGTGCTCAAGCTGGTGCTAGTCGGGTAAACTTACAACAATTGTTATGAATAAAGCGATTGCGAAAAAAAGACAAACTTATGGACTTTTTAGCATTATATATTTTTTGGATTGTTTTTAGGTATATGCTATTGAAGCAAGTGACATTGCTATCCAGGTATTCTCATGATCCCAGAGCAATATAAACTTATCATTATATATATATATTTTTTCTTTTCATTATATCATTTTAATTTATCTTTCCTCAACTACTTGTCAGTTCTGTGTTTCCTGACTCCTTTCCACATTATTTTTTATAAATAATTTTTAACAGGCAAATGAAATTGTGAAAGAAAATGATCTGTCAGATAGGATTACAGTGATTCATTCTCGAGTTGAGGTAACTTTCTCATGTCTCATACTTTTTGTAGTTATTAGTAGTTAACTGTTTCCCATTCCGTTTCCTTTTAAGGGGTTTGCCTCGTTAATACTTCTTTTGACCAAATGCAGGAGGTTGAAATAGAAGAGAAAGTTGATGTCATAATATCTGAATGGATGGGTTATGCTCTTCTTTATGAGGTAAAGATATAGAATTTTCTGTAAAATGGTCCAATTTATTTTAATTTAATCCGATAAAAATGTCCATACCTATCCAATTTGTGTTTCAAATTCTTATATAATCATTTATTTGAGCCAGTAGACTTTACTCAAGAAATTGCGAAGTTGAAACGTAGTTTTGAATTTATTGAGTTCTACTATGGCTGCTTTTTCCCACAAAATAAAAAAAAAGAAACTAAAACAAAATGTACTTATTGATTCCGTACTTCTGTTGCCGTTTAATTTTTACCAAAATACTAATAGAGGGATCTGATGCCCATTTTGTTGGTGCCCAATTGTGAGTACAACATGATTTTCCATTAATAATTCAATTTAAATTTCAAATGATAAATATTAATTGTCAATCTTGTTTTATTTATAAACTAATGTATTCATGCCAAAATCGAAAATTCGGAGTTAGCTTTTGTACGAGGTCAAACAGTGGAAAAATCAAAGGTGCATATTTGTCACAATAGATTTAGAAATAAAGCAAGATCAAAGGTTACATTTCTTGCATGGTATTTTTTGAATGATTAATGGAAAGCAGAGCTGTGGTCATAATGGAGCACCAAAAAGGATGTGTATTGATGCTCCTCAAATATTATATAGCCTAACATAACCTCTGAATCTTCTTGATTAAATTGCACGATATAATTAATGCATAATTAGATGGGCATTTCACCATCTTATATGAAAAACAACACATTCAATATAGCAATTAAATAACGTGCCTTTGATAAAAATAGCATTTACGATTGTTTTCTTTTTCCGAATATTTTACAGACAATGCTACCAAGTGTTATATATGCAAGGGACAAATGGCTAAAACCAGGGGGTCTAATCCTTCCTTCCCATGCCATGGTATTGTTCCCTTTTTTGTACATAAATTTTTATTTATTTAATTGCAAGGTATAACCTGATTTTTAATTCTGATATCTTATTTTTCAGCTTTACATGGCCCCAATTACCAATTCAGAGAGGTATCATGAAACAATCGACTTTTGGCGTAATGTTTATGGGATAAATAGTAAGTCTTAATTTATTTGAGTGCTACACTTAGCAATTTACTTGTTACATATTTTTGCATGGTTTTCATTGATTACGCAAGTCAAATTTATATTTAGTCTAGTGTTTGATCAATATTATATGGAATGATCAAAGCCCTGACGTCTCACACCGAACCATACCTTCACAATTGTGGTTTTGGTTGGTACTGGTACTGCTACATATTAGCTGAAAATTGATGATACAATTTTTGAAAATTAATTTTGAATTAGTGCTGTACTTTTTGGTCATATAACACAAAATCCCTGCCACTAATTAATTACTGGTTTGGTATGGACTCCTTAGAATATTTTCCATCTTCAAGAATTCCTTCAGTATTTAAAATTAACTCTTTTCTTTTTCATCAAATAGTGTCAGCACTCATACCGCTAGCAAAACAGTGCGCTTTTGAAGAGCCAGTGACTGAAACTATTAGTGGTGAAAATGTTTTAACTTGGCCGTTCATGGTAATTCTCTAGAGTTACCTCATTTTCTTATACTCTTTTGCCCCCTCAAGCATGTGTTACTTATCTTTCAAGCTTGTGTTGTTACTTATATTTGAATGTAATTTGGTGTTATGCTGATCTTATACTGGTTATATTGTGCTCCCTTTGATCATGGTATCTAATGTGAGGCTTAACTGAGGCTCTGAGAATATCATATTAAATTAAATGATTTTTGTGAACTCATTGTTGAAGTCTAACCGGGACTTAAAAATGTTCAACCCACTTTACAGGCAAATGTTTGACATTTCTAGTTTAATAAGGCTTGAATTTCATACATAAAGAAATGCCTTTGTTTGACTGTTTTGGACAGGTCAAATATATTGATTGTTATACAGTCACAGCTCGAGAGCTTGAGTCAATTACAGCAAGATACAAGTTGTCTGCAATTATGAGCGGTACCTTTTCTCTACCTTTTAACTAGCAAATTCCTTCTTTGCATGTGGGTAACTTCACAACCTGATACCTGTGAATCTTTGACCACATTTAATTCTTTTTGGCATCTTTACTGGAGATATCTTGCACAATATAAATATGCACCAAGTCATACATATTTCTCTTTTTTAATGCAATAACAATTATGGTTTTCCCCATTCTGTAGCCCCACTTCATGGATTTGCATTCTGGTTCGAGGTGGAATTTAATGGTCCCATAACATTTTCTTCGAATAATAATTCGGGATTTCGATTTCAACATGGTACCGATAATGGCAGTAACCATCGGAAGAGACGGCAGAGTGATACAATTGTGCTATCTACTGCACCTGAGGAGACCCCCACTCACTGGCAACAAGTATGGATACATCTCGAGGATTGAACTATATATTTTTTGGTTTCTGGATTTCTTAAATTTATTGTTGAGATTCCATATACACTTATTATTCTTTAGCATTGATATGATCCTTGCAAAGGAGCTTATAACCTCAAGTATTTCAAGGAATATGCATGCAATTAATCATTTATCTGCGTTCTACTTTTCAATACCAATGCACTTTTTTTCCTATTTTTTTCAGACAATTCTATATTTTTACGAACCAATGGATGTCAGGCAAGATCAAGTAATAGAAGGTTCCATAACAATATCTCAGAGCAAGGAGAATCACCGATTCTTGAATGTTCACCTCGAATACTCGTGAGTTCCTTTGTACTAATTAATTAAATTAGCTTACAATTAAATCCATAAAGTTGCTTTTTGGGTCAATCTTACTTTCACCCCATGAAGAACATTAAAGGATCATGCAAAATTTTGCAAAAGTAGAAACAATGTACAGACCTACTAATATAACAAATATATTGTGTACCCCTACAAAATATTGAATGCATCTCCAATTCTCATCAACTCCGAAACATGCCAAAGAATCCCTCCAATGTTTATCTATATAGAAATTAGGAAGAAAAGGACAATTGGGGCATTTAAAAAAAAAATTGAGAGGAAAGGGATATGTTACGCATGTTCGCATATGATATTTCTCGTCTTTTAAGGGTATAATTGTCCTTTTAATATTCTCTGGGGGCTATAAGGAATTATTTCTTCTTTAAGTAGTGCACGGAGTCCATCAGCGCTACATTTGAAACCAGTACATATCAATATATTAGCATGTTGTATTTCTAGTCTCCCTTGAACATAGACCCCGTCATTCCATCTTTCGAGATATCTTAGAAAATTTCGTGCTTTATTTTGGTATCAACACATTTCGGTGCCTACAGATCTGCTTACCTAGAAAATAATATCTCCAGAAAAATTATAGGTTATCTAAATTTCTAGCCCGATGATATTGTGGTGAATAAGGATCTCAGTAAGAGATCTTTTTTCTTCTTTTGAATCCGCTTTCCTTTACGGTTCCACATTAAATTATTTGTTCCTTGATTCTCAATTAAAGTTTGGTTACTTAGCTTGTATATTATTATTAGCTCCTTAGCTCATCTATATGAGCAAAATTGACACATATATATATATTTTTAACATTTTTAGCACTGCGGGTCGAGCTTTTGTGAAAGAGTCGGTGATGCGGTAATTAAATCATGAAAGAAAATCCAATTACCATGAAAGAAAATCCTTCTGACGTTACAGGAATTAGATATGTACTTGATAGGAAGTCATACATTGATTTATTCTATTGTTTTCTTCTTTGTGAGAGTAGATTTTTTTTTTTTGGTCTTGTGTTTTCTCTTCAATTAATCATTTGTTAGACAATATATGAGAAGCTACTCTGTTCACTGCATTCAATGGTCTATGAATGACCTTGATTCTGTAGCACTCATTCTACTTTTAATTTTATAGAAAATGCGTCTATCTCAAGATGAGAGTGATCATTTATTGCATGAAAAGTAGTAAGGTAGCTTTCAAATGAAAATAATTGGTTGATGTTGATGGCTATGAAGTGTGGGCTTCTTAGAGTATATGATATGATAGATGCTGCCTTTGTTTTTGTTGGTGAGCCTTAAGTGGATCTGTCATCTTTACATGTGTCGTCTGAAAGCTAGCAATGCATGAAAAGAAATTGCAAATATTTTCACCCTGAAATTAGGAAAACTGAATAAACCTAAGAAATATTGACGTGGCATAAAAAACCTTTTCTTGTACTAAAATGGTTTCTTGAATTTTGGTATGTTTGGATGAGAACTAGAGAAATTTGATAGTAGATGAGAAAGAAAATTAGTGATTTTTCGGATTAGTGTGAAAATAGTGTTATTCAGATTTGTAAAATTGTTGTTTGGATTGTATATTTGGAATAATAAATAGTTGTAATCGAAAAATATTAGTGTTAACAAGGTGCTAATTAAGAGAAAAGATAGAGAAGTGAGGTTTCAAATAAATTGTCATGATGCAGAGATAGTAGAAGTGGTGTTAATTTTGTCATTTTGAAATTGTGTTAGCAAAAATTTAAGAAGAATTTTTTTTTTTTTCTCTTTTCACACTTTCAAATAGTAACTATTTCAATATTTACAAAGAACAAAGAATAGTAGCTGTTTTAACTATTGTTGTTCTAAATAGCTTCTATTTTAGAATAGTCTGTAATTTTTTTTTTTTTTTTGACAATTACTGCTGTGAATCGCCTCTATTCTAAAATAATCTCCATTCTTTGGCAATTCAAACATAAGAGTGGGTGGTTTCTTCATTTACGTGTAGCACACAAACTTTTCTTTTTCTTTGTAGAACGATAAGTAGATATTTCTAGGCAGATTCGATTTTGCCAGATCCATGCTAAACGGAATCTCCTTGGAAATCAAAAGAATGTACAAACAAAAGCATGCATGAATTCGTTGCGAAACCTTACATACTTTTACAACAGCAAAAGTAGCAAAAGCAAAAAAGGATCTTTTTCGTATCAAGCCAAACCGCTTTGCTTATTTATCCCGCTTGTATGACCAATGGATCTCAACAGTGTTATACACTATCCCATCATGTCACCTTTATATTATTGCCTTATTGGATTTCCCTTTGTCTTCTAAGCTTTACATTTATAGAAATATCTTATCATACAATATTATTAGTATACTGTATAGTTGTACATCGTCTATACGATTAGCAATTATTGGGTCCAAATCCTACAAACCCGCTAGCGACGTCAAACGTGATTTGGATCCCTTCCTGCTGTATATTCCCCATGATTGATAGACCAGTTTGTGATGGAGCAAATGCAAAACAAAATGTCCCCAAGTTGTCCACAGGGATCAGGAAGTTTTTTGCTGGCAGTGTCAGTATCGTACCCTCCGTGAAATAAAACGACACAGTTGGTACCCTCACGCTGCTGTACCCGTTCAGGTTATAACACGTGTCGAATATCGATACACCGGTGGTACGTGGAAGCCCCACTGCAGCACCAACAAAAGCATCTCGGAGTGTATTATATGCTTCTTCAGGGAGACGAGTTACCGCCGTACCGGTGTCCATAACCACACCACCGTAGCCATCTTCGGATAGTTGAAACATATCCTCTTCAAGGGGTAACCTTACCCCAGCCACTCCAAGTCCTAAGAGGCCTACATAGTAGAAACTAGGAGCCCGCGGGTTGCGCAACAGTGGGACCCACACAGCTCCCACTGGGACCCCTTCGGTACGACCAAAGACTAGTGTGCCTGCTTCAGAGCTTGATCCACGGCTCACGAGGCAGTAGCTAAAGACCCCGCCAGCCGAGCCACCAAGCTGGGCCAAGAAGGAGGTTGGGCCCCACCCAAGGCCCAATAGGCCACCGGCACCGGTAAATAAACCATGGTTGTGGTGACCACAGCCAATGGCGACCCCGCTTACCGTAGTTGAACCGAATGTCAGCGTCTCTAAGGCTACGACACCTTTGCTGTAGGAACCATCTCGGTAAGACACATCATATCTGCATGTAATTAGCATATGTGGATGAAGTAATAAGAAATTTTCAAAATATAAAAATATAATATGACATGACAATATGCATATACGTACCGGCAACTTTCATCCGGGTTGCTACAACTGGTACCGGAGACTAGGTGGCAAACACGTCCCCCGCAATTCACAGCCAAGAAAGAAGATGAAGTTGATGGATCAAATATAGGGTCAGACTGAGAGTAGCACTGATCACATGGCATGCATTGTAACCAGATTACATCACTGCCAGAGTCAATGACCAGGTACTGATCTCTTGCCGGCGTACCGACACCTACACGAATGAAGTATTCACCACTTCCCTGGGATAAACCCGAAACCACATCAGACCCAAAATCGTCTAGTCTGTATCTCCCTGACCGTAAAGAGATATCGCGTGCCAACGAGGCTGCTCGGGTTGAATCACGGTTTATGCGGTCGGTAAAGGCGGAGGCATTGTTGGTATGATTATGATTTAAGATTGAACTAAGGTGGTAGATGGGTAGTGAAAAGTTGCTTTTGTTTGTGATCTGATTTTTTTTATGAGTAGTTTGTGTGGTTAGAGTAAGGAGGGTGAATTTTGGTTGCAATTGGAGAGAAGAGGTGAGGAGGAAGAAGAAAGGGAAGAGAAATGAAATCAGCTTGTACATAGTTTGATTTTTAACTAACTATCTGTTTATTTTTCATGCAAGGATTTTGAATCTAATCATGAGAGAAGGTGAATTTATTTGTTTGAAGTGTTAGCACTGTAGATGAAATCGACAGTGATTGTTATGGATATGGACAGGTGTGAACGAGTGAAAGACTTGGTAAGCGCGACAAAAAATGTGCTGAAAGTGTATAAAGTGTACACAATATATTTGTTTTTGCTCTTTTTTACTTGTACAAAAATGCCTCCTTTTTCAGTTGTAGTTATTGCAAGTTTATCTGTTTTATATGTAACAAATTTGTGAAACCAATAAATTTTGGTTCCTTCCATATATACACATGTAATTAATTGACCAAACTTAGTTTGACATCTTTGTAATAATTGCTTTCATTCTAATTTTTATTCAGAAATGATGAACTA
The DNA here is from genome assembly GCF_964058835.1 of Carex rostrata. Classification (NCBI taxonomy): domain Eukaryota; kingdom Viridiplantae; phylum Streptophyta; class Magnoliopsida; order Poales; family Cyperaceae; genus Carex; species Carex rostrata. The sequence goes on along the minus strand of NC_135919.1, from coordinate 5,321,938 downwards.
ATTTTACTACTAAATTTATTATTTCTCTTAGTTCTTTAAGTTTCTTCAAGGTTAATTGAGTCTTTCTTCTTCTTTTTTCTCCCCAATTTGTTGACAACCAATATGTTTCTGATTTTTTTTTAAAATTAGAACTAATTTTAATGATTTTAACGGAATAAGCACAGAGAAGTTGAATTTTATAAAAAATAGCTCCACCGATCGATCCCATGTCTCAGTAAAGGTAGAAACATATTTGCTCCACTATTTTATGTTAAATGGTACTAAATAAATTTTATGTAAAATGGCTCCACTGATCTACATAATCGATGGAGCAAACATGTTTTTCCTTTCACCGATCACTTATTTCGGTGGAGCTGTTTTTTTATAAAATTCAACTCCTCAGTGCTTGAACTTTATAAATTACAAATTTACTTCTAAATTACATATGTGCCAATGACAGTAACATTTTTTGCATTATTTTCTTGTTATTTTGTGCCCTACATTAACCACTCCTAGTGGGTTAAGTTTTAAATATTATGTATCTTTTCTTTACTTTTTTTTTGAAGTAGGTCTTTTCTTTACTTTTTGAACTCGATTTCTTTATAACAGCTACCTTTTTGACTCAAAATTTAATCAAGAAGACTGATCACGTCGGATTTGTGTCTAGTCATTCAATACCAAATTGTAACCGACAAAATAAAATCAAATTACAAAAAATCAATAGTGAGGATATGTTACAATTAATGGATAGCGCACAATAGTCCGTACATTGGATCAATATTTTTATTTACAAATTCTAAATAGTCGATCAGAACCGTTTAACATGATCACCATAAAAAAATGTATTTGAAGATCAAATTTTATATTTAAAAATTTTTATTACTATTTTTTTAGGAAGGTAAAAAAAAAGACGATCTAAAAATTCTAGACCATTTGAAAGTATTAATTTTTTTATCTATTTAAAAAAATAGTAAAAAAAGAAGTAAAATTTAGTTTGTAAGACATTTTAATATGAATATTATATTGAACAATTCACATCAAACTGTCTAGATTTTAAAAATAAGCATAGACCAATGTACGCTATGTATAATACCATAACGACAAGACCCAAAAAAAAAAGCAATTCAATTTTACTCAATAGTTTTCAGAAAGTATTTCATTAATGCCGATTTGTAGATATTAAGATGAAGTGCACACAATTTTAAAATTTCTAACTATAGTTCTTTTCTTCTTCATTTACAGGCAATTTGTGCAAAGCATGAGGTGGAAGGAAATTTTATCATATTTTAAAGCGCATGAGAAGAGGTAGGGTGTCAAAGGTTCCGATACAGATCAGTTGGAGGCAGTGGCGAGCTAGGATTTGAGCTAGGAATAGGTAAAAATTGAATTCGGATTCGAATAAATTAATGGATTCGGGTTCGGGTTTGAATTCAAGACACGATTCAAAAAAATAGCAAGAAATATATTAATGCAAGCAATTCAAACCTATTTGGCTATTCAATCAATTTACCGAAGTTCTCCAAAGTTTCAAGTCTCAATCAATTTATCGAAGTTTCAATCAATCTGGGCAGGCTGGTAACAGGTGAGCACAGACTGACAGACGCACAGTGGCGGCTGATACAGACGAGGCGGACACATGAGACTTATGGGTTGCATAATATATATATGACAAATTTAATAATAGTGAGAGAAATCTGATCTCAAAGGAATTAACAATAAAATCAAGATGATGTGGTGGTACAGTAAAAAATATTCACTGGTATTATTACTACAATCTTGTTTAGTTTTGTGAAAATCAGACTAGCACTATGCCACTATCTATTATATATATCATCAAATGCAAGCAATCAAATTGTTTCTTTCCGAGTAATAAAACAGAAATATGTGTATAACATAATTGTAATACAAATCTCTGAATTTTCATAATCTTAAATTCTAAAGGGGAATATTTTATCTCTTCTTACGAATTTTGGATTTGCATCTAGCCTAATAATTAAAATATTGTTCTCACAAGAAGTGTTATGTTCAAAATTTAATATCTATTAAAACTGAGTTGTAAGACTTTTTGTTGTTCGAATTTTTTTTTCATATAAATTGATTAAGACTGATAAATATTGGAATATTCTCCGATAATTTATTAACAAGGGATTAAATAATTAACATAAATTTATAATATAAAATTATATAAATAAAATTAAGTAAATATGTATAAATTACTTAATTCAATAAATAAATTAAGTTGACAAACCTGACTTATTTACTTAAGTCAATCTCTTAATTAATAAATTTTGCTTTATAGGCTAATTATGCCTTGATTTTTCAATTGTTGTAGAAAAGATCAATGGAACAATCCAGATTCAACTCAAACACAAGGTCCAGTTGACCTGTGGTCAAAGGATTTAAAATTTATAATATTAATTTTATCTACAGTACTTTGTTAGTACCGAAATTAGAAAAAAAAAAAAAAAATCTAGAGATAGACAAGTGCCTACCTCTGTGAAGTGCTAGCCTCGCCACTGATTGGAGGTATTTTCATATCCGTATGATAACAAAAAAAAATCGTTACTCTTATTTGTTTTTTTAATACAGTACGGATCGGATAAACAGATAAAAAAGTGTCATTGATATTTCGATTTGTGCTTTCGATAAAATTATTTAAAAAATAATAATAATAATAATAATGAATACAACTAATTTGTATTATGAAAATTTAATAAAAATACAAAACTTTATTGTATTATGTATCATCTTCATACAAATATAAATCTATATATATTTTTTTATTTTAAAAAATTATCTTATACAAAAACGAGTAAGATAACGAAAAAAAATTTGATACACTTACCCGTACTCAATAAACTAATGAGAAAAAAATCTTATCATTATCCGTGTTTTCAGATACGATACGGGTCGGATAAACGAATAAAAGAGTGCCATTAACACCTCTAAGAAGAGGAGTATATAATGAGGAGGGTTCAAATGCCTCCATGTTTTTGTGCCTCCATCATGCCTCCATTTCTCTCCATTATTTTCAAAGTTCAAACAGTCGATCCGAACCGCTCAACCTAACCTCCATACTAAAATATGTTTGGAGACCAAATTTTATATTTTTAGAAATTTTTTTACTATTTTCTTAGATAGGTACAAAATAAGTAAATCTGAACCATTTAAAAACAGTATTTTTTTACCTATCTAAAAAAATAGTAAAAAATTCCTAAAAATATAAAATTTGGTCTCCAAACATATTTTAGTATGGAGGTTAGGTTGAGCGGTTCGAATCAACTGTTTGAACTTTGAAAATAATAGAGAAAGATGGAGGCACAAAAACATGGAGGCATTTGAACCCTCCTTGTATATAATATAGCATTTTTAATGCTTTGTTGGTAAAAAGGGCGTGTCCTTTCCCTGTGTTTTGCTTCTTAAATTATGATTAGGATATCGTTAGTTTTCTGGCACTTTCAATATATAATCAACCAATTATTGACTAGCCCCAATTATGCATTCGTTTTCAGCTAGTGATTAATAAAAAAATTAGTCGGTTTTTAACATTTTTAAGTATTAAATGATGAAGTAATTGCTTCATAGTCATTATAGCACAAATAAGTAGTAGTACTGGTACAGATGGACCTGTGCATGTTAAACCGGAACAAGATCTGCTGCTCTTTAAAATCAAGCTATCTCTGCTCTCCTCTTTATCTCTCTCTTTTAGGGGTGTTCAAACGGTTCGATTTATTTGATTTTTAACCGAACTAAATTTTTTTGGTTTAAATGGATCGGTTCGATTAAATTTGTAAATTATTTCAGTTTAAATGGATCAATTCAGTTTAGATTTCTCAAAACCGATGAAATCGAACTGACCGATTTATAATGATTCGACTTTGAAAATGAATCGGTTCGATTTTGATCTGTGTTTTCTTCAAGGTTCTAAATAGCGATTATAGCGGCACAGCGGGGAGACAAAAAAAAAAACTATTGCGAATAGCGTAGCTATAGCGGAAGCTATCACACATAGCGATTTTCCCTTTTCAAACTTTATATTCTATATTTCTACTAATTATCTGTTGAACTTAGGGGCACCTCTAATTGCTCAAAAACTGAAATTAAATTGCAATTGAAAGTAAAGAGATGAGTTTAGAGAAATTTGACACGCGGGGTGATAACGGAGTTCGGCAAAACAAATGCCTACGTCTCCGGGGCTTCGCAACCTTGTGAGGTGCGCCTTTCTATTACCCAATACGAAAGGATTACAACTTGTGAACCGTTGAGCCCTTACACACCAAGCGGGAAGTCAAACGGCCAACTCAAGGAGATGAGAACAAGGTCTCAATTTGTCTAGAAACACAAGAGGAACACTCAATAGATCACTCTAATCTAATCTATATCAAGATTAGTGAAGTAGGTTTGAGGTTGCTTGAGAGATGTTGAAGTTTTAAGCTCTCACAACAATGGAGTAGGCTAAGCTCTCAGAAAATCGCTTTTGAATTGATTAGGGTCGGCTGAGATAATGAGAAAGAGATCCCATCACTCTATTTATAGTGTCAGCTCAAAAATGAGCTGTTTGACATAAAACGTTACCAACGTTTTATTCAAATGCGATTTTAGGGTTTTAATTCTCTGACAGCTTAGTAAAACGTTACAACGTTTTAACCTGTAAAAACTTGATCAAAACAGAATTTATTTGAAGCTTAAATATTCCTAAAACGTTACAACGTTTCATGTTGGTACAGTTCAGCTGTGCTTCAGCAGTTCTAAAGCTATTAAACGTTAAAACGTTTGTCAAACGTTATGACGTTTGTAAAACGTCACAACGGTTGTATAACGTTATAACTTGATTCTTCTTTTGATCAGTTTGTTGCTAAAACATTACAACGTTTTGAAAACGTTACCAACGTTTTATCCCATTTTAATCAACCTCACACATACTTTACCAAGTTTCTGATTTTACAGTTTGTATTCTTGATAAAAGTCTTCGTGATTTCTTCAGTCCAAGCATATTATACTGCAGTTCTTACTCTTCTTGGACCTACATATTCTCAAAATAGAAGAAATCGTAAAATTCAATAATTGTATGTTTTTGCAAATTAGTCAAATAGACGTAAAAGATTATTGTACGAACAACAATATCAACATAATCAATATTAGAAAATTGATGTAACAACTAAATGACAACTAATCTAAGTCTATACTTTTTATCAATTACGCAAATAAGAATGAAAAAAATCTAAAAAGTAACATTATTTAATAGTTTATACTTCATGGTATTACATATTATAATGACAAAGAACAATTAATTTTATAAGGTAAATGAAATCAATATACATATTTAAACATTTTATAATTATAATAATAATCAAAATCAGCTTTCAATTGAAACGAACGATAATAATTTTACAAACGAATACTATGAAAAGAGTAATCAAAATGAATAATTAGTATTTGAATATTTCTCGATATATAATGATAGAATAAATCACAAATAAAAATAGAAGCATATAGTTTGGTTTAGTATACTTATCGTAGAAGACCATGTAGCATTAGAAATAAGAATAGAAGTACAGAAGTCCATATAAATTGCAAAAAAAAAACCATGTAGCATAGCGGTAGCTATAGCGGGTCTCATATAGCGGTAATAGCGGTCAGCTATTATAGCTATAGCGGTCGTAGCTGAGTTAGCGCAATTTTATCTCATAGCTTAGTGTTTATGGTCCGAAAAAGCTATAGCGTAGCTATAGCTAACTATTTAGAAGCCTGGTTTTCTTGCATAGAATTTTAGTTATTGTGTATAAAATGTATATTATTCAACAATAATGCTATCAACAATGGTTTTATCTTTTATATTTTATCAATCTTGAGATGATTCCCGAAATTATGGGCCGTACTTTGGTTTAAATCGAACAAATTGAAATTTAGTTTGGTTTATTCGGTTCTGTTCTTAATCAGTTGATAGGTTTGATCGGTTCGGTTCGGTTCTATTTTGGAAAACCGAAATAAAGTTCGGTTTGACTATTTTACTTCGGTTTCAACCGAACCGACCATTTGAACACCCCTACTCTCTTCTTTATCTCTCCTCTTTCTTCTATTTCTCTCTCCTTTTTTCAATAGAGAAATAGAGAGAAAAGTGGACAGCAGCACCATGTTATTCTTCTTAAAATAGTAGTAGATTTGGATTCTATTAAACCTATGTTGTGTTTATATAGGCAAATTTGCTAACACGAAACTATTTTTTACAATAGTATGAACTATGACATGAAGATTAATGTTTCTGAATCACTCTTACTATAGACACCGGATTTCGAATCTGTAATCTTTACGTTGAATTTTATGGAATTTGAGAGAAAGAAATGATGTATTACTGTTCTGATCTTGAGAAATGATATAGTGAACGTTTTTATTGTACTATTTTTTTTCTCAAAAAATGGAATTTTTTTTTCTTCTTTTAGCCAATTAATGATGAAATTAGGATCTGAGGCTAAGTTCCTTAATTTTTTCTTTCACATAGTGAACGATGAATTAGCCAACTGGCTAAATATAGTTTTCTGTTTGCTAACATGCATGTTGCTGTTAAAGAAGGATTAAAGGAAAATTGATTGAATTTTTTGGGGGATAAAAGGTATTTGGGAACATTTAATTCAATTGCACACAAGATGCATAATAAAATGTTTAAGTGATGATTTTATCTGTTTTTGGGGAACAAACATTTTTTTAGTTCCTTTCTGTCATAGATAGTTTAGAAATTCTCTAGTGTTATAGTGGTACAGTAGTATATTTTATAAGAGGATAGTTCAAATGCATCATAATTTTGTGCTCTAATATGCTTTACATCCTTTATCTCTCTTTTCAAAGTCCGAGCAGTCGATCCAAACCGCTCAACATGATTTTCATAATAAAATATTTTTACATACCAAATTTTATATTTTTTAGAATTTTTTTTACTATTTTTTTTACATAAGTACAATATCACTTTTTCGGATGATCCAGAATATCTTTAAAACAATGATTTTGTACATATCTAAAAAAAATAGTATAAAAATTCCAATAAATATAAAATTTAATCTCCAAGCATATTTTATTATGAAGATCATGTTGATCGGATCGGACTTTGAAAAAGAGGATAAAAAATGTGGAGTATATTAGAGCATTGGTGCATTTGAACTCTCCTTAAAAAACTTATTGTTCCAGTGCTCAGAAAAATTGGAAGATATTTTAAACTTATACTTTCCCTAGATGATTTTTTCTCTTTTTTACAAAGTATCCCCATGGTCCTAATATGTACCTGTACCAATCATACTTGTCAATTGATATATATTTAGTGTAAACATTAGCAGTTTATAAATTTGCTTAAAATATATTTCATAATGTGTTTTAAAAAAAGTTCCATTCTACCTTCTCAATTAGCAGTTTAGCACTGAAATCTTTATCAAATCTTTAAATTGGGGCCCCATAAGCCATATAATGTGTGGTGAGTTGGATTAGTGCTAAATTATAGGAATACGACAATCAAAATCTGATATCTTAGGTAAAGAAGGCGGCTAATTTAAATACTAGTGGAGATGTCACCACACCAAAATATATGAAACTGTACACCTTATGGAATGCGCAATATATAGTCCAATTATATATTGATTATGTGCTAAACCATGTGTCAAGCCAAATCAGAGTTCTAAATAGCTAACTATAGCTGCACTATAGCTTTTTCAGACCTCAAAAACTAAAATACTATTATTCGCTTTTCTTTTATAATGATTTCTCCACTATTGATCCAATCCGCTTTAAAATTAATGCACATCGCTTTAATATATCCGTGCTATTCATCTCAAGATTCGTACCGATCTAGTGCACATGAATCTTAAAGCGGATTGAACAGTGAGAAAACGTTCTTTTAACCTGGCACAAATCTTAAAGCGGATCCTCTATTTCTAAATATATGAAACTGTATCCCTTGTGGAATGCGCAATATTTCCAATTATATATTGATTATGTATTAAACCATAAGTGTCAAGCCAAACATATATATATTTTTTAAAATTAGAATCACCACACTTTTCAGCTAATTAGTTAATATATCTCTACATTTGTTCAAAGTTTGTTGAACATCTTACGTGTGCCAAGAACATATGAATCAACATCCACCTACCGTATATATTTCCTTTATAGATCAAGCAATTGTATAAAAATGATGTATGCAATTACGCAATAAAGGAAGAAATGAAAGACCGCATTATAATCTGAGTCAAATTAAATAATGAATTTAGGCAGAAGAGAAACAACTATGTAATTTAAATTGGTTAATTTGATCATGCCTAGTACCGACATTTTTATTTTTACCCACTTAAAAAATTATTTTAATAATAATAACCAAGATTTAGAAGAAATTTTAAAAATAGTCAAACCGTGGAATTTTTCCACGGCTTGGAATTCTAATTCAGCCCGTGGAAAAATTCCACGGTTCCAACATTTTTTTTTTTTTTTTACAAATCAGAAATTTGTATTTTTTTTTTTTTGTATTGAAATATTAGAAATGTTGGATATATTTCTTTGAAAATAGATGAAATACAATATAATTTGATTTATTAGAAAGACTGCAACAAATAACCCGGATCAATATTTTTCAGATCGGATTTTTCGCGGCTGTAAGAAAAATTAATATATTTATTTATGTATTATTGGAAAAAAATAAAAATGCTTAGATTCCGAGTTATTGATCCCGATTCAAAAGTCACTTCTAAGTAATCTAGAAAATATTATGATCTCTCTAGTACATTTAATTTATTAAAAGTTGTATCTATTTTGAGAATTATTTTTGAATAACAATCATTAAATAAATTAAAGTTTTTATTTTTTTTTCAAAATAGATACAGCTTTTAATAAATTAAATCTATTAGAAAGATCATAATATTTTCTAGATTACTTAGAAGTGACTTTTGAACCGGGATCAATAACTCGGAATCTAAGCATTTTTCTCAAGATCTGTTTTAAAATTTATTTTAAAATTTATGCATCGCTTCAATATCTGTGTATTTGTCTCAAGATTCATACCATTTTAGTGCACACGAATCTTAAAGCAGATTGAACAGTGGAAGAACGTTCTTTTAACCTGACACAAATCTTAAAGCGGATCCTATATGTATAAATGGGTACCGACTGGAAGTAAATATGGACCGTTAATTTATGGGCCCCACTTATGCAGTACCTAAGACGATACGAACTCGAGGTACCCATCAGACTCAATTTGAATCCGATGAACGTCGGACGCAAATTTCTCCTCATAATAATTAGTCCAATTCCAACCAATCTTTATTGTTTTCGATGATATGAAACACTACCACCAAAACACTACTAATACTAACAGTAAATATATTTCGACTAAAGACAAAAATACTATTTCGGCTACTGGTAAAGATGAAAGCTGGTGCCTCAGATTGTGTATTGGTGTGAGCAGCCCTGACCACGTAGAATACAAATAGCCGGATCAAAATTAACTAGAAAGATTGTGTTAAGTAAAAATATTTACAACCACATGCCTCAAAGAGAAAACAATTTCCATGAGAAGCATTAAAGTATCTCAGAAGGATGATATCAAATTAACGAGCTTGTCAATATTGATAGAAGAAGATCCGTCACTCTTGATGCAAAGAGATGCTTCATGTTTCATAGCTCTCATTCTTTCTCTAATTTCAGCACCTTCATCCTCTTTCATCAACTGTTTGATCGCCTTTTCAATTTTCCCTCTCTCTAGTTTCCCTTCTAACCTGATACCAACCTTCCAAACATGTGTGGTAGATATAGCATTTCCAATTTGATCGCCAAATTGAGGCCAACAGATCATGGGGACCCCTTCACTTATAGCCTCTAGTGTCGAATTCCAACCGTTATGAGTCCAGAAGGCGCCAACTGAGGCATGTGCCAAGACCTCCTTTTGTGGAGCCCAACTGATTATCTTCCCATGACCACTTGTCACCGCTATGAACTCATCAGGTAAATCAACCTCATTTGTTCCGAGGATTGAACCTGGTCGAACCACCCAAACAAAAGGTTGGCCACTGTTAGCCAAGCCCCAAGCAGTCTCGATGAATTCCTTGTAGTTCATGCAAGCAATGGTACCAAGACTCACATAAAGCACAGATCCAACAGCTTGTGTGTCTAACCACTCTAAGCAACTACGATCTTTATCCAACAATCTGCTTCTGGAAGGGGGAGTGAACTTATGGAGAGGACCGATACAAAATACCGGAACCGGTATTGCTCTTTGGAACTTCTCTACCTCTGTATTTTCAATGGAATCGAAAGTGTTTACAATTATCCCTGAGGATTCTCTTATAGCATCTATAATATGTTTAAAGAAGTCACATAACTCTTCATTGCTCCAATGACCAGTAAGTTCCAAGTCCCTCGTTTGGAGAGGGGCAAGTTCGATCACTTGTGATTCTGTTGAAATTTAAAGTGAAGAAGATAAATTAGTTACAATAATGGACATGTTGTTATTATTGAGCAGGAAATATATATGAGTACCAGGGGCGGAGTCGGAATTTCAAACTATGGGAGTCGATCATATAAAATTTCTATGCTAATGGGGGTCGATTTTACAGTACCCACGACATTTCACTCTAAGATATATACAAAAATTATACTTAAATACAAAAATTTGAAAAGAAAAATATGGGGGTCAATTGACCCTTACTCACATTGAATAGATCCACCCTTGTTGAGTACTAACCTTGCACTGGCATGCAGTCTTTCTCGACCGACTGAGGAAATGTGAACCAATTTAGAGTGGCTGCATTACCGGTCCTAAGTACTAGAGTTGAAACTCCAAGCCTATTCGCAAGAGGTTGCAAGTTGTACCAGTGTGTGTCTCGGATCAAGCATGCAACGGGCTCTTCATTTTTGTCAGAAAGAATGCTTGTCAAAGAATCATAAAATAGCCGCTCACAACTATTGTTCCAAGCTATCATTCGAAACATTGCGTCATTAACCAAGGGTCTGAACCGGTTTGTTATTTCTCCATCATCAACCAAGATGAAGCGGTACAAAGGATACTTGGTGGAATTGATGGAGTTGTAGGTGGTGTGAAAAATGGTGATGGAGAAGCCGTGAGAATGGAGAACTGCAGCAAGTTCTAGCATGGGATTAATGTGGCCTTGATAAGGAATTGGAAACAATAGCACTCTTTTTCCCATGACTTCTGTGGCGTGTGATCCTTGATCTGAGAATGGAGGCTGCAAAGCCAAAAAGAGACTACATATATGATTATATACCTTGCTTTGAACATGTTATACATACTTTAAAAGAAATATTAGCTGTTGGGTGTTGGGACATTCAACTTGATAGCAATAACAACTATATTAGAGGAGGGTTCAAATGCCTTCATTTTTTGTGCCTCCATCATGCCTCCATTTTTTAAAACTTTAATAACTCAAAATTTAAAACTTAAAAGTCAAAATAAAATCGTTAGATGTGATCTATATTATTTTCTCTCTGTGTTCATAAAAAATTATCACATTTCAATTTTGTTTTTATGTAAATCAATAAGTTCAAAAATCAACGTCTAGAAATCATCCACATTAGTGCATTTTTTACAAGCTCTTGATGACAATCAAAATAAAATTGAAATGCCATAATTTTTTGCATGTGCATAAATAAAATGATGTAAATCATATCCAACGGTTTTATTTTAACTTTTAAGTTTTAAATTTTGAATTATTAAAGTTTTAAAAAATGGAGGCATGGTGGAGGCACAAAAAATGGAGGCATTTGAACCCTCCTCATTATGATTATATTAAAACTAATTTATTCTTACAAACATAAAATCAAAAAGTAATAATTTTTTATATGTATGTAGAAAAAATAATATAGATCACATACAACGGTTTTATTTTGATATATAAATATTAACTTTTTTGTTATTAAAAATTGCTTAAAGCTCGAATCAACAGTCAAACAACACCTCAAGTTGCCTAAAGCTACAATTTTGTAAAACCCTAAACCATGAAATCTAAAATTGGCCATCTCTTGTCAAAATTGTACAGCTAAAAACTTCAACTTAAACCCTAAATTCCAAAATGTACCTCATTGCCAGAGAAGAAATCTAGAGCAGCGAAAAATGTGAATGAAATAGGTTTTAAATGTTACCTCGGCCTGGCTGTGGGTGAAAATCTTGTTGCCAGAGGAAAGAAGGTTGGGCAACGGAAGAGAACAGGAAGAGGCGGAGAAGAGGATGAAGCCGGAGGTTTAAGAAAGGCGAAGGGTTTGTACTAGGCAGATCTGCCTCGAAGAGGAAGAAAAGGGAGGGAGTGAAATTAAAAAGTTATTTCCAATGGGCCCCATCTGTCATAGAGGTTCCACTTTAAGATTTGTACCAAATTAAAACGGACGACTCAGATCTCATTCTACACTGACGTCAGCTATTGCACTGGATCTGAATTCCGGAGGGTGTTTCTTTGAGAAATAATTTCACAAAGAAACGAGGATAACTGAAAAGGCTCAAATGTCAGCCCAAAATTTCCGGCCCAACTAAACCCAGACACATAGGTGAGCCCCGAGACTGACAACTGACAAGAGACGCAAATTGCGGATTCATATATATTTATACTCGTGTGTAATGCAACGGAAACATTATAAGTTTGAATAAAATAAGAAGAGACATTTTTATTGATATTAACTTGTGTTTGAATAAAATAGAAAGAGATATTTTTATTGATATTAACTTGTTTTGTTTTTTATTTTTGGAAATGTAACCTATTTTTGTTGCTAATTTGAGCATGATACTGATATTCTATTAGTTTCTATTATTCTGTTTAGAATAAATCCAAAGTTCAATAACTTCAATATAGATAAAAATTCAAAAACCAATTTTGCGGACTATTTTTTATTAATATCCAAATTTAATTTTAAATTTCAAAAACTAACCGCCTTAGCGTTGCAATTCGAAAAATACCCTTTCCGGGAAAAATTATAACGGAAACAGAGGTTATTTCCGGGAAAAATTTTTCCGGAACCATGCTATTTCCGGGAAAATTTTTTACGGAACCAGCCTGTTTCCGTGAAAAATTTTTACGGAAGGAGGCCTCACTACAAATGCATTGGTCCCGCTGGTCCTCCCATCCCCAATTCCCCATCACAACCCAGCTCTCCTCCGTATTTCAAGGTAATTTTTTTTTATTTAATTTATTTAATTTATTTAATTTATTTAATTTATTTAATTTATTTAATTTATTTAATTTATTTAATTTATTTAATTTATTTAATTTATTTAATTTATTTAATTTATTTAATTTATTTAATTTATTTAATTTTGAATGGTTTAGAATATTGTCTGATTAATTTAGAAAATGCCAAAATGATGTACAATAATTTAGAAAAATACCAAAATAGTGTAGAATAATTTGAAAAAATTTAAGGTGATTTACAATATTGTTCGAATTTTGTAGTATGGCAGACCCAGTACTTAAGCATAGATTTAGCCCCCTGTTGTGGATAGTTCACGGTAATCACAGGATATCTGAGGCGTCTAAGGAGGTAAACATTTACTTTTTTTTTTTTCATAACTCTGTAAGTAATCAAATAAATATTGTAATTAATTTTTTCCTTATTGTAGAGTACAGAAATTTTATCCGTGAGACATTATCGGCACAAATGCGAGTATAATGAGAGGTACGCACCGTTTTTAATTCGAATGGGCTTATATCAGCTCGCGACATTGCCCGATATCGCCCTCGATGCGGCCCTCATTCATGGACTTGTCGAGCGGTGGCGTCCAGAGACGCACACTTTTCATCTTCCATTCGGAGAGATAACAGGTATTAACTAATTTAAATAATTTTTTTTTTATTCGTTACTGACAAGTCAAATATATTACAGTTTCTCTAGAGGATGTGAGTTGTCTCTGGGGTTTGCCTATTACGGGGGAGCCGATAACGGGATTTACAGACTCGGCGAGTTTTCAAGGCCGACTGTATGAGTTGCTGGGGGTGAAAGATGATGAAGTGAAGGGGTTCATGAAGAAGAGGGGAACTAATACGTACGACATGCTTATCGCCAAAAAAGCTGTCCGTGAGCGCTTCAAAACATTACCAACAGATGCGAACGACGAACAATTGAAATGGTTAGTATTTTTTTATTTACAACCTTATTCGTATTTGATATTTTTAATAATGTACTCACATTTTAAAATTGACGGTTAGGTATGTTCGTGGATTTCTCCTCGACATGCTAGGGAATACCATGTTTGCTGACAGTAGCGGGGACGGAATACCGCTGTGGTATCTCGGCATGATTGAAAACTTGGACGAGCCGAGAAAGTGCAACTGGGGCGGAGCTGTTCTCGCTTATTTATATAGAAATCTATGCCTCGCATCCAGTCCTTCATGCAAAAGCATGCATGGTCCCACCATGCTTCTGCAACACTGGTCGTGGACCCGATTTCAAATTCACCGGCCGTTACCGGGATCTCAACCGACTCCATTCTCCGGCCACGCATTCGGTGATCCTAGGGCGTCGTCTTCTTATGATGCAGGTGATCCTGGGGCGTCGTCTTCTTATCCACCTCCGGCAGAGGATCCGTCTCAGACACCACATGCAGTGGATCCCACTGACGAGCCGCGACGTTCACAGCGTGCTAGGGTTGACACTTCTCGCTTCTCACATTCGCAGTATCCGGACCACCATGTACATGCACAGCGTCGCCAGTAGGATTTATGGATTTTATCTTGTTATTTGCGTTATATCTTGTTATTTTTTATTATCTTGTAGGACTCGTCGTATATTTTTCATTTATAGATTTGAAACTGTCAACCGGATATGTCATTGAAACTGTCAACCGGATGTGTCATATTTTCCCGACCAGTAATCGGGTACTGTGATTGACGGGACTGTGGTTGTGACTGATTGGGCTGTCCGATATCATCATCGGAACCCGACGACTCACCGGAGAGCATCTCATCTCCACTCGCCAAACTATCAGAATCAATTGCATCCACAGGTACGTGCGAATAATCGCGTACATGTCTGCGGACCGCACTGGAACTGGGTCGGGATCTCATTGGTATATCCACAGAGTGCCGACCGGTATTAGGTCGGGATCTAACTGGTATTGGGTCTTGATCCACATGATTCTGACTGCTACTGGGTCGGGATATAACTGGTTGATCCACAGAGTTGCTACCGGTACTGGGTCCGGGTCTCATTCTTACATCCACAGAGTACCGACCGGTGCTAGGTCGAGATCTAACTGGTATTGGGTCCGGTTCCACAGGATTCTGACTGGTACTGGGTCGGGATCGAGGTTCAGGAATCTGACTAGTACAGTTCGGTTCCAATTCTACATATAACTCCATAATCTTGAACCTTTGTGAAAAAGACGACACAATTCCTAAAATCATTTCGAATGATTGTTGGTCCATTACCGGTACTAATTGATAGTCACGTTGTCCATCGGTGGACATATTAAACCTGGCTTGAATTTCCAGATTTGCTTGACTAGCATTGTACCCAACAAATTTATAAATCTCATTCTGAAGATAATCAAAATTGTGGTTCACGGTTAGCGGTAATGAGTATTTAGCTCGGGTACTGTAATAGACCCTGTCATCATTATATTGGATTTCCCCTCCAGTATAAATTTTCGCACAAATAGTTGTCATTTTTAATTTCGATTGGTCTGGCAATTTCAAAAATAACAACATATAATTAATTAAAAATTGTGTTGCCATTAGTAAAAATATTCTAGACAATTTTCAATAATTATTCTACACTATTTTGGAATTTCATAAATTAATAGGGCAACATTCTAAACTATATTGGAATTTTTTAAATTATTATAAACCATTTTGGAAGGTTGTAAACAATTCTAAATTTTCTGGACAATATTATGAAAAAAAAAAAAAATGGAATGAAGTAATTAAATATAAATTAAATTAAAAATAGCATAAAGAAAATAAAATTACCTCAATCGAAAACCGGTCGATCTGACTGTCAGAGCTCCGTAAGGAATCCGAAAAGCAAAAAGTTCCTAAAACAATTCTAAATCATTTCAGATTTAATCAAAATTATTTCAGAATTAATAAAATTATTTTAGAATTAAAAAAACTTTTAAATTTATTCAGCACCATTTTTTATTTTTTTCAATTAATATGACAATATTCATAATTTAAATAATTTCAAATTAAATAGTTACATATTTAAATAATTACAAATTAAATACTTCTAAATTTAAATTACAAATAAATGAAATTTAAATTAGAAATAAATGAAATTGAAATTATAAATTAATGAAATTAAAAATTAATGAAATTAAAATTATAAATTACTTAAATTTAAAATATAAATAAATTAAATTATAAATAATAAATTAATTAAATTTAAACTTACTGTGAGAGAGAGAGCGGATGATATGAAAGCGAACCGTAAACACACTGCGAATTTATAACAAAATTTAATGCATTTCCGTGAAAAAAAATTCCGGAAATTCGGCCTGTTTCCGTAAAAAAATTTTCCGGAAACAAACGTTTTCCGAATAAAATATTTCCGGATTTCACCTGTTTCCGGAAATTTTTTTTACGGAAATGGGGCCTGTTTCCGTTATAATTTTTCCCGGAAAGGGTATTTTTCGAATTGCATTGCTAAGGCGGTTAGTTTTTGAAATTTAAAATTAAATTTGGATATTAATAAAAAATTCGGAATTTTGCGATAGGGAAAACTTCAAATGACTATTCCCAATTCCAATGAATTTGCAAATATCAACATGTCGAATATATCAACACAGCACAAAGTTTGTAGAATTTCCAAGGCACAAGTCTGTAGAATTTCCAAGCAAAGTACCAGAACTGACACTAATTACCAGTTGATAACAATCAACAAAATGTAGTTATTATTCCCAACTCATTAAAATTAGACAAAGATTGCAACAGAGTGTACAAAATAATAGAAGGAAAGAAAATCAAATGCAGCACTTTATAATTACAAATGAAAAAAAATTTCCTCAAAAAAAATTACACATGAAAATAAAAGGTTTATTCATAAAAAAAAAATTCAAACCAAAACTTGGAAAAACACCATGAGGCAAATGAAGTTCTTCTGAGCGACATTGTGCATATGATGTATCAGGTCAATGACACGGTTATAGTGTGAAAAAAGATAATTAATGAAATTAGGAAAAAAAGATAGATGAGAAAATTAAGAAAATTCAAAATTAAAATGAAATAAAATTTTATGGGGGCAAAGAGAGAGATTGATACCTATAGCCTCATTCATTGTCATATCAGAAGACAAACTTGACAAAATTACCATTTAATAAGATTAATTCCAGCCTTTGCATAAATAATGCTTGACCAGAAAAAAAATAAAACAATGATAAACAAATTATGAACTTAATTACTGTTCTTAAACCAAAAACAAAAAGTTGTTGACGGCTCAAAAAATATGTTTTTGGTTGCATTAAAGTATCCCTAGATTCCTTTCATTTCCCTCAGATTCAACCCTATAACAATCAAAATATAATTAATGTACTATTTGATTTTATTAAATATTAATAAAAATGTGACAAATCAAGCAAGGTTAACATGATAAATATCATGTCTTACTTGATGGCAACCTTTATTTCGTCATAGGTAGCAGCCTTCTCGAGACTGACGGTAAGGTCCACCACCCAATAAGGGGTATTGGAGCAAATCTCATTTTTATTTTGTTATGATATAACGGTATGCGGTCGTCGGACGAATATGACACTGTCAAGCGATTAATTATAAATAATCGGAAATAATTGGACATAATAAAAAATAATTGACAGATTAATCATAAATATCCATGACGGTTTGAACACCGCCAACGACTTGTGAAAGTTCAGCGCCCTAAAACAGATTTTGCTATTTATTTATTTTGTTTTGCTTAAAAAAAATTGTTTCCATGATTAAAAAAAAATCGAGTAATGTGATTTGAGAACTGTGTTAAATTATAAGATCGGAACAAACTTTTTGGTAAATAGTTTAACAGAGAAGTTTTAGCATCATACAGCGCAAGAGGTATAGAAATAAGCAGCACTGCATATGGTTGGTGCGCTTCATGAAGCTAAAAACACTCTGTTAATATCTTGACCCGAAGCTAAAAAAGAGACGACTTTGGTTGGTTCCTCTTTTCTCGAATGAACCGGGTTCGAATTCGATCGGTTCGTGCTTGTAAGGTAAGGGTTTAGGGTTTTTGTTTCCGATTCGGTGGTTCTCTTTAGAATTCTTCTCCTTTTCGTCTTCTCCGACTGGACTACTACTCCTCCTTCAAGGTGATCTCTCTTTCCTCTTATAATTTGTTTTTTTTTATGCTCAAGCTATAAACCCTAGTCGATGGCATGGGTGGTAAATCACAAGAATTAGCTGCCCATCTCTCCCAAGGGAACCCTAGAAGTTAGAATTTGATGGCATCTAAAGTAAGCCAGGGGAAGATTGAGGGAACTTAATTTATTACTGGTCAATGAATTATTCTGATTCATTTAAACAATTTGATCATAAAATTCAATTGAAATTCAACTCTATTGAAATCATTTCAACTGTTGTCAAAAATTTAGTTTCAATGGAGGAAGTGATAGGAGCTGAGAGGGAGCTCTCAGCGGGGCACAAACTGGTACCATGGTCGAGCTGGGACCAGTGGAATTTTGTCAGAGAGAACATCTTCTCTTCTTCCTCTGAATCTGTTTCAGCCACACTCCAACGGGCAATATATATTTTTTAATCTCTCTCTCTCTCTCTCTCGGTATAATACAATGGTATTGTAATATATATGAGTTTAATTCTGTTAATTTTGTTTCAGATATCGGCATGGCGGAGTCGGGGCTGTTTACCTATTCCAATTGATGTCACTGCGGCATTTGTTGAGATCCAACAACAAGACCCTTTCTTTAGGTATCAATCAATTTGATTTAATTTGGTGTCTTTGTGTACTTGAAATGTTAAATTAGTTGAATTTATCTTTTAAATTCTTTGGTTATTTAGGAAGGAAACAGCAGATAGTGTCTCAGTCTCTGAAGAGATGCTGTCAATGCTATATAGCATGGCAATAATGAGGTGAGAACAGTAATTTAATTGCATCAATAATTAAAATTTTCTTTCTATTTTTATTTGGATGCGTGACGGGTTCAACAGATATTTATTTATATGGAGTGTAACGAGTGTTATATTAATTTGAAGAAATAATTTATAAGAACAATTTTTTAATGAAATGATTGGTGGTTAGAGATCATGTGAAAGCTATTATCATAAAGTGTATTTCTTTATGTAACATACACGCAAGATGAAAGATTTCAGTTTTTTCCTTTAATTTTTTTATTATTACCAAAAATTATACTATTGGGTCCCCTCATAAAATGAAAAATTGCAGAACACCTATTTACAACAACTAATGATTGTAAGCTTGTTACTCCTTTTCTTGTCACTTTATAAGGCTTGTGAATGGTTTTATGGAGAATGCTCATAAGAAAACAGGCCGTTCAATATCAGAACTAGCTGAAGCTGTTCATATACCAAGAGTACTTGTTGATATACGTCATGGTTAGTATTTAGTAGAGCTCTCTAATATATTTTTGATTCTCTTTCATGATATCTTAATATTCATTTCAACATGTGTTTTGTTGTAGAAAGTTCTCACAGAGACCTCCCTTCACTGCAGCTTGTTCGTGCTGCAAGTGTCAAGGTTTTTTCTTTTCCTTGGCTTCACTTGAACTCAATATTAGAATAATAGGCTTAATTCAACGTTCCTTTGTCGTCAATTTAGTATAACTCGTGCATTTTGGTGGCTATCATGAAATAAAAAGATATGTTATTTGCAAATACTACAGGGTGTTCTATGGAAAACGCTGCACAAATTTTTGACTTGGTTAAAGTTGAAGTTAATTCTAGTGCGACTGGTAAAGAAACCGTATGTTACTAATATCATTTTTTTTACTGGTTTGTATTTCAGGCTATTGATTGGTTGAAGGCTAATTACTGGGAGCCCCAGAAAAATGCAATACCTGATGTTTTTGTGGAAATAAGGTCTAAAGTGCGTGCAATGTTGTATTATATCAAGACTGAGGAAACAAAGGCAACACATAAAGAAACCAAAGTGAAACGTAAGTGTCATGATTCCTTTTATATAAAATTGAATTATGAAGTTGGATAGTGATTCCTAAGTAGACAGGAAATTTCTTGGATAATGAATTATAAAATTGAACAGACCTTTGCTATGAGAAACCATAAGCAGCAAAACCAACTTGCGCTAAACCCGAACTGGACCCAACTTTTTTTCAAGGGAAAAGTAATAGCCATTAGAATTAATTTATTTATATAGTTATATATGTTATCCTAAAATTTCTCTAGATAAAAAGCAACTGTAAACCTGCTACAACCTGACTGGAAGCTATATAATCCGGCATTAACCCGAAGCTCAACTCAATTGAAATAAAATATCACTGATCTTACCTTTTGTGGCATCTAAGCTAAATTTTTTACTTTTGACCCTAGTAGCATAAAATTATTTTGTAAAGATTTCCAACCTTTTCAGGTGTAAGGAAGCCTGTTCTGCTTGGATGCAACAAACTTTCTCAGCAGATAGTTGGAAAATCAAGTCAGTCTTATCTATTCTATAATTTTACTCATTGATTCTTTCGGTGCTATCAACTAGTAGTTTTTACTTCATAGTATTTTAATATGGTGTGAAGCCCACCATCAGGTGCGGTACTGAGTCATACCCATTAGATAAGGTTGTGATCGAGTTCCAATGTATTTATTTCTGGGGTGGTTCTAAACAGAAACCTTATTTTTAAATCATCAAATTTCACATGAGACGTGATATTGAAAAAGTGTTCATGATAAGAGCTTATATTCACAATAGTAACTACAATTAGCAAATTCAGATGCAGGTTTTGAGAGGTTAATCTCTAAAGCAGTGAAAGCTATCTCTAAACTCTACTTGGAATATCCGTCAGAAGTCGTCTCTGTGTTGCTAGAGTTTTTACAATTGGATGATCCTGATTTCTCTCACTCACCTGACGAGGAACACTTGGAAAATTACGATAGTGATGGGTTGAAAACCCTCTTTATCTCATTTAATGACATGAAGACTATCATTACTAAGCTCTCAAATAAGGAGCCAAGATTAGTACTTAGCATGATTAAAGCCATAGTTGAAATGATCGAGGCCAGGCAAAGTTTGAAAGGTACTGTCTTTCCTGTGAAGTTTCAATAGCTAGCTGTCTGATTAATTTGTTTCTCTGCAAACCCTTTGAACCTTGCTAGGTAGTGTCTAGTATTTATACAATTTCAAATGATCTTCATATTAAAATGTACTTGCGGATCAAATTTTACATTTTTTTAGAATATTTTTACTACTTTTTTAGATGGGTAGAAAATCACTTGATTTGAAAATTCTGGACCATCCAAAAGCAGTGGCTTTCTACCTATCTAAAAAAATAATAAAAAAAAATCTAAAAAATGTAAAATTTGGTCTTGAAGGGCATTTTCATGGGTAGATCATGTTTAATGGTTTGGATTGTTTGTTTGAACTATGAAAATAGAAATATGTATCCATAGCACGGGTTCCATAATATGCATATTACCATAGCCTCACTCTGTTGTCAATTCATTAGTCCTTTATGTGTAAATTTATTGTTAAAGCAATTTTTAGGATATTATTGAAAATTGAAATGCATTTCTTTTTATTTAATAAAAAGAACAACTTTTTTTTTTTGGCTGGCATTGTTTGCAGAGTGAGGCTATGGTAATATGCATATTACACAACGGCCTGTGCTATGAACTCATATTTCCGTTTTCAAAGTTCAAACAATCAATCTCAACCGTTCAACATGATCTTCATATGGGAATGTACTTGAAGACTAAATTTAATATTTTTTAGAATTTTTTTAGATAGGTAGAAAAATCACTTGATTTTAAAATTCTGGACCATCCAAAAGCATCGATTTTCTACCTAAAAAATAGTAAAAAAATTCTAAAAATATAAAATTTTGTCTACGAGTACATTTTGATATGAAGATTATGTTTAACGGTTTAGATCGGCTGTTTGAACTTTAAAAATAGAGATATGGATCCATAGCACCGGTCAATCCATAATATGCATATTATCACAGCCTCACTCTCTTGTTTTCAATTTGAATTCTGACTTCAGACATTATTACAATTCAATCAGCAGTGACATATCTGCACATCCTTTTAAATTATTCTCTGAAGTTCTTAGCAAACCAGACCTAGAAAGATCTTTTGAGTATTTTTTTTTTTAGTAAAGCTGGGGTGAGCTTCAGCTCACTATGGAAGTTAGTGTGCTTAACCACAAAAACTGTTGGATTGGCTTCAGATTATCAATTCTAGTCGTTGATCTTGATCTACTTCACAAACCATACATTTATGTTCCCATTGTACAACATTGTAATTTCCTTTTTGTTGATCAAGAGGTCGAATTTTTTTTTTTTTTTTCTTTTTTTACACTAAGCTCCTGATTCTCCTCCATTGGTGATTTTAAGCTCACCCCATCTTTACTCGAAATATATTTTTCAATCTTGCAAGTTGCACTGACTCTAATTTTGTAGTTGAATGCAGCCACACTGAGAAATCCAAGCCTCTATGTGAGTCGTCACTTACCAGTAAATTGAGTTCCCTCTTTCTATGGCTCGTGACTACTCTCAAGTTGCTTCAAGAGACTGGGAACATGAGTATTGCAAGTGATGCCGCGCTTGCCTCTTCAGACAAAAACTCAGTACCTGTATTCTCCGTTTCAAAGCTGCTTGAGAAATGTTTGAGTTTAACAATTTTCGGTGATAAAAACATTGTTAACTCAGCACTTTTACTAGTTGATATGGTAGGAGTTCACACTGTGAAAGATAAGTTGAACAAGCTTCTCTTTCTAGGCTCACAAACTGGGTTCACAGGAGATATTGCTCTCTCTAGCCACAAAACCATGCCTTCAAAACATGATAATTCAATAAAAAAGGCAACTGAGAAATTTGAGTATTTAAAACTTAAGAAAAATAGTGATCAAGGTGATTACAATGCATGGAGTGTTGCCAAGTCATGGACCCCGTGTCCGATCGGTATGATTCCTTGTTCGTTTAGTTCAACTGCTGTACTTCCTTCACTTTATTCAGGTCCTGTCACTGCAGTATTAGATGTTAAAGAGACTACAAAAGGAAATGTGGTTTCTTTGAATAATGAGAACAATAAGAGGAATAAAACTCAGTGTGCTGATGAGCCTGTGGAGCATGGGATGTCTCTGAAAAAACCTAGACAATCATTGAATTGCTGGGAAGTGGAGTTACTGGAAGTGAAACATCCGATGAAAGGTATGTTGCTTATTGATGGCACATGGAAGAATGTCAGGGAAGATGAGTTGAGTTTGTTACAGTCTGGTATTAGAACTTTCGAAAGATCAGATGCTGTACAATAATAAAAAAAAAAATTAGTGTTGCCATATTTATTGATGAAATAGTGTTTTTGAAGGCTGTATCAGCAGTTTTGGATAGTAGTTAATTATCTTTTTACTTTGTATTTTATTACCATTCGTACCTCCGGGTATTATTTGTGACAATGATAGTATATTATTTGTATCAGCAGTTTTGGGGACGTTTTGCAAAAAGACACCACAGTTCTCATACTTGTAATAAAGACCTTAAAATGGGTTTAAATTCATTTATGCATTAAGAAAAAGGCAAATTAGAGCAATAGTCTTAAGTCAAATATTTACGGAACAAGAACTGCTTCAACTACCGCAACTTGGTGGTTAATTGTGAATATAAAACTGTGTTGTTTTCAAACTTAGGTGTTAATTGTGTATTTAGTGCATGGGTTTTTAAAATCTAATCCATACTTAATTAAATAAGATTGAAATTAGTTATTTTTTCAAATTGAGTTAGTCGGATTGTAGGATTTCTTTCCATCTATTCTTGTGCTTTTTTTGTTTAATTTGTGATTTTGTTGTGCTAGACTTGAAAAAGTGAAAGAGCATATTACAATACAATACAAGCAATAAGTTCAGAATTAGTGTGTATATTGAAGGCATGACAGCTTTATGTTTGATATGTACAATACAATAAGATTTAAATGAATGTACCATGGTATTTTTGTTTGATATCATGATAAAAATTATGAGTTTTAAGGATCGTGTGTGTAGCCTGAAACCTTATAATTTTGAGATGGTAATGTGACCAAGTTTTGAGAAAAATCATTTATTTGACGTGTGCTTTTTTTGCATATCAAATCAAATCAGAAGAATGAATGCCATACAATTTCAGATTTAAACAATAGCAAATTCTATTTCAGATTTACACAAAAGTCCACTAGAAATTTTTTATCAAAAAAAAATTACTTTTGATCACCCAAAAAGTATTTGGTTATACAAGCTTTGTACATGTTAAAAGAAAAGATAAAATTTTAGTATATTCATCCATCAAAATGGGATACAAGTGTTATATATGACCCAATTAGTTATTGGTTTATATTCCCGTCGTATGAATTGCATCGAGCTAACAACTCAGCTTCTTCAGGAGACAGCTTGAGTTTGCCGGTTGTCAAGTAGTGGCGCCTTGACTGACGAGATCTGCATTTCAGTAAAAAGGTACTGTAAATACAAGCTTGTAAATGGTTGGTCTGGCAGCAAAAAATTATCCCTGTACTAAAGTAAACTTAGAGGCAGAAATGTTTTAACAAATAAAAAGATGATAACAACAATTTTACCTTCGAGTTCGAGATGAGCCCCATAATTCATTCTGAGACAGCCGAGAGAACTCTAACTTAGAGATCTGGCTTGTCGAAGAGATATATTCGTGAAATGAGGGGCCTCTTAGTGATAAAGACAGATTTCGAGGGACTATAGGCAAAACAGCATTGTACAAGGAGGACTCTTGTTGTTGCTGCCTACTCCTCAGCTTGTTTGGAGCTAAACCTCCATGCAAAATTTCTTCTCTTGAAAAACTGCTAAGCTGCATATCATAACTCGAAAAGTCATCTGGTTCATCGCTCGGTGCAAGTGATTGATACAACATGTCCTGTAAGATATAACTAAATTTAGTTTTCACATGGAAACCATTTTCAACATTCAAACCTAATTTATACTTTCTAGTTCAAAAATGTCATATAAAGATGGCACAAATTGACCGACTCATTGAACTTACATATATTAAAGGGCTGCAACCTGTGACCAAAAGATCCATCTCAGAAATTAGATCTGCCATCTTACTATCACTTGCCATGCAGTCCTTTAATTCTTCATCCCTATTTCTCAGGCTGTTCCAAGTTTTCTCAACTGACCTCATTGGCATTGAAGAAGAACCCTTTTGGCACCAAAACTGGAGAAGCATGATCGTTCTGCGAATATCACTTGAACAATAATCGATTGCATGCTTCAATAAAGGTACGGGAATTCCAACTTTCTCCAATGCACATATCTGTAGCAAAAAAAGAACAAACAGTTAGATTCATCTTAAAAATATTCTGCAGAATCTTGATAGATCTCTTTCAATGAAACAAAGAAGCATAAATTAATACTTTCTGCACATGTAGTAGGAGCTCCTCAGATGATGGTCGGTTGAACTCCAAATCCAATCGACTCAAACAACGTGGCAATACAGGCTTCTTGTCTTCAATCATAAGTTGTCAACATCCAACAAACAGAATATTACATCAATAACAAAATAACTAATGGGAAGGGCATTGATGGTATATATTTTAGACCCCCCACCCCCACCCCCACCCCCAAAGCAAAAAAGGGTAATAAAAAGGATAACACGCGCGTTTGAAGAACTTACTGTTGCTGGTTAGTACAATGGGCCATTTGGTGGAAACAGCCAGTTGACATATAGCGGAAATGAAACCGCGATCTTCCTTAAATACTGTGTCGACATCCTCAAAAAGGACTAATGTTTTATTCACAGCAACTTGCTTAACTGTTCCATTATTCCTGAATAGTCAGTAGGGACATGATTGCATAATTAAGACTAACATTAATTTCCTTCATTTAATTTAAAAGAGTGTCCAAATTTACCATTTGCCAAGACCATGTGATTCAGTCGCCTCCCCAAACTTTTGCTTTATATGCGTCCCATTTCTCAAGTCAGATGAATTTACCTCAACAATATTGAAGCCCTGCTCTTTTGCACAAGCATAAATTGCAGCTGATTTGCCACTCTGTATAAAAGAGGAAACAGTAAGTAACACTATAAAGGAACCTGAAATATAACATTGTAAAAATTAAAAAGGAAAATGCTGCAAAAATGAACATTAAGAAATTGCCCCTATAAAAGGTAAGAATCTTAGATTTAAAAATTTGTTGTATATAACTAAACTGAAACGGTATGAAACAAGGGTATTGTTGTCAATATCACAATCCAGCCACTTCAACTATCTGACATGACATTATTGTATAATCCAGAAATCCTATTTCTATTGTGACAAAAAATTGAGTAACTATGATACTGACACAGTAATCTGTTAGCTTACTGCAAACTATAAGCATTATTTAACCATGTTTTCTGTAAGCACGAATTGAAAATTTGAAATCCATTCCATGTAAATCCTAGTTAAACACAAAAAAGGAAAGAAAATGTACCCCAACTGGTCCAGTAATTAAAAGTGCATTATTTGACCAACTACTGCAACTATCCTCTGAGATTTCTTCAGTGGTTTTACAGTTTTTGATGCTTTTACGGCCGCTCTCATTCCAGCCCTTGAGCCATTCGCTGAGGAAGATCACAGCCTCACTGTTCCCACATACCTATATATATATATTGAAGGTTGGAAAATCAGAATTAAACATTTGCAAGAATAGTAGAAAAATAAAATAGGATAACCAAAATAAAGGGTTGTAACTTAAAACCTGAGATGCATTCTCAGGGCGGTATTTGTCAGTCCACAACGAAGAATCAGAATCTCCCTTAAAGCTGCAAATCTATTAATTAGGAAGTATATGGCATATCAGTGTAACTTAAAACGGGCCAATTTGCTTTGATTTCTGCCAAGTTAATAAGAGATAAATTATTGAAACTTACTGCATCTAATTCTGAAGATAACTGAATGTTAGGAGTTGCTATTGCATCAACTGAAAACCGAGCAAGACGCGTTTCTTTAGATAGACCAGATTCCAAAGTCAAAGGTTTCACTGTACCCTCAAAAAATGAGCATGAGGTTTCTAGAGGAAGATGACTCTTATCAAGAGAAGGTGCCTCTTTGAAGGTCCAACGGCCCCAATTCAGTAGATCATCACACTGCGAAAACATTGTGCAATATATATATCACATGTATGGCCATAACTACAATACATTGATAGTACATAATTTCCTTGAAGGAAATTGTTCACCTGAAAACAATAAAAGAAAATGGAAATGTACCTTAGGAGGAGAATCATGAACATGAATAGGGGGACAACAAGAAATAGAACTCTTATCCTTGGGTTTCAAATATTCTGGAGTAGCCTCAGCTGCTATTTTGTTTCGCATACGGTTTGCAAAAAATGGATGCATCTGCTTTCCTGCTGACAACTTGGAGTTTTCCTGATACAAATAACAAAAGAAAGGATTTTAATTTCCTGATCATATTAGGAGGCAGAATTTGGTATGGGTTGATATGGTACTCCTTGCTTCAAGATCACATATATATGTAACCTAGAAAGAATATGTTTCCATGCAAAATACTAAGCATAAAAAAATATAACTGATTGCAAAAGAATGGGGTTCACTTGCCTCAGCAGCCCTCTTTGCTTCTGACCTAAGGTCAATGGTCACTTCTTTCTGGCTATCTAAACTTGGTCCTTCAATACCTTCTGTACAACAAATGAAAAACATATTTCAACCTATTTGAATAGTGTCACATCTATATTGACTTCTTTTTGCAGCTGGTATATCCTTACCAGATTTAGAGACTAGCACCTTACATCGCTTTCTACTTGGAACTTCCTTAACAGTACATCTTCTTTGTCTTTTCGCTGTGCATGAAAGAGAAGTATTATTTAAGTGCATGAAATCTAAGAACTTGCTTCATGTCCTAGTAAACAAAGCATAATAAATTCACTAATTTAGAGGGATATAAGATAAACAAACCTAGTGGAACTGCATCATCTTTGCTTGGTGTAGAAACTTCTGCTTTGGAATTGCGCCTTCCCTTGCGCTTCTTGGGGCTTTCCGCTGCCATTTCTTTCGCATTCTCTCCGTTCAGTTTGGGAATGCCAAAGCAAAGCTTCATTTGCACGCTTCTCCAAAGAAGGACCTTCAGGTGAGATGTAAGTTTGAAGATCCTTCACCTTCTTTTGTCAATGCTAATAGTAGTTGATGCCTTGCAGCGACTTGCACCAATATGGGGCTTCAAATTAAAAGCCCTTTACGTATCTACCAAAAAATTAATTAGAAACCAAAATTTTATAATATGAATGTGTATTTTGACTTCAAAATTACACAAGTACAAATGAGATATATTTATAACAACATAAATATTTAAAAAGAGAAACCTATATATGATACTTCCTAAAATACATTATACTAAATACTAAATTATTCTAAATTAAGCCTAATTAAAATATATGATGAGACATTCTCAATTTTACCACAATCCAGCCACTTCAACTGCCAAAATCATATTTATAGGGTGGTGGAAGATGGAGTTGGAATAGGAAAGTAAGAGTGAGGCTACGGTACTCTATGCATAACGCATATTGGTCTACACTATGAATCAATATCTCTATTTTCAATATGAACCGTTTAACATCTATATGAAAATGTACTTGTAGATCAAATTTTACATTTTTTAGAAAAAAATTTACTATTTTTTAGATAGGTAAAAAAAATCATTTTACATTTTCATATAAAAATTGTGTTAAACGTTTTATATCGATTGTTTGGGTTTTGAAAATAGAGATATTGAAATGGTTCATATCGCGTCATATGGACCAATATGCACTATGCATAGTACCATAGCACTTGATACATAATTAGCACATCAAATGCCGGGTATATATTTACTTGTTTACTGCTTTTGACTAATCCTAATTCAATACAGTTGTTAAAATGTTGTTCTGCATTGTGTTATTTCGGTAAGGAACCAAGGATTAAAACAGAGCATTTTTAGCTTCATGTAGCGCACGGATTGTAGAATGAAACAGGCATTGTATATGGTTCATGTGCTGCATAAAACCAAAACTGCTCTGCTAAAATCTTTACTTGTGTCATTTTTTGGTAGGTTAGTGTTTGAAAGGAAAGTAAGGTAAATAGGGATGATCAACATGCTTAGTTATTCCGGTACATTCGAGCTTTCTAATAAGACATAGAGCATTGTTCTCTGTTACTAAGTACAGAATTTTGTTTACCTTCTAGGGACAGAGAAAGGACAAAAAAACCGTAATTTATATTCACAAGAAATAAAAAAATATATATATTAAAAATAAGAAAGGTCACTCCAGAATTTTAAAGTAAGAAGACAACCTCATAATTTGAAGTCCATGTGAGACGTCAAATAATCATGCAACTTAAGCTAAAATATATATATAAGTGGAAAACAAAATTTCTAAATATGGAACTCCAAATAAGACAAGTAATCGGAAAAGATAAAAATAAATCTAAAGTGAAACTTCAAATCCTACGATGACTAACGCAACTTTTTTTTTTTTATTTTTAAGTTCCGTCGCTATCTACTATCTTCCTCCAGCACGTCAAATAAAATTTCTAGTTATATCAATGGGGTATATTTGTAATAACTTGACATAATTTTAAATGAAGGTATATTTGAAACTAGTTATGGTTTAGGGTTCACAACAACAAAGTAGGCATTATTCGTGAGGAAAAAAACGTATTTATGACGGTAGACCGTCGTGAAAACTACCGTTACGAATAGAAAAAACACATTTATGTCGGTATACCGTCGCGAATAATCACTTTTTACTCTTGTGAATAAACGTTTATGTCGACTTCAATTACATATTTTTGTAGGCCCTTATTTGAGTGGCTCATTACCGCACGCAGGACCGAGTTATGTCAATCAGGTATTTTGGAAATAATTACTTGACAGAATATTAATTGAAGGCCTACATGTTGAAATGGTTTACATGAAGGGCCTATGTTAGGGTTTAGGAACTGCATATATGTGTTGACTTAAATTGTATGTTCATTTTTCACAAAATGCGTTTAATACTCCACTCACAGAATGCGTTTAACAGTTTTGTTAATTAGTCAGGTATATTTGAAACATCTTGAAGGTATATTTGCATTAAATTATATTTTTTTTTATGTAGGGATTGGAGTCACCTGTAAGGCCTCACTGGGATGTGCCAATTAACACCGTTGATGTGGTCACACCACCACCAATGCCTACCCAATTTGATGACTCACAATCATTCTCACATCTGTTTGAGATGTCGTACCAGCAGCCCTCCGATATTGAAATTATGCCCCTGGCGGATGCGGATGTTGAGGATCAGGTGCCCGTTACGGATCCGACTTCCGAGTAGTACAACCGTGAACAAAGTCTACAAAAGACGTCCTATTAGAAAGGTTAAGAAACCAGACAAATATTCACCAAATTAGGTTTGGACTTGTTATATGTTTGTGTGATGTCAATTCAAGCTTTTATTCGGCACCTGATGGCTTCTATATATTTATGGATATAATCAGACTTCTACTGTTGCTTCTATATATGTTTATGTTATTTTTATATGTACTTCAAACTATTAGACTTGTATTTTAGAATTGTTTATTTATGACTTTATCCGACTATATGTATGAAAAAAAAGTAGAAATAATATAGACATCAACGTGTATGAAGAAAAATAGAAGTGTTATTTGTGCTTATAAGAGCCACAAGATATATTTGGAAAGAATATATATATATATATATATATATATATATATATATATGAGGGTTCAAATGCCTCCATTTTTTTGTACCTCCATCATGTCTCTATTTTTAAAAACTTAAATAACTCAAAGTTTAAAACTTAAACGTCAAAATAAAACCATTAGATGTGATCTATGTTATTTTCTCTATGTGTCCATAAAAAATTATCACAATTTGATTTTTCTTTTATGTGAATCAATAAGTTAAAAAATCAACGCCTAAAAATTATCCACATTAGTATACATTTTTACAAGCAAAAAAAAGTTGAAATGCCATAATTTTTTACACGTGCATAGATAAAATGATGTAGATCACATCTAACGGTTTTATTTTGAATTTTAAGATTTAAATTTTGAGTTATTAAAGTTTTTAAAAATGGAGGCATTTGAACCCTCCTCTATATATATATATTAATCAAAGAAGATCTCTAGGACTATAGGGGTATAATTATACTCCAAGGCGATTTATGTTTCTAATTTTGAGTTTTGTTAAAATGGTTCTAATTAAGGCTAGAGAAAGTATATGGAGAGGAATCCAAAATAGAGGGAGATGTACGAAATTTCATGCATAGGGAAGCAAAAAAGCAACAGCACAAATAATCACTAATAACTAATTATAAGATCGGAATATTTCTCTAATTGGCGATCGAGATTAAAAATTTGATCACATATCATCTTTAAGAAGCAGATAAAGATAAAAAAAGTATAGTTCAGGGGTATGATATGAGCCGAAATTTTTATTCATAAGAAAATGGAATAAAACAAATTAAAATAAGAAATGATGTAGGTAAAATTAAAAAATGGGAAGGCAGCTAGGTTTTATGGCGTCCCGCAGAAACACCATGTCATATTTTCAAATTAGAAGAAATAAAAAATTTAAAAATATATATATATAGTGAAACGTTGTAAGTCATTCTAACCTGAAAACCGAAAAAAAATATGTGGACCGCCATTACCCATCTCAACCAAGAAACATAAAAAAAAAAAAAGCCATAAAAAATATTATAAATGGAACGCCATAAGCCATCCTGACCAACAGAAAGAAAAAAAAAAAAAAAAAAAAAAAAAAAAAAAAAAAAAAAGTGGGACGCCATGGTATACAATGACCACTAACGTACGTAGCTCATAAAAGATGCAAAGACATCGTCTCTCATCTCATTTTTTCCTTCGCATTTCTAAAAATTTTCCGATTGGGATGGTCGAAGGCGTCCCAGATCGATAGTATTTTTTTTTCATTTTTTTCATTTTTTTTCATGACGCGGGACACCGTGAGTCGTTACTGTCTTCTCATTTTTAAATTGTTCACACAATAGTTACTATTTTTAATTATTATTTTTTTTCATTTTTCTGTGAATAAATATTTCAGTGATATGATTCTCACATTTGTATTTTTGTCTAATTTGGAGTTTCACTTTTGAATTTTTTTTTTCATATTTTTTGGATTTTGTTCTCATTTGAAGTCCCACTTGTATTTTTTTAATTTTTGACGTGAGTTGCGTTATTATTTGGCTTCCCACAGAGACTCCGAATCATGAAGTTGCCTTATTATTTTTAAAATTTCATAGTGACCTTTCTTATTTTTAATATATATTTTTATTTCTTATGAATAAAAATTACGGGATAAAAAAGAATGTAAAGTTGAGCAATGAAGGAAACCAAAAGGCAAAAGGTATGCAAAATTCGCATCTCCTGAGATATCTCAAATTTTGAGTTGGGAAAATCCAGGCCGTTCAATTCCTTTCTGCACAAATCTCAAAGCAACAATAATAGTGCTTGATTTAAATTTACAAAAAAAATATGCCAAAAATTTATGGCAAATCACGGCACTGAAAAACAACAGAAAAAGAAGGGTTCGGAACATGCTATTTTTTTCTTAGATTTAACAATGTTCATTGAAAATAAGAAATAAAATAAAATAATATGATTATATGAGGAAAGGAGAAAGCAGAGCGTGCCTTATTTCCACAATGCACGGAACAAAAGGGTTCGGAATTGAAGGGGACCTACGCAGCTACGCTGTAGTTGATTTAGCGCGTAACCACCACTAAGAAACCCAAGTAATGTCTCCATTCACGTACATTTTTCTACGACTATCTACTGGATCTGACCTGGCTGAGTTTTATAGGCTGTTACAAAACTTATTATCAATCTGTGTAACTCCCCGTTACCACACTTGGCTGATGAATGTAACCGTAGAGGCGTAGACTATCATTTCGTTGGCACCAGCTCACAAGGTGCTTGTGAATTCGCAATCATCAAATATACCGTGTTTTCAACCTTACATTTCAAATAATAAGCTTGTTTATAATGTATTTTTTTCGCTGTTATTTATGCCATTAATTGCATTAATAGTTGGTGTACTGGTGTTATATATAGATTTCATCTATCCGTTCTAGATATATTAAACTTAGGATTTTTAATGAATATCCATAATATTATCTTCAAAAAAACAAAAAGATTCACATGGATGGATTCATGGATATGTATATGGAATTATCAATCTAATTTTGTTTATTAAATAATTATTGAATCCACATAAAAAACTAGCATTTAATTTAGTGACCAAGGTAATACTTTCTGTATAAATGGTTGCATGTTCGAAATTCAGATACAATCTCTTGTAAATATCAATATATATAACTAAGAGCTTGATCCTTTACTTTTAAATATATATATATATATAGGGTCTGTCTAAATTGCTGCTGGCAGCATTTCAGCAGAGGTGCTGCCGGGGCTATATTTAGCCGTGTGATGTCCAAACAACAAATCCAAACCGTTAGATGTTTAATCTATATTATAACCTACTTGGAGACCAAATTTTACATTTTTTGGAATTTTTTTACTATATATTAAGCTGGTTTGAAAACCGCTGATTTCAGTAAATTTCTGCAGCATTGAAATCAGCGGTTTTCAAACCAGCTTAATATATAGTAAAAAAATTCCAAAAAATGTAAAATTTTGTCTCCAAGTAGATTATAATATAGATTAAACATCTAACGGTTTAGATTTGTTGTTTGAACAACAAAAAATAGAAAAAACAGTGGCAGCACCGCCGGCAGAAATGCTGCCGGCAGCAAATTAGCCACAGCCTATATATATATATATATATAGAGAGAGAGAGAGAGAGAGAGAGAGGGGTAGGCTAATAAACAATCGATTGTTCCTAGCCTCCCGTGCAACCAAGTCATTTTCCGATTTTTAAAGTCCAAATGATCGATCCAAGCCGTTAGATGTGATCTCTATATTAAAATGTGCTAGGAGACCAAATTTTACATTTTTTGGAATTTTTTTACTATTTATTAAGCCACTTTGAAAATCGCTGATCCAACGGTGGCTTAACCAAACAGTAAAATCAGAAGCTACCGTTGGATCAGCGATTTTCAAAGTGGCTTAATAAATAGTAAAAAAATTCTAAAAAATGTAAAATTTGGTCTCCTAGCACATTTTAATATGGAGATCACATCTAACGGTTTGGATCGATCATTTGGACTTTAAAAATTGAAAAACGACTTGGTTGCACGGGAGGCTAGGAACAATCGATTGTTTATTAGCCTACCTCTATATATATATATATATATATATATATAGAGAGAGAGAGAGAGAGAGAGAGAGAGAGATGGGCTATGGTGCATTGCAATGCATGGAGGGGTTTGTGCATTGGACCATAAATATAAAATTCAAAATCCAAATGGCCGATCCAAACCGTTCATCTTATTCTCCATATTAATATGTGATTGGAGACCAAATTTTACATTTTTCTGAATTTGTTTACTATTTATTAAGTATTTTACAAAATTGTTGATCCAACGGTGGCTTAACAAAATAGTAAAATCAGCAGCTACCGTTGGATCAACAATTTTGTAAAATACTTAATAAATAGTAAAAAAATTCAGAAAAATTTAAAATTTGGTCTCCAAGCACATATTAATATGGAGAACAAGATGAATGATTTGGATTTGTCAGTTGGATTTTGAATTTTAGATTTATGGTCCAATGCACAAACCCCTCCATGCATTGCGATGCACCATAGCTCATCTCTCTCTCTCTCTCTATATATATATAAAATGCACCCTCCCTTTTGTGCTCCTAAGGTGCACCCTCCCCTCGTATCTTTATTTTTAAAGTTTAAATAGTCAATTCAATCCTTCCAACGTGTTTTTCATATTAAAATGTGCTTAGAGACCAAATTTTACATTTTTTAGAAAATTTTTACTATTTTTCAAAAAATTTTGATTGAACTAAACAATAATAAAAAATTTAGCAAAGTGATGATTTAAAAAAATTCTGAAAAAATAGTAAAAAAATTCCAAAAAATGTAAAATTTGATCTCCAAGCACATTTTAATATGAAGAACATGTTCGAATCAACTATTTAAACTTTGAAAATGAAGATATGAGGGGAGGGTGCACGTTAGGAACACAAAAGGAGGGTACATTTTAACCCTCCTCTATATATATATATATATTGAATCCGCATGTTGATCCTAAAAGAGGATTTACATAATTTATTAAATTCGCATTTAAATCTTGTAGAATCTAGATTCATATTTATTCGGATATCTTAGATAAATATAATCTTCGCATTTTGTTACTATGGTAAATATAATCTTACATTCATATTGAAATATGGAGTTCTTTAAATAATTGTCTCCAAGCTAGCAGCACAATTTTGTGACAGCTAAGGGATTTTTTTCTTTAATAGAACCAAATTTAATATTTTTAATGAAACAAGTATCATTAATTTTTCTTTAAATAATTATCTCTATTGCTCCACCGATCCGGTAGATTAGTGGAGTCATTTTATGACCTATACAATCTGATTACAAAAATCAATAGCAAATGCGTTTTTGTCTCCATTGATTATGTGGATCAGTAGAGCTGTTTTTTATAAAAATCAAATCAATATTACTTGTTCTATTAAAATATTTAAAATTGGTTCTATTTTAAAAAAAAAATCCCGCTAAGGTGTCCATAATTGGGCATTCGGATAATATAAAATTACCAAAATTTGATGATTATACATGTACTTTACACCTAAGGAATCTGATGCTCCTGATTAAATTTCCTATCTTTATCTCTGTCGTTCTTAAAAAAAAAAAAAAGATGAAAGAGCGAGCGTAAGGGGGCCAAAAAGCGAAAAGCTGTCATGCCTTTTAATACACACACTAATTCTGAACTTGCGGCTTGTATTGTATTGTATTCTCTTCTTTCGCTTTTTCAAATCTAGCACAACAAAATCATAAATAAAAAAAATAAAAAATAAAAAAAGAAAGTGTAGAAGCAATCCTACAAGAAATTTCAAGAAAAACCCATGCAAATACATCTTTTACGACATATTAAAATTTGAATGTGCAAATATTACAGTGCACATTAATATTCATTTTAGACATTTTTTTCTAACGATATTTTTCATTTTTGGTCATGTAAACATGCAGCATCAAAGCATTTGATTTTCAAACGAAAAACATTAAATTGTTTTGATTCAAACAACATAGACGCTCCCACATATAAACACTTTTTTACAATTCTCGTGAAGCAGGAGCCTTGAACAAATAAATAACCTTTCTTACAAAATGTAAAAAGTTTGAACAAGAACCCTATAAATAGCCTCAATCCACTACGTCAAACCATCATAGTTTCAAAAAAGCAACAACCTTCTCTCTCTCTCTCATCCTTTCTTCCCTAAAACCATCCAAGAATGAATATCAATACACTTTCTCTCTCTATGCTTCTTCTCTCTCTGCTCTCAGGAGCAATGGCAGAGTGTTCTGCCACTGACAGAGCAGCACTTTTAGGCTTCAAAGCCAACATTGTCAGAGACACCACCGGCATTCTCTCTTCATGGGTCGGTACCAACTGCTGTGATGGGTGGGAAGGTGTCGACTGTAACCCTGAAACCGGTAGGGTTACAAGTTTACAGCTAGAAAGGCGTGGCGTCATGAAAGGAACACTTTCGGCTTCCTTGGGCAACCTGAGATTCTTGCAAGTGCTCGTCATAAGTGGCACGAAACAAATTACTGGTACCGTACCAGATAGCTTCTCAAATTTGGTACACCTCACACAATTGTACCTCGAAGATAACATGTTAGAAGGTATGATTCCTTCAAATTTGGGTCAATTAAGGTCTCTGAAGGCATTTTCACTAAATGGAAATTATTTCACTGGACAATTGCCATCTGAAATTGGGTTTATTTCTGAACTGGTACAGATCAACCTTGGAAGCAATCGGTTGGTCGGTACAGTACCTGCAACATATAGAAACCTTACTAATTTGCAAGCTCTTGATCTAAGTAATAATCAATTTTCGGGTGGTATACCTTCATTTTTGGGGAAACTTCAGAATCTCACTTTGTTAGACCTCTCAAGGAACCAGTTCACTGGAGAAATACCAGTTTCTATTTGGGGCTTGTCCAATCTTTTGGATTTATCTCTTTGTAATAATAAGCTTGTCGGTCGGGTGCCATCAGAAATTGGAAATCTTAGGTCTCTCAGTTCCCTCTCTTTAAGTGGTAATTTGCTCGCTGGTACGATTCCTGATTCTATTGTCAAATTACAGAAGCTCTGGTATTTGAATCTCTCAAACAATGCATTCATGGGTCTCCCCAATGGCATTGAAAATGGGTTACCTTCTCTTTTATCCATTGATTTATCATATAACAAATTTCAATTGGGAAATATACCAAGTTGGATTACAAACAGAGAGATGAGAGATGTACATTTAGCCAGTTGTGGAATCAAGGGCACACTTCCAGCTTTCTCAAAGCCAGAAACATTAAATTCACTGAACCTCTCCAGTAATTTGTTAACTGGAGATATCAATTGGTTTTTGACAAACATGACATATTTGGTCTCTCTTGATCTTTCAAAGAATAAGATCACGGGTGTCATCCCTGAGTTTGGCAAACAACCGAGTTTGAATTTAAAATGGCTTGATTTATCTAACAATGGTATCAAAGGGCAAATACCAAGCTCAATTACAAATCTGGCAACCCTAAAAATGTTGGCACTTTCAAGGAATCAAATCAAAGGGGCCATACCAGCTAGCATGGGCCAGATGACAAGCCTGGGTTGGCTTGATTTGGCCCATAACCAGCTAATTGGCAGAATACCAGTAACATTTGGAGGGCTATCAAAATTAAGGCATGTTGATTTTAGAGGTAATAAGCTTTGTGGGGAGATACCTCAAAAGAGACCATTTAATGTATTCAAGGCAGTTGCTTATGCACATAATTTGTGTTTGTGTGGAAAACCTTTGCCACCTTGTAAGAGGTTTTAAAGGGCTAGTTTGAAAGACCAAAAAGTCAACAAGGGGCTGACTGAAAAATAGAAGAATAGTACTACAAAAATGTAACGTGTTATTTGTAATGGTTTTTTATGGAAGTACTATTTATCTTGATTTAAATTTATCATGAAATAGAATTTGCTATTGTTTAAATCTTAAATTGTCTGGCATTCATTCTTCTGATTTTTCTCAAACCTGGTCACATGACCAACTCAAAATTATAAGCTTTCAGGCTAACACGCAAGATCCATAAAACTGATAAATTTTATCATGATATCAAACAAAAATACCATGGTACATTCATGGTTCCAGATTAACAGTAACGCTACTCCAAATTCAAACACAAACAAGGCTTTAAATTTCAATTCAAGCCCAAATACCACCAACCCTAACAACTACCACAATTTACAATTACAAATAAAAGTCTCCACTATGACAAGAAAACACCTAGTTAGTAATAAAACTTATCAATCAATCTTCATTCTCTTGTTCCTTGTCAGGAGCAGCCTCTTCTTTGTCAGATACAGCCTCATCTTCTTTGTCAGATGCCACCTTCTCCTAAAATAACAAACACATAATTATTAAAAGTTGACAAGAAAATAAATAATCATCAGTACAGCCTCTAAAGCTAGCATTAATACTAGTACAGATCCAGTACTGGTACAATACCAGTGGTATGCTATCTCAAGAGTACTATGCATATTAAACAGTTTAATTATATTCAAGACTGTTTTTTTGAGGGTATATATTGAAGAATGTTACATACATCCTCTGCATCTTCTCCATTTTGCTCATCATTTGCATCTTCCCCTTCATTTTCTACATCATTTTCTTCCTCCGCTGCCTTCTCATACTCTGCTTTCAGTTCTGCTGCCTTTTCAATATAAGGCTTCTTTTCCTGTTTAGTGCAGAAAAGACCAAAATTAAATCAATTTTATAATTTTTCACAAGTATGCAAAAGTTACTTTAAAATTATGTAATGTTGTAAACTCACTTCTTCAGTCATTGATTTCCACTTCTCACCACCTTCCTTTGCAACCTTCAGTGGAAAATACAAGTGTTAATATTACAAAATCCTCTTAATTTATTTGTTTATTAAGAAAAAGATAAAGGGGCAATCTGGAAAAAAAATCTCTTACCAAAGCAACCTTTTTGTTATCAGGATTAGCTTCCTTGAATTCCTTTCTAAAATCATCCCTGTATAGCAAAATATGTCATTAGCAAAGAAAAATTATTTAATATTACTTAATTATTTCTTCAGATCTGAAGTTATTACATGAATACAAAGAAAGCAGTTGG
This sequence comes from Carex rostrata, assembly GCF_964058835.1. Lineage (NCBI taxonomy): Eukaryota > Viridiplantae > Streptophyta > Magnoliopsida > Poales > Cyperaceae > Carex > Carex rostrata. The sequence continues at coordinate 5,282,544 of NC_135919.1, read as the reverse complement.
GGGACGTTTTCTCTTGCTGGAATCTTTGGATTTCTTTGCTTTCTTGCCACTGCTTTCCTTTTTCTCACTGGATGGAGAAGACCTTTTCCTACAAAAAGAAACAAAAAAATTCAATAAAAAAACTCAAGTAATTGTGAAGAACAATATAAAGAAAACAAATCAAGTAAAATGTTGTTACTTTTCTGGTTTCTTGGCCTCGACCACCTTCTCCACAACTTGCGACTCTAAATTCAAGAAAATCAAGAAGCAATATAAACTTAGCATCAGATCTAGCATAAATCAGATGAAATGCGAAAATATCCAAAGCTAAAATTGAGAAAATTACCCAAACTCTGCCTAATCTTGGAATCCAGACTGCAACTGTGCATGTCGATCAAAACCACAGGCACATCTTTATTGCACGCTTCACTGTGACATTAACACAAACGCCTTATAATCAATCACTAAGAACCAGTATAATCTGATTAGGGGAACAAAATTGAAAAAGAAAAGAACCATTTAGTAAAGGCACTGCCGTCTCTCGCGCGCTTAAGCGTCTCCGCCTCAACTCTCTTGCGAGGCTTGGGTGGATTCGACTTAGCCCCAGCCATGGATTCAACCAAAGAATGAAAGAGGTTCAAAAGAAGCTGGTTCTGAAATTTTTCGAAGAAGAAGGTATACAAGTAAAAACCTTGAATTGCAAAGCGGTGGGTTTTAATAGAATTTGGGAACAAAGAGCGGCGCTCAAATTTTTCGATGAAAATTTCTATCTGGCGCTTCACCGCTTGCTTTTTTCAATCTTATTACTCTGTAACTCTTTTTCTGTATATTTAGATATAGCGGGTTAATTTCAAGGCAATTGTTTCTGAGAATCTTGTGGGTCCCACTTATCGATAGGACTGCTACAGAGTCTGTATATAATGAGGAATTATCTTTTGCGAAATGTTAAGAGAGCGATCCGGAGCGGAGAGGTCGGGAAATTCTGATCGTTGATCTGGTGTGAATGGATGTTGAGGATTTCCGGAAAGGAAACAGAGGGAGCGGGAAATGAAAAGAGAAGCGCGCGGAATTTAGGCTCTCTTTGGGATGGTTTTTTGCGTTGAGATACAAAACGGGAAAAGGCCCCACTAAATATTTTCTCAAAATTGAGGGTCATATGCTCATATATGTCTTTTCTTATTCTGGGCTGGGCTAACAATAATTTAAAGCCTGTATTACATTTCTCTTTTGCGATGGTAGCCCAAATACATATCTAGAAACATTTTCTCAAATATAATATTTTTTCCCAATTAGTTATTATTTTAAGATGAATTCTTCTTCCCATTTATTAAATGAAGAAGATACCTTATATTTGGTTTATCATTCTCTTCCTTTGTTAATTTAATTCAATTCAAAGAGGTAGCACGCACGCGTGGCTATTTTTTATTCTAGTATTCTGAATTTATTTTTTTTGTTGCTGGTGTAAACAGAATCAAGCAATTATAAAAAATATGAAACAAAATTAAATCTTGTTGGTCATCCAGAAATCAAGCAATACAAAATAAATAAATAAATCAGAATACTCAAATGTATTAATATAATTGCCACTAGGCAAAACAAAATAATTATGTACAGAAAAATAGTTTATGTACAGGGTGCCTCTGACAAGTAATGCTCTACTGTCTTTATTACCAACAAAAAAAAATACAAAAAAAAAAATCATAAGAATTGAATAATATAGCTAATCTGCAATACGAACTCTATATATTGCAGTGATGGAACCATGTTCTAGGCCTTATAAAATTTGAAATTTTGAATCTCTAAACTGTCGACGCGATTCGATTTAGAGCTTCAACTTGAAGTTGCAACTGCTCGACCGGAACTTGAATTGCGAGCTTGAACTCGAATTGCCCGAACTCGAAATATCCAGCGTAAGTTTGCAGTTAACCTTACCAGTCATCTTGAAAAGTTTCAGAGCACCAAATTTCACCTTAACTGGTACCTTTCCCTTAACTATTATCGGAATCGAGCCGCTTGAAAGCTGTGATTGTATACCCGATATGAGCTCATTTGTTAACTGAGGCTGGCCACTTAGCAACAAATGAATCACAGTTGTGTTCTTGTGGCCTTGATAAAACACGGGAAAAGTGCCGTTACATAGTTGCGTCGTGTTGTACCAGGCAGTGATGTCGCTCCCGTCTAGATAATATATCCCGATTCTTTTGTTAGTGTTTCGTGCTGTTACTCTTATGTTGAAACTCGCATTAGCCGTCAGATTATTGTCAAGAGATAAAGTATTGACTGTTAAATAGTCGACTGAGTAATGCGGGATTTTTGGTCGAAAAACGAGGTACAAGATACCGACTATAGCAGCTATAACAACAATGAAAATTATTATTGAGAGCAAAGTCCAGCACAAGCATCTGCACCAGCGGCTTCGCTTTTTTCGCGGGTTTGTTGGTGGCGGCACTGGCTCTGAATCAGGTGCCGTGTAAAGCGGTAATGTGTCGATTTGCGGGGCTCTCTTCGACCTGCTAGCAAGATTTTCGGCCGCCACAGGAGCCGATGAAGCTTCCGGATAAACCTTCTGATATTCCATGGTGATAATTTGATCAATACAAAAATATGGGTGGGGAAGAAGGGAGGTGTTTGATGTGAGAAGAGGTTTGCAAATTAATTTGTTTGAATATATATATATATATATATGGTTTATGATGAAGGTTCTAAGGCTGCTGAGTTTTGTTTAGACACGTTTAATACAAAAAGTAAAGAAATCTATCCATGACGATTTCAAATTCTTGACTTTAATTTGTTGATGTGTGAATGAAAAGAGGCATCGTTTGAATATTTCTAGAAATTAGAAAAATGTGGAGAAACTCGGTTGTGTTTTGAGAAGGTTGATTAATTAATTAGTCTTTGCACTGATATCATACATTGGTTCTAGTCTTGTTGTCTTTATCTAGAAGGGTAAAGATTGGCTTCATGCAGAGCACCAACCATATTCAGCGCTTTAGATTCTATAGTTAATGCGTTGTATGAAGCAAAAACTGTTTTGTTAAAATATCTACCCGGTTTATTGAAAGCGTTGAATTCATCCCGTTTAGACTGCCTGACCTGAAAAAGTATTTTTGTTTTTTTTTTCTGTTGATTGATTTTGTTTAAATTCAATAATTTTATTGTTTATTTTTTTAGTAAAATAAAATATACTGCTACCAAACCACACGTGGTAGAACAGTGAACTTTTTAAAACCCAAAACGAACCTAGAAATAGAGTGGAGGTTCAAATGTATTTATTTTTTGTTTTTATAATGTCTTTATTTTTAAAAATTTTATAACTTAAAATATAAAATTTAAGTGTCATAATAAAATGATTAAATATAATTTATAATGTTTTAATTTTATTTTAATCATCATCAAGAACAATATATCAAAATATATTAATGTGAATAATTTTTGGACGTAAATTTTTCAACTTATCAATTCATACAAAAACAAAACCAGAAAGTAATAATTTGTATGTCATGTAGAAAAAATAATATAGATTACATATAATAGATTTATTTTAACACATAAATTAAAATAATAAATAAAGGCATTTTAACTTTCCTAAAAAGTAAATACTATTTTCTTCATTTTTTTTAAGAGAGGCCGAAATAAATAGCTGACCGTTAATATGCATTAAGATTCGTGAAGATCAGACCTCAATTGAGATGTAAGGTTCAGATCCAGCCATCCAGGCAAGGGTAGGTACATAATGTACGGTACTTTGAGGAGAGATGAGAAAGAAAAAGTGATTTTCTCCTTGAAAATTTCTTGCATGCGCGGTTTGTCTTCACATAAATCACATGCCTTGTTTGACCAATTTTTAGTAAGAGATAACAATCAAATTAAATGTTGGCGGCTTCCCAGGGCCAGGAGAATGTTTATACACAATTAATTATCTCCTATGATGAAAAATAAGTAAACGCCTGTTGCTATTGCAGTCGCTAGCAGAGATATCTTTTTTGGTAAGTTAAAGGTGTAACGGTGAAAGAACTAATTTTTATTTGTTTGTGAGAATTTCATATATAACACTCAAAAACTGTAAAATTACGTATTTGTCATTCAAATTTCTATAATTACGTATTTACCATCAGTAAACGCCTGTTGTTGTTGCTTCACGAATTTCCAACAAAACCTCCACTGATATGTATATATAAGTTATTAGATTTTTATATGGTAAATACGTAATATAAAAATTTGGATGGTAAATACGTAATTTCACCATTTTTAGTGGTATATATGAAATAATTATCTCTTTTTTTTTACTTGTTATAGGAAACTTGTAAGTGTTGGTTTATTTGCTTGTTATAAGAGGCTTGCAAGTAACTGCAATTGATATTTGCGTACTTAAAAAGTTGTTAAATCGATGATATTTACTTATATATTGTGCATTTATTTGCATCAGATAAATAATCATGGTGGATAAAATATAATAGGTTAATTCAGTTTTCATGGTTTAGATAGAGTTAAAATTAAATTTAGATAAAACATGTATTAAATTTGGGTCAATTTAAATTTAATTGACTGATCATAATAAAATTAATAAAATTTCACCATTGATTTTTTAAAATTATTTGATAGATAAATATCTTTCAAATTAACACAAATTTAATACAAACTGTTGGATTAATTAAATAATACGCCCCGTTATGGGAAACCCGAATCCAAAACCTGACCCGTTATGAAAATGTGCTTATCCATAATGAAGAGATGCATTGGTTTTTATATAAACCCAATCCCTCTCTCTCTCTCTGTTACTTAACAGAAATAATAATAAAAAAAAACGTGTGAATAGTAACAGCCAAAATTAGAGAGAAAAGATAGAGAGCACCAAGAATCACTCTATTAAGGATTGAAGGTTTTAGGTCGTGGAAAACGCAGGGCTTCCGGCTTCGGCTTGTGATTCCTTGCAGAACCAGTGATACTGCTACGCTCGCAAGATCCGCTTCCGCACGAAGATTAACGGAGTATTTTGTAAGTTATATCCGTTAATTAACACAAACGCTAGTTAAAAAATTAGAAAAAGCAAGCATTTTATAATACTAGTGTTGCTCTCTTTCATGCCTTGCAAGTTTAAGCTTTAATTGCAGAGAGATTATTGGCTCCAAGTTTGATTGCTTGATGTCAGACTTATCAATTATGTGTGGTACAATCAAATGTAATGGTTGCTTATACCGTTATATTGTATTCCGTGTGTTTGTTTTATTATAAAATGTGATTATATTATATCCTAATTCAAGTCTAGAGAATTTTCCTCCATGGAAAAAGGTTTTTGATATTTTTAATTAGAAAAAAGAATTTGGTCTTTTGAAAAAAAAAAATCCCTATGAATTGTATACTATAAAGGCATCAAACTAAATTCAGTCTGATGTCAAGTAAGAACCATCCAACTTGTATCAAGTTTTGTGCAAAATAATATTAAATTCTTGTTAATCAAGTATGCACGAATTTTAATACAGATCGAACATCTTCTACTGAACATCAGACCATACAAACTTTTAATATGAAAAAGTTTTAATGTCCATACAAACTTTTAAAATAACTAATTTTCCTATCAAAACATTATAATATCTAATATTCTCATAAAAAAACATAACATTATTTATTCTATCCTCTTAATTTATTTAACTTTCTATTTAGTTATTTTAAAAATCGAAGTGAAATTCAAATTTTTTCTATCAAAAGTCAAAACATCATAACATCCAATGTGAAGTTGAATAGTACTTTAGTCTTTAATTCAATCTAGAAATTAAAATTGGTAGCTTTAATTTGACCGAAAAGTAATTAATTGAGCTTCTGTTCTTCTTTTTTGGAAATAAATATGTTGTTATTCACACGGAATTCTACATAAGAAAAATAAAAATGGAGACAAATTCTCTACAAATTTCAATGCAATTTAACGAAGGTAACAAAATATCCACCTCTTGTAATAGATGTCTACTAATTCAAATTTCCTCAATTCAGGTGCCATTCCATTTCATGCCAAGGCCGTGAAATCTTGAGTCCGTGTCACCTCAGGTACCTAAGGTACAATTTATAAAGATGGACGGTCCAGATTAATTTCAGTTAGACTAGACTCAATCTGAAGCCACATGAGTCCAGTTGAGATTGTAGGAGACATGCTTCGAGATTCGTGCCACATGAAAAAAACAGTTCAGATTTATAACTAGCACCTCAGGTACTTGGACGTGAGATCCGGTGAAGTAACCCAACTTTTGGGTTTTGGATCCGGACCGTCCGATTCTAATCCGTGATAATCCATCTGAAGTTGAGCGCACACATCCCAAGTAACGAATTCGAATTCCGAAATGATCTCAAGCAACAGATTCGAATCAGACGGTTCTGATCCAAAATCTAAAAGTTGAGTTACTTTAGGGGATCTGGACTCAGGTACCTGGGGTGATACGGATTCTGAAATTTGTTTGATTGCTTTTGGTACCATTGATGACATGACATCAATACACAACAAATCACTAAAGTCAAAGGTGGAGCTCTAAAAGCTATAAAAAGCAAGGTTGACTAGTCCATGTGAATTGCCAGGAAATAAATCTGCTGTTATTTTGAAAGAATAACACTATAACAGGACCTGTTATTCCGATTCTAATTATTCTCATTTTTTATGCGCAAAATTTAACAAAAAAAAATTCATGCACGAATCTCAACCAATATCAACACCTGAGATCGGAATAGTAGGTTTATGTTATTCCTCAAGAATTAATCGCTTTAATAAATAAAAAAAGGATAGAAGAAATAATGTTAAATTTTTGTGGAGATATTAGATATTACAAAGTTTTGAATTTATTCACAGACAAATTGATTATTTTAAAAGTTTGTATGGACACACTAGAAATTCTCCAAATTAATTTAGAGTATGCTTAAAATTTATTACTTTCTGTCAGAACAGAGGAAGATAAAAGAAAGTATCGAACATTAAATGAAAAATACATAATAAACCGAAATATATTTATAAAAAAAATATCATACAAATTTGTTGAAGATTTTTCTTTCTCAAAAAGAAAACAAGAGATATTTAGGGTACGTTTGGATGAAACAAATAATATTTATTGGAAGAATTTAAGAAGATTTTTTCTCCAACCATGAAATTTTTATTAAACTATTAAACTAGAAGAAGAAAAAGAACACTTCATCAGTGATGTCAGAGGAATTCAAACAAATTTTTGTTGAATTCTTTACCGCAAATTTGGTCAATTTTCTGATTATGTGGGTCCCACGGGCAGACGTAATTAGTTTCTTCTTCTTCCTTCAGGCCTTCACATCAGACGGAAATGGAGAAAAACACCAAATGATCCATTTTTTTTTTCTATTTTAATAACGAAGGAAAGATGAAAATCTGAGATGCGCACAAATATTTCTTACCTCAATCAGAAATTCAGACCGTTATGGCGCCATCAATTTTTTTTGCTGAAGAAACAAATAAAAATAAAATATTTAAAGAGTAATGTTTCTAGAATGTAGTTCTTTAATACCTACTTCAGCACCAAACTCCTTTTGGTGATTTTTTATTTAATTTATTATTGTTGTTGTTATTATTATTATTATTATTTTTTTTTTTTTTATTATTATTATTATTATTATTATTATTATTATTATTATTATTATTTTACTACTATGGAAAATTATGTCTTCGGCTCCTAAGATGCATCTCTTGGTAAACATTAAAAAGATTTTTTGATTTTTTTTTTATGATTTATACCTTTTTATATGTTGTGAATTATTCGGATTGGTTACATATTAAAATTGTTTGAGATGAAAGGCGCACAAAGAGACACGTGTGAATAACAATAGGCACCATATTGTTAATTAATATTTTCAATATAGATCAACATATTTTATTTTGAAAAAAGAGGAAATTTCTACATTAAAATTGATAAAATAGAACAAAAAAAAAATTCAAATGTTAGCCTAGACTTGAAATATTAATGGAATGTGTGGTTCAAATTATATACATGTCAAGATCTTTTTTTTCTTATTTGTGAGCACACGCTACATATCCAATGCGGTGTCAATGCCTTTTTTTTCTTGCCATGAACGTGTCAAATGAACTCAAAGCTTGTAAAGTTTTTTGTTATTTTTCCACACTGACTTTATTAGCGTTTAGACTTTAGAGAGTACGCTATATAAATTAAAAAATACATATGAATATATTAATCGACTCAGATAAAATATCAATTGGTATTATATAAAAGGAGGTTATTTATCAACCGTTGCAAATTTTAAGTAAATCCATGAAGGATAAATTTTAGATCATGGTTTATTAATTTTTTATCCTAATAATTAATTTTTTTTAGAATTTATTTAATTGGATTAAATAAATGAGGAGGAATTAATTAATTTAGCAAATTATTTGTTGCATCATGCATGAGATGTACAAAGGCTATTAATTAATTAAATGGAGCACAAATTGAATTGGGAATTTGGGCCTATAGCCCATGAGAGTTTCGGCCATATAGTGGGAGTGACAAACTTGTAATTTGATCAAGGTTTGAATGAGTTGTGACTTGTGATATATTTACTGGCTAGAAAAAAAATGTTAAATAGAACTATGATTCAATGTAGTGGTTTAATACTCGGGCCGGGCCGGACGGACCGGGCATCCTCAGGTTTTTTTCCCAAAAACCGTGCCCTGCCCGTCCTATACCCTTGCCCGCAGTACCCGCGGGGGGCAGGGCGGTCCGGGTAGGGACCGGTCCGGTCCGGTTTTTTTTTTCTGTTTTTTTTTTTTTTTTTTTTTTACGGTGTCGTACGAATATTAATACGTGTTTATAATTCGACTTTTAAAATCTGAATAGACATAATGGTTCAATATCAAATAGTGTAAATATATATACATAAAATTATCAAGTCACATCTTTATAATTTCTAAATAAATAAAATTTGTAACTTATATATAAAAATTATTCGTGCGGAAATTTGTATATTTATTCGGCTAAGTACAAATGTATTTATTTATTTCTTTACACGAGTCATTTTATTTTATTTTCAAATTCTCCTTCTAATTATATAGTTTCATAATTAATTTATATCTCGAAATTTTTAGTTTACATTTTAAATTGATAATATATTTTCTAAACGTTCATTTTATTTTAATAGGTTAAATCAATTACTAATTATTTTAAAACAATGTTGCTTAAATCAACTACTTTAAATTGCATAAATTTAATTAATATATGTATAATATAATATATGTATATATAATATATTTACATATAATTATATATAACTTAGGTTTTTGTACAATATATTAAGTGTTTTAAAATTTGATATACATATACATATACATATACATATACAGAGTTAGGCTGGGGTGCTATGGATAGCATAGTGGCCTCTATGCTACGGCTCAATATTCGAGTTTTCAAAATCCAAACGGTCGATCCGAACCGTTCATCTTATTCTCCATATTAATATCTGCTTGGAGACCAAATTTTACATTTTTCTGAATTTTTTTACTATTTATTAAGTATTTTACAAAATTATTGATCCAACGGTGGCTGCACAAAACAGTAAAACCGTTGGATTAGCGATTTTCAAAGTGGCTTAATAAATAGTAAAAAAATTCATAAAATTATAAAATTTGGTCTCCAATCAGATATTAATATGGAGAATAAGATGAACGGTTCGGATCGACTGTTTGGATTTTGAAAACTCGAATATTGAGCCGTAGCATAGAGGCCACTATGCTATCCATAGCACCCCAGCCTAACTCTACATATACATATACAATATATATAATGTAGCCATGTAGGGGTTGGAGGGAAATTTTTTTGAATTTTGAATTTTTTTTTTTTTTAAAAAAGGTACACGGGTATAGGGGTACAGGCACGAGCACGGGTTCAAGGCGGTCCGGGTATACTCGGGTTTTTGCCCCAAAACCGGCGTCCGGCCCGTTTTATACCCGTACCCGCCATACCCGTTTACCCGTCTATACCCGGGCACGGGTACGGATACCTTGGGCAACGGGCACAGACGGGCAGGGTAAGGGCTGCCCGGATCGGGTATAATTAAACCACTAATTCAATGGACCACTATTTTTGGTGATTTACAATATGCCCCCCTTAATGTTGCATGTGAGTCACATCATTTGTTCAAGTCATGCTTTTTGCACTGTAAAATCATGCATTTGAAGTTTGATATCTAATAAATAGTTAATTTATTGTAAAATAAGTAAACTTATGTCGAAATCATCTGTAACAAAGATATGAGTGTATAATCACTTACAATTTTTAATGCCATGAGAACTAATTAAAGTATCAATTATTATATTTTGCATCAATGGATATGATATTTGACTGTGTGATGATGGAGAAAAGTGAAAATTATTTAAATAATAATATTTTGATATACTTGCAAAGTTGCAAGTTTAGAAAATAAGGTTTGAATGTCAACAATTCTTTAATTTGTGATTTGAATTTATTTATATCTAGATTTTGCTCTTTATTGTGACCTAGTCTGAGTTTGTGCCATATTTTGTTAGTGCTTGGTTATTAATTTGATCTTTAGAATTTGACTACTATAAGACACTAATCAGTTATAGTCTATATTATGTTGCTAAATATGAATGTTGTGCAAAAGAGATATATAAATAATAAATCAATTAATTATTGTTAGGATTTATTTAATTGGATTAAATAAATGGTGGAAATAAATTAGGAGAAATTAATTAATTAATAACAAATCTATGGTGTGATGTGCTCACCAAGAAAGTTTAGTAAACATAACTCAAAAAATATGTCAGATTAATTTCAAACGACGAATCCAAATTGTTGAAACTTGAAAACCATATATTTCATGAGTGATGTCCGTATATGTAAAATTTTAAAATTTATTTAGTACAAAATAAAGTGGTAAAAAAATGAATTCATTTAATGCATTCATTTGTTATAATTTTTTAACCAAGTGGTTAAAATTTCTATTCGTGTGTAATCTCGGAAATAAATATGATGTTATTCCAAAGGGATCATGTTACTTCGATCCCATTCGTTGACCTTTATCGGGTAAAATAACTTTTTACATTGAAATCCATGAATGAAATTTTTTGAACGATTGTCATTCGAATTACATGATAAATTTATATCCGTGTAACGATTGTCCTGTGATCTCTTTGGAATATAATAACAGCAGATTTATATCCGTGTAACCTCTGTGTTACAGGATAAATTTATATATATTTTTTTTACACAAGTATACGACTAATAATTAATCTCAGTGTATTTTTACACTTGTGTAATTGGGCTTTTTCCTCTTTTCAAAATATATAGCCATTAAATTTAATTAAGTACCAAAAAACACTAATATTGAAAATATGAAAAGAAAAAGTCGTATTAAAATGTTTTGGAGCTGCAGATTAGCTGTGTGGTCTTCATTAAATGGAGCTGCGGATTGGCTCTGCAGTCTGAGTAAAATTTGAATTCCTCCATAACAGAGGTGTTTTGGTTTTCTTTCTTTTTTCGATTATGGTATTAAAACAAATTTCGGGGATATTACCAACAACACATACACGGAGACAGAAAGGAAAAGTAAAACACAGTTAAAAAAAAAAAAAAAAACCGCTCGCCTGTTCTCTTTGATATGGTCATTGCTATACTTTAATTTTATAATTTCGAGGATAATAAAAAAAATATTATTTTTGCATTTAATAGTTGGAATATAATCTAAATATTATATAAACCGTACATATAAAAATAATAAACTTTAATAAAAGTTTTACTGTACTATCAAATAATAGTGACTTTAAATTTTCAACCAACATAAACCATGAATGCATCAAACCTATCGAGAGTTGACATCTAACTCAAAAATTTGAGTTTGACCGTAAACAATTCGGATCGTCAGGACTAAGTACGAATTTTAAAGCAGTCAGTTCAGAGTGATACTGTACCGTAAATTTCCAAATTGATCCAAATTGAATTAATTGGCCCGATTTTGACCAACTTAAATTTAATTTGATTTACTCCATGTTAAAAAATATACCCACGGATATTTTTTTGGAAATTACTTTTTTTTTTTTTTGATGAAGGACATTACTTTTTTGAAGTCATTAATTAGTTACCATCATTAAAACAATGTATATTTTTATGGTAATATAAACAATATCTAGTGTTTTTTTGGTTATTTTAATTTTCAATTTTTTTTTATTGTTGATTTAAAACCTAAGAATTAAGCTCTCCTCGTACAATAGCATATACATAAATAATTAAATATAAATATGATCACCATTTATTTGTAAGGACACTAAAGGATAAATTATGGAATTATGGACATATTCTTAGTAAAAATTGTTGGATTTATTACCAATCTCGTTGGATTTAATGCCAACATTGAGCATATATGTAATCTAATTATGCATTATTTACTGTCATATATGATTGTCAATTAAAGTGATCAAATAAGGTAATAGACAATTAATATATTCATTAGGATGTGGTCCATAAATGTGCAGAACAATTTAGGCAAAGATCAAATCATTGATGGACTGATTCTGAAATTTGCAATTAAGGAAACCGATTCTCTAGCTGCTGCACGGATTTTGATGCAGTTGCACGCTTTTTGATGCACGTTTTTTAAAGTTGGCATGTGGCCAGAAAATCGATTTAGGGTTAGGGTTTGGCAATATGTCGATTCTACATCTCTATATATAAGGATTGGTCTCCAAGGCACAAGGTAACCAAGAAAAGCACAGAAACTGAACATATGTTTTTCTCTTAAGAAAAATACAGTTCTGTGTGCTTTTTTTTTTTTTTTCACCATCAAAGAATAGAGAAGAGAAATCCATTAGGAAAATTTGGAGAGGATTTCTCAAGGGCCACACCTTGCTGTCTTGGAAGACTTATTCCTCGACCCGACATCAAAAGGCGAGAAAGACTTCTTGCCATTGAAGACTTGTCTTGTGCTCACGGAGACGACTTGCTCTACAAGACTTTAGTTATTCCATGACAAACGACATGGAATCAGGTATTATGTTCCGCACTTATGATTTATGTTTTGGATCTCTTTGGCATATGACAGTCCTTAGGTTAAGGTGGGAAACTGTTTCTCCTTCTCCAGGGTGTAAGTATTTGACACCTAGATGAGATGTAATTGTTTGATCTCTAGATAAGGCATAATTGTTTGGCCTTTTATGATTCCCCAACAAAAATAAGTAGTCGAACCATTTTTGACAAGCTTTTATATTAATAGAAGCAAATTGTGAGCAATAATAAAAGTAAAGGAAGATCATATTAACAAGAGGAGGGTTCAAATGCCTCCATTTTTTGTGCCTCCATCATGCCTCCATTTTTAAAAACTTAAATAACTCAAAATTTAAAACTCAAACGTCAAAATAAAACCGTTAGATGTAATCTATGTTATTTTCTCTATGTGCCCATAAAAAATTATCACATTTTGATTTTGCTTTTATATGAATCAATAAGTTGAAAAATCAACGTCTAGAAATTATTCATATTTGTATACATTTTTACAAGCTCAAGATGACAATCAAAACAAAGTTGAAATGCCATAATTTTTTACATGTGCATAGATAAAATGATATAGTTCATATCCAACGGTTTTATTTTGAATTTTAAGATTTAAATTTTGAGTTATTAAAGTTTTTAAAAATGGAGGCATGATGAAGGTACAAAAAATGGAGGCATTTGAACCCTCCTCTATTAACAATTACTTTTTCTTCAATAAGAATTTAATTTACAGAAATTTACCATTGCCAAAAAAATATTTACCCATAAGCACATGAGTATATTTTTGCTTTATTTACCCTTTCTTGTTTCTACTTTCAATTCACATTGTATAGCAATTATATGATTAATTAATGCAATTACAAGGAAAAGTAAAACTCTATGCCCAAGAAAAAAAAATTGATATTGCTTCAATCACAATTTTTATCTTCTGCTATCCTGACGCTTCATGAGCTGTACCGGTGCAGCTGGTATCCGGCCCCACCATTCCCTCAACCTCCGTACCAACTTCTCGCTGCTCTCTCTCCTTAGTGGCATTTTTCTCGTGTATTCCTCAAGTAGAATCAATAGCAGTATATCCTTGAATGGTAACAGCACGAACAAAACTGCCACTACAACTAGCGTAATTGCGACCTTGTTCGTCGTCTGAACAAGCAAATTCAGTAAAATTCATTACTGTAACATAATTACTATGAACAAGCAACTGGTACAGTTTTTCTTTTTGAAAGCTTGGTAGAGGCTACAACTGGTACAGTCAAGCACCGGTCATTGTGTTTATGTGTGTGTTAGTGATAGTGAGTGGTGTGTGGTTTATTAGTGCACTGCCTATTAGTAGTGGCCATGTTGGCCAGGTATTGGTCCATGCAACCTGCTACTGGTACCAGAGATGAAGCCACACTTTTAGGGGTCAATTATTTAAAATTTTCATGCTGATTATGGGGGTCAACTTTATAGTACCCATAGCATTTTATTTCAAATTATATAGAAAATAATGTATACAAACCTGTGGAAATGCAGCAAATAAAATGGCTCTGAGTTTGAGAAGAGTTATGTTTCCCTCCTGGATACCCATTTCAAGCTTAGAAATAGTCTCTTGCAAAGTCAAGAGCTGCTCGACAGTGCTCTTGTGTCGTGGAGGTGACACCTGGAACGCTTCTATTGGCTGTCCTTTTCGGTGGTGTTTATTCCACAGCATGAAAACCGCGCAAAAGAGGAATATAAAAGGAATTACAAACCTTAACCAACCCCTGCAAAAAATAAATTATGCTGTAAATAACAAATTTAAAGGGAAATATCAAATATAGGCATTGCATGATGTTCAAAATAAGTTGACAATCCTCATTTCTCCCTTTTCATGAAACACGTGAGATTTGAAAGGGTACAACTGTACAAGGAAAAAAATTCATTACCTATTGATAAGGAACAGAAATAAAAAGAGAAACACATGAGATTTGAACGGATCTTCCCACTCGACTAAAGACAGCATAAGCTCCCCAATTTGCATCAAAGGAAACAGCAATTCCTGCACCAGAGAGAGTAGAGAGAGAGAGGGATATATATATATATATATATAATTAGTGAAGAGATACAGATCAACGGGAGTAATCATCGGTATTGATACCCAATGCAAACATGGATAATCACAAAATTTACCAAATAATCTAGCAAAATACATAATATTACCTGGCCTTTTTCATATTATCAACTATTTTTGGTGCAAATTATATATTTGACAATAAAATTAAACTTTTTGGTGTTTATCTAACATAATACTTATATATTTTACGTTTCAGGCTCCCAATCAAAATTTTCTAGTTCCACCCCTAGTTAATATTTTATTTGCAAAAACAAGAAAAATATTAAAATGTATTTGCAAAACTATGCTAAAAACATACCTTCAGTACTGCTACATTGGTATCTATATCCTCCATCTTAACCTGTTCAAGCGTGGCACGAGCAGCCTCAGCCCTGCCGGAGTAAGAAGCAGACCTCCTCACTGCTAGCTCCAATGAACTAGGTCCACCATCAATATTTAAACCATAAAAACTGAACTCCACATCCTTATCTGACAAACCAAACCCAAGTCTCTGAATCGCACAAATAGCAGGAGGGAAGGGGCCTGAACCCAGACCCGGTTGTGGTTTTGATTCGGATCCAGTAAACAATGTCTCCAGGTGATTGTACAAAGCATCCAATATTTTATCACCCTTTGGGAGCTTTTCAGCCAAATAAAAGGAAAGAGTGGATTTAACTTGGGAAGGCATTATGTGAAACCCCTCTTTTAAAGCACGATATCGAAACACTCCGAGTGTGGCCTGAGAGAGTATCTCGGCTTTTTTGAGACCTGATAGATTGAATTTGCGTATGAATTTGTGTGCGTGAAGAATTTCTTTTATGATGGCAAACCAGTAGTCTCGGCGTGTTTGGCCTTTGAATTGTGGAAACTCGATGAATACTGGTTCAGCCCTGTTTATGTAAATAAAAAGGTATTTGATGATTGAAGTACAATTACTTGAACTAATCTGGATTTACGTAAAGTTTCATAGAGTCGCATATGGCCAAAATTGTAACTTCAACGAATAAATATATAAACCCATATTAAATCCTAGTTTTTCATTTAAGATATGCATAATGCATACAAAAGAAGAATTGCAAAAATACAACACAAGAAGTCTGGATCGGTACAAATTGAAGTGTTATTAAAATGTGAGGGATCGACGGAGAAATTTTGAGGTAGTAAAATATGTACATTAATTTGTATAAAAAATCAGAATTCCAAGACTTACAAGAAGCTCGACTTATACATGACGGCCTTGTCAAAGAGGCGTGCACCCCATGGTCCAGTACACTCACGCTTCACAACTTGCTTTAGATCCTTTTCCAAATCATAACACATAGGTTTTCCATAAGAGAAACCAACACCTAATGGCTCAAAATATATTGCCCGGTTGGTAAGTGTCAACCGTCCTGAAATTTAACATTACTCCACAGATGAATTTTTTTTTTTTTTTTCAAGTCACGGAAAAGAAATTTCGTACTAAATTTGTGAAAGCACCAAGTATAAACTGTTCCTTAAGTATTGTTCTCTTTTAACCAAAAAAAATTCCACCCTCTTCTTGTATCTTTTTCTTATTGCTTCATTCGCATGATACTTGGTGGAGTTTTAGCTACGTTTTATCAAAACAAAATTACCAAAAATGAGAAATGGATTTTAACCGGGCCGAGTAGAAGTGCCGATATGTTGAAAAACAGAGTTAGTTGCTGAAACACCGTCAACATCTAATATTATCTCTCCTTTGGAAAGATTAAGTGATGCTGCATGAGGCGCTGTAGTTTTTACTGCCTTCACCACCCTGTACAAATTAAAAAAAAATTGGCCTTGTAAGTTTGTGCTTAATTCCAAAATGTGAAATTTATTGGTTTATTTATAAAAGAGATGTCATATTTATAGAGTAGAACTAGGGTGTTCTTAAGCTCACCAAAGTGTTTGGTGAGCTTGACTCCAAAACCCGTCAAATCGGTTTCAAATGACGAATCTGAACCGTTGGAACCCGTCTATTTTATGTGTGATGCGTCTACATGTGAAATTTTTTAACTTTCGAATTAGTTTAGTATAAAGTCAATTGGTCAAAATTAGAAGGTTAATAAATTAATTTTAGTGCATTCATTTTTTGAACATGTTTTGACCGCTTGACTTTATACTAAACTAATTCGAAAGTTTAAAAATTTCACATGTAGACGCATCACACATAAAATAGACGGGTTCCAACGGTTCAGATTCGTCATTTGAAACCGATTTGACGGGTTTTGGAGTCAAGCTCACCAAACACTTTGGTGAGCTTGAGAACACCCTAGTTCTACTCATATTTATATGATGGTCATATAATATAAGCTTCTTTAAGAAAGTTAGAGGGAAATTCCATACTTGTCTAGGTATTTGATGTACTTGTCATATATGAGAAAATGGAGACGACCACCACAATAGCTTGTCAGTGACTCAAATAAATTATTTATTGTGATTGGATCTGCTAAAATGGGGCAAGCGGGCGCAATTCTGGCAAAAGCTTCTGATGAAACAGTCTGCTTTCCATCGACCTAAACAAAAGAATACAAATCTGTAGAGATCAAACTCTTGTTCTACCATGATATGAAATATTTAATCACCACATCACCTCCAGTTCTTAGTTTAATATTTTAACTTTTCTGTGGTTTCTCTGTGAATTATGTTTATCAATTTATGATCCAATGCTTAAAAATCTGTTGGATATGACTATCGTATGCAACAAGGAATATTTAGAAACGTGGCCTTGCATTCAAAATTGCCGAAACAAATCATTAAGTAAAGAAAGAAAGAGTGAGGAACGGAGAGAAGGTGGTGATTTTATAACCTGAATCGCATTTTTGGTAGCACTCGAAATGAATAACGAGTCTGCCTCTTCCTCCTCAACTTCTCTCTTAATGTTATCATTTCTTTCCTGTTGTGGAAAATGCACAAAATACCCTCAGAATGAAACAAATTATAAAATCAATTGTAGAAGAGGGGCATTTTTCTTAAAAATGTTAAAAAGTTGGACAATTTATAAAATTTCCCTTTTTATTTATTGATCCTAAAGAAACTATATATCGGAATAAAAAAAAAGACACTAATGTTTTAAAAAAATTGACCTTGTTCGAGGAGTCAGCCTCGGCATTGGGGGTTTCCCAAGCAAGCATTATATCATAAGTCAGAATACGAAATTCCTTTTCCGACAAGTAGTCGATGCGTTTGGTCTCCTCATGTAAAGCCTTGTAGGAGGAGTATACAAGAAGATTTCTCGCATATTTCTCAGGCTCGTTTGCATTGTCAGGCAACTCAATTTCAAATAGTTGCACCAGCTTCTCTGTTTGCATTCCTAGAATCCTGTAATGTAATAAAAAAATAATTAGAATAGACAAAGGGAATTTTGCACTTGCCGCGGTACCATTTTGGTATTTGAATAAAAACCCAACATTAGTGGGATATTCCCTATATATTTTAGAACATAAGTCAAATACATTGTCCTAAAATGGGAATGTTGCACTTGATGCCGTATCATTTCGGTATTTGCATAAAAACCCAACATTAGTGGAATATTCCCTAAATTTCTTAGAACATAAGTCAAATACATTGTCCTTTAATTTTTTAGGCCTACCCTTTGAAATTTTTAGACTGAAGTTGAAAAGAATTCCCTAAATTATAACAAGTCCAGAACTACAATTATATGATGCCTAAATAAAGTTTAAAACTTAATAAGAATTAAAGAAACTATATAGACGCCTTGTTAATTTGAGGTTTCCTGAGGGAAGAATTGCATGAAACTTAACAGGTTTTCTCGAATTTACCCATCATTTTTGCTATTGAAAAAAAAAAAAAACACTGTTCTCAGAAAGACTAAAAACTAGTGTTGTAAATAACGGTATGTGGTTATCAGACAGACAGGGTACCGCCAAGCGATTAGTCGGGAATAATCGGCTATAATCGGAAATAATTGGCCGATTTATCTGGAAAATCCATGACGGTTTGATTAACATCAACGACTAATTGGCTGATAAATCGGCCTAAACAGATGTTTTTTACAACACTGCTAAAATCCAAGAACAATCAAGAAAGGAAGAGACAATAAGGAAATGGAAACCTGGCGCATCGATGAACAACAGAGGTGGCAATGGAGGAAAGGCCAGAGATGGGTTCGCAAGCCGCTTCAGCCTCCATTTCTCTCCCTTTCGTCCCCACTATAAAACCAAAGAGGCCGTCAAAGAACCCCATTTTCAATCCGACCAACCATTATTCAATTCAACCGAATTTCACGAATTTGGTGCTCGATTTTTGCCCCTTTGCAAGATTCCTCTGTTCGGTTTTGTTTTCCTTTAGTTTTGTGCCTATTTTTGCGTTTCTTTTCGTTGGGGTTTAACGGTCAGCGAGACAACAGGCGATCATTTATTTACCAGCGAGCGAGCGCCATCGTTCGGGTCGGGTTCATGTCGGGTAACGAGTTCTAAACGGATCCGCCCCAAAATTAGCCTTGCTAATTTTTTTTTGTATACAGTTTCATTCTTGTTTTTTTTGTTAAATATGTAATCTGAACCATAGTAACAATATATATGAATAATTCGTGTTTTATTTGTTTTTTTGATGTTTCTGGACCGAAATCTGAATAAAACTAAAAAAAACGTATAATATATTTTATTCGTGAATAAAACGCAAATAAAATGTGATTCATGAATTATTCGTGAAAAAAACGTGATTTTTTTTTTAATTTTTTTAATTTAAAAAAAATGGATTTTTTTTTGCTTTCTTGTTATATCGAATTATTTCCGAATTATACCCGAATCACAAATTTTAGACTACACTAAACTGAACCCGAACTATTCGTTTTTCATTATAATGTGAGAACTAGTTCGATAAATAAATTAAAAAAAAGGTAATTCTAGCGTACAATCAAGTTTCAAAGTACATAATGTTTTAAAAACTCATTTCAATTATATATCAAATTGAGTATATTTTACATTAAAAAAGTTTGTATTGCAATTTCATTAAATAGTCTAGAATCCTTGATCTCCAAAATGTTTAATCTCATCACATAAATATAACGCTCAACTCATATTCAAATACGGTCACATTCAATCTAGAATTGTTTCCATTTTCTAAAAAATAAACTAACATAAATACTTTTTTTTTCTAAAAAAAAAGTAGAGAAATTTAGATATATATACCCATCAAAACTTCATCAATTAGATATTTACCCATCAAAACTTCAAAATTAATTATTTCTCCATCTCAACTCACTCAATTTATAAATATCCTCATTTCTTAATTCAATCAATTAAAAAAAAACAAATCAATATTAACTAAAAAGTAAAATGGCAATTCTACCCCTTTCCTTCTCCCTCTTCCCCTGCACCCCCATTCCGTATCCAATTTTCTTTCCCTACACCACATATTGTACTGCTTGAATAAGAATTGAAGGAAATAAAATAGACATAAATCAGAACTAAAAGTTGTAGTTCAGGAGATATATACTATTGACTAAATTCATGCTGTTCTTATTCTCGAATATATTGAAAAATCAGAGAATGAGACACAGAGTTGCATATTGATATTTTTTCTCATCTCTCCCATTGTTACTCTCATCAATTCCATCTCAATTGTTCTAATTATCTCGAATTAGTGTTTAATTGATGACTAGTTCAAGCTTAGATATATGCCCATCATATCATACAGTTTCATCGAGCATGAAATTTGGGAATTTTTTGTTTAGAAATCAGATAATATATAGAGAAGCAGGCATTAGGAAAATGCTAAATGGGGAGAAATTTGATATTGATTCATATGTGTTATAAGTTATTTTGCTTGCTTGATTATTTGAATCTTCAAAATTCTGATAGTAATTGTTTCTTCTCCAAACATTACTTTCTATTTAAAAAATGAAATACATAATGTTTACATGCACCAAAACTTAATCAAAGATTTAAAAAAAATGAGATCTGGCGGTGTCACATATTCCACTAGGCAATTCCATACTTATCTCTTGCAGTTCAACTTCTTAGTTCTAATTTATGTTCCATTTTTTTTTTCTTTTGTTCTTCTTCAAGCTATACGATATGTGGGGTAGAGGAAGAAAACTGGACACAAAAGGGAGGTGCAAGAGAAGAGGGAGAAGGAAAGGGGTAGAATTGTCATTTTATTTTCTTATTAATATTGATTTGTGTTTTTAATTGATTGAATTAAAAAATGGGGATATTTATAAATTTAGTGAGTTAAGATGGGGAAATAACTAATTTTAAAGTTTTGATGGATAAATATCTAATTGATGAAGTTATGATGGGTATATATCTAAATTTCTCAAAAAAGTAAAACATTGTAAAGTTTATATTTTAACCATGAAATACATGATAAAACATGATTTATCAGAAAAATTAAATTTACACTGAAATTGTCCTATTAAAAAATAATTAAACTTCACACATATACTTAATATATCAATTTGTAGATAAAAATAATTGTGAGTGTGAATGTATTTTTTTTTTCTCAAAAAATCTTCGTTTCTAAGATAGAGATTCGTGCTTGGTTATATTGAACTATTTAAAATTTCTAAGATAAAAATGAAAAACAAATTCTTTAACTTTAAATATTCATAAATAGTTTATTTTATTCGGAAATCTTGTCTTTAAAATAATATATATTTTTAATCACTAAATCAATCGGCCTTAACTCTAGCAACCCACAAAACACCATTCAATTCTACTCGCAACCATTTTTTTTTAAGTAGCAGGGGAAATGCCTACTAAAATTTTATTAAACAAAGAAAAATATGTACAAGGCTCTTAACAAATTTTACCTAAAAAAATCCAGTGTCCATAAACTAAACATAAAAAAATAAATTACACTGAACTATACATCATCCTTCCATTATTGACACTTTAGCATCTGCTTCGAGCAGAGCAGATAATTGCACCTGCATTCCTTGTTAAAGCTCTGACTCTAGTGACACTTTCTGCTCTGAAGCTCTGCTCTCTGCTGTAACGAGGCCGGATCCATCTTCCCGATTGCTTGAAACTTGCGCCATTTACGAACGCATCGCCGACCGATCGCCAATTCCATGAATTACCGGCACCGGAAATTCGTGATGTTACCTGCAAAAACCACCAGTGTTAAACCCTCTTGCTAATTATAAGATCAATATAAGGAGACTAATTGTTGTGACCCAAATTAATAAATTTGAATTTTGAACCTTTTTATTGGTGGAACTTGAAGCAACAAATAGATTGGACTGGCTTTTGACACTGGGACCCATGCTTCCACCAATGGCATAATCTATCCATCCATCATAGAAATTGTTTACAATATGAGCATATCCATGCCTTATTCTGCATAAGATATCATCATTTAATTTATATTTTCATTACTATGTTTAATACTCAATTTTTGATATGAAAAAAGAATGTCACCTGGGCATCCTTTGCTTGCAGTTAGGCCCGAACCGGTTGAATGCGAGTGTGACCCGCATTTTTCTGTCGCGTACGTAGCCGTCATCATGTCCGAGTAACATTACCTTGTCATGATCTCGGAACCAGTTGTTAGAGATGGTTATCGCAGTTGAGCCACGTGTCACATCTAGGAGGCCATCCATGCTGTTGTACAGTGTGTTGTGGTCAATCCACACCTTGGATGCGCTCACAAGCCGAATCGCATCCCCGTCTGCACCCCCGATTTGCTCTACTCTGCCACCTGGGGTCACTACCGGACCGTCTGGTTGAGCTCGACAGTTGTGAATTTGGAGACCATGGATGATTACATTGCTTACCTTAATTAAATAAATGAAATATTTAGTTTTATTTATGAATATGCTAAAATTTTTGTATATATTTACATGGAACACACTAAAAATGCAAAGAACATACCCTTTGAAGAACAATACCAGAGCCATAAGCAATTTGCACATTTGCGCCACGACCATCGATCGTAGTAAAACTCTTGACAAAAAGCGGTCTTTTGAGCGTGATTACCATGTCTTTTCGAAAAGTTATCCAAACTTTTCCTTGAAGCAGTGTAGCACCATACCTGAGCGTACCGGGCCACGGACGTACCGGGTCATCACGTGGATCCGTTACCGAGTAGAATCTGACATCAGCACCTCGGTTGCCTCTCATTTTTCCAGCAAAGCCGACTGAGCAAACTGCCAGTCGTTGCCTGTTGGTTGCCCAGTTCGGATGACGACGCCAGCATCGGTCGATTATGTTCATGCTAGAAACATTTGTGAGGAGTAATAAGAGAGCGAGGAGAGAAAATGTAAGCTTGGAGTTCATGGTAGAATTCATCTTTGGAGATGGATAGCTTAACTAGTATGTGAGCTCTTGTATTTAATTATACATTGAGTGTATATATATATGAGTTATGGGGGAAGCATTTGTTAGAGGAGTTTGCTGGAAATAGAGACACGGGGTTTGGTAGAGGTTAATTTGTAGTTTGCACTTGAGAAATGAGTGTAACTAAAATTACTGATAAAAAAAAAAAAACTAAAATTTGCCTTTTTAAGGAGCTATTTCCACGGTGCTGCTTTAATTTTATTCCTTTTCCTTCCTATTTTTTTGGGGGGCAACTGGGTCTGGGGGAATTTAACATTTGTCCGTGCAATTTAAACACATCATGTATTTAATATCACAGGATATAAACAATTCTATTTTTTTTTATCTCATTTATAATTTTTTATCGCATTATTGTAGAAGGTATAAATTATTAATTAAATGAAATAGTAAAATATTGCATAAATTGTCATAAATTATTAATTAATAAATAAATAAATGTTAAATAAATTAATTTTGTCATAATTTTATTATATATTTTATTAATTACTTTATATGATAATGGGTACGGGATAGTTTATCCACATCCTTACTTAATAAGCTAACATAATTTTTTTTACTCATATTTTTATCCGATAAATTAATGAGAAAAGATCCTTACCCATACCCGTTTTATCAAATACGGAACAAATCAGATAAACAGTTAAAAAAATATCATTAACACCCGTAAGCAAGAATGCTCTACAAGTTTGAAACAATGTATCACAATGCTGCATTGATTAGGCACCTCCCAAGGTATTACGAGTTAAAACTAAATTATAAAATCACGACAACATCAACAAAATGTGTTCTAAATATATAATAGCATTATGTTACTCATATCGTTTTACGAATTATGATAATATATTATGAATGTAGTTTGTACTTTTTTTTCTTTCCAAAACTCAATAATATAAAATCAGTACGAACCACCTAATACATAATCAATAAAAGTGAGAAAAACAAAACCATGCGTAATGTAAGAAATGAAGTATTTAATGTTACAAATCCGATTAAGTTGACTAAAATTACTAAAAGAAAGCTTGATTTTTTTTTTACTGGAAGAAATGATTGCTTAAAATTTTTGTTGTTATATTTATCGAATTTGAAAAATTAAACATTCTCTTAGAGATTTTATTAAAAATCTTGAAATGAAAATAAAGAAAGTGTATTCTAAAAATAAAATTATAGAATAATTTATTTTAGAATTCCAGTTAGTCCGGAGTCATTGAATGCACCATCAAGTTTAGTTATGTATATACCGTGTCCACCAAACATTTAGGACCCACTTATCAGAAGGTATAACGGCGCACCATCTGGAATACCTTGTGTAAAGAGGAAAATCAGGCTCTAAACAGAAAATTTGGAAAATATCCACCCAGGTACCGTAAAAGATTTCCCTCACTTTACGGTTTGTGATTAAATCCCAGAAGCCTTGAGATTCGGGCTAGCGCAGGAGGCGGCATTAATGGGCTTTGAGATTGGTTTCGTCTGGAAAGAACGGTCTAGATATACTAATTCTAAAAGATTCTCTATTACAGTACCGGGGAGCATCTGAATTGGAAATATTCAGTCATGTCAGAGAATACGGACTCATTTTTATCACCTAAGGTAAAATAATATTTCTGTTTACATTTGGACCGTTTGATCAGAATATTTCTGTTTACATTTGGCCAGGATTCTGATTGGACGGTTTTTATCTAAACAGAAATATTCTGTTACCTCAAAGAACCGTACATTCCCCTGACATGTACCAGCTCACAGCTTCCTCGGCGAAGGCGCGAAGCTAAAAGAATTCGGATCCCCTAAAGTAGCTGAAATTTTGATTTTGGATTTGAACCGTCCGATCTGTTTTACCACGAATATTAAAGCATTCTACCTCGGGCCTGATTGGTCCAGATTCTGATCGTATGAAATTCATATTGGAGGTACTTCAGAGGAACCGGACGTGATTGAGCTAAAACCCCTCCATTCTAATCGCCTGATCAACCCCCTTCTCCCAGGCTTAAACCCTTATCGCCTGATCGGAAGCGAACCGCGAGAGACGATTGCAGTCGGCGCGACCTTTTCCCTCAAAATCGCGCCAAAACGAAGGTGATCGGAAGGCCAGAGCAAGGTGGAGAGGAGGTTCAATTGAGCGGAAAAGGTAAACTACATTTTTGTTTTTGTTTTTTTTGAAGAAAAAGGAGGTCTAGAGCATTTCTGCAATCTATCCTAAGAATAGAAAACAAAGCACAAAAAAAGGGAAAAAAAAGAAGAAGAGGAAATTGCACAAAAATAAATTGCTCTCTCCATATGATGAAGGAGGTGATGAGAAATATGGACCTGGTTTTCTTGTCAAAGGATCTGTTGAGCAATGGGTGCACTGTTGTTGTGTTGATCATTTTCCTGATTTGGTACAGTGCAGCCACCCTATGGTGTATCTGCTTTGTTACTTGGCAATTTAGGATCAGATGTTTGACCGTTTCACTATTCTTCTTACACATGACACATCTGTTTAACTCCAGCCCTTTTGTTACCAGGTTATCAATTGTTAGAATTCGGTTTAGCAACATTAGCCAAGCAAAAACCAAAATCTCGGGGGTGCCTTTAATGACCACACCATTGGCACATCGGTTGCTATTGTGGGTGTGTATTTCATTGCCATATGCTGACCATACTGTGAAACTGCCCTTGTTGTTCCATTTCCTAGATATCTGATCCTTTTCTTCTGAGGAAGTAATCTGCGCTATATTTTCTGTTATATTCAGAAGCTGTTGTTGAGCCGAATCATACATCGGTTGTCTGAATCCCAATCCCCCAAATTCAAATATCTCCATCTGTGCCTCTATCAGTGTCTGTGTATCGCGTATTGCATATGAGTATAGGTCGGTATACACATTTTTTAGCACACCCATAAACTACATTTTTATTTTATTTTACTGAAATCAATTCAATTCTAACAGGGTTAGCTTCTGATGAGAATCTAATCCCCCCTCATCTCTTTGTCATTGTTAGGTCTCATTCTCTCTGGTAAGATGGCGCATAGTGACTCGGAAGAATCTGAGGTCAGTGAATCTGAGATTGACGACTATGCTGAGAAAGCATATTCTAAACTGAAGGAAGGAGGGTTTAAAGTGAAGTGCGGGGACAGTGCTTACAAGTGCCCCTTCTGCACTGGCAAGAAGAAGCAGGCCTACAACTTCAAGGATCTCCTTCAACATGCCACTGGGATTGGTGCATCCAACAGGAAAGCAAAAGAGAAGGCCACACACCGAGCCCTTGCCAAATACATGAAGATTGACCTTGCAGACCCCTCACTATCTCTTCAAATGGTGGTGTTTGAACCGCGCGCTCCTCCTTCGCGAGACAGGGATGAGAAATTTGTTTGGCCCTGGAAAGGTGTAGTTGTCAACGTGCCAACAGAATTCAAAGACGGTAGGCATGTTGGCGAGAGTGGAAACCGGCTCAAGGAGCAACTTTCCCGGTTTAACCCTCTCAGAGTTCACTCCCTTTGGAATTACAAAGGGCATACTGGTAATTGTATTGTCGAGTTTTCAAAGGACTGGAATGGTTTTAAAGATGCCATGTCCTTTGAGAATCATTTTGAGGCGGAGAGGCTCGGCAAGAGGGACTGGAAGCAGAGGAAGTCCAGTACAGATGAGCTTTATGCATGGGTTGCAAGGGAGGATGATTATAGTGGTGTGGGCCCCATTGCCGATCACTTGAGGAAAAATGGTGACCTGAGAACGGTCAATGATCTGTCAGTAGCGGAGTCCCGCAAGACCAATCAGCTGGTTACCGACCTAGCAAAACAGATTGATGCGAAGAACCAGCACTTGCTTGAGTTGGAGTGCAAGTACAATGAGACCACCTTGTCCCTCGGTAATATGATGGAGCAGAGAGAGCAGCTGTTTGTTACTTACAATGCTGGTCAGCAACTTGTTTATTTATCCTTTATTATGCGCAATGTATTTATTTTTGTCAATTTATACTATAATCACATTCTATTGTTTTGCAATGTGTAGAGATAAAGAAGATGCAGCAGCTGGCTCGGGACCATTCAAGAAAAATAATTGAGGAGAACAAGTCGTTGGCATTAGAGCTGGAACACAAGAGAAAGGAGTTAGATGAGAGGTCTCAGCAGATCAACAAAATGGCCAACCAAAATAGCATTGACAAGAAAAGGCTGGAGGAAGAGAAAAACAGGGTACGAGTTAAATTTATTCAAGCATTATCTTGGTCAGGTTAAATTATTGAGTGTAATTATTAAAACATGTCTGGCTTTTTGACGCCTCTTATTATCATTGGTGGAAACTGGAAACTCCAGTAGCACTCTTTTTCTTAGCAAAAGCCATGTGTTCCGATTTTTTAAAATGAAGCTGTTTGTATTCATTGGTTAACAACAAATTTGTAAATGTCTCTTACTTTGCTATTATTATTTTTATTTTTTTTGTAGAAAGCCATGTGTTCCCTTGATATGGCAGAGAAGGAGCAAAAGAAATCTGATGAAAATGTGCTCAGGCTGGTTGAGGAGCATAAGGTACGGTAGTGTTTGGATTATTGAATGACAGAATAGTAGTTGATTGCAATCACTAATTATTTCATGCAATTTCACGGGTGGCAAGGCCAGAACAAAATATATTTTGCCCTTAAATTAAAATCTGTCTATTGATTAATTTGCAGAGGGAGAAGGAGGATGCACTTAAGAAGATTCTTCAGCTGGAGAAGCAACTAGATGCAAAGCAAAAACTGGAGTTAGAGATCCAGCAACTGAAGGGGCAACTTCAAGTCATGAAGCACATGGGAGGCGATGAGGATTCGTCAGTCCAGGCAAAAATGGATGAACTCACTACCGAGTTGAATGAGAAAATCGACGAGATGGAAGACATGGAGGCCTTGAACCAAACCCTTGTCGTGAAAGAGAGGAAAAGCAACGACGAGTTACAGGAAGCCAAGAAGGAGCTTATCTCTGTAAGATCACTTTTTTTTTTTTTTTTTTTTTTTTTTTTTTTTTTTATAATAGTGAAAAAAAATAGAATAAAACTGAGAAGAAGGATCATTAAAGCTAAAAATGTTACTCCTAACTGCTTTACCTTAATATAGAGTATCATTAAAAGTAACCCAAGCAAAACATCCACAATACCATGAAACAGACAGTTATCAAAGCACCATACATCCAAACCATACAGAGAAGTTTTTTTTGTGACAGGCTCAATTTTATTTTCTTCCATAAATGCTTTAGTTATTCACCTTTTGTAATGGAATTTTTTTGCTGATGCAGGGATTACCTGACATGCTGATTGGTCGGGCATTTATTGGTATCAAAAGAATGGGCGAGATTGATGATAAGCCTATTCGTGAGGCGTTCAAGCGCAAGTTTCCGAAGAGAGATGCTGAGATCCAAGCTGCCATGATAAGCTCCAAGTGGCAGGATGAGCTGAAGAACCCAGAGTGGCACCCTTTCAAGATTGTCACTGTCGGTGACAAAGCACAGGTTATTTTTATTTTTTATTTTTTTTGTAAGAAAAGGCAACAATAGACCAATGGTTTGAACAACCATTCTCTCATGAAATGATAGTCTACCCCAACTTGTTTGGGACTAAAGGCTGGATTGTTGTTGTAGAGAAGGCACAGGCCCAATTTCATGACCAGTAAAGTTTTAGCTCCAGTCCGTCCGATCAGAATCCTGGCCTATCCGGCCCATGTCTGTAATGCACGGGGCCCCATTAAAATTTGTGCTAGTTTGTAACAAACGGATCAGATCTAAACTCAAACTGTGCGTTAGTGCCGAGGATATGAATTTGTAAAGTATTACATTAACAACTAATTTACTGAAAATTAAACCCAGCTGATAAAAACCAATAGGACACCATCCATGCATAACCTCAGCTACTGAACACATCTGGCTGAGTAGATATGTAGTAGCTAGGTTTTTATCAAGTTTTGTTGCATCATTGATAGCAGTGTCCCTCAAATTCAATTTCACAGTATCTGTATCTTGCAACTTCAACCCTTCAAATTATTACAAAAACCATTCATTAAATTACTGGTACGAGTGGTACCATGTCACTAACACCATTTGTTGCTGGCAAGCATTTATATTTGCAAACTGTATCTAACTGGTTTGATTTGTAGGAGGTGATTCAAGAGGATGACGAGAAACTAAGGGCACTAAAGGAGGAGTTCGGGGAGGAGGTGTACAAAACAGTGACGACTGCTCTTCTGGAGATGAATGAGTATAATCCAAGTGGTCGTTACACCATCCCAGAGCTGTGGAACTACAAGGAGGGACGCAAGGCATCTCTCAAGGAGGTCATTCAGTACATCCTCAAGCAATGGAAGGCTCTCAAGAGGAAGAGGAGCTCCTCTTAACCTTTGATGTTCATCGTTGATGAGTTGATCACGGATTTGCTTTAGCATTTAGTGTATGTAATTACTTGCTGACTTCTAGAAATGTGTTAACAAATTGCTGGATGGTGCTAGTTGAGTTCTTATTGAAATAACCTTAATTGCAATATCGACTTGTTCTCAATTATTTTCTAGAACTTGTTTGCAACACTAGTGATGTATTTTGCTCTTGATTTACTCAAATAGTTCTCACGCATAATAAAGATACAAATGAACTACAATAGTTTTCAAGCATTGAATTAATGCAGAGTGCATTCAGGTGGCAGGATAGGGAACCTTGCTTTGTCGGTACAGTAGTCATAGGTTATGTAATTTTCTTCACATTCTCATAAGCTGCACTTTGAGCTGGGGTAACTGGGTAATTAGTGCTTGATATTTGCCTGAATTCCACCAGTGGCTGGGAGAAGCACACGTGTTGTCTTTGCTCGTATAGGCCGATGTTTTTATTTGTCACCCACACTTTCTGATTATCTTCAGTTTGGAAGATGGTGTTTTTTCTTTGTTGTTTTTAGTTATTTTAGCTTATTTAGTCCTTTTACTTTTATATCTCTCTTAGTTTTAAATTTTCTCTGTCATTATTTTTTTCCTTTTGTATTGTGTACTCTTGACACTATTGGTGTCTTTTTTCAATGAAATCTAGGGGTTAGACTCTTACATTTTACTAATAAAAAAAAGAGATCAATATCGTGCTTTAGTATTTAAATTTTATCTTTGTTTCTTGCTACAAATCAAGCAGGACGATTGGGACCCCACATCCCAATATCAACCTTTCCCAATCGTCCTTGCGTTAACTATTCTCTAACAAAAAAAGTCGACCAAATAGATATAAATACTTCAGTGCATATGCATAAATACTTGTAATACTTGATATTAATACTTTTAGATGTCAGTCAGTGTCATATGTAAAAAATACTTGTAAGTATAGGTATAAATACTTGCATAACGAGGTATAAATACTTGTGTGATGAGTTCAAAAGTACATTATCATAGATGTATTTGAAAGATAAAATTATGTAAAAGACGTTCGTGATTTTAGATTTGTAAAATTCCTCGTAGATTGTTAGAAATGTTGATGAGATTGAACAAAAAAAAAACAAACTCTAAAAACGTATATGGTATCCCCATGTAGTTTGAGTGACCCCCTCATATAGTTGGAAAAACAATTATTTATGTAAAAATGGTTTACTTTATAGGTATATACAAATATTTTTGTTCATAGGTATAAATACTTCCGTGCATATGCATTAATATTTTAGAAAAAAAAAATTAATGTTGGAGTTTTTGTGATTCCCAAATAATTATGGTAGTTATGATGTAGGGATAGTACGGAAATTGAAGTGCAGGAATCATTATCACGATCCTTAAATTTTATCTTTGTTTTTTTGCTACAAATCAAGCAGGGTCGAAAGCTATCCCCGCAAATTAATATTTCTGTCAAAATAGAAAGATATTTTATTGAAAGTTTTGGAAAGAATTATCAGCAGTCTTTGCAACATATTATATATATGAAGAATTGTCGTCACATCACTATAAGTGGTAAAATCAAACTCTGTATAAGAAAAACAAAACAGAACTCAAAACAAGCTTAAAATGTATGGACTAAGGTGAAATTTCTGATGAAGAATTTGTCGTCACATCACAATTAATACGAGTTTGCTTCTAAAGAAATTATTTCTGAAGACCGAAGGAGTCTTTACATTTCGCTCTCAAAGTACGTGATGACTTGAGTCTCAGTCTGAGTCTTTACATTTCGCTCTCAATTAATGTACGTGACGACTTGAGTCTCAGTCTGAGTCTTCGTTATACCGATTAAAGGCTGAGGTTGTATTTGTAGTGCGCCACTAGTACCTTTGAATTATTGCACCGTATATTAAGTTTAACAAAGACTTCTGTGGCATGTGGGCTCCAAATTTATGACTGAACAGCACTTTTAGCACAGCTATCAAATAAGTTTGTATTTGTTAGTGCGCCACTAGTACTAGAGTGGGAAAAAAGTTTGTGTTTGTTAGTGCGCCACTAGTACTAGAGTGGGAAAAATGGCACGACAGAGCCGACTCCGTCACGGAATGGCACAGTACGTGTGACTGTTCCGTGTTGTGATTCGCGTGTTCTGTACCGTGACCATTCGCATGTCGTGACCA
The DNA here is from genome assembly GCF_964058835.1 of Carex rostrata. Classification (NCBI taxonomy): domain Eukaryota; kingdom Viridiplantae; phylum Streptophyta; class Magnoliopsida; order Poales; family Cyperaceae; genus Carex; species Carex rostrata. The sequence goes on along the minus strand of NC_135919.1, from coordinate 5,250,680 downwards.
GCTTTTGAAAATTTGGTATGACACGTCACGAGAAAGAACCGATCACGGCACGACATGTCACGTAATCACACTAAGATCGTTAGAATAAACTAACTAAAATTATGAAAAAAATAGTTAAACGTGAGAAACATAATCAGTTATGTTTGGACACGGTACGCAAATCGTCACGACACTCGAGTCAAGGCGTGCTGTGACCACCCCTCAACATTTTGGTCACGGCACAGCACGACACGTGTCACTGTTTACATGGTCACGGCACGGCACCATACCAAAGTCACGGCTTGTTAGTCACAGCACGGCACAGAATGGTACATTTTTTGCACTCTAACTAGTACCTTTGAATTATTGCATCGTATATTAAGTTTAACAAAGACCTCTGTGGCCTGTGGGCTCCCAATTTATGACTGAACACACCCATTCATTTGACAATTATAAGCTACCTTTGTTGGCTTTTGGAGCCCTCGACTTGTCTGTTTGACTAGATTTGCAAATCATACATAAATTGCATTTTACAGTTTTCATTCTTGAGACATTGTGCAGGTTCATGACAACCGAAGACTCAATAAATACACATCGAGGATGAATTAATGAACTGCAATATAACATCGAGGATATAGTCACGAAGAACAAGATATTGGATAGCAAAAGCATTAACTCAAGATTAAGGACTATTAATATGCAAAATTAGTAAAATAAGCTTGAGACTGACCTAAGTGAGGCCTACAGTTGCAACGGTCCAGGAACCGTTGCAACGAAATAAATAAATTCCCAGAATGTGCTATGTTGATTTAAATTGATAAGAACCGGCACCCAACGGTCGATGAGTCAGAGACTTTCGTTGTGAGGACCGTTACAACGGTCCTTTACCGTTGCACTCCAAACCAGTTCGAATTACTCTACTATTATAACGGTCCCTGTACCGTCACAATGGTCAGCGCCAGTTACTTTCTTTTTCTTAGCTTTCTATAAATAGAAGCTATATCAAGGTTTGGATTATCACTCTAGCCTCCCCCAACTTTAATATTTCGTATTTACAGATCTAGAGAAAGCTGTTGTTGCTTGTGCACTTAAACTTCAATACGAACAATTAATCTCAAACTTATTCAATCAATTCAACAACTCCTAGAGTGATCCTGTGTGATCAAATCAATTACTACTTCGAGCCTTGTGCTCACTTTGCAATCCTTGAATCCTCGCGAACCGAATTGTCTTCCTTTGAGCCTTTAGTGCTCGTGTTCAGGCCGTGTGAAAGAAAAGCGCGCCATCTCGAAGGTCGTGGGCCCCAGAGACGTAGGCGTTAGTGCCGAACTCCGTAAACAACTCTCGTGTCAAGTGTCTTTAAACTCTACTATTTACTTTATTTATTTTATATTTTAGTTTAGGACAAAGTTATTTTAGTTTCTACTAAGAATAATTTATAGACACGCTAGACCTTTATTACTTAGATTAAAATTTTAAAAATGCCCTATTCACCCCCTCTAAGTGCCTTTGGGACCAACAACTTTTTGTTGGAGAAATGTTGGATAAAAATGTAAAAAAATGTCACTAATTTTAATTTGAGTAGGGTTAGAATTCACCATTGGTTTTGTGCCCCAACCATACTCCACGTCTCTATCTCCATTTACAAAGTTCAAACAGTCGATCCGAACCTCTCAACACGATATACATATTAAAATGTGCTTAGAGACCAAATTTTATATTTTTTGAAATTTTTTTACTATTTTTTTAGATAGGTACAAAATCACTGTTTTTGGATGGTCCAGATGCAGTGATTTTGTACCTATCTAAAAACTTAGTAAAAAATTCAAAAAAATATAAAATTTGGTTTCTAAGCACATTTTATTATGGAGATCATGTTGAGCTGCTTGGATTGACTATTTGAACTTTGAGAATAGAGATAAAGAGATGAGGTATGGTTGGGGCACAAAACTAATGGTGCAGTTTAACCCTATTTAACTTTCAATATTTTTCTCTATAATTAATTTTTTTGTTGTAATTTAAGTTGCTACATCAATTGATATATGTATAATAGTTTTTTTGGCAGATCGATCCATAAATTCATGTTAAGAACCATATCTAGAACATACAAATAATGCATATTACGTAAATTAAAACTACTAATAAAGAGCACATATAGAAAAATACCTCATTTGACCCCGTATTGGATCTTGCTCAATTCTCTGTTCTCTCCATTCTCTATTTCTCGTCTCCCATTTGGTTCTCTAGCTAGGTTTTTCTCCCTTCACATGGCTCCACTCACCCATATTCTTGCAATTGCACTCTTAATCTCCTATTACAGTTGTACAATTCTGGTGCTTGGAAAACAAACTAATTTGAAAGATTGTCGCCCATTAAGATGCAGCAAACACGGACCCATAGTCAGGTACCCATTCCGCCTCGACTCCCATGCACCTCACTGTGGCCATGACACCCTCGTCCTCTCTTGCTCAGGCGGCAGCACGGTGCTAAGCCTCCCCTATTCTGGTGACTACAACGTGACATCAATAGATTACAAAAACTCAATGCTTGCGATAACAAGACACTCGTGGACCCTTAATTGTTCATGGTCTCAAATTGCCGAGCCCAACGTAACCGGCTCTCTCTTCTTTAGTCCTTCGTCAGTAGATCTCAGTTGGTTTAATTGCTCAGACATGCTAACCTCTTTCTCAGAAGAAGAGTATTTAGCCGGTCCTATCTTATGCCTCGGGTCTCAAGGCCACTTCATCTATGTGGCCTTGGCTGAAACCTACAGTGAAGTGATTCCTTCAACCTGTTTTAAGACTATAAACAGCACCTTTTTTACTGGACCCAAAGTACCAGTATATCTCGACACTTCCACAAATAATGGGCACTACTACCCTTCATCATTATCTGAATTTCAACACATGATTGGAGATTTTGCAGCAAGACCAGTCATTGCTCTGTATTGGCACGATGAGATGATCAACTGCAGCATGTGTGAAAAGAAAAGGTGGCATCGCTGTGAATTCGACATCGAAACAAAAAAATCATTCTGTCGAGGTGACCTTATAAGTTGACCTTCTTTTAATACTTTGATTCTTTACTGCCGATGACTATATATGAGAGTTTTATCATCTATCTCGAATTGAAGAAAATTGACCATTTTGGCTATGAGCCTATGACCGTTATTGGCACTTGGCATATATATATCTTATTTATTATATATGGAAATCTGGACCATGTATATATTTTGGAGTGCAAATTATATGACACCAAGTATTTGTGAAATGTGTGCCCTCTTGCTTCAATCTTAAGTTCAAAATTTTTAATACTTCCGTTTGACATTAAAGTGTCCATACTGTGCCTTTCAGTCGTTTCTTTCAACTTCAAGCGAACAGTTGGAAGGAAATCTCAATTTTACTTTGTTTTTTTAAGGTTTTATAATCATAATATATATGTCTGCTAGCTAGCTACAAGTCTAACTAATTTCTTCATTCAATATTAAATTAGTTTATAAAAAGAAAGAAAATTAACTTGCTCTGGATACTAACATATAAGCCTTTTTCTTTTTCTTTTTTCAGATTCACATATGGTGCTGAAAGCAAGTATGATTCCTCAACAACTTTGCTATCATGCTCATGGATAAGAGTTAACAACATTTTATTAACTTATGATCCTAATCTTTTTTTTTATTAATTAGGTATATCCGTTGGCGCGATATCCCTTCTTCTTTTGGGAGTCTTTGCTGTCTTTTACGTACGTCGTCGGTCAAAGCAAAAGAAAACCGTTCGTCAGAAGATCGAAAACTTCCTGAGAAGCTACAGAGTGATGAATTCAACACGGTACACATACGACGACCTAAAAAAGATAACGAATAGGTTCAAGAAAAGAATAGGTGCTGGGGCATTTGGGACTGTCTATAAAGGGGAATTGCCTAACGGAATTCCAGTAGCCGTTAAGATGCTACATAGATCTGCTTGGGGCGGAGAACAATTTGTAAATGAAGTAGCCACCATTGGAAGAATTCACCATGTACATGTTGTTCGCCTTTTGGGGTTTTGCTCTGAAGGAACAAATCAAGCACTTGTTTATGAATTCATGGAGAATGGGTCACTAGATAAGTACATATTCACCTCAAGTTGGAGAAGTCGCCAATTTAGTATGGAAGAGATGATTGTAGTTGCTACGGGCATTGCAGAGGGTATTGAATATTTACACCAGGGCTGTGACCAGCGCATTCTTCACTTTGATATCAAGCCTCACAATATTTTGCTTGACCATAATTTGGTTCCTAAGATCTCTGATTTTGGTCTCTCCAAGCTCTGTCCCAAGGATCAGAGCTACTTGACCATAAGTGCTGCTCGGGGTACAATGGGTTATCTTGCTCCAGAAATGTACTCCAGAAACTTCGGAGCAGTCTCTTACAAATCAGATGTTTATAGTTTTGGTATGTTGATTTTGGAGATGATAAGTGGAAGAAAGAATATTGACCCATTAAGAGAGGGAGGAGTTCGGAGTGAAGATGTATACTTTCCGGAGTGGATTTTAGAACA